>NW_017729015.1:14625645-14634092 GCF_001723915.1 Gavialis gangeticus | reverse complement strand
CTGGGGTCGTTTGACCCCAGTGCTCTTTCCTGCCGTGGCAGGGGGTCGGACTAGATGATCTGCTCAGGTCCCTTCCGACCCTAGAAACTATGAAACTATGAACAAAGCCTGGTCTGGCTCTGATGGCTGCATTGCAGGCTGCTCCTTCAGGTTGCCTTTGGGGAGCCAAAAGTCTGCTTTTCAGCTGCTGCCTCTGACCGGCCCATTACGAGCGGAGTTGCCCAGCCAGGTCATGCAGCCCCTTGCAAATCGGGAGTGTGGTGCTGTGAGCGTGGTGGTGCCTGCAGGATTAAAAGCAGGGGAGCAGCCACCCTACATGGGTTTAAGGGGTGGAGGGGAGAGAAAACCCAGATGCCCCAAGCAAGGCTCCTTGGTGGGGTCCTTTTGCTTAGAGCGACTTCCTTGGTGCTGGCAGTGACTTCCCTGCCTGGCTGCCAGAAGAGGCTTTGTAGTATGTGGCCCAGAGGAAAGGAGAAGGAAAACGGGGCAGAGGGTGACCCACTGGGAGGCCTCTCCATAGTGCCCTGCTGGAGCTGCTTGTACCCAGGGTTGGCTTGGCCCAGCATCCCCGTGTTCTTGAGCAGTGCAGCACACACTGCCCCTAGGGCACAAGGAAACCGCCTGTGGGGGGCTGCACAACCCGTTCACCAGCCGCGTTGCAGTGTGGATGGGATGGAGCCGGGCTCTGCCCACATCTCACCCTGCTGCACCCTGTGACTTCATCACGCAGTGACCCCACCAAAACCCAGTTTGCCCTTCTGTCTTCACACCTTGCCAGGGGCCACCGCCTGGTGCATTGGCTCTTGCAGCTCGCTGGTCTGTCTCTGTCTCGTCTGAACAGAGATGCTCGTAGGTACATTGCAGCAGCAGGTACCAGATCGGCGCAGGTCGTGTTGCAGCCGTGGACTCAGATCAGCCTTCCTCCCTGCACTGGGTGGGTCAGGCCTGGATGAAGGATTTGGAAGAGAAACGACCAGCTTCGGGCAGTGGCCCAGTACTAGACATCTCTCAACCCCAACCTCTACAGAAAGACCTGCTCACTGGAGGGACAGGTAGGGCTCTGGTGACCTTCAAATGCTTCCTAGGGGCTGGCAGCCCTGTGAGCCCTGCACCAGCCCCAGGCAGCGGGAGAGGGGACTGCCTGCGTGGGTGCAAATCGAGGGCCAGGTTAATGTCCCTGGAGACTGAAGGTCTGGCACTGGGACCAGTTGCCCCCAGCCTGCTGCAAGGGACATCAGCCAAGCCCCGGTCAACATTTGGGGCCTCTGAAGACGTTGAGCCCTCCGGTGTATTTGCTCAGGGGGACCGTGTCCGAGACCGACTGGCACATGCTGCCCAGGCACGGCTTTCCGTCCCCGCGGGTTTCCAGGCAGCGTGCAGCAGGGAGAGCCTCTCTGCTTTCTCCGTCGCATGCAGGAATGGGAAACCCAACAAGGCTACTTTTACTGCCGTTTCACCCAGCGGAAGAACCCCCGGAGACCTCCTCTCTCATTTCTGACGGGGTCCAGGAGAGCTCTGGCAGATGTGGCTGCATGTAAACAAAGCAAATTAATTAAAAGAAAATCAAAACTAGGCACACTGGTAATTAGATAATCCGCCAGCCCCTAATATAATTAATTATGCTAATATACGTGGCTGCCGCCATCAAACAAAACCGATTACACTGAGTAATGCTGCGGGGAGGCCGCTGCTTGCGAGGGGGCAGGCGCTACCTGTGGCAGCCTCCAGCGGAAAGGAGACCAGGACGGTTTCTGTGGCCCACCTGTGACGGGGCGTCAGGGTCTGTGCAGGGCCCTGCTTGCCTCTGCAGTCACCCCAGCTCCTCGCGCTACAGAGAAGTCCAGGCTTCCTCCAGGATCCGGAGCAGGGACTTCCCGCAACCCCCAGGCATCCTGTTCTGTGGGATTCTCCAGTGATTCAACCTGGGGGCCGAACAGCTAGAGCGGAGGCTGTGGCGAGGGCACGGGTCTGCTGCGGCTTGCAGGGCGTCCCTTGCTCAGGGCTGTTGCTGCCCCAGGGGAAGCTTGGGTTGGGCATCCCCCCCGTCCCGGTCCTCTCCACGCTCTGCACGGCTGCACCCAGGCTGGTTTTAAATGGCTGTGGGTGATGGGCCAATATTTATTCCCTGCAGGAAACTGTCCCCAAGCCTCATCCATCACCCCTTGGGGGTCTTTAGGAGAAGGCTGGATAGGCCTCTGGCTGGGGTCATCTGTCAGCGCTGTTGGCAGGGGGGCAGACTCGATCTGTTGAGGTCCCTTCCGCCCCGAGCATCTATGAATCTTCCCCAGGGAGAGATTTTTTTCCCTGCGATCTGAGCCTAAACACTGCTTTGCTCAGCTTCATCTCCTTGTTCTTAGTTATGCCTCTGGGATCCCTTAAACACCCTCTCTCCCTGCTCGGCATTTATGCCCGTCAGATGCCGACGCTCAGCGCTCATGTTCCCAGCAAGCTCCCCGCTTCGCCTGCCTCTCATCTCCCCTCGTCGTTCAGCTCCCCCATCACGGCAGGCCTCTTCCTTATTCTCTTTCGTGCCTCAGCGCTGAGGTTCCCGCCACTGCATGTGGCCTCACCCTGCCGTAATGAAGAAATTAAACCTCTTCCATGTCTTTGCACAGCCGATCTCTGCTGCAGAAACATCCCTGCCACTTGGGGCCCCCCGCACGCAAATGAATATTTAGCAGGCTCTTTTCAAAAGCCTCGGGCCTGTCATCAAATATCGTCTCCCGGGATCCGGAATGAACCTGTCACGTAGAAAACAGCGTCGAAGTGCCATGAACGGATCTTAAGGAGCATTTAACCAAGAGAAGATGCAAGCGCCAGCCAAGGGAAGGGGGTAGGCAAGCAGACAGGCTGATGCTGCGACAGAGCTGGGAGGGCTCCCTGACGTTGGAAATGCAGAAGGCAGGGCTGGAACCACATGGAATACAATTTTTGCATCTCATTGACTAACCAAAGTGCGTGTGTGCACACACGCACACGCGCATCTAGCTTTCATGGGCTGAAACTCACTTCCGACGTGGAAACGAGGACAGTGGCAATTCTGCAAGGAGGGGGTGGAATTAGCCTTATCAGAGCTGCTCCGTTCCCTGCAGCGATCGGCAGAGGGCAGTCAAATACTTGGCAATGGCAAGTCTGTAGGGATCTGCTCACCCCCTTGGGTGGTTTGTGTGTAGGGCACAAAATAAATGCCAGGCTTCTCTGTTCCAGAGCCCAGTGTTTAAAGCCAGGTGCAGGGGATTTATAGGGGGTGAATAATTGGGAAGGAAGAGCAGAGCATTTCCATGCAGCACCTGCAGCAAGTAGCAAGGGGAAGAGCCCATTCTATGTATTTATCTATTTAATCCATCCAGGTTGCACTGGCCACGAAAGAAGCCAGGCACGATTGCCCTCGGGCAGTCATCATGGTATGCCGTGGGCCCGTGGGAAACAGGCAGGCAGAAGGGAAAGGACGCGGCCAAGTCTCACTGCGCATTGGGAATGGAGCGCACATCTTTTGGTTCTTGGGTTTCGCCCCCCTCCTCTCTCCTCTGCTTGCCTCTCCCTCCCTGCAGTGTGTGTGCACGCGAGCGCAGCAACTGTGTGTTGCTCGGGTGTGCGTCTTGCTGTGTGTTCTCGCAGGTGTTCAGCTCGGCATTAGATCAGACATGGCCAACACGCCACGTACAGGAGCTGGTAGGGGGGGTCGTGGGCTTCTCATGACTGGCCCAGCAGCGGGAGGGATGCATGTCTCTGGCAGTGGGTTGTGGGTGCAATAGATTCATTGATTGTAGAGTTGGAAGGGACCACAATGGATCATCGTGTCTGACCCCCTGCCCCTGGCAGGAAACAGGACCAAGGTCAGATGTCCCCAGCCAGGTGACTATCAAGCCTCCCCACAAACTTTGGGAAGAGAAGGGCTGAGGCTGGTTTCCCATCTGCCCGGACTGGACTCCTGCGTGCACTGCAGGAGGTGCTCGTGTGGGTCTGGATATCTCCGGAGAGCTGAGCTAACGGCACACGAGGGGCAGTTAGCAAGAGCCAAATGGATGGCCCCTCTCCTCTCCCAGCTGGCTGCAATCTCCTCCCTTCATTGCGAACCCTTGTGGGGACCCTGCCGTCGGAAGCATCTCTCAGGCCACCCACTACCAATAACAGGTTCCTCTCCTGCATGTGGAGCAGGAGCCTTCCTGCCCCATTGCCGGCCAGGAGACACTGTCCCCAGGGGCAAGAGGAGGCTGCAAAGGCAAGGAAGGGGCTGGAGAGTGCACCTGTCTTCTGTTGCGTGGAAGGAAGCAGGACCAGGGCAGTGGCGACTGCCAACCTGAGCCCGGGCCATCAGATGGGGCCGGCCCTGGGAAATTCTCCATGAGAAATGGGGTAGACCCCTCCCAAAGGGGCATGGGGCGGTCGGGCCGGTGAGGAGGTGCAATGTGGAGCAAGGGGTTTTGTATGCTGCATTCGACCCAAGGAATTAATGGCCTCCCACTTTGATGGAAAAAGGCTCCCTAAGGGCTAGCGGCAGGAGGGAACGTGGGGGGAAGAAAGGCCCCAGAGATGCCACTACAAGTGGTGAGGAGAGGTAGCAGAGGGCTCCCAGAGGCACTGCAGAAGTGCTCAGCCTCCTCCCCAGGGAGCCTTGATGCATCAGACTAATAAAAAGCTCACAAAATCCATTCCCTTGGCGGCGTGTTGACGTGCCGGGCAAGAGGGCCCGTAATGGCAGGCAGAGCCGCTGGCCCATTCGAGACACTTAATTACCAGACAATTGCAGCCGTTTCACTCCCTCTCGCGCTCTGTGCTGCATGAAGCTGGAAGGAAGCTCCGTTCGGGCTGCGATGGAAGAGAGACTGGTCAATAAGCCTCCCCCGTGAGCCGACGTGCTCAGCATAATGCCGGAGCCCGGCCTGGGCAGAGGAGAGCGAGGCAGACAGACGCTTGTCGCTGCCCCGAGCCATCCATTTACACCCCTGCCCCTCCAGCGCGTGACCCTCATCTCAGCGCGCCGGTGATGTTTGCCGGTGGAAGTCATGGATTCTTTTTTGTCTCTGCTGATAGCTCATTCCCTGCCTGTCCTCTGCTCTCTTTTCACTTTCTGAAGCCATCAGCCCTGCTAGGTCAACTTAACTAATGGAAAATAAACTCTTTTCTGCTTGAAATCTCCTCCCTGGAGCCCTGGATAAATTACAAGCTCAGGCAATCTCGCTGCGCACCTGCAGGCTGCTTTGGAGATGAATCCGGCCGGTCAAGCGTTAGCAGTTGCCCAGAGATTACAAAGGGACGCTAGGCAGGGGAAGAGAAGGTAGTTCCTGCTTCGGAAACGACGGTGCGGGGAACGACGGACGTGTTGGATGTACGTTAACATTGCAATGGGGCAAAGGAGCCATTAAGGGGTGGGCAAGAGAGCTATTCGGCTGACTCATCTTGCCAGTCAGGGAAGGCTGGTCTCATTAGCTCCCTCTCAGGGCTATAAAAGGTGCAGAGCCTTTCCGAGCCAGGACGAAGATGGAGCAGTGCGGGGAGACATCCCAGAAGCAGCTAGCTCAGGATAACGCGCAGGCTGAAGTCTGCGCTTGCAGGCACCGTTGTGCTCGGGGCTGGTTTAAGACGGTCCCAAGAAGGACCCCAAAGCCGGCAGGCTCCGTACTCTTTCCTGACAGCGAAGGAAGATCCCATGTGGCCTGGCTTCTGCAATGCGTGACGCAGCCACGCGTGCTTTGCAGGGCAATTGCATTCGCAGCTGTCCAAGCGCGCTGGTCCCCGGCACTTGGGCAAAGACAGTGCAGGGCCTTTGAGGCCCAGGGAAGGAGCAGTGAGCCTGTCCAGCTGTGGTGGTGCTGTGCAGACACTCATTCGCTGCAGCATCTTCCCTGCAAGGCTCCCAAAGCAAGATCCTCGTAGAGCCCCCAGTACTCCTGCAGGGAGCTGTGCCATCATCTTCTTCCTTGGCGGGGTACTAAGGCCCAGAGGGGCACAAGGACTTTCCTGAGACTCGGTGCAGGAGCCAGACGTGGAACCCAGGTGCTCTGCTCCCTTGAGCCTTTGCCTTCACCATTTGCCACATCCCCTCTTAGCAAGCATCTAGCCCCAGGGACAAGTTGGAGGTCACTCTTCCCTCCACCCCGGGCCACCGCTTCTGTGACTTGGTGTCTAGGATCCCTCCCAGGGAAGCTCATCTTACACTGCTTCACTATCTTGTTGCTTCCACTTGGCCAGGTGCCGGCATCTCCACTTCTGGGGATTGCCCACAATGCGAACATAAAAAGAGATAAATAAATCAATAGGCAATTTTCCATGGTGCTCTCAAAGCCAGACGGAAAAGCCAGGCTCTGCTCTTGCTATGGGCTTGTCTGCGTGGCACAGCGCACTGATACCTGCGCCAGGTCCTGCGTCTGAAGCAGCGTTGGCCCCGTGCTCCAGCAGGAGCTCGTACGGCTGCGGTCTCAGCTGGGGTAATTGGTCTGGGTGGAGTACTATGGTATGCAGCTACGTTATGGCTGGCATGGGAGTGAGCTTGGCACTGTGTTGCTCTCTCCAGATGTGCCTTAAAGATGGGGGTGGCCTCCATGGACAACGGTGGAGCTCACCCTGGGATCAGGCTACAAGCACTTGGCTAGAGAGTGACAGCACAGCCCAGTGGTCCGAGTAGGGCAGCAGCCAGGACTCCTGGGTTTAATTTGCTACTGCAGGCCCCAGCCTAGCGCTGCACTGGACCTCCTCCTTGCTTGCTGTGAGTCCTGCCCTAGTGCTATTAATTAATGCTGCAAAGAAGGGGCTTAGGATATTGTTATACGAGGCCACACCACTGTGGCCTCTTGAACCCCATGCCCGGATGGGCCCATCCTACCCAACGGGGGCATCTCTGGTTGTAGAGGGAGCAGTGCCCCAAGGGGATCCTTGGCCTTGCCACGGTGCGTGGGAGCAGGTGTAACCTGTAATTACCAGCCTGAGCTGCTGTTGAGCAGCTGATGGTTATTGAGCTCCAATCGATGGCTGGCTGGGGATCCCGGGGATAATTAGAGAGTAGAGCAGGTTGGATGTCAATAGAGCACATGCTAATTCTCCTATCTGCCTGAACCTGAGTTCAGAGGGAGGGAGGGAGCCTTTCTTGTTGCAAAGGATGGGGAAAACAGAGAAGAGAAAAATCAAAGCACCAATGGCCCATTAGAAACCTCTGCTCATAATTAGGATGAGCAAACCTCATCCATCAAGCACAGCCTGCTGCTGCAGGGAGGAAAATGTGCTACCGCCACCGCAGCTGCATAGCCGTGGGAACGAGCTGCTGTTGTTCTCTGGACCATTATTTGCTGTCGTGCAGGGGGCCCGAGAGGTGCCTGCTGAAACCGCTGGGTCTGTGCTGTGCTGCACAGAGGGGGACAGTCCCCCAGGGGAGGAGGACGAAGGGCGGCAGCCTTGTATTGCAGGTGAAGGAGGGAGGTGGAGGTCTGGCTGGTGCTCAGGAGGTATGGCCTCATTGCAGCCCGCCTCTCTGCACTCCCAGGCTCTGCTTCCCTTGTCCAAGGAGGGTCTTGGCTGGCTCCTGGGGAGGTTGGGATGCAAAGAGGGTGCCCAGGCATTGTCCCAGTCAAGGGCCAGGAGTGGGTGAGTTGTGAATGATGATAATTCAGCTCCTGCCCTGATCCTTTTCTTTGTGATGTAGAAAGAAGTTGCGGGGGCGGGGGAGGAGGATGACAGGGACAGGGACATGGATGGGCGACAGCAGGGTTTTTTTTTTATTATCCCTGCTTTATGTTTTTTAACCTCTGGGCTGTTCAGGCTTGGCATCTCCATGGGCCCCTGGAGAGCCGGTAGGGCAAGGGGATGGGATAGGCCAAAGCAGTGAAGTCCAATGAGTAGGGAAGGGAAGGGTGGTTTGAAGGGCTTATCCTCAATAGCATCTCCTTAAGCATGGGCCTGTGGCAGGGAAACCCTCCCAGCTGGAAGTAGGAGCCCCTTGCTCCTGCAGTCGGCTGAGCAGGACCCCCGGGCGCATCTCCCCTGCGTCTGGCTGTGCCAGCGGCCCCGCGATGTGACATAGCTCTGCGTGCCACAGTCCGAGGATGCGTGACGGGGCAGCTGCTTGGCACGTGCCCCGTGTTGCCCTCAGCTCTGACCGCACTTACTGGCGCACGCCCAGCTCCATGCTCCGGCTTTCCAGTGCCACGGGCCAGGGGGGAGGACGGGAGGGGGCACGGGGCTGCTTCACGGGGACACTTCCCAGAGCGACACCGAGGCGGGGGGATGCACCCCAAGCCTTGAGAGCACAAAGCAGGGAGGCGAGATTTGATGCTGCCAGGAACAAAAGCAAAGCGGGGGCCTTCCCTGCAGCAGCTGAAGAAACCAGAGGAAAGGGGCACATTTGCCGTTTCTTTCCAGCCCCCGCTTTATAGAAAGGGGCTCCCCAAGGGAGAAGGCAGACCCCGGCTTGCACTACCCCACCCTCCGTCGCAGCAGGAGCGTTGCTACCCCGA
>NW_017729015.1:14606390-14620645 GCF_001723915.1 Gavialis gangeticus | reverse complement strand
GCGGGGGCCTTCCCTGCAGCAGCTGAAGAAACCAGAGGAAAGGGGCACATTTGCCGTTTCTTTCCAGCCCCCGCTTTATAGAAAGGGGCTCCCCAAGGGAGAAGGCAGACCCCGGCTTGCACTACCCCACCCTCCGTCGCAGCAGGAGCGTTGCTACCCGGAGCAGTCCTTGTCACCTCATCCGTCTCTTCTGGCTTTCTAGATAAGAAAGATTTAACCCAAGCATGAAAGTGAGAGGCAGGTGGGGGTGGGAAGGGGATGGATTTTGGGGACGGTGGCTGTGAAATGAATTGACTGCTAGCAGTCCAGCGAGGGAGAGGCAGAGAGAGTGTGCGCCGGCGTCTCATCCCGCACACGGCGCAGTCCAGGCCGAAGGAGATCAAAAGAGCTCTTATGGAAATGAAATGCACAAATAACATCCTGCTGCGAGGAGGAGCTGTAATGAGCCGGGGACACAGGTCTAAGTAGGGAAAGCGGAGCTTATTAGAAGGCAGATGAATGGAGGCTGTTTCCACAAGTACCATGGATCAGCCTGTTAAATGGACACTGTCAGCTCAGATTAGGCCGACGTGTAGGTTCTGCGAGGGGCGAGCGCTGCTAGGAAGCCTCGCAGGGCGTAGGCTGTTGGGCTGCCTTCGCTTTGCTTTCGTATCCTCACAGATTGGCGGGTGCCTGCTTGCTGCTCACGCCGCGCGGCGCGGAGCTCAGCGTCTCGGGCGGCTGGAGCGTGGGCACTGCTGCTTGAGATGAATAAAGCTCCAGCCACGCTTAGCAGGGCTAGGGCAGCAGCGCAGCCGAGGGTTTCTGATCTCCTTGTGTGCAATGCAGAGGTATGCACACAAACGCACAGACATTGCGTGCGTGAACACACATGCACATGCATACCTAACCCACACAGAACGGCATAAACACTGTTTGCGTGCAGACACATACACCACACAAGCACACAAGGCCACAAACACGGGATGCATACACACATGCACAAGGGCAGAAACACTGTGCATACACACATGTACATGTAAATGACTGCATATACACACATGCACACGAGGGTGCAAACACTGTGTATATAGACACATGCACAAGGGCACAAACTGCATACATATGTACACACACACAAGGGCACAAACACTGTGCCCATACATATGTGCACAAACACTGCACACATGCACACAAGGGCACAAACTATGCATCTACATACACACACGCACAGAAGGGCACAAACGCTGTGTGCATACACACATGCACACAAGGGCACAAATATTGTGTGCACAGACAGATACACAAGTGCACAAATGTTGCACACATACACAAACACCACACAGGGGTACAAACATTGCATGTGCACACAGCACAAACATTGTGTGCACGTCACACAAGTGCAATACACCATGGATGACAAACAACACGGGCACAGTTCCACCAACACACACGTGCACCAACACTGGACATGATACACATGCACGTGTGTGTGCACCCATAAGCGTGCACCTACATCCCCCTGCCCCTTCTCCTGAAAACACACAGCCCCTCTGTGTTATTAGTCGCAGCAAGAGACAGACTTGTGCCCTGACTGCAGATCCAGGTACCTGGAGGTTCCTCCCTGCTCTGCCCACCAGTGACCCTCCCTGCCGGTCTGATCTGATCTGAAACATCCGGCTGGAAGCCTGTTGGCACTGGCACCCAGGGGTCCACTCACCTCGCCCCTGCAGGGTGGGCTGCAGGACTCATCTGTCTCTGCTTTCCATCTTTTGAGGGTGTCTGGTCCCTTCCTCAGTGCGTGGCCTTTGCCTCCGTGCAGGTGCTGACGAATTACCTCTCTGCAAGGGGAAGTGAGCTCTCACTCCCCGCGTCTCCAGTGAGCTAATCAGGAGCAAACCTGTGTGTTAAAAATGTGTTGAGCCTAATGAAAGCATCTGATTGCTTCCTGGAGGTAATAGTTGCCATTAAATCAATAGCACAAGAGTCCTGTTATTGCAGTGTTTGACAGGAGCGCAGGGGTGGTGTGTGAGCCAGCTTTAACTCATCCTGTCCTACCGCCTCGCCGCAGCTTGGCTGTCCCATGCAGGGCACTGTTTGTTCCCATAAGCTCTGCCAGGGCTGTCCTTGGGCTGTGTGCCATCTCCAAGCTCTGCTCTGTTTGTAAAGGCTCCTGGGACACACCTGGAGTGAGGTGACCCCGCCGCTGGTCAGAGGGCAGCCTGCTCAGCCGTGGAGATCCTAGTTTGCTTGGGGGTGAATAAAGTCTGGAAGAGACTGGTTACGTGGCTGCGGGTTCTTGCACTGGGCCCACCTTGCAAGACCCTTGGTTGAACCAACATGGACCTGCGGCCTCATCGAGCACGCTGCCAAGGAGCAGGATGTCACGGAGATGGAGGAGGCTGACAGTCCCTTCACCATGGGTTTCTTTGGAGGTGGCCAAGGGCTGGATTGGAGAAGAGTGTCGGGGTGCACCGTCTGGGGGCAGCAGGATGGGAAGCCCCCTGCAATCACCCAGCGTCACGCCATCACGGGGGAGGGATGTTCCCCGGGGCTTGGGAGTGTCCTGGAGACTGGCTGAGCTGGGGTGAGGCTTTGGGTGGTGCCCACTGTGAGCAGCATGCAAAGCAGATGTGTGTGGGGGAACCTGTGCGCCCGTGTGAACGTGTCCGCGCGGTCCAGTGGTCAGTGCGCTGGCCTGGCACGTCTTGTAATCCCAGCCCCAACCTGATATGTGACCAGGATATAAGGTGTTTCCTCTCCACTCCTCCTCCTGCCTGGTCTGTGGAAAAGGCAAGCCCTGCTATGAGTCCGTGCATCCCCTGCCCAAATGGGGCCAGCTGAGGTAATCAATATGTGGCACAGAAATCCTGTTCTGCGGGCTCCCGGGGGGCAGTGGCCTGTGCTTGGTTTTTGGGGGGGGTGAACTTCCCCTCGCATAAGAACATGGCTGGACTGGGGGTGTAAGACAAAGCTGCAGCTGCAGTCTCGGCTGTTTCCTTGCTCTTTTGCACACTGGTGTTGGAGGATAAGACATCTCCTATCCCGTGGGAAGACTCGCCATCCAGAGAGGACTTTCATCCTTCCTATTCATCTCCTTTTTTCCACCCTGCCGGCATATCAGAGTCCTTTCTGCCACTGCCGCATGCCTTTGTGCGCTGAGTGGAAAGGGAAAACCAGGTTTAAATTTTCTCCCCCGGGTTATCCAGGCTCTGGTAGGGGCAGGAAGAAGTGGCCTGGCTGGGTCCAGATAACCCGCAGCTCCCAGCCCCCTTCTCCCTGCACCCGCACCGCTGCCCCAAATCCCTGGCATGGGCCAGTGCTGCACTGTGTGCCTGCATGCCACTTTGGGCCCTGTGGGTGCACCTGGCAGACCTGGGACACGGGACAAGGCAGGGGTGCAGGGAGAAGGGGAGAACAAAGGTTAGATTTCCCCTAATCTTTGTTTTCTGTGCTCAGGGGTGGGCAATTATTTGGGCTGGCGGACCACTTAGGGAGTTCTGCAGAGCTGGTGTGGGGGTGCTGACCCCGGCCCATGACAGCTCATCCAAACTCGCCGAGTGGCTCCCCAGGCCAAATAATTGCCCTCCCCTGCAGACTGTGGCTTCCTATGGCAGGGGCACAGGCTGGTGGTGCCAGGCCCCATTTGCATGGCAGGCAGGGGTGCCTGGGCCATGCCCGCTCTGAGGTGGTTTGGGGCATTTTTGTTAAACCAGAGCAATGTTCTGGGGTCGGGGTTGACGCAATACTGTTAGTTACGGTGGGTAGCACAACAGCCCAGAGTGCCGCGCCAGGCAAAGAATCACCATGACCTGTAATGGTCTGGTGAGGTTAGGTCCGGAGGCCGGCGGCACAAGGAGCTTTTGGTGCTGAGGACGTCGTCTCCTTTTCTGTTCTCAGTCTGGAGCTGTGGGGAGGACGTTGTCGGGGCGCCGGATGGATCGGCGGCTTGGAAAGAGCTCCAGGTATGCGGGCTTTGAGGAGGGTCTTCTTTTCTCACTACGAGAGCAGCGCTGGGCTGCAGGCAGTGAGTGGGACTGGGACTGGGGTGGGGACGGCAGTGCTGGTTTTCCATGCCCCACATCGCAGAACGTCTCCTTGCTTGCTGCTGTTGGGGTCCGTGCATGTGAGCGGGGAAGCACTGCTGCGCAGGGCGTGGCGGGGAGGGAACTGGGTTTCCCCAAGTGTCTGCTTGTGGCCTGGAGCTGGTGTCCAGACCGAACCCCTAACCCTGATGCCCGTTGCGGTGCCGGGGCCTTGCAGGCTGGTTCCACCTGGGGGCTGGGGGGCCGGCGCGGCGAAGACAGCAGAGGACATTCACAACTCATGAAAATGCAAAGCCAATTTGGAGTGACGAGCAGGCGGCTTCTCCTGCCTCCCCCCCAGCTCCGGGTCTGGTCCCCTCTTCCAAATGTCAGCGCCAGAGTCGTTATCAGCTGCAGGGCGAGGAGCTGGGGGCGGCGAATGGTGAAGACCTGGAGCCTGAAGGAAGAGGCTTCCTCTATACACACTGTAGCCTGGATGTCTCAGGGGCTAATAATGGGCAATGGGCCTTAAGGCCAGAGGGGGAACATGGCCCTGAGGTTTCAGAGGATGGGGCACTGCTGGGTTGCTGCCTCCCCTGTCATCTGGGTTTATCAGCGTCATCGCTCCTGTTGTCCTCGTGACGCGGTATCGATGTGGTCTTAGTGCTGAAGTCTCAGGAGCGGCGGTGCTGGCAGATCCCAATGCCAGTTTTGTCTTAAAGAATGATCGCAGGCTGCGTTCGGTGGCAAAGGTTTGCCCAGGTTTATTGTCTACCAGCATGGCCCTAACACGGCCTAAAAATACACCGGACCGGGAGCTAAGGCATTTGTCTGTGACAAGGCAATTGATGCAACACCACGCAGGCTCCCCCAGGCCGCTGCAATGCCCCCCCAGCTTCCCAAGTCTCCATTTCTTCAACGATCAAAGCGCATTACATGTTGCATACCATCGAGCGTCTCAGACCGTCCTGTACCGTGGGCTTGTTTCACATGCTGACCTGGGTGTTCCCGTTCCAGCCTTATCATCCTGGTACTGGACTGTCCTACCTCGTACCACCATCTCCCCCTCCCATCCCTCGGTAGGAATGCACATCTGGCTCCCATACCGAGTTTTATGCGGAGAGTTCGTGCATCTGTCAGGTTTGCTGGTGGGGCCTGCTCTGGCCGACGCGTTAGCAAAGCTTTTGTGTGAGTGGCATATCTCGATCAATACTCCTGCCCTGCATCCCCAAGCACTCATCTCCCAGGTGCTTTGTCGCTGGTCCTTTAACTACATGTCCCCTGGCCTCCTGGCTCTCAGCCGCACGATGCGCAGGTTAGTCTCCCTGGATTGAGGCAGGAATGAGTCTGGGTACTGGTAGCACATGGTGGGGGGGACCCCCAGTGCCATTTCCCAGTGGGGAAGTGGTGTGGATGCTACTGTCTGCTACTCTGCACCCACACTGCATCAGCATCCTATTATGGTGGTACTGGGAGCACTGTTTTCATTTACAAGGGGCATCTTTAATGATCCTGTAATGTTTTCCATGTGCACAAGTGCTATTTTCTCTGGATCTCAGTGTAGGTGGTTCCTCCCTTGTTGGACTAAATTCCTCCTGCCTACGGAGTATGGCTTTCTCTTTCCTCCCCAGCCGTCCTGACCTGCCAGGGAGTGCTGCGTTGCACCGGTAAACTGCTCCACAGTTCCACCCCAGAGGTGGCTGCATATTGGTGATGGGACAAGTAGCTCCCTCTTTCTCTGATATCAGGACTAAAGGGAAGTGTTTCTCTTTACACATCTTTAATACTACCAGGGGAGCTGTGGGGTTGGCATGTCTTTCTGCGGCTGCTGACATGAGGATTTTCCGTGCAGGGCTGTGTTGTGTCATTGACTTCACCTGATGTTGGCTCAGGCTCTTGACATGCAGAAAAGGCCCATGTTGGACTGATGTGGCTTCATCCCTCTTTATGGGCTGTGCTGAATGGGCTTGGGGTATATGTAAACAGGCCTCTGGGACCCCTCCCTGCTCTGGGGCCTCCTAGCCAGGGCACAGAGCTCCATCTAGCCGGTGGTATTGGGAGCTCATCTGGAGCAGAGACAACATGCATGGTGCTGCTGTGGTTCCCTGCTCCCAGGAGCAATGAGGAGCAGAGTCTAGAGCAGTCCCGGGCCTTCTCTGTCTGCCAAGGATGGTGCAGATCCACCTGGACAAGGAGGGAAGGATGCTGAGTTGCTGCACAGCTGCTGTCAACAGCCTGCCCATGGTTGAGGGCCAGGTGCCAGTGCCGTGGGCATGGGCTGAGCCGCCCAGCCAGTGCAGCCCAGCGGAGGCTGAGAGGTGGCAGTAGAAAGGACTATTGTGCATAATGCAGCAGGATCTGTGGGCTCCTCTACAGAGGTCTGTAGGCACCTTTTGGGGGGTCCTGATTCAGGACCTGGACTCCACCCTGGCCTCGTGCTGTGCTCGCGGGTGACTTGGCCCATGTGGTCAAGAAGTGGTCTCATGCTCCCCGATGGGGTCCAGTGCCCCAGGCACGGGATCCAGAGATGGCCTCTGGGCTGCAGGCTCAAACCCATGAGCAATGCACGGCCTGGGCTTAGCAGGCAATAGGTGCTGGCGTGGCTGCTTCTCTCGCTCTCCTGTGTTTCCTTCGCTTGTCAAATTAGCGTGAAGTAATTTAGAGGGGGGGGTGTCAGAAATATCCCCTCAGGACCCCATCCATTAAGGACGCAATTGTTCCCACGTCCCTTTAAATAAATAATAATAATAACAAAATCCCAGCCCAGCAACACACCAGGCTTTTTGCACCACGCTTGCCAAGAGACTTCAGCAGGAGGACTTTATAGTCCACAACACCATAAAACGGGCTCCAAATTACCTAGCACTCATTTAAAACAATTACCGTTTTTATCTGTGGGTATTAAAAAGACGATTGTTCATTGTAGTTAAAAAAAAAACAAAACACCAAGATTTTTTTTTTCTTTTCCCCTGTACAATTTAATTGTTATAGACCCGAGGGAGGGCCGGGACTCTGCCATCCTGGGCTCGGGCTGGCTGTTCTCGGACATGGCCTGCGGTGGGCTTCCCCGGGGCTCCCCACCTCGCACTGTGCTACGAGAGGGGTGTTTGCAAGTTGTCGGGAGCACTCTTGCCATGTAGTGCGGGGGGCAGAGAGAGGTCAATCAGCCTTTGCAGCCCTAGGATGGGGAATCTCCAAAGCTCCCAAGGGATTTAGGGAGGCTGAGTGAGTTTTGTGCTCCTAAATCAAGGTCTTGTCTATGCATAAGGCAAAGAGCAATAAGCTGGACCAGCTGACGGCTCCTGTATGCCTTGCACTGGGGGTTGGACAGGTCTATCTATCTGGGTCATGATTCCTACCCCTGAGTGGGTTTGACACCAGTGCACTTGTCTTGTGTGGATGAAGGGTTTTAAAACCCCGATCCCACAATTCCACGCGTGGTTGTCTCCAGGATGCTTGGGTTCGGTTCCCTGCTCGCCCGGGGACTGGCTTAGGGACCAGAACCAGGCACATGACTGCCTTGCGCCCCAGCTGGCCCCATATGATGCAGTGATGACACCCCCTGCGTCCACGGGCGAGTGTGAGGCAGAGAGGTGACCTCTCCTTATGGGGCACTGGGAGAGGTGGAGCAGCTCATCAGATTAGCACTCTTCAAACACACCCGCGTCTCTGTCTAGTGGCACTCTGTGCCAGGACCAATGTAGTTAGCATCGTGGGCTGATTGCCAGTCATGTCAGTCGTGGGGGGTTTGGCACAAGCCCCCAGTGAGGCTCGATGTGGTGGAGCTGGAGATAGATGAAGACCCTTAAGGGCAGAGGCAGTCCTCTGGGCTAATGCTTCAGCCTCTCGGCTGTACTTCCTGGCTCGTGCCAGATGCAACGGTCATTTCATGATGCGGGCATCTGCCCACTGGGAGCGGGTGGAGATCCAGCAAGCTCAAAGTACGAGCTGGCCTCTGAGTCCCTGCCTCCAGCTCTTGCAGCCCTGGGTGGGGGTCTCGCACTGGAAAACTCCCAGTTGCCGGTAGCTCCCACCCAACCTGGGTTGGGTACACCTTGGGGCTGTGCACGGTGCCACCTCCTCCACCACACAGATGGTTTCTCTGTGACCCCGCTCCCCAAGCCACTCTGGGCCTGAGGTCACGTCACTGAAGTCCATGGAGTTGCTAGAAGAAGCGCAGAGAAAGTCCCTTTTTGGGTCTTTCTATTAGGGGACCTTTGCTCCTCCTGACCCCATTCAGCGCCGGCGCCAAAGGAGGTGCTGGGCTCATCCGAGAGAGGAAGCAGGCCTGAAGGGTGGGTCCGGCCTTCCTCCCTGCCTGCCCCTCTCCGTGTCGGCTCCCCCATGCTCCCTCGCACCTCGGGGAAGCTGGGATGCATCCCGCCCATCTCCCCCCACCGCCCCTCCTCATCCAGCTGCCATCCTGCTGCTGCGCCGTTCTAATCCTGGGTAATTGGATTTACAGGGAGTGCTGTATCCAATTACAGGCTCCTAATTAAAGGACCAAAGTTACAAGTGCAATGTGTCTTGCTTTCAGCAATTATGATTAATTTTGCCAGAATACACATGCAGCCACTGATTACAGGATCTGCGGGCAGACCGGAGCTGAATGCCGATAATTGAGCCATCAGCAGGAAGAGGCTGCCGAGCGCCTGCGCGGGGGGCCGCTGGGGTAGAGGTGGCATGTGCAGAAGAAGCAGGACGGGGCAGGACAGGGCTGGATGCCTCCGCTCCAGAAAATGCCGCGTCTCCTTCCTGCCCCGCCAACCCATTGCTTCAGCACCTCAAGCTCCGTCTCCTTCTTTACTTGCTGCATGTCTAATGCTGAACCTCTCCCTGGTCGCGTTCGTACCAGTGGGAGCGGGGCCTGTACTGGAGCAGGATGAGCCGGGTGCTGCCTTAGGTTGCAGGGAACGTGGGTTACGCAGAGTCTTGTTCCAGGATGGGAAAGCTGCCCCGGAGGTACTTGGGACCAGCCAGCCAGCATGAGAGGGGTGTCTTCCTGCATCTTCTTCCGGACCCAGCACCAGCAAAATCTGATTCTGAAGTCATCTGGTTTTATTGCCCAAAAAACACGCTCCACTTTGGAGCGAAGTTACGGGCTGAGTGCGGAGACGACTGGGCGATGGTTTCGGGCTTGTGCTAAGAACCCTTATGGCTTTTGCACTGAAAAACCCCGTCAGGGTCTCATGGAGGTACCAGGGAAAACCCACACTTGGCTGTGTAGGAGGCCGGCTCTACTCATAAAGAATGAGACTTAAAGTGCCCTCCACCCTGACAGCATCTTCTTGAAGCAGCAGCCTGGTGGGCTGTACGATCCCGGCAGAAGAATTACAAATGAAGTGGGTTGTCCAGGGACTTCTGGAGCAGTCGAGTGCCACAAGAACAAAGGGCCTCCAATAGCTGCCTTGATGAATTTGTTTAGAGGAGTGGAAGGAATATCCTGGGAGAGTGTTCTTCAACTCCTTAATAATGGATTGGAAAGGAAGAAAGGAGGTAAAAAAAATATCCTTCTTTCTTTTTTCTTTTTTTTTTCAAAGAGAGGTTTCTATGGAGGAAACGCAGGAGTCAGAACATGCTGGCAGCAAAGGGAGCTCGTGGAGGCAGGTGGATAATTACAGCCATGGCTAGGGCTGATTTGGTTGAGACGTGGCTTCGTGCAAGTAGGAGATCACCAAAAAAAAAAGAGTTGCCTTTTGTTCTCTCCAGCACCCCAGACCAGCGGGAAGTTTTGTGGGGAAGGGGGAGAAACAAAACCACCTTTCCCAAGGGCACGTGCATGCACACGCCACCTGACTCGGGCCTCAGACAAGGCCAAGAGAGTGCAGAGTGACTGGGAGGGTCTGGAGGGTCTTGGCTGGAGATGAAGAGAGGGGGAAAGCCAAAGACGAGGAACAAGAGGCGGCAGGAGGGTTCTTGGAAGGGGAAGTGTGGCGAGGATTGCTCCATCCTCTGCAAAGGGGACCAGCTCCTGGCAGCGGAGGGGGAAGCCAAGCGCGCACGGCTAAAATAACCTGGTGCAGATGAGACACGAGCAGTCAAAGAGGAAACCGAGGCTCTGACAATGCCGTGCAATGGGAAGCTGCCCTCTCCTCTCCCTCGTTTCTCTCCTGTTTCCGATTTCACACGGAGGAAAGCGATGCCAGAGCAAGGAGGATGAAATCTATAGGTCAGTAATTCGGGCACTAGCGTAGGCGCTGGGTGGCAGGTGCTCAGCTCCCTTTTCTGCCACGGCGTCCTGTGTGACTCGGGGCAAGTCACTTAACTTCCTCGCCTGTCACATGAGGGTAAGGGTCCTTCCTTCCTTCCTTCTGCAGAGAAACCCCTGAATAGTCGTGAGGCAGATGGGTGTGGTGGTCTGGAGACCCTAGAGGGGATAAGTGATGGACATGTGGGAAATGCAGATCTGCTTTTTGAGGGCAGAGGGGTGCAGGGCTCTTCTAAAGGGTCTCTATGGCCAGCCTGGTGTGTGTGCACTTAAAGGAAACTTCATCTAATGGATTGAGTTCAGGAAAAACTAATCTGGGATGCCCGGCACTGAAAGTCGCCCTTGTACTTCCTGTCTCGGTGTGTGTCAGCACCTTGAGCTCCGGAGGGAAGGGGCCTCAGCATGCGTCTCCTGGGGGGTCTCTGACACCCGAACTATCGGCTGAGAAGAGAACTGAATGGGGCACCTCACCTCGTGTAATGGCTTCTGCTGTCAGATCTGCCCCGAGACGCTGAGAAGAAATGCTCCGGTGCCCAGCCCTCGTGCAGGCATCGCAAACCGCTGCAGACTTGTGAGAGTCCATGGGCTCCAGGCAGCGCAGCCTCTTGGGTCCACGCGTCGACCCTGGATAGAAAGGCCATCGACTGCTCTTCCCCAGCAATCACTTCATTCACCTGGGGCTGGTTCAAGGCGCCACGCTTGCTCTGTTCATATTCCCGAGCTGTTTTGCATGACCCGGAGAATGTTATCGAACAGCCTGGAGGCTCAGCTGAGATCGTCGGTCCCATGGTGCTAGGGGCTGTACATATCTGTGGCACTTCACATCTAATTTGACCGGACTGAAGGGGCCAGCACCATTCTGCTGAACCCCAGAGAAAGTGAGTCAAGTCGATAGGAGCAGAGTTCCCATCTCCCCAGCCGTACCCTGTACAAGGTCACCCCTTCCCTTCGAAACCCGGTCTGCACAGGGGTCCTCGTTCCAGTCTGTCCTGGAAGACGTCCTTGTTCCCACCTGCTGGTTTGCACCTGCAGCAACAAACCACCACCTGCTTCCCCAAATGCTTTTTGCTGTCTCCATCTTCCCGGAGGGGAGGCATCCAACACGTCTGAGCGCGCCGGGGCATTGGGAAGGGATGGCTGAGCCCGGGGAAATCCTACTGCTTCCCAGTCCTTTCTTCACATCTAAGCAAAGAAACCCCATGGCGATCTCTGAGCTCTGGGACTCATTCAGTGAGGTGCTAGGCCCCCCACCGCTCCCATGGATCTGGGTCCTCAGGTCCAGCCAGGAGCAGGTTCTCTGTTATTGTCTGAACAGCTGCTTTCCCAGCATGCTTGAATTCACCTGTCTGTAGTGGAGCCTTCAGATGTGGTCTGTTGAAAGTCGTCCGCACGAGAAGACGTCTCTATGGGGCCCCGTGCCTGTTGTGACACCGCTGGCTCGAATCCGATTGTCCAGGGAGTGTGTGTCCCTCGCGGGGATGGGACATGTTGGCCACTTGGTGCTGGCTGCAGCGTGGACCAAGCGATAGTGCCTCCTCTTCAGCCCCCTCTCTGCTGAGCTCTGTGGCCCTGCAGTGTCATGGGCGCACTCAGGGTTGCCTGGACATCTCCATGTGCCCACCTTCAGAATTTGTCCTAAGGTCATGGCCCCCTGGATGATGCCCACCTGCCTCTTTGCAAATCCTGAATTTGGGAGTGGCTATTTCCCCTTACGTTTCCAAGCGCTAAGCGCCTCGGGGGCCCTGTCATGGGTTCAGAGTAAAAGGGAAGATTCATAAGTTTTATGCAAAGTCATTTGCTGCTTATTGTAAAAACTAGCCAGTCCAAGCCCTCTGGAGCTCACAGGGGTGTCAGACAAAACCCCCGGTTGGTTGGTGCCAGGGGTGTCCTTCCTTGGACATGTACCCGTGATGTATGGAGTAGCTAGCTGGTCCTTGCCATGACCGCAGTTCCCACCTCCTGCTGACTGTGCTCAGACACGAGAAGGAGCCATCCCTTCTTGCTGAATTGGGGCCTGATGTAAATCCTCATGGCCTGTGGAGTGACATGGGGTTATGCCACGAGAAGACCCTGTACTTGGAGTCTCCCCGGGGGTGCCCTTGGCTTGGTCTTCCCTGACGCAGTGGTAGCAAGATGACTAACCTGTGCTCACTGCCTCTGTAAAGTCCTAAGCAGAGGCTTTCAGAGAGGTGGCAGGCTCTGCCCTCCATGTAGCAGGCTATACCCTCGCCCTGTGGTCTCTCCGGCAGGATAGCAAAACCCACCTTTTTTCTGAGGTCTTTTTTGTGCTGCTAAGTCTTGTCAACCAGAAGCTGCCTTTTCTTTTCAGGAGTTTCGTGTGTGTCCAGACACACACATGCATGCACGCACATGCACACGAGTCATGAGCTGGCCAAATCCTGCTTTCCTGCTGCCTCAATCAAATCGCTTCCTGAATACCCCAAGTCCTGAGTGGGCACCCAGCTGCCAGCTAAATGCCAGTGCGGCCTTTTTTTCAGTGACAAAGAAAGCGGGTGCAGGCCCTGGGCTCGTACCCATGATCTACCACATCTCCTGCTGACACCGCCTCTTGCAGCAAAGCAGTTAGTGGCACCTGGGCTGTAGCAACCTCGCTTTGCCGGCAGCTGCAAGCCAGCAGACGGTTCAGTGGTGAAGCTTTCTGAGCTAGACATGGCCCAGGTACTGGGTTCACTGCTGTCCGGGGCACAGGCTGGCAGAAGGACCACACTTAACAAGTTACTCCACGTGGGCACAGGACTGTGAGGCTCTCAAGGGACATGCTGTCCTGAGGCTGAAGTGTCAGATGCTGAAGAGCTTCTCTGAAGGAGACTCCAGGGATGGGAGACAAGCAGTGCCTTGAAGGGCGGCTAGCAGACATCAAGAGTTTCTGGGGGAGTGTAAGCTGACTTGGAAAATGAGGGTGGGAAGGGACCTCCGGGGGTCACATCTAGTGCAACCCCCCGCTCAGAGCAGGACCAGCCCCAACTACATCATCCCAGCCAAGGCTTTGTCTAGCTGGGTCTTCAAAACCTCCAAGGACGGTTAGTCTACAACCTCTCTGGGTAACATCTTCCAGGGCTTTACGACCCTCCTCATGAGAGAGATTTTCCTAATCTCTAACCTAATTGTCCCTTCCCGCAACTTGAGCCCATTGCTCCTTGTCCTGCCATCTGCCACCGTTGAGAACAGCCCGCTCCATCCTCTTTGCAACCCCTCTGCAGGGAGTTGAAGGCTATGATTAAATCCCCGTCTTTTTTTCTCTAGACTAAATAAGCCCAATTCCCTCAGCCTTTCCTCATCAGTCATGTCCTCCAGCCCCACATCCATTTTCATTGCCCTCCTCTGGACTCCCTCCAATTTGTCCACATCTGTTCTGTAATGGGGGGCTCAAAACAGGACACTGGACTCCAGATGTGGCCTCACCCATGCTGAACAGAGGGGAAGAATCACTTCCCTCGGTCTGCTGGCAACGCTCCCCTTCTTTACGACAAGGGCAACTTCCTAGCTCCCTTCTTGTATGTACCATAAGAGAAGAGACTTTGGGGTTGTGCTGACCAGTGGGAGGCTGGCCGGAAGCAGAAGACTCTTCTCTAAGGAAAGCAAGCAAGAAAGGGGCCAGCAGGCAGGTAAAATGGATAAAGAGGAGGTGGAGGTGGGCATGGGCAGAAAGGGGAGCGTGGAAGTAGGTGGTTGACTTGGCAGAGCAGAGCAGGCAAGGCTGGGAGCTGGAAAGGAGGGCATGCCATGGGTAGCTGGAGGGCTGGCAGCTTGGCAGGAAGGTGCTGATTCACTTTCTGCCCATGGGCATCTGCTAGCAAACACTACAGGTGAGGGAAGTAGGTAGAGCCAAACCCAGCATGCGATGCATGTGGAGGGCCAGTAGGGGGTGCTCCTGTGTTGAGCCGCCCACCTCCCTGCGCCCGACCACCTGCCAGGCTCCGAATGCCTCCCTAGGAGTGCCTTATGTTCGGCTTGACCCCTTCCTGGAGCACATACGCTAGCCTGGGGGTAACATCGCCGCCACCACCCCAAGAATGGACTCA
>NW_017729015.1:14581562-14601390 GCF_001723915.1 Gavialis gangeticus | reverse complement strand
GTAGGGTGAAAATAGGGTACAAGATTGAGCAATATCCTAGAAATCCTACAGAGCAAACAGTCTGGCTGTGGTAGCCTTTTGATCACGCATCTGAGTTACTGCCAGCTAGATATCTATCAGATCTCGAGTAGCTTACTCACACGCTTCATCCAGGGGCTGGTGAGATCCTTTCTAGCGTCTGGCTGTTCCTTGTTCATGAGTTTTTGGGGGAGAAGCTACTTTTAGATGGTACAGCTTCTCTGAACTCCCCGCAAGCCCTCAGCTCCACCGCATGGCAGAAAAGACGGCCTTCCGGGCAGTCCTAACTTATATAGCCCCTGTGACCTCATTCACCTGGTCCAGTGGAGGCCAGCTCTGGTTGGCTGTTGGCCAACCCATTTGAAATACATCACTGGTTGCCGGGCAGATTCCAACCCACCAGGTAGAAACCCCTCACCCAGGTAAGTGATGCAAGTCAGGTAGGCAGAGGGAGCAGGTTTTCCCCCTCCCTCAGGAATGCAGCCAGCTCCAGTTCCCTAAAGAGCCAGGCTGAGGGTGTGGTCCCCTGTGTGCTGGGCCCATCCTAATTGAATGGTCACAGCACAGAGATTTTAATCACAGAGTCACAGGGCAGAGATTTTTGGGGAGAAACCAAGGTGGCTTTCTGTCACAATGCCCAGCGTGCTGGGCACAGCTCTTCCAGTCACCCATGAAGCGAGGCACATGGCCAAGCTCAACCCAGGGCCTTACCCTGGATACCTGGGGATGGAGGCCAATACTTTGCCCAGTGCTTCAGCACCTGCAGAGCCAAATGCCCTGAATGTGGGTGCTTTGCTCAGGATTTTTGAGGTGCCCTTAGACCTGGCCCAATCTCCAGGCTCGAGGAGGATGAGGGGGTTCCAGGTTTAGAGCTGGGCTTGATTTTTGCATCTCTGCTCCATCCATCCATCCATCCCCAGCACAGCCAGGGACCCAAAGCTTTTGCTAACCTGGAGTTTGCGAAGTGATCTCAGCGGTTCATTGCAGGCAATTTTACAACGGATAGAGCTGGGGCTCCTCACTTCCTCCGCGACAAATTGTTTTCCTTTCCTTGGCAAGCCTCCTGCAATTTATTTCTTTAATTTAGTCTTTTATAATTGGCTCGGCCGACTCTCCCCAGAGAGAACGGCCTCAAACGGTGGGGGCAGGAGGAGTGGCTGCCTGTTCTCCTCCCAGAAAGGAGAGGGAGAGGGAGAGGGGAGAAACAGAGAGGGGCATGGGGAGAGAAAGCGAGGGCTGCTAGGAAGAGCCCATCATAACCATCCCAGCCATAATGATTCTCCTGTTGAGTTTGACCTTTCACTCTCCCTGGCTAATTAGCGCCTGGCCTGACAATACCTGGCAGGGAGCTTTACCTTCTTGTCCTCTGAAAAGACTCGGGCATGTGACAAGCAGTGAGCAGGGTGTGCCTGAGCCAGCCAGTTGGAAACGTTGCTCCCCGCTTCCTGTGCTGGAAGGGGCATGGGGAAGGAAGGGGATGGAGCCTGCTGAAGACTTAGCAGCGGCTTGGCCTGTGGAGTCTGTCATGTTGCATTGATGGGGGCAGAAAGCTCCTGCATTGTGCCCAGCTCACTACCACTCGGGTCTTCCCTGCCACCTGCACGCTGCACCTGTCCGGCAGTAGCATGGGTAGGCCGTGGAGCTTCCTCTTCAAGCACAGTCCTTTACTGCTTGCAATGAAGGAGAAGATCACTGACCACATAGCGCCTAGGGTGCACGGTTGAGGCTGCATGGGTGTGGCAGGTCTGCAGGCATGTGTTGTAATGGGTGCATGGGTTTTGAATGTGGGTTAAGGTGTGTGAAGAAAAGTTGCTAGATGGTGTGTGTATATATAACTTCTTTGTATATATATAGACATGCATTTTTGCAAAAAAAAAAAGAGAGAAAAGTGTAGTGAGAGGGTGAAGGCCTGTCCCTTGCACTGCAGGCAGGCTGGCCTCTGCAAGAGACAGAAAATGCAGCCAAGTGCGAGGCTCTCGGCTATGCAATGTATGGTGATGTGGGATTGCTCTCGGGCTTTCCCTCAGCTTAGTCTTGTGGCGTGTTGGCTGGGGGCAAGGGAGAGCATGAACGCTGTGTGCCCCCAGAGGCTGTGGGGGCATGGTGACTGCCCTCAGGCAGCTGCAGGGAGCGCTTGCAGGCGGCTGTGGTGGTGTCGGCGGCCAAGCAGGGGGGGTGCCCAGCGCCAACCAGCAGTCAGTGACCACCCGCAGATGCCACCGGCAGTGTTGGTGACGAGGGGGGGTGGCGGGTGGTGATTGGCAACTGCCGGCAATCTCAGTGGTGCTTTTTGCAGGGGGGGCACTACCAAGCTCAGGGGGTGCACATGCACCCGCATGCACCCCCTATGCATCGCCAGTGAGTGAGAGTAGGGGGCATCTGAACTCCACAAGCTCGGGGCTCGCACATAGGATGCCTGCCGTGGATTTGGGAGTATCTGGATTGAAGAGTCTGGGAGGGAGGATATTTGCTGGTTGTAGCTCCGCACACTTGAATGATTGAGCTCTGCTTAGTCAAAATTTGGCATTTGAGTATTGGGCTTTGCCCAATAGAATTTGGAACTGATTTGGCCCTTGAAATAAGATTAACAAAAAAAAGTGTATGAGTGTGTGCATGTGTGTCCATGCGTGCGTGTGCAATCCCCACTCCCTAACCAACATTTGTATCCTTTCATCCTAGCCTGGAAAGTCAGGGCTCCTTAGGAATCCAGCTGTATCCCAAGACAGCTGCTGCATGTTAATAAGTATTAATTGAAGAGCGGTTGCTTGTGCTCTAGCAGCCGTGCACAAATGCAGGGCTTCGTTTCTGTGTGCGTGGAAGGCTCCATTAATATTTAGTTTTTATACCCAGGATCTCATTATCGACAGAGCTGGCGCGACTGCCTTGAGTTACGGCCACTTGAAACTTCTCATTACAATGCCCTCTTTGCAGCTGCTTGCACCTTTCCCAGTCCTCAATTGTTCAGGGTGAAATTGTTGTGTGTCTGCCTAAGGCTGAATTTTTCTTTGTTTTTTTTCAAAGCTTCAGCAAAAATGGATCAGCTGCTCTTAAGAATTGGGGTTAGGGAAAAGATGTGGTTTTAATTTCTGTTAAAAAAAAAATCCATCCATCCATCCATCCTTCTTTCCTTCCTTCCTTAGGACAGTATGGTGGAAAAGCTCTTCCCTCACCTGCAGTGTTGGTCAGCTTCTTCCTCTGTGGGAATTGGGCTCTGCCGTCAAAGACCTGCCTTTTGTTCTCCATTTAAAACAAAATCAGCTTTCCAAATCGGGCTGCGTTACAGGCATCATGGGGGAAAAAGCAACCTGAGTTCCTGTATGCTCAGCAGAGCATGAGCTCGGCAGATCCACACTCCAAATCGTCCGTCTGCACTGAGCATCTCCCATCCGGGTCTGGAAGGGCTCTGCGGGCTGCGGCGTGCGACCGCTACAGGTGGCAGCTGGACTGGAGCAGGGAGACTGCTTTGGCTGCGGTCTTGATGCTCCTGCCGCTCCTCGGGCCGCACGGTGAAAATGGTTGCTTCATTTGAGCTGGATTCGGGGGAGAGAGGTGTGGATTGAGCACTCGGGAGTATACTAGGACAGGGGCGGGCAATTATTTTGGGCGGAGGACTGCTTACTGAGTTTTGGCAAGCCATTGGGGGCTGCATGACAGGCAGCTAGGGGCAGATTAATATTAATTTTCTAAATTTTTTAGGGGCCCTGCGGGCTGGATAGAGTGGCCTGGCGGGCCGCCTCCAGCCCCCAGGCTGCATTTTGCCCACCCCTGGACTAGGAGGTACCGGAGGGATAGGGAGGCTGCGGGTGGGAGGCAGCTGGAGGCGAGAACGGGGATGGCGAGGTTCTGGCGTTTCCCGATGATGAAGTTGCACCTTTACCGTGGGTGTTTTTCATGCACACCTCGGTTTCCTCTCAGTGTGCAGCTGCCATTAGACTCAGCTGCCACAGAGTGTGACTAGCTTTGGCCTTATCTCTGTTTGCAAAATCCACAGCATTTGTACAGGTTCCTCCCCGCTCCCCCCGAATCTTCCACAGCGATTTTTCATTTCTAAGACAAACACACGGCGAAAACTCATCTGCAGCCAGCCTGCTTTCCGTGACCCCGCAGGAACAAACCAGCGCACGCATCTGGAATGACTTCACGCCTCGCCCCCACCTGACTAACAGCAAGGCCGGGTGTCCTGCCCGGCTTTCTTAGGCAGCCCTGTAAGAACAGACGTGCGCAACTCATCCAGGAACAATGACAGCGCGGTGGAAATGCAGCTGTGAGCCGGTGCCTACAAGTAACTCCGCCGTCAAGGACCTGCCTGCAAAGCCCAGCCGTCCTGGGCGAGCGATGGGGCTGGGACTAACTTGGCACACACCATGCGATGCCCGGCTCTGCTCGCAAGCCCGCGCGCAGGCAGTGGGGGAAACACATCTGCTGTAAAGAGTGTCTCATTTGTTATGGGCTCTTTCGGAGATAAGAGGAGGTCTGAGCTAAGCACTTTTCCCTGCAAACCCGGTGCTAGATTAACGTGAAGCTTACTGTATCCCTTATCTCGTCCCCCGAATCCCGTCTGCCTGCGCACCGCCAGTGTTATTCAAATTAGTGACTGGGTCAGAGGATCGTGCTTCTCTCTGGCTGTGCAGGGTTTTATCTTTGAACTTGCTCTTGCCCGTTATCTTGTTCCAAGGCAGCTGAGACTCTCGGGCTTGGAGCATTTAATCCAGTCCGAGCAGCAGCTTATCCGAATAGGGAATCTTCCTTGGTGATTTTTAAACAAACCCAGATAAATCCTTCATAAAAGAAAAAGTGCTTTCATCTCCAAAGGGCCCGTCTGAGCCGAGGGATGATGAGCGCTCCATCCTTCCACATCTTCATTTGCTTCACGTTTTGTTCCCCGGGAACTGAGGCTAGACACCTGGGCAGCATTTTGCTGAAACAGCTGGATCTGCCATCGGGCCTGCTGAATCGCCCTCGAAGCCAGCCGAGGGAGAGAGCCGCAGATCTGAGCAGGGTCCCACTGGGACGGTAACAGCTGTTTGCGCGCAGAGCAGTCGCGGCGTTTCTCAGCTTCCCGTCTGCAGTGCTCTTGCTCTGCCCTTGGGCGGTTTGGGGGCGGGAGAGGGGATGCATGCCGTCGGGCCCGGAGGCTTCGGGAAGGAACCGGGTGCCCTGCAGAACGACGCCGGACACCAAGGGGAGATCGAGCTGGAAGGGACCCCCAGAAATCATCTTGTCCAGCCCCCAATCAGCCCTATCCAAACTATCCTGTACAAGCCCATAATCTGGGGGCAGGGGGGCTCCCCGTCCAGCCCTCCAGGGACAGGCAGTCTCCCCCCATCTGACCCAGGCCTGCAGCCCCCAAAGCTGAAAAAGGAGAGACCTCTGCCCACTTCCCAGAGCACCCCGATTGGCTGCCCTTCCCTGGGAAGGCGGGCAGGTGGGGCAGGAAGCGAATCACAGAGGTGGTTTTTTTCCTCTTGGCAGGGGGTGGGAGCATTGGCACCAGCCGGCCCGGGGCCGCCGGCTGCCCATTGCTTCATGGCACCTCGACGGCCCTTCCTTGCTCGCTGCAGTGGAGGGGAGGGAGACCTTCTTCGTCCTCTGCCTCCTTGGTGGGAACGGAGATTCCTGGCTCAATTCTCCACAACCTGTAGGGCAGTGGGTGGGTCGATGCTGAGCCGTGGCTACTGGCCCAGGGTTAGGGCACATGGGTCACCAGCTTTCTGGCTGTCCTGTGTCCCTGCAGGCCTGCCCTTCCCTTGCCCCATATCTCAATTACCCAGGAGCCAAGAGGCCACATCCTTGCAAAGCTGCGGGCTGTGAGCAAAGCATCTACCGGGGCCCTTCATCTCGTGCAAACCAGCTTGGAGTCTCTCGGTGTGAACTCTGCAGCCCGCCGCTGGAGAGGAGTACAACAGGAGGGTGCGCGGAGCAGTGTCAGGTACCAGCGTTTGATTTGTAAAGGCTCTTTTGATGGCCAGAGACAGAGAATCAGCCTTCACTTAGCTGCCTCTCATCCTCTTTATCACAGGCAGCTCACGCTTGCCCTGCGTACTTGTAAAACTCTGGAAGTCTGGTCTCAAAATAACACTCCTCACCACATTATCTGTTGCTTCATCTCTCTTTTACCTCTTCATCTCCCTCTTTCTTCCCATCCCCTCTTTGCCTTCCTCCCCGCCCATCTCTTCCCTCTCCCCTCTGCTCTTATGACATTCAAACGGGGCTTTGATCTGCTCTAACAAGCCCCTTCCTCACGTAGGACTGACTGCAACGCCTTGGCTGAGCCTTATTAAAATAGATGAAGATCTCCCTTTGATCCTGCTCCGTGCTCCCAAGACCTCTCCCCACTGCGAGCCTGCCAGCAAAGGCTGCCTGCCTTTTATCCGAATAATGAGGAAGATCTTACCAGGTGAGGGATGGGGAGTGGCTGTCGTTGCCACTGCTGGCTTCAAGGAGGGCTCTTTGGTGCACGCGTGTGAAATGCTGGGACCGAGCAGGGTGCCGCCAGCCCTGGAGATGCGTGGACACTCCCTGAGATCAGTGGATTTGCTGGTAGGGCCGTCGCGGCTGGATACCACGTGTCCAGCACCCAGTATTGGAACTGGGGCTTCAAAGGGCGCAGTTCCCAGCTGAGCACTGAAGTGAAGCAGCTCCATATTCCCTTTGGGTGCTGAGCTCTTCTGAATATCCCCGGGGCCTGGGCATGGGAGGAGGGCAGGAGCATCGTGGGTGCTGCAGGTAGGCCCGGTGCTTGCTACCAGCCCAATTTCACATGCCCTGTTTTACTCGGCTGTTCCCCCTTCCCATGTTCTCGTGGCTGGGATTGCTTGGCAGCCTGGGGCTGTTGATCTACGGAGCAGGGGCAGCATCAGTCGGATTCGTGCAAGCTTCCTCTTGGAGGGCAGAAGCAGGGCTGCTGACCCCTGGCCTGTTCGGTCCTGGTCTCTCTGCCAATGCTGCAGCCAGGCCACCAATTCATGCTGGTTGCGATGGTGTTTCTAGGTCACAGAGAGGGGCATTGAGGTGTCTGTTCCTTTCCATCGAGGCTGCCAAACCTCATGGCCCGTATCCAGGACTCCTCCTGGCTCCCTGGAAGACCTCAGAGGAGTCGCTTCCCTGTCTCTGTGCTTTGGTTGCCCCATGAGTCCCCACCTGGGCTTGAGACAGGGTCTCTCACCAGTCGATGTCAAAGCGTCATTGGTTGGTGTTATGGTCTCCATGCTGCTGGTGAGGAAACTGAGGCACAGGACGTGGAAGTGGCTTGTCCCAGGTCACCCAGCAGCCAAGCAGGCGTAGGGTCACCGTCAGGGAAAGCTTGCCAGCTCTGCCCTGGGGCCGGATGCCTGTGTAGGCTGCAGGTCCCCCCATCCCTGGACTAGTTTTTAGAAACTAGCCATGCCATCCCTGACCCCTTGGCACACTTGATCTGCCTCTGGAGCCGGGGGCTTTGTCCAGCCCTGTGTAGGAAGTAGGATGGGGAGACTGCCCCACCTCTGGGAAACCCAAGAGGCGGGCTGCTGGGGCACAACTTGGTCCTGCTTATGGTGATTACTTCTGCTGAACAGCACCAGTTTGGTTACAGTCTCCCAGTAGCAGCACTGCCTATAGCATCCTGATCCCCTGGGCAGTCTGGTATGAAGGAAGGAAGGGCCAGGGGAGCAGCGTGAGGTCCTGGAGAGGAGAGGAAGGCATGTGCATGCTGCAGCGCATATGCTTTGTGGCTGAAATCCTGGCCCCTGGGCAGCCACTGGGAGCTTTGCCACTGAATCGCTGCCCTCTCACTCCAAGAGGCCGTCCCCACTCTTCCCTCATCTCCCCCTTGTGCTGACGGCAGTGAGGTGGCATAGTCCCTTCTGCTACGGTGGGTGGGGGGTGCTGAGGAGCTCACGGCAGGGACACAGGAGCCAGCACTTGCTGTTCCCAGCTGTCGTGCTGGCAGGCTCCCTCGCCGCAGGCCTCTCCCCATCTGTAAGCTGGGCTCATGCCTACTGCTGTGGATTTATCACTGCCTGCTTGCAAAGGGCTTTGAGACCCTCGGGGAGAAGGGGCCAGCTGCCGTGCGTGGGGTCTTTCACCCGTGCATTTTGCAAGCGATGCATCCGACAAAGCAATGTTGCAGCCACCTCTGGGGTGCAGCCCTCCAGGGATTTTGCAGGCCTGGCAGGTGCGGACATGGAACGAAACCCCTTTTCTGTCAATAAACCCATGTGGGAGGCCAGTGCCCTGGGTGAAGTAACGGAGGTGAGAAGGTGAAAATAACCCCCCTTTCTCCCCTCTTAAAACCTGGGACAAGGAGAGAGGGAGGATGAGACAAGAAAGGGAAAATACTGCCCAGCAAGAGGAGCCTCCCTCTAGGGAAAGAAAGAGCTTGTTAGACCTTTAAAGCGACGTGTCTGAATTTGATAAAATGTGAATAATTAATTGGGGCCCCCCCGTGGATTCGGCTCATCATGTATCCGCCGCGGAGCCCGCTTCTGCGAGCACTGACCTGCCTGCCTTGCTAATCCGATTAATCGGCTGCTGCGCCTTTGTGTCCACGCCGCGAAAGCCAGCCACTCCGGTGACCAGGGCCTGGCACTGCCGTCTGCAAGGCGAGACCTGCCTGCCATGGAGAAGCCAGCCCTTTTGCAGCCCCTCCCCGCAAGCTGAAGGAAAGGGAGACAACACCTCAGCAGCCGGAGGTGCAGCTGCCTTGGCTTTGCCCCATCTTGCCCTGCTCCTCGCCCAGCCTTTGGGAAGTGCATCCTTCTGCTCACCTGCTCAAGTCATGGTTGGCATCCACCAGTCCCTCCAATGCCCCTGGCATCGGCCCCCTGCGCCCCGTACGCGTGCACAGGCTCCCACCCATCTGCGCTCGCCCTCACCCCTTTGCTCCTAGCACACAGCCCCACATCCATCCACCCACGCTAGGTGCTGCACCCCCAGATCACACTCCAGGTAGCCCATAGCAATGCATCCCCGCACGCATAGTCCGCACACAAACAGGGACTCCATTCTCTTGCCGCTTCTCCCAAGCACTGGACCCGGGCCCTGGCTCCCAGGCCGCTGGATGGCTTCAGAGCCCATTTATTTCAGCCACAGGGATCTGAGGCAGGCTCGAGGCAGGCTTCTGCCAAGGAGCTGTGCCTGCCGGCAGGAGGAGCAAAGCTGGCATGTCAGGGCTGCAAAGAGGCTGCGAAAACACCTGGGGAGGAGGAGATCCGGGGCTGTCTGTTATCTCTCAGGTTTGACAGAGGGAAGGGCAGGCCGGAGCGCCTGCCAGGCCAGGAGCTGTTCCAACGCTGCCTGGGAAAATATTTGCCCAGATTGTCAGAATGAGGTGAATCCTGCTAATTATAGCTAATTAACTGCCGGCCGCCTGCGTGTGCCCGCTCCCGATGCAAAGCGGCGTGGCCTGTGGCATCTAATTATTCCTGCGTGCGGCAGCATGGCACCTTGTGCATGGGGACAGCCGTGTCCCTTAGGTCTTGGCCCTCTGTTTGCTGTTGTCTCTGCCTCGTGCCCTTCTTCTCGGCAGTACCGGGAACGGCATAGCCAGCAGCACCCGGGGGTGTGATCAGGGGCAGGCAGAACGCAGATGTGGCCCGCCAGGCCATACTATCTGGCCCGCGGGGGCCTCTAAAAAATTTAGAAAATTAATATTTATCATAATTGACCGCGGCAATGCACAGACATGGGGACCCACTGTGCTAGGGGCTGTATGCGCACATGGATTAAGAAGGCAGCCAGATGAGCTTAAAGGCTAGTGGGAGCAGTACTGGGATAAGCAGGACTCGGAGCGCAAGCTGCTTGTATGGCAGCTTCTGGGAATTAAAGGCTGCCCCTGGGGTAAGGGAGGCGGAGGTCTGGGGCTGGGAGAGGATCCTGTGGCCAGAGTTATAGGAGCCCTGCTGCTTTTGGTTTGACCTCTTTGGAGGAGGACTGATGCGCTTGGGCGAGGGAGGGGAGGAACTGCGAAGTCCTCTGCGAGCAGAGGGCGACGCACACAGGCACGGGGGCTAGTTATTGCAAGGAGCTGCGCTGCTTTCCCCTCTCTGTTCCCTCCTCCAAGCTCTTTGGTAGATCCATCGCCTGAGGCCCTGGTGCTACTAAATGGAGCTGCAACTCAGAAAGCAAGCACAGAGGTTTGGAGAGCAGAGGCTGCTCCAGCTGGGCTCGGAAAGTGGCCACCTCACCCCACGGAGCCAGTGCCAGTGCCGCTCCTGGCTCTGGCCCATCTGGTCCTTTGGATCAGGGCCCAGCCAGGGGGAGGCATAAACTGGGGAGCAGCTTTGCGAGCAGGAGGGATGTGGGGGGGGAGGGAAGGAGGGAGCGGGAGAGAGAAAGAGTCCCAGGCAGAAGGAGCCTTCTCCTCCCACTACAGCTGTCTCGTCAGCGCTGTATTTACAGCAGGGCCTCCCGTGGATTTCTTGATGAGCAACTCTGCTCTTCTTGATCTGTGCGGGGTTGCTTGCCTGGGTATGAAGTAGGGATCACAAGCAACTCCTCCTTCACCCGCTGCAGCTGGAGGTCAACAGTGCTGCGAGCCAGCCCTGGGCTCGCTGGTATTGCTGACACCAGGTTCCCTGACAGCTGGAGCTGAATGTGAGGAGGGTCCTCCAAGACCTCCCACCCTGTCACCATCCCGGTGGGGAGGTGGCCTCCTGGGTGGGTCTGGAGCGGTGACATTTAGTTTAGAGGTCACCGTCCTATTCTCCGGTGCCATTAATATTATACCCAGTGCGATCTGTTCAGCAGTGGTGTTTATTTGGACAGCCTTGGCCCCCAGAAGCCCCAGCCAGAGACCAGGAAACCACTGCGCCAGGTGCTGTACAGACACGGGGCACAGAGGTGATCATTGTGCAAAGCGCCCGCCATGTCAGTAGCCCCAGTAAAGCTGAATTTGGCCTCAGAGAGGCTTCGTCTCGCCATTCCTTGAAGCAGCAAATGGCAGGATGGCATCTTTTTTAAGGCCATTTTTGCTTCAACATCTGGATGAAGCTGCATCGACTCATCGACAAGCAGGCTTCCCCTCCCCCAACATCTGGGGTTGGTCACAGGGGATAGGAGGTATTGGACCCCTGTTCTCTCTATGGCAGGGGATCGCCCTGGAGTCTGCTTTCCCCATAGGTGTGAGCCTCCCCCAGCCGTGACCCCATCCAGAGATCCTGGCGATGGAAAAGAGCCACGTAGCGGTGCAGGCCAAGCCCAGGGGAGACTCAAGTGCTTCAGGACTTGATCCCAGCCTTCATATAACTCAGCCCTGGCGGAGGCACCGAGAGGAAAGCTAGCAAGGGCTGCCAGCAAACAGGACCCACGGCAGTGTGGCTGCCCCTGGACGAGAATAAGCTGGCATGGACAGGCCGTGGTGCAGCTGGGGATGCCGACCTATTCCCTTGGCTAGCTGGTGGGGTGGCATCCCCCTCCACGCTGAAGTCACCAGTGCGCTGTTGGGCCTGGTGGGTGTGACGCCAGGAAATCTGGGGCCAGGCAGCCGGCGAAATGGCTGTAAATTTTATCCTTGGCAAAGCCTGCGGCTGCTTTCTAAATCCCCCCTTCCCATCCATCAGCTCCTTCAGCCTGCGGTGTTTCCCGCTCGCGCCTGGGCCCTTAATAAGACGTGATTCACGCACTGCGCTTAATTAGCAATTCAGCTAACAGTTTGTAATTCAGGCACGACCCTGATTGCATCCGAATGCTACTTTATTCCTTCTCTGCCGTGCACATTCTGAGCACTAATTATGCCTCTTTGGATGCTAATTGCTTTCCAGCCCTCCACCGCTGCTGTCTTTCTCCAGCAACGTTTATTTTTCATGCGTCCATGTGTTTAAACTAATGCATGGGAGGGAGGGAGGGAGGTAGCTAGGTGGAGCTGAGCCTCTGCCAGGGCCAGTGCAAGAGCCTGGCACTGTGGGACAACGGCTTCTTCCTTGTCCTTTCCCTGCTCCTGAGGACGGGGTATCTGCTTTCACTAGTGCATCCGGCCTGAGGGGCTCCCCCTGGGTCTGGCAATTTGACGGTGAAGGATGGTAGCATTAATCGCCACGGAGTCCAGATCCTGCCTGGGGCAGCCAGCCCAAACACTGGTCCCCCTGCCACTCAACTGGCCCATGGGGTGAGAAAGTTGAGCACCACTTGACTAGATCATCAGAAGAGCTCTTTTGGCCCCTAAAAGCTGCATCTTGTGCAAGGGCTTCAGAGCATAGAGCTGGTCCAGGTGTCTTGGCTTGAAGGTATAACTGCAGTCTTACCCACTCACGCCCCATTGAAATCCCTGGGCACGTTGCATATAGAAAGTGCAAGGGGTCCACTGCCCTTGGCCAGGCTCAGCCCCAACGTGAGTGACTGTATCCTGCCTCTCAGGGCCCTGGAGCTGGCACTGTCTCCCCTTCCCTGTCCCGACCCGCCGTGTGGCACTGCTCCACATTTACAGGAGCTGCCAGGTGCAGAAGTGGCAGGAAGGGATCTGCTGTATGCACTGTGGCCTGGGCATCAGTTTATTTAGCTCTGGTAATACCGGCTTGCCTGGCTTTTCCCTCAATAAATTACAGGTTTGCGACAGAATGAGCAAGAACCTTTCTCTCTCCGCGACAGCTCCGCTCTCCTCCAAACCTGTAATCTTGGTGTAATCGCTGCCTCCTTTCCTCCCAAACCCCGACGCACTCTTCTTCCCTGCCTTGCTTTGCGCATCGTCGGCCGTCGGGAGGCTGCCAGCGAACGCTTGCAAGGGAGGCACCATTTCTAGCTTCAGTGCAGAGGTCTCTTAGAGGGGACAGTCCTATCTGCCAGCATATGCATAACCACCCTCTGCTCTCGATAGCACCTGCGGTCAGGTCTGTCAATGGAGCTGGGGCTCCTTGGATTTTTAAAGCGTACGGCCTCAGATAGCAGATCCAGCTGCGTTGCAGATCTATAGTTAGCAGTGCCTCCCACTGGACAGAATGGCAGAGTGGCTAGGAGGCTGAATAGAGCACTCTGCCTTTTATTCTTGGCCGTGCAAACATGGTCAAGTCCCTGCCCTATTCCCTGGCATAGCTTCCCTGCCAGTGAATGGAAATCTGGACTAGTCCCCACTGCCCTGGGGGGCACATGATGGAGCCATTCATGTTGCTTCGAGGTCCTGGGGTGTGAGGACCCTAAACCAATGCAAAGGACCCGATGGGTGAGAATCTCTGCAGGGGGAGAAGAGAACCGCGCTCCTAGAAGTTCAAAGCCGAGTCCGGAGCCTGTTGCAGTATCTATCCTCATAGGCAGATTCGCCGTGCCCCGGCTCCTTGCGATGATGGGGACCAGGGGATGCTTAAGGACATGCCTGGGAGCTTCCTGGACTCTGCAGGATGAGAATCCACCTCTCAGCTGTGTGCACCGAACCCTTCTCATTGGCATCCCTCAGTGTCTCTGTAAGAGAGGCGCGCTCGGCCTCGCACTGAGCCCCTGGGCAGGGATGGGTTTTGTGCTTCCGAGCTGATGCAGGCGGGAGGTCTCCTCCTTCCCCATTTACTGTGGGGAGCTGGACACGGACAGATGGCAGGAAATCATTTCTATCGCATAGCAACAGATTGGGAAATATAATTACAGTGCAGAGTGAAGCCTGCACCAGCTGCGACTCCTGATTCTGGACCACGGCGCTCGGGCGGGGATGGGAAACGGCATGAACTGGTCCAAGGGACTGGGAGGGAAAGCATGCACGTAACAGAGCTGGCGTCCTCTCGTGCATTGTGCGCAGTGCGCGGGGGCAGAGGGGGACCATCAGCATAATGAACTCGGGGGGTGGGAGGGTTGGGCTAGTCCGCGATCTCCAAATGCTGTACGAGCACAAATGAACAGCCTGGTGACAAGGGTTTGGACAGTTATATGGACAAGGTGAGGCGGCTACTCAAGGCAGAGCTGAAAATAGCAACCACTTATAGTCCTAGGGTTCAGGCACTGGTGGAGGCATTTGATGAAGCCTATGAGACTCCACCACAGACTTCCTGTGTGACCGAGGGCACATCGCTTAGCTTCTCTGTACCCCAGAACCCACTCTGTACAATGGAGATAATCCCACTTCCCTGCCTTACTGGGGGGAAATCCATTAGTGTGAGGTGTCCAGACACTGCAATAAACCAAGCCGTGTAAATATTGTATTTTCTGATGTACAGCGTGCCCCAAAATAAAATACGCACCTTATTTTTGAGATCCTTCCTTGTAGTAGGCCGAGTCTGCTCATTGCTCTGATCTCTGTGGCCCTGGCCACACATGACAAATATTAAACAACTAACTGGTTAATCGCATCCTCAATTTAGCCCTGTGAGTGCCAGAAACGGCTCTTACCGTATTTCTTGCACAGAAGCACACTGCAATTTCCAGCAGCTGGTTTTTGGAAAAAAAGCTGTGCATTGCATGCGAGCAAATACATTACTTGACATAGCTCTGAGATGGGGCTGAGCCTTGCAGCTCTCCAATGCCTCGGTGACGAATGCAGCGCGAGCACCTTGTTAGAGAGATACTGAAGTGACCACTTAATTCAATCTCCTGCCTAATATGATCAAAATGTCCAGAGGCAAATCACTTCTTTAAAAAAAATTGCACCACTTCCATCCTTTATTTTGATCAGTTTACAGTCGTGCAGGGCAGGTGTTACCGGGTAATTAAATCAATAGCTACAGCGAGCTGCCCCATTAAGTTAATAATACAAAAGGTCAGCGTTTGGAATGAGGCAGAATTAAAAGGCAGCACCAGGGAGGTTACAGTGAAAGATGATGAGAGGCGGAAGGCGTGGTGTTCAGGCAGTGCTCTGGAAACCATAGCACTCGTCTAATGATTATGTGTTGTTAGGGGCATGTCTAGGAGCTGTCACCGAGGCTGGGCCCCTGTTGTGCTGGGAACTGTACAGACATATAGTCAAATAGCCCTGGTTTCAAAGCGTTTGCAGCTTTGAAAGAGAATGCAGAGGAGAAGGGAAGAAAAGAGTCTCATTCAGATGCTGGACTGAGAGAGGGGGAAATTACAAGCCATGTTTCCAAATGCTTCCATTTAGGCAGTAAAAGAACAAGGCAGATGGTCTGAAGAGCCTGGCTTACCCGGGGCGGAGATCTTTGCAAGATCTGGTGTCACCGCGGGGGCGGAAAGCAGGCCCTGTGTGACTTGGCCTGGGATGCCCAGGGTGGGCCCTGGAGCTAGGAACGAAGTCGGAGTCTGCTGTGTGTTCGGGGATGGTCCCTGCTCCAGAGCTCTCCTCTACGTGGTGCAAAGACCACAGAGCAAGAACTAGCCGCCTCTATCAACCAGCAGGAGAGGAGAAGGTTCAACCAGTCACCTGAGAGACAGGGAGTGTAGTTTCATAGATTCATAGCTGGAAGGGACCTTACAAGATCACGGGGTCTGGCCCCCCTGCACTTGGGCAGGAAAGAGACCCCAGCAAGGTGGGTGTCCAGGTGGGTGCCAAGGGTAGGTGACTGTGCCACCTCTAGTTAGCCATATTAGTCTGAAGTCAAGTAGAAGGCAAGGTAGATTTGCACCTTATAGACTAACCAAAGCTGTGAATGTCCCCAGAGACATGGGGACATTCACAGTGGAGCCTCTGAGGGCCAGATTCCCACATGGGTCTGGATGGTACAAATCTGGAGTTATTCTTTTCAAGTCAATGGGGCAGCTTGGGCTATACACCAGCTCAGAGCCTGGCCTGGGGCCTCAGCTGCCTTCATCCATATTCTCTGCTGGTCTTCTTCAGCAGCGCAGTGGGGCAGGTTTTCCCGGGAGGCTCGGCTCCCCGAGTCCCTTGCAGAGCAGACACAAGTTACAGACGTCGCTATATTTTGAAAGGTCTTTATCTGATCCCTCATGCAAGATTTTCACCCTTTGGCCATTTGGGAAGATGTCCAGGTCAGGTGAAAACTGTCACTTGTATCTGCACCCCTGAAGAGCAAAGGAATGAGAACTGGAATGAATCTTAGCAGGTGACTGCCCAGAGGAGTTTTCCATCTCTCAACTCCTCTGTGAAATCCGATGAACTTTCATTTCTACCCAGGAGAACTTTTACCATCTTTTCTCCAGTGCCTGATGCAGGGTGTTTGTGCCCGAAAGCTTGCAATGAAACATTTTTCTTTGCAAAAATCCTGTTGGTCTAATAAAAGATATCATCTCTGCTACGAGTCCTGATGGTCTCAGGAGGGGAGGTGCTGTGTTGTCCAGCTGAGTCCTTTCAGCTCATTGCACCAGCGACCCAAGGTAGGACTTGGCCCAGGGGTGGGGGACAAGGCTGGCGTGTACGAACACGCTCTAGCATCAGGGCCAACCACTTTCAAAACCATTTCCCGGTAACGGGGCCAACCTTGACTCCTGAAATGAGCTCAGCTCCCGGGAGGGTGGGGAGTTCACAGGTTACAGGGCCGTCCGCCCAGAGCAGGAGCTTCCCGGCAGGCTTGGTTGTGTCGGTACTGTCCCCGGAAAGGGGGAGACCCCGCGCGCCTGATTTACCGCGATCTGCCGGCTCGTCCTGCGGCGAGCTCGGCGGCGTCGCAGGGGACGCGGTAATGAAACTGACAAGATTTTATTGGGTGGGTAATTGATTCAAACAGCCTGAGCCGCCACAGCCGCTGCCACACCTGAGCAAATCAATTAGGGATGGGACAATATGGCCAGATAACTCAACGGGGAGATGTTTTTTCTGAGCCAGGCTGATAGCAGAGGCCGTTCAGCCCACCTAAAAATGCTCAGGCAGTCGGGCAACAGGCAGCCCCTTTCATCTGTATTGCCAGGGTTGGACCACGGAGGTTAGCAGCTCAAATCAAAGCCATCCGGACCGTGATTTCTCATCTTCCTAACCCCCTCTGAGGCCCACGAACCATCACCAGTGTAAAACCAGTGTGTGCGATCACACCAGCAGCGTGATGTAGCTTAGCTTGTCTTGGCCTCCCTCTGTGCCTTTGTTTCCACTCCTGTGCCTGTATAATGAGACCTTCTGTTTGGACCGTGAGCTGCGTGGGGTGGATGCTCTCCTGCCTCTGTGCTTCTGCAGCATCCGCTGCAAGGTGGCCTTGATCGTGTCTGGCTTTCCACAACCAGTGGAAATCCCGCAGCCTGACGCCCCCCAGAGCACTGAGCTTCCTGGGAGAAGAAAGGCTTGCAGACACCAGCCAGGCAGGAGAGGAAGTTATTTGCTGCTTGCGGGGAAGGTCATTGCATTTCCCCATGTGTCTGGGTATTGGGCTGGAGCTGGCTGGACTGAACCCCTTAGGGAATTGGACCCGGTCCTCCTTGGGCTGCTGACGTGGCCCAGAAAAAGGGGTGGTGAAGTCTGGGGGCTCCCCTCTGCACTCACACACAGCCGTGGTTTGCAGTAAGTTGGGGTGTGGGTAGCGTCAGCAGGCGCCTGTGCTCTGAGCGTGGGTGCAGCCCTTCTGGACCTCAGCAAAACTGATGCACTTTTGACAACAAAACTGGCACTTCCCCTTGCTCTTAGAGGCAGCGCCTTGCACGCCGCCTCTGGCAAGGCTGATTGCCCCCAACGAGCTCGCAGCTGCTGTGACGCGCCCCTTGTTCAAGCCTCGATAAGTTAAGAGAGGCGGCAATAATGGAAAGGTTCCTTGAGCGAAGCCTTGATTACAGCCCTCTCCAGCGGGTGAAGGACCTCCCTGGGAGCTGGAGAGGTGTTCCTGATTGCACTCGGCTGGAGGAGGTGGTGGCAGAGGCAGTCACTGCAGACAGGAGCATGGAGCCACCGCGATGTGACCCAGGTGCTGCAGGGGAACCGGAGGTGCTGGTTGTAGCCGTGTTGGTCTAAGGGCATAGGTTCTTCGGGTAAATATGACATCTTTTATTAGACCCACTGAAATAGCTGGAAATGTTGACTTTTGCAAGCTTTTGGGTACAAACACCCTTCTGCCAGGGTGAATCAGGGAGGCAGCCTGCTCTGGGTGGCGAGGGAGCAGAGGGAGGCGGCTGGAGACTTCTCTGACCCCAGTTTTTCCTTCTCTGATGGCATCTCTGCCCTGCCTGTAGTGGGGTTGTGCTAAGCTCCTGGGGCCTGTACCCAGACATCCATCCTGCCGCGAGTCAGTGCTGCTTGCTCACGGGCGGCTCCAAGGGCAAGTGCTGGGAAAGCCAGTGTCCTCTTCTTCCAGGCAGCCTGTGCTGGGGCAGCATCCTGCAACGGGGCTGTGTTCTTGTGTTTGAGCACATCTCGGGGACACCAGCAGAGTCTTAAGGGAGGTCCTGTTCTGCCCACACACCCCAGGGAGATCACTGGTTCCCACGTGGCTCTTCCCAGGGGATCCAGGCAGAGCTGGCAGTGTAGGAGACCAGCCTACCTGGCCCATCGGTGCTTAGCATCAGGTGGGAGGGTGCACGTATGCAGGATATAGCCAGTTGCTGTCTTCCTCCCTTCCCCACCAGGAATGAGCCATTGTCTTCTAACACAGAACAAAGAGCTTTATTAGAGCAGGAGCGGTGGCTTGTTCCTGAACTCCAAGTCCCCTTCATCACAGATTCCCTCACCCCCGCCCTGCACTGCTGCAGGTATCTTCACACGTCCCACGGTTAATACCATTGGTACATGTGCACTGAGAGCCAGCTATGGAAGCAGGACGTGATGGGAAGGGGATCCTTGATGATACAGCCCCTACCGGGCACCATGCAGAGGACCCCGGCCCATGCAAGAAATTAACCCTTTGCCTTCTGGGAGCATCCTTCCAGCGTGGCATTGGGCGATGAGCACTTTTCGTCAGCCCCTCTGTGCAAAGCTGTCATGATAATCTTCATCTGCCTGGAGAGGCGTCCGCTTTTGGAGGAAGCAGCAGGCAGTTGGACTGGGCAGAGCCGTGCTAACCGGTGGAGGCTGTGGAGTGCAAGGCATTAATTAGGTGGGGGGGGTGCTGTATGCCATGCCATCCCTCTCTCTGCTGGCAGGGAACCGGCCTGCCTGGGTCATCTCTATGCAGCCCTTGCCCACAAGATGGAGGCATTACTATATGCTTTCTCCACCTGCCTCCTTGCTGTGGGAAGTGAGCGTGGTGTGGGCATTGCAAGCTTGGAGGGGGTGAGCGAGCGGGGTGGAGGAGGGGGAGCCGGGAAAGCTGTGGGCATCTGGAATGATAAACCAAGAAGTAGCAAAATCACCGGCTGCAATTGCAGAAGGGGGCTGCAGCTTGAAATGGCCGTGGCTATTAACTGCAATTCCAGCTGGGCTTGCCAGCGTGCTGGGACCGTGCGCTGCTTGGCCCAGCGGGCTAAGTTTTAAAGGTGACCTGAAAAGGAGAAGACAAATGAGCGCTGCACCTGTTCCCTTTCTTTATTTCTGCATGTGGCCTGGCTCTTCCTGGGGAAGCGAGTTGGCTGGAGAGGGCGGGAGGGGGTCACGGGTGGGTTTTTTTTTTTTGTCTCCCCACTTATTCCTGGCATTAGAAATTCTGGTCTTGCCTCCCCTGGCAGACACTTCCCAGGGAACAGGATGTTGCAGAAGAGGAGACCGGCAGCGGAGGGGTTGAGGAAAAGGCATCTCTGCCGATCGGTTTAAAAGCCCAAGCCGGTTGCAGCCAATGTCACGCCAACACCTAGTGACCAGCTTGGACCAGGGAAGCTTTTGTGATGCAGCTCACAACCCTGCACCTCCTAGCTGCTGAGCGACTACTAGGCTTGCCATTAAATTAGGTGGAACCAAGGGGGCCATAGACGGCCGGTCGTCTCCCCCGTCTCCTTTGGATGCTGCCTGGTTCCTCATGCGGCCCAGGGCCTGACAGCGCTGCAGCAGGGTAGGGAGATGGAGGGAGCGGGTGGCACAGAGGCAGAGGAAAGGAGCAGGGGAAGAGGCAGATCCTGGAGCTGAGCTGGAGCGCAGGCTGGCCAGCCGCGGAGGCAGGTGGTG
>NW_017729015.1:14508556-14576562 GCF_001723915.1 Gavialis gangeticus | reverse complement strand
AGGTGTCATGGTGCACATCTCACTCTTCGGATCAGAGGCAGAGGAAAGGAGCAGGGGAAGAGGCAGATCCTGGAGCTGAGCTGGAGCGCAGGCTGGCCAGCCGCGGAGGCAGGTGGTGATGGGAAGCCTGGAAGGAGTGTGCCGGCTGTAGGTGTGCCTTGTTCCCCGGCCCAAATGGCTCCTTCTGGATAGAGCTGTCCAAATATGTTTATTTTGCAGGTAATTAAACCGCAGTTATCTCGCAAATAATGCTAACGAAGCAACTGGCGGCAGAGGGATATTGCAAGCCAAGGGTGGCCTGCTCCCAGCCTCCTCAGCAGTGCCGTGCTGGGCCGGTGGGCTGCACTTCGGGACCTGGAAGGGTGGAGACCTGGAGGGGAGAGGGCACGAGTGAGCTGGTGCAGGCGCAGCCCCAGGGATTTTCTGCCATGCCGCTGCCACCCCCTGCTCCCCACTGCCCCTCGGCACGATCGTGGGGCCGCAGACGGGGCTGGTGAGCAATGGAGGAGCCAAGCCCTCCCTCTCAGCTGGCCAAAGCTAGAAGCTGAGGTCCTTTTTTTTGTGTCCTCCTCGGTAGAGAAGTTCTCCCTGAGAAAGGCCACCGGAAAAAAGGGGTGAGGAGGGGGCTGGAGGGAAGGCAACCCCAATTTCCTCCTCTGTCTTAGTTGCTGTTGAATTGGGGACAGGAGGGGAGTCTCAGAGCAGAGTCCTGCCGGTCACCCCCCACTTGGGGTCTGTTGGATCATCGGATGCCGTGAGCGCTGAAGGGCAGGGTCCCTGTCTATCAGCATCTCTATAGTGACCATCACCGCGGTGTTGAAGAGCTGGATGCAACACCTGAGAAGCCTCTGGGTTGGAAACTTCCCATCCCCGTGTCCTGGGGGGGGTGACTGCCTGGCCCCGACGGCAGAGGCCGATGGCTTTCCTAGTGATTTGGGTTTGGGAGATCTGGGACACATCCCTCAACCAGCAATTTATCCCCCAAGGTCAAAGAGGGCTCTGCTGTGTGTCGACTGCTTCATGGTGACTGTCTTTGTGGGCACTCTTCTCCCCTGGGACGAGGAAACTCTTTCATTGAGGGCTATGCAACCTGGCTTTAGCTCCCACTTCCCCCCAGCTAGGAGTGTGCACATGGGCGCTTACCCTGGCACAGCTCCCACGCACAAATACCTGCCCCTTTTTACTCAGCAGCAAATCCCTTATGTGTCCGTCACTTTGCACCGCGCCCTGGGGATTGCACCAGTCCCTGCCTCGTGCAGCATTGTCAGGATAAATGCACAGAGAGACCTGGCAAGCTGCACTTTGGCGACGGGGAGCCGACAAGTAGGAGGAAATGGAGCAGGCAAGTCCCTGTCATCCTTCATCAGCATCCAGAAGTGGGAGGCCTTGACTGAGAGGCGGCTGGCGCAGCCGAACTGGGAACCCCGGAGAGACAGTCTCCCGCCGGGCACCTTGCAGTTGGCCATCCTTGCAGAGCGCTCCTCGCTGTCAGGCTGTTTCTTTAATGCAGATCCCTCATCCCAAGCACTAAAGCCGCGAAGCTTTTTATTAAACAGCATTGATCTGCCAAGTGGAGAGGAGGGAGCTGGTTTTTAAGGGCGATTAGGTAGCGCCCCTCCTTCAGAACAGCTTCCCCTTTGCCGGATGAGCCCGGTGCCACGGGTGGAAATGAAGGCAGAGGAGAAGTGCAACCACATGCAAAAAGTGTGTCGGTGTGAGTGTGTGCGAGGGGGGAGAACACAGCCAGGTGGAGCAGGGGACGGAGGAGTTGGCAGGGGGTGTCATCTCAAAGTCTCGGGCTCCCGGGATTGCCAAGGGGGCAGATGGGGAACGGGGACCCTAAACCGTTTCTAGAGGAGGGCGGATGTGTGGTCGGTTTTGGGGCTCTTACTCGCTGCGGGGGTGGCTGGGAACGTCCTTAGGGCATGAGCTGGAGTCGTGGCAGGTGGGCCCTGGGTCCTTGAACGGGTGGTTGAGGCACCTTGCAGGGAGGGCCCTGCCCCCAGTCCGGGCAGGGAGAGCCAGGTGCTGGGGAGGTTGAATGGGGGCTGTGGTTGTGGGGGCAGAATGGGTGGGGAGACGGGATCAACAGCATGTGCCTCAGTTTCCCTATTTAACACGGGGCGGTGGGCTGCTGGCCTCAGCCCCGTCATCGCTGCCTGCTGCAGCCAGGCCTTGTAATGGGAGCTGCACAGACCTTGTGTGGAGCTGGCGCTGGGCTCTGACCCCGGTGCCCTGAACGCGCGTGTGTGCGCCAGCCTGCCCTTTTCAACGCACACTGAAAGGTGGAGGGGGAGGCAGGAGGGGCTCCTCCAAGGCCGCCGAGGGACAGCTGACATTTTAGACGGCAGCCACACGGAGCACTCGCTGGCTGCGTTTCGGGGGGGCTGGTGGCAGTGGGGGTCATAATGGCTGTGCAAAGCGGGGGCAGATACTGGCTCCGGCGCTTTGCCGTGGGAATTTTGTAGTGCCTTGCGTAGGGTGGGCTGGAAGCCCCAGAGCCAGGTTTGTGCTGGGAAAGAGGAGTTGTAATGAAACAGTGAGAGACAGAGCCCCTGCCTCTCCCCCTGCAGTAGCCAGTAGCCCGGGGTCAGGTCTCACGCCTGGGCTGCCGGAGCACGAGGTTCACATCCCTTGGATGCTGCCGGCTCTTGAACCCAGATCCCCAGCGCCCTGTTGAGTACTGTGATCCTGGCAGGGTGGGGGGAACTTCCAAGACCAGAGCCCCCAGCCCACCCCGGGGAGCTTTCCAGACAGGGGCTGTGCTGAATGCCAGAAGTGTAGGTGAAGAGTCCCCCGGCGTGGAGGCACCTTCTGATTTCATTGTGTTCGAAATCACAGAGCAAAGAGGTTCGACTGAGGCTGGCCCTGCTCTGGAGAGGGGGCAAGGGCAGGACCACTTGCTTACTTCACACCCCTGACAGCTCGGAGGTGCTTGTCCGCACAGGAGCCGTCCTTCCCTGGGGTGACCCCATCTGTGCCCCCGCCTTTCCTGGCATGCTCTGCGTGTCCCCTCCACCCTTGCAGCATCTTGCAGGCTGGAGCCATGAATGAGCACTTGGTGACAACCTCAGATGCAGCCCCTGGGTGTGCAACCTCCCTCCATCCTCTGATTACCAGTAACACAACTACAATGGAGCTATCCGCATCTGCATTGCCCTTCGCTGGCAGGACAATCTTCTCTCCTGTGGGCGCTGTCAGTAGCTTGTGAGCGATCTGCGGGGACAGCAGTGCATGGACTGTGAAGCCTGGGTGTATTTTGACCCCTGCCTACCAACCCCATAGGCGAAAGCATGGGAGATGAGAGCAGTGCCAATGCCCTGGCCCTGTAGCAACAGGAAAGGAGGGGGAGAATAGATGCTTCAGATACCCACACGCATGGGTTCATGCCCATTGATACCTATGTACCTTCACAAACACATGGGCGTGAGTGCGTGTGAACCCCTCCCCCCCCTTACTGTGACATGCCCACACGTGCACCCAATCCACACACATGCAGGGCACATACAAACACACATGGTCCTCCCAGACCGGTTGGCATCTGCCCACCACCCCGAGGGCACTGAGCTGCACTCAGACACCCCTGTCCACGATAACACCTGTGGACATTTGGGAGGGGTGGGCTGAGAGGTGTTTTGGGGAGGGCTGGAGGAACCAAGTCGGGATCTTTTTGCTGCCGCCGGAGCGGCGGGCTGCTGTCTGCGAGCTGGAGCTTGATTTTTCTTTAGACTGTTTCATTCAGTGCTTCAAAAACCACTCTTGAAATGGCCTTCCCCAGAGGGGGCCGCTGAGAGTGGAGAATGGGGGAGAAAGGTAGCTTGACAGGCTGCTTTTATCACCCCTGTTAAATGACTGTATCGCTAACTGATATTTAATTATCTCAGCTACTCTTGTTAATGGAATTGCAAGGCCCTTGAGTTGTGTTTAAGGCAAAGGGAGTGAATGAATTGGGTGCTGAGTCGTTGTTCAACCCACCGATTACGTGCGTGTCTGTGAAAGGCGGTGTAGGCCGTGGCTTGTCGGGGCAGCTGAGTGCTGCGGGGGGCTCCAGCTGCAGCCCGGGAGGGAGGAGTGGGGTGCCAGGCTTGTCTGTGCCGTGCTTCCCTCCTCCAGTTCTTGCAGAGTGCAGGACTGCAGGTTGCATAGGGCCAAGGGGAGAAGAGATCTCCTGGGTCCTGTCCCTGCCGCTGCATCTGACGTGCTGGACGACCTTAGTCTGGTGTGCCTCAGTTTCCCTGCTTGGAAAGTGGGGAATGGGTCTATTTCCTGGGGGGTCTGGGGGGCAGGAGGTGCTATTGGCATGCCGCTTTTGCGCATAGCACCAGCAGCTTTGAGAGCACCTCGGATGTGGCAACATCCTGTCTTCCTGATGGGGTTTCGCCCCAAATGGCCAAGTCCCTTGAGCGAAAGGAATCTTTATTTGCCACGAGCAGCGTAGGTGCTATGACACGTGGCAGGAGCAGTCCTGAACCCCAGGCGGGGCACTGGATACGCTGCTCCGTCCCTTAGGCTCTTGTTTCCTGCCCCCATATCAACTGTGGTTCCTAACGTGGCTTGGAAGTCACCTTTGGAAACAGCCGTGTTTGCAGCCCTTTCCTCCTAGCAAGGGAGGTTGCCGCCTCCCCAGGGCTCCTTTGGAGAGGCCTCCATTGTTTTAACAATAATTCTTTGTTTGCACTTCTACTGAACCTGTCAGCTGAGGCTCTCCAAACACTTCGCAAGCATTAATTAAGCCTCGCAAGCCCCTGGTGAGGTTGGTTAAGTATTATTGACACGCAGGAGAGTCTGCATATCTGGTCCAAGGTCACCCAGCCAGGCAGCGAGGGAGCTGGGAATACAATGCAGGCAGCCCGGCTCCCCGTACCCCCTGCTCCCAGGCCAGGCTACGCTGCTTTCTCGCTCCTGTGAACCATACGTGCCAACTGGATGCAAGGGCAATGCAGTGCTTAGTTCCCCGTTGCTCTTCGCTGTTTCCTGACTGATTCAGATGCAGGGAAAATGACGTTGTCCCAGGCTGGGATGGTGAGGCGAGCTCTGCTGAGAGCCAGGGAGGCATTGCTGGTCGGCTGGGGGAGACGTGGCCGCAGGAGGCAAAAGGGGTGATGGGTGGGCCAAGGGGGAGGGAGAGGCCGGATTGGAGTCATCGCTTTCCCTTGACATACAGATGTTCACATCCCAGAGCCTCTGGGCTGTGCAGGCAAGACCCCAGCACAGCCCGCATCAGTGGGAGGAACGTGTTAATACTTAACCTGCTGAGGCCACGGCTGGGAGGCATGAATGTGGTGCCAGATTCCTTCCAGACCCGCTGCACACGAACAACTGATGTCTTGAAGTCCGGCAACGGGCCACGAGACCTTAGCATGCTCAGACCCTGCAGGCAGGATGTCCCTGGGCCCCCCAGGATGGCATGGACCTGAGGCCCTGCCCCTCACACGTGGCCGTGGAGCCAAGAGCCCCAAGGCTGCAGTCATCCCCAGGCGCCCTGACCCTCACGGGACCATTGGAGTGGGGCGTGCTCCCTTTCCTAGCAGCGGGGTCTACCTGGGGGACATATCCCAGTGGGGAGCTGTGGCATCCCATATACTCGTGTCCCCCCCCTAAGGAAGGGCAGTTGTTTTGTCACATCCCCCTGTGGGGGGCAAACCCTGCGCAGCCATACATCTGGCTTCTGGCTTCTCCCTCCCCATACCATGGGTCTGTCTGTCTGCTGCTCCTACCCGGGCAGTCAGGCTTGGGGGGGAAGACAGAAGGTGGCTGGTGACAGGGCGCAGCCCTTTGCTGTCAAGCCCCTGTTTGCAAAACAGCTGAAACCCCCCCAGCAGCAGCCCACGTAATTAGTATGAAGCCTGGTGGATTCCAGCACGTTGCTAACAGAGGGGGAGGCCCTGAGTCTCCCCCACACTGACAAACCCCGGAGTATGCATCGGAGGGGAGGCAGGGAGCAGCAGGGTGACGGGTGCCCGTGTTGGGGCATGGGGAGGGGCAGTGATGGGGAGCGGGAATGGCTTGGGTCAGATCTCGGGGACCTTGTCTTTGGTGCCGTCTGATGCCCCTCCTCCCCTCTGCTACGCCTGTGTGCAGGAGCAGCGAGTGTGCAGAGGCAGGTGGTCACACATCCTCCTGGGCACATGCCTGCCTGGGACCCAGAGGATGCGCATTCAGATGGCAGAAGAGGCGAATGCCAACCACCTTCCCCCATATCCTGGGCAGAGCAAGAGATGCATGTGGCCAGATACCGGGTCATGGCTGTGCCTGAGTGCTCTTGATGGGGATATAAACCTGGGTCCCTGGGGCAGAGGAGAGGGCAGCCCTGACCGCTGCAAGGAGAGGCCATATGGGGTATTCCCAAGGCCGGGAAAGCCAGTGAGGGAGGGGGGGTGGCGGCTGGGTATGATGACCCAGACGGCGGAGTTGAGTGTTTGAGTTTAAGCGGTTGCTTGCATTTTCATTTTAGTTTCGTACCCAAGGACCAGCTGTGGTTTTCGGGGTGGAAAAGAGGCCATAGGGGTGCCCGAGGGGCATGCCAGGTTTCTGAGCCCTGCCAGGGGCAGGGGTGTGAGACTGAAGCAGCTGAGACCAGGAAGGTCAGCATCAAGGCCTAGCAAGTGAGATAAATGGGGAAGGTTATGTAGAGGACTGGGAGTGCGGGCAGGATTAGGGTGGCCCTAGGGTGCACCGTGGCCCTGTCCTGTCACACGGCCCGAGGGAGGTAACATGGGGCAAGAAGACCCCTGTGTGTGGGGGAGAATCTTTAGTTGCATGAGCACAGATGTGGGAGGCCAGGGCCCATCTGCATTTGCTCCTGCAGTGCCTCTGTATGTGTGCGCACGACCCCATCCTGTTGGCATGCTCGCTGCCTGTGCCTGGGTGCACGAAGGTCCCCCCTGTTAGCACACTTACTGTCCGTGCATGTGGCCACAGGAGCTGCTTCTATTTGACACCCCCTGTGTATATGTTGCTTCCATTTGCACACCTACAGCCCACGCACCTGTGCCCCTGGGACTGTCTCCTTTGAACACTTGCTGTCCATACATGTGTATACACAGGCCAGCTCCATTTGCATGCTTGCCCATGCCTGTATATATGGGGGCCCATCCCGTCTGCACACTCACTGCCCATATGAGTGTGTACATCAGCCTGTACCAGTTGTATGCTCACTGCCCGTGCATGTGCACACAAGCCCATATTAATTGCATACTTTACTGCCCAGGCATGTGCGCCCACTAGCGCATCCCATTTGCACATGCACCGCCCAGGTATATGTGCGTGCCCCCTAGCCCATCCCATTGCATGCTTCCTTCCATCCCAGGATCCACAGCCCCTGCTCGCTGTCTGCCTTCCTCCTTTCTCTCCCTCCCTGTCAAGCAGCTTGGAGACTGGCAGCCCCAAGTTAAAAAATGGGGCACCACAGGGCTATTGACTGCTCCCAAGATGTACGAGACAGTTGCTTTATTAAAACAAGGCCTGCTGATGGCTGCCCCCGCCTTGTGCCAGGCCCACGCCGCCTCTCCCACGGCCAGCAATTGCTCTCTTGGATGCAGTTAATATCCTTCCCTGCCCGCCCCGCACGGGGATTGCTGTTCATTGATTTCCCCATGTTTTTATTGGAGGCTGGTGCCGGAGGCAGCATGCTGACGAGTTGTTTACCTGGCTGCGTTGCTAGCTACGGTTTTAAACCCAGCACAGTGTTGCCAGCACCCCCCTGCCTGTACCAGTTGTATGCTCACTGCCCGTGCATGTGCACACAAGCCCATATTAATGACATACTTAACTGCCCAGACGTGTGCACCCACTAGCGCATCCCATTTGCACATGCACCGCCCAGGTATATGTGCGTGCCCCCTAGCCCATCCCATGGCAAGGTCCAAGCCCCTTCTCTCCCTGGACTGGGGATTTGGAGAGGGGTGATCGAAGCTTATGCCATGGTGCCGAAGGCGGAGTGAGAGGCTGCCAGGTATAGTCCAGCAAGCTGGGTGGGAGTGGGGCAGCAGGTCTGGGAGCTCCCCAGGGCAACTGGGCCAGATTACTGCTTGCCAGGGTGTCTGAGCGCTTGTCCTCATGGCACCCTGGGGAAGCAGGGAGTGGCATGGGGCACCGCGGCAGAGAGGAGCTATGTGACTAGCCCAAGGTCACCCAGGAAGGCTGTGGCAGAGAAGAGACTTTGGAGCCCTGCTGGCCGGGCCATCTTTTGTCTCTGAAGTGCTTTCCCCCTGCCAGCAGCCCAGCACCCCTGGTAGGGCTAGTTGCAAACATTGGCCTTCCATTTTGTTCCGGCTTACCAGGGTCATTCCCATGCGTGAGGTTGTGTGGAGGGACAAACATAAGTAGCTTAAGGCCTAAGTGCCAGGACTCCTGGGGTCTCTTCTTAGCTGTGTCACTGACTCCCCAGAAGAGGCTTGTCACTTCCTCTGCCCATGCCCCTTGTAAGCCCAGGGACAAGAAGGGGTGTTAGAGAGGAGCGGTCTCAGGGTCCATGGCCCGGCAGCTCTGGGCACTGACTGGGGAATAGGCCTCCGAGCTTTGGATATATCTTCCCAGCAAAGCAAAAGCATGACTGGGTCATGGGCTGGCCAACCTCTGCCAGGGGAATGCAGCTTGCGTGGGTGGCTAGAGCCATGAAGCCCGGGCAGCCAAGGCTTCGACACATGGAAGCAACTAGACTCCGTAGCCAAGGCCTCTGCAGCATTTGCACGCAGGCTGCTAATGCCTGTATCACCCATATCACCCGTATTACCGTATTACCCCGTGTGTGCTGCTGTTGTCACTTGTGTTCACTAGGTGAAGTGAGCGCAGATAAGCCAGCACCTGCTCCTGTCACGCCTGCATTTTGCTGCTAGGCGCTGTCTTTGGAGAAATATCTGAAGAAGCAGATTATCTCTCCGCTGAGCATGGCAGCCCGGTCCTCTCCACCCCTGCGAATTCCTTCCTCCCTAACGATGCCCTCTGAGCCGCGCAGGGAGCCACGCTGGATCGATCTCGCTGACACGAGCGAGAAGTGTATTGATCTCGAAACATCATTTTTCCCCCTCCAGAACGCAGCCAATTAGGTTAAACTAATTAAAACAAACGACCTAGGGAGTTTCACTCTGCAAAATTCTCTAGGGCAGGGCATTGAATGAACGACTTGCGGATGAAGCAATGCTTGATGGTTTGTGTGTGTGTGTAAAGGGGCAGAACAGAATAATCTTAAATTACTCAGCACTGGGAGGATAACAGCTGATGTAAAAGGGATGGTGCCTGCCTTTTTTTCTTTTCTTTCTTTTTTTTTTTCTTTTCGGAGCACAAAGATCTTTTGCTATAACATGGTTCACAGAGGAATTGGCAACAGAGCCCAGAGTAGGAGCAGGGCACCTCCTGCCCTGTGCAGCTTTGCAAATGCCCAGCTTGTGCTTTAGGTTGAGGGGAATGATGACGGCAGAACAAAATTAAAGCGTCCTGGAGAGAGTACGGTGTGTGCGACTCCCTCTTAACATGCTGCCGCAGCTCTGAGACAAATGTAGCTGCCATTTCTGCTGGCAAGCAGAGTTCTTGGAAATGTAATGGTGCAGCAGACAGGAAACAAATTGCCTCTGTTTCACACATAAATATGGCAGTCACTGATGGCTGGAGCCTCCATTGAACCCAGTGCCCCTTCCTTAAGGCGGGGAGGGGGTCATGAACTAAGACTGAGCAAGAAGGCAGCTGTCTTGTTGGCAGCTTGGAGCCCCCTGGGATGAGGGCTCTGCAGCACACAAGGGGTTAAGAAAACTGCTTGCCATTTTAATCCACAGATGCTGCCTGTTGATTAGAGTCTGCATTGCGGGACATTAATGCAAAGTGTTATTAACCAGCTGTTTAGGAGGGTTGCCCAGATCGGCACAGGGCTGCGGGAGTCCTGGAGAGAAAGACAAGACTCTGGATTGCAATTTTTCCCAGCCTTCTCCTGGGAATTGTGGAGTCTGATTAGAGGATTGGCTTCTTTGCTCCTGGCCTTGAAAGGGAGTGGGGTGGGGTCTGGTGGTTATAGCAAGAGACTGGGAACAAGGTTCTTGATGTCTATCCTTAGCTCTGGAAGGGGGTGATCTTAGCAGCTAGAGCAGGCCACTTGGGAATCCGGACTCCTGCCTTCCCTTTTTGACTCTTCAAGGGAGCATAGTTTAGTCGCTGGCACTATCCTACTTGTGCAAACAGACATGCGGTTGCAGTGCTTGAAAGGGCAAATATCGTGGCGTGTACATGTACCCTAGGATACCTGGGTTCTTGGTCCCAGCCTTTTGCTGCTGGGTGACTGTGGGAAGGTCTTTCTTCACTTAAAAGCGAATCTTGCCAGGCTTAGCCCAGTCTAATTTGCAAAGTGCTTTGGCATCCTTGGAGACCGGATGGATCATTCCCCCGCCGGAGCCCTTTCCCGCTTGAGCCGCGGGGTTGGGTATTTATAAACCTATGGAGTGTGACTCCCAGGGACGTATTGACGCAATCATGTTTATTTATTTAAAATATTTGGCAGCCAGCAAGTCGGCAGAGGAATGCAAAATCCTGTTTGCATTGGATTCCTGCTGGATGGCCCAGCCACCCCAGCAGCGACTCGCCAATTAAATATCCATCAGTAACAAGGAAAACAAACTCGCGGGTCCCAAACACTCCACATTAAAAGTTAATAATACATCCAGCACCTGCAGCAATAGAGACAAATTAAGAGCAACAGTCAGCGTAACACAGTTGACAGAGGAGGGAGCAATTAACAGCCATAAAGCAATGAAGGGAAACAATTATGGGGTGTGCGTATACATACACACATGCATATGCATTAGGAAAGTCAACAGGCTGCTTGGAAAAATGGACTGCAGTTTACATCTCTGTTACCCGGGAGCTAGAGAGGTGGAGGGAGAGGTGGCCAGTGCTGGTGATTAGATGTTGCCCTTCCTCAGAGGCGTTTCCAGTTGCCAGATGCTTTACAGAGCGATAACATACCAGGAAAGCCGTTATAGACACTGCAAAGCGGGGCAGGAGCTTTGCCCCCTTCTTTCAGGTAGGGAAACTGAGGCAAGGGGTGGGGAAGCACTTCATCTAAGCACCTTATCTAATGAGATGTCTTGGGAGAGCCCAGAAGAGCTTGCAGGCCATTCTCCTGCTCCAGGTGCTCTTATTTCCACCCTGCTGGGAGAAGAATGGGGGGGCCACACAATCACCTTCCCTTACTTCCTACCCATGTGCCTCTTGACCCCGGCTTGGAGGGGGATCCTTGGCCCTGTATGGGGAGAAGGGCATTCTGCCTCCCAGGCACGTTCAGGCTGGACCGTCTCCACCAGTGCAGGGTCCAGAGAAAATGGTGGTGGGCGGTTTTTTAGGATGCGGCTGTTGCCCGTCAGGACCCGGATGGTCACGTGCTCTCTTGCCCCCCGCCTCTGCCTCTCCAGCCACAGCCCCCTGTGCTGCGCCCAGGCTCCCCAGGCGCTCCCTGGTCCAGCCTTGGGAAGTTCCTTGAATCACCCCGCGGAGAGCTGGGCTGGGACAGGTGGGCTACAGGGAGACATTGCTAGGAGAACAGTGTCTGCTCAGCAGAGGCAGGAAGAGCACCTGCCTCCAGCTGGGGGTGCAGGGGTGAAGCCCCCACCTCTCTTCCTGGGTCGGCGCGAAGCCCTGGCTCCACCAGACGTTCTGGTCCTAGCACGTAGAGCTCAGGATCCTGCGCAAGGTCCTTGGCTCTGCCGGGCTTCCTGGGAGTTTTGCAGCACCTCTGGGTGCGTCTCATCTGTCTCCACTCCTGTGGGAAGGACAAGGGTATCTTCATTCGCCTTCTGCTGGTTCTTGGCTGATGCCAGGGCTGCTGCAGAGGGGCATGGGGGCATCTGAGCATAGGCTCAGGTTCTGCTGCCCAACCTTTGTGGTGTGCGCTAGAGCTGAGAGCTCACCCTGACTCTGCTGCCGAACTGCCGCATGGCTTTGGGCACATCCCTTCTTCCCCTTTGCTCTGCTCCCTTGCTTTTCTCCCCTCTCTCAGGGGGCTTCTTTGGTGCCAGGCACCTGTGCCATGCCCAGCACGGCAGAGCCTTGGCTCCAGTGGCAGCTTCTCGAATCAAAATGCCTCTTAATCTGGAAGGAGCCAGTGGCGTTTGCTTTTCATTTGCATTGGTGCAAGGAATGAAAGACCCCCACCAGCATGCGCTCATCTCTATGTCTGTGAGCCCTGGGACGACTGCGGCGCCTTCCCCTCACAGTATTGATCCCACATATTAAGCCATTCAATTATTTTGCTCTTTCAGGCCTCAGTCAATAAACAGTGAAACTATCCAAGGGAACGACCTTTTCTGAAGGCCTGCTGTTGGGAATGAAAACCATGTTGCTATTGACCATCGCCGGCTTCAAATACCACGGCAGGACCCTCTAGCTTGGCCTGTGAAATGCCTACCCGGGGAAGGGGGGGAAGCCAGATCCCCTGGTTTGCAAGGTCAGGATGCCAAGCCGCGGAGGCGGGGGCCGTGGTGGGGTCGCACCTTCCCTCCAGTGTCTCCCTCCGTGCTAAAGGGCTTCAGCCTGTCCTCCGGAGAGGTTTAACTCGGCCTCTGGCAACTCGGGGAGAATTTCTGCCGTGACGCGCGCTCCCAGTGGGCTCGATCTTTCAAAGAGCGGGTTTAAAGCTTCTGAATGAGCGTCCTGCTTGGAGCTTAAGTTGAATAAGTCTGGGCAGCTTCAAAGGATGGCTTAGCTGGGTAAGCAGCGTCGCGGCCCGGGTTTGGACCCCACCTGAGTTGGTTCGGCCGCAGCCAGGTGGGCGGCTTGAGTCCAGGCTTGTTTCTGGCTGGTCTCTAAGGCTCATGTCCTTGCTGTGTTACTGTGAGGGGGGGCAGTGTGCTGGCTGTCTTGGCACAGGACCCAGCTGATTCACACGCCAAGGCAGCGTGGCTGTTGCAGGGCACTGCTCTCAGCTTTGCTGTGTGCCCGGGGGCATGTCTGTGCCTTGCTATCCGGTCTGGTGCGTTCCCACTGCTAAGTCCTGCAGGGCCCAGGACCCCCTCTTGCTGTGCTGCGGTGCAAGGGGACTGATCTCAGTGTCTCCAGGTGGTATTTAGTAGGGCTAATAACCCATCCTGCTTTTCCCCTCTGCTGCAAAGACCCAATTTTAAATAGCCATGCTGGGTGGGTAGGCTCGATTACCACCGGAGCTTATTTCACTTGTTGTTCCCCTCTCCCGCTGGGATTAAATGAAGGGAGGGATGAATGTGGAGCGAGCGAACGTTGCATCTGGCCATGTCCTGCTTATGTCTCATGCTAGATGAGCCCCCCTGTGAACTCCCTTGGACTAGCTCTCTCCTGTTGCCCCGGTGCCCACACCAGCTGTGTTTCACCAGGGCATCCTTACGTGGGTACGTGGCTTTCCTGCCTGCTCTTGGGAAGCTCCTGGAGGGCGGTGATCTCCCGCTGCAGCTCTATAGGGGAAGCTCTATATTGTGTTTTCACTCCAAGCCCAGGGAGGGAGCAGACGGCTGTGTTTGAAGAACCATGGTTTGTGAATGTGGTTAGCAGCCCTCCTGTCGCTCTATCAATATGGATGCGAGCGGGACCGCCTTGTCAGCAGCTGTGGCACGCTCTCTCCGCCGGAGGGGCAGAGACGCTCTTGAGGACAGGAGGAAATTCCTTTTCTCCCACTCCCAGTACATCTGTGGGGTAGGGTGTTTGCTCTTCATCGGTGCTCTTCATCTTCCCGAGCGCGTACCTGGCAGCTTTACAGTGGATGGTCCCTGCATAGGAATCCCCTCCCCTCCATGGGATAGCGTTCAATGACCAACTCCCTCGCATGACCCGGGCAAGCCACCCATCCCCTGGGATGCCTTGCAGTTGTGCACAGTGGCAGCTGCTGGATGTTCGACACCAGACTGTGCCCTGGTTTTAAAACCCACAGATGTGCAACAGAGACTGCATCATTGGGTCCCTACCCTGCAAGGTGTCCAGGTGCTGGCATCCCACAGGGGGGAGGCAGATCTGTATAATCCCTTTTGAGGGTCAGATGGTGACTCTAAGGTGCTCTGGGGGAAGGGGGAAAGGAATGGGCCAGTGCTTTATTTTTACCCATCATACAGGAGATACAAAGGTATAATTTCTGCTGAGGTTAATTAGCAACCCCAGGATTGTTCTGTTGCTTCTTGATGAGGCAGAGAGCACGGTTTCGCCTCCCTTGATGTCTGGGGCACTGCATTTCTAACATGGAGCACTTTTCTCACAAGCGGCTGCCAGGTTTTTGACTGTTTAAAATAGGCCGAGCGGAGGAGATGGAAAAAAAAAATAGTAATAAAAACCCAGGGATATTTTTAGAGAGTCTGAATGAAAATTGCATCCTTTCCGAGTTAATCAGGCGTCACTGGCCTGGGCCTTGTGATTTCATAAACCCACTAATTTTCCAGGCTTCTGGAGAGTCTTCCTAGAAAGTCAGGAGACACAGGAGCTGTGTTGTCAGTGTAAAAGCAAACAAAACCTCCAGGGACGGCTGTGCCGCTTGGTCTGCTCTGCCTCAGTTCCCCTTGGGCCAAACCGGGATAAAATCACGGCTCCCTGCCAGCGTGCTTCCACCCGGGCACCCGGGTGTGCTGTGACCCCTTCCGCTATCAGCTTTGGTGGTGGTAATAGCTTGCACCGACACATCAAGGAACCAGGCTGAGACCCCCCCAACAGACGTCACCCACCCTCATAGCTTTATTTCCAGGTTAGATTGCAGTGGACTTACCAACCTGGGCACATGAAGCAGTAGATCCTCTTCCCCAAGCCTGTGAAGCATCTGCACGTTCAGCAGATCTCTGTGTATCCCTGCTCCCCGGGGGATGGAAATCCAGGTCACTGGAGGGGGGAGGAAGATAGGCCTGAGCTCTGTGCAGTGGAAACCACCTCCCTGGTGTCTGAGACCACACTGCTGGGTGCCCCAGGTGCAGTCTAGCTCAAGGATGCGCCCTGCCCATGCCTGAGCTGGGTGCCCAGGGGTTAAGGGGGGAAGAGTCAGCAGTGGCTCAGAGATGCCCAGACTCTCCCACATGTCAGTATTGATCTGCCTGTCCCCTGGAGTTTGCTCTGGCGCAATCTCAACCCCAGGCCACTAATCGGGGGAGACAGGCCTGTTTTTTCATTGCCAGCCTGGTTTATAAATGCTATCAACTGCGGGAGCCTGCAGATGGGATCTGCGGGAGCAGGGCAGGTGCCGAGGATGGGCGTTCCCGAGAGGGGTCATTGGCACCGTCGCTTCTCATCCTGCCTGCCAGTGCTGTGCTGATGAGTCCAGGGCTGATGGGGCGAATCTGGGGGGAGGCCAAGTCAGCTCAGCCCCCCGATCGTTTTCTCCGTGTCAGGCTGGATCCAGCCTGGCACTGCGCATTCATTGGTACTTGGTGTCCCCAGGATCGGTCCCGCAGGGCAGAGGTGGCCTGGATGATGCAGCAGAGATGTTGGAGGGAATTTATACCCAGGCCTTGCACAACTCTGATGCCAACCCTGGCTCAGACTGAGCCCTCTGCTTCTGGCGCAGGGCGTGGGTAGGGGCACCAGGGAGTTTTCTGTCTTCGTTGGGCAAAGCCACCTAATTAGCACCTTCATTAGATGCCTTCCAAATACCCCTGCCCCAGACTGAAGTGTAAGCATTATTAAGATCTTCCCTGTCTGCCAGTGACCCATCACCTTAGCATTGGGCTGTAGCCAGGCTCTATCTTCCCTTTCTTTTTTTGCGGGGGGGTGAGCAGTGCTGCACCATCTCCAAGGCAAGGATGTGATGTGCTTTTAAATTGGGTAGCTGATGGCAGTTCGTTAGAGGCCATGCTCCCGCTGGCAGCAAGTTTTTCTGTGTGTTAAATAAATAAATAAAGCAGGAGAGAGAAAAATGGATTTTTGTCTTGTTGCCTTAATCTTAAAGAAAAGACAGAGAGAGAAGGAGAGCAGGAGGGTGGGGTGGCAGGGCAGTCTCCTGTCCTGGCCTTACAAGTCACCAGGCTGGACGGATCACTAGTGACACAGTCCGGTGATTGCAGAGGTTTTGGATCCACTGACTCATTTATCCCTTGATCCACTTCCAAGGGGGAACATCTTCCCTTCTCTCTGTGATGGTGCCCACCCCGGGCAGTGAGGAAGGAGGTTGCTGGGGCTGTGTCCTGGTGGGTGCTCTGACCCCCTGGTCGGGGCTGGCACCTTCCCATTGCCATCGCGCAAGGCACCCAAACTGCTGTATGAAGCGTCATATCCAGATTGGAGGAATGGAGAAGAGGTTGTGCAGTGGGTCAGTGGTGGAGCTGGCTCTGGGGCATGACCACAGCTGAAGGGGTGTTGCCTACTGAATGCCCTGTCCCCCAGTGCCAGGCTGGCTAACCCCCAGCCACAGCTGCCCATATTGAACCCTGCTTTAAGTCAGCAGCCCCTTACTGAAGGCAATGTGCAGACGTACCAGGCTTGATCTTGGACCTGGGGATCTCAGGCAGTTCCCTGGAGAGCTGCGAGGATGCTGGACACCCTCTGTCTCCCAGCGGGAGTCTGCCTGAAAAGTGCCCAGCAGGAAAGTCGTGGCTGGACTGCACTTGGACAGCCCTGCAGAAGAAACAGAAGGAGGGAGACTTGTGCGGCCCATGTCACGGGCGCTGTCTTCTTTTGGTCTGAGCTAGCAGAGGTGCCAACCTGCCTGCAATGCAGTTGTGCCTGCCTGCCACGCCTGTGTAGCCAAGAGTCTCATTCTGGCTTTAGTGTGTCCTGGGAGAGAGACAGCCAAACTGACTGTTCATTTGAGGAGGGAATGTGGGGGCCAGAGCAAGGAGAGGGGGAGACATCAGGACTCCCGGGTTCTTCTGTGCCTGACTCACTTCAGCACGTCCCATAGGCTGATACCTTCAAAACTGGCTGCTTAAGGTTGAACACCTGGTCCAGAATAGACTCATTGTTATTGACTGCCTCTAAGTCTGGGTTGCCTCTTGGGGCATAAACATGGATTTGGGGTGAGAGTTTCCAAGGTTCCTAAGGCAGTTAGGAACCCCAGTCCTGCAGAGGTTCTCTGGGGTTCGGGTGCATCAGTCTCCTAGCTCACAGCAGCCAGCCAGCAGCACGCATGCTTGAGAAACGCAGCCTGCAAGTAGAACAGGCTGGAGCTCAGCTTTTCTATTTGGGGAGGGGAATTTTGACATTTCTGAATTTGTTTTCATTCCAGATTGGAATGAAATGGCATTTTGGGCCCCCCAGAAATGAAACATTTCCAGCTGACTCCTCGTTCTAACCTCTCTCAGCCTCATTTCCTTGCCTTTCGAATGGGCTGATCCTGCTGCGGTGGTGGAAGAGATCAGCTAAGGGGAGAATCTTTATTAGCATTTAACAAGATGAGTAAAATTGTGCAGGTCATTAATGCAAGTGAGAGGAATCTTATATAGTTCACCACAGGAATCCCTGCCACCGCTACTCACCCTGTCTGCACTGCCTTGTATAAGCACAGTGCTGTAATATCCTCATCAGCTAATTGATTTTCACAACACCCATGTGAGGCGGGTGGGTACCGTCCTTCTGCAGCCAGAGAAATCGGCTGGCTGGGAAGTTAAGTGATTTGCTTGACGCGACCAGGAAATCCGCGGTGATCCAGAATGATCTCGGCTAGGTATTGCTTAGGTGCCTATCATCTGGGCATTGAAGCTGTCCAAAGGCTCCTCCTTTCCTGTCCCGTGCTTTTGCATTGGAAAGACACTGCCCATCTGCAAGATGTTTGTGGCTTACTGTTGAGACAGTGTTTTTGTTGAATGCTCAGTCGTGCACTCTAAAATGGGGAAATGCATGTCGAATGAGGCTGTTTTGTAGTTAAAACCAGATCCATCTACTTCTCAAGGGGCAGAACATCTAGCAGACATAGGAAGCTGCATCTTAAGGTGCCATGACACAGTCTTACAAGCTCTTTGCCACAGCGGGCGAGAAGTCTTTGAAGAAGCACTGCGCTGCTGTTAGCTTCCCGGTGTGGTGCACCTTTGTCAGGGATTGCTCCATGCTTCGGGAGAAGCTGCTGTCTGCTGTAATGCCTCTTTGCAGCCGTTCCTGCAGCAGACTTTTTCCAGGCATTCACGCTGGGCTGCGATTCCTAGATAAGAACGTCACCTTCATGCTGTTTATAACCACCTCTGCCCAAGGACTGGGATGCAGACTACAGTATATTTGGGGGCATATTATATCTGAGAAAATATGATATATACAACCGAGTCGCACCCAGTCTATGCATTACCCATTTCCATTCCAGCAGGAAGCCAGTGCATAACTCAAATGTCTGCACCTGCTCAGCCGTGGGGGTAGCGATTCTTTTCTATCTCACCGGGTGCTTTAGGAAAGGAAAGAAGGTGACCGAGCTCTCCACAAGCCTTGGATGGGATGATGCGGCCCCAGCCGTTATCCTCCTCTTTCTCTGGGCCCCATATCCTGGCATTGCAGCAAGGACGCCACGACATCTTTCTTTTGGCCGCGATGTGCCGTAATCCGGGCTTTAGCTTGACGGACGATGTCAGGAGGAGTCGGCCACACTCTGATACCCAGCCGTTGTCTGTCCTCCAGTTACCAGGATTTATGCCAATGAAACAGGAAGCCGGAGGGAGAGATAAATTAGAATTATTTTTAATAAAATGGAGATCATTTTTAATAACGTTTAAGTTATTTTTCTTTAGCCGGCTCGCACTGTGTAGATTTCCCTGAAAAATGGGGAACTTTCATCTCTCGCTGCTTGGAAATTAATTCCGCCCTGACAGCCATGGTGCTTAATGGAGATAATAACTATTAGTTCTACCCGAGACAGCATATTCCATTCTGCGGGGCCGGGGCTTTCATTTTTCTCACTGGATTAGACTAAGTCCTTTGGCAGGCACAGAAGCCCTTGAGCAGAGGGGCTGAGTAAAGGACAGAGGGGTGGGGAGGGAAGGGCGAGTTAGTAAGCCATGTAGATATTCCCAGTTTGGGTGGATGGCATGCATCTATCTATCTATCTATCTATCTATCTATCTATCTATCTATCTATCCATCTGTCTATCTATCTACCTAGTTTTATACCTCAGTATCTGGGCGCGCGATACCAACATGCAGAGGGGATTGTCAAATGCATATGTGGCTTTGTTGTATTTGGGATGGATTTAGCAATATGAGCCAGAGGATTAAGACTAAACTCTCCCAGTCAGCCGTGTGGTGGAACGGTGTGAGCTGGCGTTTAGGAGCTGGGAGACTTGGGCCTGATTTGTGGCAGGACTGAGTGCCTCCCACACCTGTCAAAAGGGCCTGGGGATGCTCAGCCTCTCCTCTGGTCAGGCCTTTTGTGTGCCGGCGTGGTGGAAATGGGGTGTCCCTTGTGTATTGTAGGGACCAGGACGCTGCTGGTTAGGAGGTGAAGGGTTCAGCCTTGGCTCTGCCACTGGCTGGCTGTGAGAGCAGACCTCAGGCACCTCCCTTAACTTCCCTGAGTGAGGCTTCAGCCAAGCTCATACCCCGTCTGCTGGCTCACACATGGGGAGAGACTGCTCCTGTCTAACAGCCTAAGCAGGCCAGGTGCACGTGGGATGTGCGGGAAGCTGACTTGCGGTAGGTTGGACCCCTGGGCCTGGTCCAAGCTTCCTTTTTTTCCTCCAACTAGAAAACCGACTGAGAGCCCTGAAGCCCAAGCTTCGTGTCAGCCTGAGCTGAGCTGGTGACTGGCATTGGATACTCACTGTTAGGGGTCATGGGCCTGACTCTAGCTTAATCCTGGGCTGGGACCCCCTGTCCTCCATCCCTGAGTCTATACCCCTCTGGCTGCTCGGGGGTGTCCGCAGCAGGGATCCCTGGCCACAGGTACTCTGGCGATGGAGTGCTTGTTCAGGCCCGGGGGAGTGGGCTGGGAGTTGATGGAGGGAGGAGAACACATGCTTTTTGCTCCGCTTCCCTGGCTCCTGTGGGAGCCACCAGCCAGGGCTCATCATGGCAATGGGTTCATTAAGGAGTGAATGGAGCTCCTGAGCACGGCTGCCCCGGGGCGCACAGCCTGCTCTTCCCTGCTGCTCTCTGGCATCCAGCATCCTTTGGCATCCAGCTGTTTCAGCATCAACAGGGGGAACTGGCATGGGGCAAAGGGGGTTTCTCGGCTTCTTTGGCATCGTGCGGGCCTAAATGGACCCAGATATTGGCACCTGGGGGCGCTGGGAACAGGAGCAGGCCTGGCCAGACATCTCCCATGCTTGACCGGCCCCAATCCTATGTGCTGGCAGGACTGTGCTGCTCTCTGGGGCTGAGGATGAGGCAGGGGCTCTGTCGTGCCCTGGATCTGGCATAGCTTGAGCAAGCATAAGCTGGTGAGGGCACCCAGTATGGGGATGGGGGCTCCACTCAGCTGAGCACCCCTGCAGGGTAGGGGGAGCCCAGGCTGCAAGTGCCTGTCCTGGGGCAGTAGCAGGGCATCGAATGTGGCGCTGCAGAGCCGTGTGACCAAAGTCGCTGGGATGCCAGAGCTCGGAGAAGGATCCCCACGGTCAGGATTGCAGCCTGGTCCTGGCGTTGCTGGAAGTGCTGTGACCTCTGATCTAGCTGCTCTGTCTGGATGGGGGTGCCCCTACTCATCTGGGCAGGATGTTTCCCCACTTGCCACCCAGGGGCTTCTTGGCCCTTTCCCTTTCAGCGGCCGGGGCTGCCGGAGGCAGGTCCTCGGCTGGGCTTGCCCCGGTGCCATGCAATTCCAGACTGCCTCCCTCCCATGCCGGAGGGGCAGAAAGACCCAGCAGCAACCTCCTGACTTCCCCAGGGGCATTTCAGCAGCCTCGGTCCCTTCTCCTGTAGTGAGAGCAGCCTAGAGCTACCTGCCGTTGGCTTGGGTTACTCTCCCTGCCTTGCACTTGGGGATTCCTATACACGCCTTTGCGGGGCCGCTCCTGGCCTTTCTCTGGCAAACTTTGGAGGTGTTTCATGGTCTGTCGTTGGACTGCGAGGGCCTCACAAGGGCAGAAGTAGCTCCGGGCAGGCTGGGAGGGGTAGTGGAAAACCTTGACTAGCCACTGCAGTGGGCTGGGGCAGGGGACAGGGCTCCATGGGGAGCTGGGCACTGCTTTGCTCACTCCACCACCTCCGACTTCTTGCTTGAGGGTCAGTGTCTGTGAGAGGAGGCCAAGCCGGAGGGGGTGGGAGAGGGCACGTGAGTGTGTGTAATGCCTGGCCAGGCTGGCATCACTTGGCTCCTCCATGCAGCGCTGGGGTCCAGCGGGTTTAGTGGTCTGCTGTCACTGCCTTCTGCAGGGGCATCCTCCATCTGAGCAAGCTCTGTGCAGCCTGCCTCTGCCCTGCTGCTCTGCCTCGGTGCGTGGAGGAGGTCTGGGAATTGGGGCAGGGTTGTGCTTGCAAAGGGGAGGCAGTGGTGTCTTCATTAGGACTGCGTGTGGGGAAGGGCACTGCCAGGGCACCTGAAAATACACCTTAATCGGAAGCGAGTCCCTTGATCTCCCAGGTCTGGGCTGCTGATGCCCCCGTGTCCGACCCACAGCCCTGCTACCCTGCTTACGGTTCACCTAATCCCCGCCAACACACTCATTATCCAGCTCTGAGGATGTGCGCTCTGCCCACCTGCACCATGCTAACCCTGTGCCCTCCCTCCCTCCTCTGCTCAGGCCTCAGCATGGAGGGGCAGCTGGGCACCCTTCACCATGCTGGCAAGGTGGAGGGCATGGTGCTGGTCTTCTCTTTCCAAGGCAGCTGTTTTGCCATCCTGGACCGATGGGCAAACCAGTGCCTGCTCCCATGACGAGCTGCCGGCGCATCAACTCAGCGGCGTAGCCTGGCCTCTCCCCCTCTGCCATGCCCCATGCCATGCCCGGTAGCTGTGAATAAGCACAGGGAAGCCGTCTGGAACAGACCGTGGCCCTGATGGAGAGAGCAGCACCGCTGGCTCGGTGCCCTGGGACCAGGCTCCTATTTATTAATGGTGCGAGCATGCGAGCGGGTAATTTCCATCCCATTTGCCGCGGTGCTGGCCCGCCGCCGGTGCCAGTTCGGCTTAGACAGATGCGTCGCGGCCGGTGGAGGAATGCCAGCGCGGCTCCAAGGCCCTTTGTTTCCCAGCCTCCTCGGCGAGCGCGGCATGGATGGGCCCTTCATCAGCGGGTAATATGACAGACTGACAGGAGGCGAAGCCAGGCCCCGAATCCTATAAAAGAGGGCTGTAAATATGAAGTTAATGGAGCCTGAAATCCCGGCCGTTTGCTCGACGAATTTCCCTGACAGAGACTTAAGGGCCTGTTATTTGTTAATCGGCTCTGGGGATTTATAGGCCAGCAGGGGAGGGGTGGCTGGTTGCACTGAAGGACGCGGTAACCTAACGAGCTCCCCTTGACGATGGGGAATGTCTCATGTTGCCTCGTGGCCCAGCCTGGCCGCTGTCTGAGCCTGTTTTCGGTTGCCAGTCCCCATGGGATGGAGAAGCAGGGGGGCGCTGGGCATGAAGGGCTGGCACTCAAGGTCCCCTTGTTGGAGATGCTCAGAGGGGGGTTTCTGCCGTCATGGACCTGTCTCACTCTCCAGGCAATGATTTGGCCCGTGTTGCTTCATTTTGGCAGGGCTGGGGGCTTCCTCATCCTCCCCTTCCTCCACGCAGCAGGGTGGATTTCCTGGAGCTGTGGTTTCCATGCACCGGGATGCAGATCGGGCCTCGCGGAGGCTCTCAGGCACATGTGGGCACTCTTTGGGCCATGAAATCTCGTCCCTGGGTTTGGTCCCCGGTCTGCATTTGGATGCCCCAGCCGTCCGATGCCTCTGTTACCTGCCAGCTGGGCCCAAGTCTTGTGGAGGTGAGTCTGAACGGTGCCAGCCCCACATCTGCCTCCTGCTGCAGCCGGCTGCAGCCTTCCCCCATCACTCTCGGAAATGACCTACCTCGGGACTGCTGAGTCGGGGATCTGAGGCCGGAGACGCAGCTGGGATCTGCCGCACAGGGAGCAGAGCAGAGCCCGCTTTGCTGCAAGCTTCCCGACCTCGCCTCCTGCAACAGGGGGTGCAGGGGGGCTGCCTCCGTGGCTCGCTGGGGGCTCACAGATCTGCTGTTTTCCAGGGGATCAGGAAGCAGGCTGGAAAAGCTGCCAAGTGAACAGCAGAGATTGTCAGGGCAAGCAAAGCCCCAGCAAAATCCAATGAGAAATCAGACCTGAAAATAATATACTGAAGGGAGCTGGGAAATCTTGTCTTGCTTAACTTCTTCCAGGCTACACACTGAGATCTCCCTGGGGATCCGGACAAGAAGGTGTCACATTCCCAGGGCAAATTGTTTTGACGGGTAGAGCCATACCCTGAAATCTATCTGCATTTCTCTGACGCCAGCTTGGCAGGGCTGCAGCTGGTTGGTGTTCGCATGGGAAACCCGGGACAGTCTCTCCTAGGCTGACGTGGCTCAGTGTTGTCACCCATCTACTCCAGTTTGCCCCTGCAGACTGAGCAAGCACCTTCTCCCCTTCCTGCCCTGAAACACCTGCCAATTGCTGCCGTGTGCTGCCAAGCCACTGCCATCTTCCTCCCCAGAAGCAGCTGCATTTCCAGCAGTCTGTGATATGCCATGTGGGTTATGAAGTGCTTCGACAGGGATGAAAGGAAGGCTGGATTTAGGGCTATTACACTGGGCTGGGAGTTGGACTATCTTTTGTGACTCACAGAGAAGGCAAACATGTCTGCACAGAGGCAGCATCTGTCCAGCAGCCAGCATAACTAGGGGCTGTGGTATCAGATCATCCCAGAGCAGGCTGAGCTATTCCTACCCCTTCTGCTTCTCGGATTTGTGCCCACGGATTCCTGGCATGCCACCGCTCCGTCACCCACTGCAGAGGACTCCTCCCTTGCCTTGTTTGTCACCAGGGCTTATGCCAGATTTGGCAGCCAAACTCTATTATTAAATTATTGTGCATCTTCTGTGCTGTGCACACGGTGCTACTGGCTTGTGAATGCACCCCGGGAATGGAAGAAGGCCAGGGCAGACCCCGCCAGGAAAGCTGACAGCGGCATGTGCACCTCATCTCCCGCTGCCTTGAAACACAGGAGGTGGGAGGTGCGAATGAGGCTGGCAGTGAAGGTCCTTTGCCTTTTGAAACAGCCCACGTGCATGAGACATCTGCACACTCAGGTTGCAGTCTGAACGCAGGGGGAGAGGCGGATGCAACTTTCTCTTCCGATCTGGTGCCACGCGAGGCAAAGGCCAGGTGTGACACCAGAGAGGGGATGAGCTCCCGCCTGCCTGTGCTATTGGAGCAAAGCTCTCCCTTATTTCTGGGCCCCTTGACATCCATGGGAATTGCTGGGGATCTCCACTCCCAGGTTCAGCTCTGTTGGCTGTGCAGTGGCATCTCCTGTGGTGCAGGTGGGCACTGCCAGCCAGGATAGGATGCATCTTTCCTGGGTTTGTCCCCAGGGAAGCTCCCATAGAGGTAAGAGCTGCAGGATGGACTGATGGCCAGGGCTGCTGAGTGTCACCACACAGGGCTTGTGCCCTGGCTGCCAGCTGAGCAGGTGTCTCGCTGCAGGCCCTGGCTGAGAGCCCCTCAGATGTTCTGCTTTGGGCTACGCCTGCGCTCTTCCAACCAAGCCCATGGAGATGCGAAGAGGAATGATCTCTGCAGCAGCCTGAGACCTGCCAGGCTGATCCAGGAGCCTGCTTTTTAGTGTACAGTTGGCTGCATATGGGACATGGATTGACAGCAGCAGCGACGGGACTGGGGAGAACACTTACCAGCTCCTTCAGCTGCTCCCACGCAGGGGCTCAGTCCTAGCTTGCCGTGTTTCAAGTCTGGGACTGGATGCTTTGTTCCCAGCCTCTGCCACGCTGGTGTTTGGGAGAAGACCCCTCCATTACAACTTGACCTGGCTGGACCAGGGCTCTTCCAACCCCTATGCCAAGCAGGAGGTTGCAAGCAGGAGGCTCGAAGCTCTGGGCATTGTCTTGTGCTGCACTGGGATGGCACGATTTGAGTTTAGTGAAAAGCTGGAGCATGAGGAGAAACCACACGTGGAACAGCCAGGCACTCACCCAGGAGGTGAGAGGCTCATCTGCGCTTCCTGGCCAGGCCGGGCAGGCCCTCTCGCTCCCACTTCCCCACTCGGAGGAGGCTCAGGGGTAGCCGGTGGGTGCCTTCCCCCATGCCAGGTTTGGGTTTCACTTCCCCGCGTGAAACCATTTAATGGGAAACACCCCATCCAGGTCCGGCCCTGTGTCACACCTCCGCCAGGGGTGCTAATCAAGCCACCCACCAAATGGTGACATTGCTCCCCCCGATTGCCACCACAGCAGCATTTCTTGGGTATCCATCTGTCCTGCCACCAACCCAGCCACCCTGGAAAACCTCATCACTTCATCGTGCTTTCCAGGGCTGGGAAAGCAGAGCCACAAGCACATTCATTACTCACCAGTGCAGCATTAGCCTCCCCCTGGGCTTTCAACTCATTGCATGCCTTGGCTCCTGTGTTGCAGTGCACCTCCCCTCCTTCCTCTCTGGGACTTGCCCCAGTCGGGTGCATTGGCCTTGAGTGCGTGTGTGAATGAGCGTGTCTGTGTGCACAAGGGGGCTATGTGTTGGCATGGAGACATGGACCTGGCCAAGGTGGGCTGTTGCTCTGTTGCCATCCGGCGGTCCCCAGGCGTCAGTCACTCTCACACATGCAAAAGTCAGGCTTTATTCCATCAAAAATCCAGCTCTGGTTATTCTTCTCCCAGCTGCCGCACCCCGAGTCCGTTCCAGCCAGGTTTAAAAATCAGCTTTCCTTCCTCTTCCAGCCTTACCGAGTTCCCTGCCCCCTGGCACTAAAATACCTGGTCGTATCACTTGCCCCAAGGAGGTACACCAGGAGGTGGTGGCCTGTGCTCCTCTGAACTGGCTGTGAGGCTGCAGACGCCCATGGCTTCCTTCAGTGCTAACAACACCTGTAGCTGGGCTTACCTGTTGATCCTGGGAGCTCTGAGTGGAGTTAGACCTCTCCTGGCAGCTTTATCCCTGCCACGTTTGCAGTCTCGCAGAGGAGTGAGTCCCTGTTGCCCATTAATCTGTAGCCGGCCAGCCATTTCCCAGGGAGCCGTCATTGCCGGATCCCGTAGAGTCACTAATTCCCTCACCTCTCCTCGGCAGAGATAATCTCCCTCCATCAATCTAAGTCCCTGGGGATGAAGAAATGGCTGTTTAAAAGCAATACAAAGGGACGTGCAGTAATTTATGTGAAATAGGGGTTCGGTGGCTCGAGATGTAGGGTGGGATCCTCCCTTCGCTGCCTTGTTTCCCCAAGACGCGAGCAGTAATAGCTGGCTCTGTCTGCACTTCTGAGGTGTCTTGCACGGCGATATTTTAAACAAATCTCTTTTGGAGCCCTATAAGCAGAGCCATTAATCCTGCCTGCACAAGGCTGTGATTAGACACACAGAGGTGGGGGGGGAGAAGAAAAGATCAAGCCCTTTTTTTTGTTCGTAGCCTCTGGAGCCAGCGAGAGATTTTAATGAAAAATGTAACGAGGTGTCGTGCATACAGCGCTTGGCTGCCTATGCTGTGAGGCTCCAAGACGTCTTGTTGAAATCCCTGATTGCTCCGCAAGTTGGCACCCGGGCTGTATGCTTTGCTGGCTGGCCAGATCCTGTTGTAGCTCTGCAGGGCGTGAAAAACGCAGACTCAGTGAAACACCCAAGTTTAACCTGAGTCCCGAATGAAACGCCCGGCATCACTCGCTGTGCTGAGCATCGCGAGGGATATCCGGCACCTAGGCGGCAGCTTTTCACCCCTCCAGCCTCCAAAGCAGGAAGCAAAAGTGAGGCCCAGAGCAGAGAAAGTATGGAGGCAGGAACCCAGTGCCAGCCCGGTGCTTTATCCACTGCCGGCTCAAGCATCTTTACTGGGCTTGTCGTGCCCCCAGGGAAACGGGTCTGTGTTATTATCCCCATTTTCCAGACGGAGGCATCTAGGACTTGATGCGACTCGTCACTGCACAGTGGGGAGGGAAAGAGAGCCTAACTCCCTGCCCCAGGCTGGGGCAGTCTGGTGGGGCTCTGCGCTGTGGGTGTCAGCAGGGAGCCCGTGGTCTTGTCGCTGTGTGCGAAGGCGCCACCTGATACTGAAAGATTACCCGGCCTACAGGATGATCTGGCGGCTGGCTCTGATCAGCGCCTGTCCTGCTCTGAGGAAGAGGGGCTGGTGCCTGGACCTCTGAGCTCTTGCTGATGCCACCTGTTTCTGCATGGTTACACTTCCCTGGGCATGTCTAGGTATGCTCCAAATCCCCCCCCGCCAGCTCTGGGCACCTCTCCCTGACTGCATGGGGCTATGGATGCAGCTCCCGGAGCTCAGACCCAGCCACCAGAGCCCCAGCTCACTGCTTCTCCACTCTGCAGTCCCCTGGGAGGCTTACCCCGCTCTAAATGCCATGCAGCCGGGAGCTTTGGCAGCAGTGGAGTTTAAATCTCTGGCTCTTCACAAAGGGAGTGGGATTGGAAGCGATTAGCGAGCGACCCGGCTTTTCGAGCATCAGCTGCTCAGGTCCTCTGCGAGCCAGCCAGCGAAGCCCTTGAGTTATGGATGGGCTTTCCAAAGCAAGCAAGCCTGCTGGGCAGGGAGCAAGCACGCGGCATGGCCCGCCCTGTTGTGGGCACAGCCTCAATCCTTGGCCTCAGCAGCTTAGGGAGGCTAGCAATCTGGGGACTCACTGAGCACCAGGGACTGTTCCCCCCTGCCCCAGATGCAGGAGAGAAAATTGATGTAGGGCCTGATGCTGCGCATTGCTTCTCTCTGCGCCACGGCACTGAAGAGCGGGGGAAAGGTGGCCGCGGTGCCCTGCGCTGCACGGGAAGCGGGCGGCGGGCTGTAGCAATGTCGGCTCTTCTGGTTTGGGCCTGTGCTTTGCAAAGCTGCTCAGTCGGGATCTGGCAAAGGGAACTGGGTGACCCTGCCACATTGCTCCCCGCGTCCTGCTTCACCTCAGCTGGAAAGGGTGGGCTCCAGCCACAGAGCTGATGTTCGAGTCCTTCGTCTGCCACAGACCCTTGGAGGTATTTCGGCCCTTGGATCTCTGCATCCTTCTCTCCTCGTGCTTCAGTTCCTCATCCGTTCAGCACAGATGATGGCCTGGCTGGATATTCAGATGCTCCAGGACCAAAATACCTTGCACTGGGCTTTGTCCAGTCTTCCTGGGGATGCCAGGGCCCTTCAAATGCAGGGGAGACATTAGCTTGTCAGTAGCTGGGGTGGGAATGAGCCTTATCTGGGATAATAATGACACCATCCCAATGCCGGTCCCTAGGGATAGGGGTTCTGCTGCCATGATTAGCACAATTAACCCCCCACCCTCCCATTCCCTTGATTGCTCTCCTGCCTGAGGGTTGACCATCAGCCACCTGTCTACCTCACTTAGAAAGCCACTTTCGTGGTCAGGATGAACCCCCTGATTTTTCACTGAGTGCTGAGCCTCTGCCCTCTGGAAATCAGGCTCCTTGAAGCGTCTCTAGCCGGGGGTCCAAAATACAAAGTTGCTCACTCCAGCCCGTCTCAGTCCAATTGCTTTAGCTTTGGCCTACAGTACCGAGGCAGGAGGAGGGTGAAGAGTGGCCAGCGTGTGCTCCCATGCCCCCTGCCAGCCCCGTCCCTGCCTCCGATCTATCCCAGCTGTCTCTGGCTGTGCGTGCACTGGGTTTTGTCCACTTCGATGGCAGGCAGTGCTGAGCCCAGGCGCTGCGGTGGCAGCTGTCATGGGTGAAGTGGCCCGAGGGGAAGTGAATGAGGATCTCGGCTCATTCACCTATGGGAACTGTCTCGGTTGCCCGCGCCCTGTCCTAGCCAGCTCCTGGGGAGACTTGCTGAGAGCATCCAGATACAAAGGCATGTGGAGCTGCATCCCTTTGTTGGGAGGGTTGGCTCAGCCGGACAGCACGATGCACAGGGTCATGTAGGAGTGGATAGCCCTGCCTCAGCAGAGACATGGGGGGAGCAGGGAAGCATTTGATATTCTCCCAGTTGCTCTGTGGACTTGCAGTTGGTGGGTGACACTGCTGGATGGCAGCCCCCGTGTCCTACAGCATGGACGGCTGCAGCATCACCTCTCCCCAGCCCAGTCCTGCCAGGTGGCCCTGGCTCATGGGGGCATGGATTAACCTACATGTGTGCAGTCCAACCTATGCGACAGCTGCCAGGTTTGGCCAATTTTGGCTGATCTGAGGCTCAGAGTGCAGTAACCCATGTCGTCCTCGGGGAGATGCTGGGCAGGACATGCTCCAGTCCCTATTCGCCTGGCTGGGATTTGCACCTTCACCCTGTCTTCATGCAAAATGTACACCAGTAGTGGCCCCCAGTACTGTGACTATGGGATGAGCCTCTAGAACAAGGTGCTCCAGGCCACCATCCTAGGATAAAGAGGGGTGTGGAGGCTGGCTAGGGCACTAGATTGGCACGTTTGACCTGGGTTTCATTCCCTTCTCTGCCCTGGCCCTCCTGTGTGCCCTTGGCTAGGCCCTAGACCCCAGGTAGGCCTATACACCTTCAAGGAGCCCTCTGTGCTCCAGCTTCCCTTGGGTAGCTTTGGGATAAAGCATGGCCAGGGTTGAGGGAGTATGATGAGCTCAGAGATGCTGCGGCCACAGGGTCCAATAAACACCTATGGATCCAAGCATGCTAGCTCATTGCTTCTGCTCTTTTCATCACACAGACAAAAGGGGCAGACTTTTCCAAGCCGCGGTCCAATCCTCATCAGCCTTCTGGGATATTTATTTTGACAGTTACTCCTTGATGCCAATGCAGAGATCACAGGGGCTTGGATGGGGTTTTGTTGCAATTTTGCATTCATTAGCTGGTCAGTGTAGTTCTGTAAAGCGACACAAACCACAGGCGGAAATGCTAATTTTCATTAAGGGGTACCGTTTTCTTAAACAGGCAGCCAGAGTTTGGTGCCCATCTAGCTTTGTGAGTACCCGCTGTCAGGGAAGCTGCTCCTTTGGCTCGCTTCGTCCAGTTCGGGATTTCCAGAGGCTGGGAAACACAAGGCAGTGGTGGGGGCAGAGCAAGAGGCTGAACCCAATGTAGCCCATGCTGCAGGGAAAGGTGCTGGTGGACCTATGACAGCCACTCCTGTAATTGGGGGGAAGTCTGGGGCAGGTTCAAGGTCACCCATCTGTCTGGTATCTGAGCAATCACAGGAATCCACCCTGGGTGCCCTGGTCTAGGTGCACCGTGGGACTGGAGGCTGCAAGGGCATTGATCCTTCAGTACCAGCAAGGTACCTCCCTGCAGGCTCCTGGGGAGACATGTGCTTGGGCAGGTTTTGGGCACAAGCAGTTAGCACTGAGCACTTGCCAACCTGCGTGGGAGTGGCAGCAGTGCTGGGGTGGGCCAGGAGAGAGCGCACGGTTCAAGTGTCTGTCCCAGAGTTTGGCGGGGTGGGCAGGGTGTTGGTTTGGGCCTGATGCCCCCTTTGCAGGGGATGATCAGCTTATGCTGGAGTCTACCTTCTGCGTCAGCTTCAGCCCCTTCTGTTCACTGACCCAGCTGTGATGTCCCCAGCCCCGACTCTCAGCCCCAGGGAGCTCACGCCACCTCCACCCCACGGGAGACACAGGCCATTTGCAAAGAGACCCATGGGGAGCATTGCCAGCGGCGACAGGTCTAGAAAACAGGGCCGACGAGGCCAGGCTGGGAGGACTGGGATTTGTCTGGAGAAAGGAAGACGGGGATTTGAGCCTCGTCTTCATGGACCTGAGCCAGGCTGTGAAGGTTATTGTCTGCGGCCGGCGGGGGCAGGACAAGTAGCACAGGTCTTAAATGCCAATGCGGGAGATTCCAGTTGGACGCTAGGAGGAACTTGCTGAGGGTGGAAAAAGCTCTGGATCAGATAAGCAGGAGAGGCGATGGAGTCTCTCCCCGTGGAAATCTTTAAGAGCAGGCTAGACACGTGGCTGTATGCTGCAGAAGGGGTGAGGGCAACAAGGTTGTGGGGAGCATGTGGGCAAAGACAGGTCCTTTTTGAAGGCTGGTGCGTCCCAGCAGACGCCCCGATACATTTTAATGAAGGGCCCAAAGTAAGACTGAACGGAGCTGTTGGGTCCGAAGTCACAGCCGAGCCTAAAAGCCTCCTCATTCAGCTCACGCCTTCCCCAGCAGGGTGACGGGGCTGGGACCGAGGCCTGTGTTAATGAAGGGGACCGGGCGGAGGGAAGGAGTCCAATTAAAATGGGGAACGAGCGAGAGGGAGTTGACGCTGTGGCTTGTTGTCATGATTTAGCGCAGCCCGAGCTGCCATTCACTGGGGCTGTGTGGCTAGAAAGGTTCTTTAATCAGGGGTAATTTTATGCATCATTACTATCGGGCCTGATTATAAGGAATAAAATTTCAATTGCGGGGAAGATAAAAGGAAGCGTTGGCCACCTCCCACCCCTGCCGGGGGAGCGCAGGGATGGCAGGAGCGGGCCGGGCATTGGCTGGCATGCCGTGCTGCTGGCTCATGTCTCGGGGTCTGGAGACTAGGGGGGCTCAGTGGGGCACAGCGCACAAATTACCCAGGGGGTTTCTAGGAAAAACAACTCCTTCCTGTGTTCTCCAGCTCTGTCTTGTTGCTTGCTTGTCACATGTGATGCTGGTGCCAGCCTGATGCCCCTGGGGGGCACAGAGCTGCATGTGGCTTAGTCGGGGTGCTCTTTCCTCTGTGTCAGGGCGGACTGGGATGTCGGCGTGGTCTTTTGGGGCAGGTAGGAAGCCGATGCCCCAACTTCCCACAGCCCCGAAAGCTCCCATGCCACTTCTGGAAGGAGTCAGGGGCAGCGTCCAGCCTGGCTTCCCTGAATCTCCTCTGCTCTGGCCGCTGCACACAGCGTCCTTCGCTTCCTGTCCTAACCCCTCGTGCGCCATCGCAGTGCACTGCTGTAACAGCCCGCCCCAAAGGGTCTGCCTGCCACCAAAATGTGCAATTAAGAGCAGTGGGGTTTCTGGGGAGACAGGTGCTCGGTGGGGAGGGGAGGAGGAAGAGGAAGGGGGGGGCATAGTGGGGTTGCTATACATGTTCCTGGGAGGGCGGGGGCAGGATCTCAGGAGCAGGGGAGAAGGGGGATTACTTGCTTTCTTCCTTAATGCGGTTTCATGCATGTAATTCGCTTTTGTAGCTTCTGCCGGATCAAAGGCATTTACTTTACACACGCTGTATCCAACATGCTGGGAAATCCTCAACTCCGTGTCTGCTCGGCACAACAGAGCCAGAGAGGAGCTCCCGAAATCCACTCCTGCCATTCAGTGCATTCTGCCTGCGTGCGTGTGCATATTGCACGTGTGCGTGCGTGGGTGGATGTGATGCACTGAGGCATTCCTCTCCAAGCCCCCAGCTGTCAGCCCCTTTGTCTCTCCCTGGGATGGCTGAGGCCTGAGCCCGGGTGACACGGTAGCCTTTTAAATCCAGGAATATCAAAGGGAGCTGCTCTGGGTGGCACACGGAGTCAGTGCCAGGGAGAGAACCCAGGGGTCCGGCCTATATTGTGGTAGAGCCACTTTTGTAAAGTCTTAGCCTGCTGGGGAGAGGCCAAAAGGGGCAACGCTGGGGATCCTGGCAATCGCTGAACGTCTAGGGGGAATGGGGCCCTGATAAGTAGCTTGGGGCAGTTTGGGATGCATCTCCTGGCAGGGGCTAGCAGGCTGGGCTGGGAGCCAGGAGATGGGGGTTCTCTTTGGGCTCTGCCACTGACTTGCTCTGTGACCCTGAGCAACTCCCTCCTCCTCTCATCTGTCCTGCCTGCTTATGCTGCGGGCCTCATGGAGCAGTGCCCATCTCACCGTGTCCGCACAGCTCTTGCTGCCTCCGGATCTTAGCAGCGAGGAGGAAGGGTCCCAAGTGCCATGCTGATGATCATTGCAAAGCGTGGATCTTGCTTTGCAAATGTCCATGCTCCTAAATAGCTTCACATGGGTGAGTAGGTTCACGATGCACCTAAATAGCTTCACATGGGTGAGCAGGCTCATGGAGTCAAGCAGGGCTGCTCATGGCAACAGCATTACTTAAGGAGGAAGCCTCAGCCTGCCTGGGGCCTTGGCAAGGGAGAAGCTGGCAGGAGCTGCAGCATATTTGGGTTTCACGAAGGGTTTTAATGAAATCTTCAGTGGAAATGCTGCTCTAATTACCTTGGCAAAGAGCTTTGTCATAGGCCCGGGAAAATGGCCGAATGTCCATAAACAAAGGGTGATGAGGGATGGCTGGCAGCTGGTGGGGAGGGGTTGTGCAGGGAGCAAAGGGCTGGTTTTCTTTGGTTGGGGGATGACCGATCCGGGAAGGAGGAAGGGTGTGGGATGCTTGGTGTAGGTTCCTGTGGGGACGGGGAGGCGAGAGAGACGGACAGGGAGTGACGACCAAGGCAGTGAATCTGGACAGGTGGAGCTGGCTTGGGTGAAAGCATCGCGGGAGGATCACTGTGCCCTGGGGGAGGGAGTGGCCGGAGAAGCTGTGGGCCTTGGGCTGAGAGTGGACGCCCAAGTAGACATGCCTTTTCCACGGGGCCAGGGCATGGTTTGGGCTGCATGCCCAGAGATGTTGCCTTATTGGACACGGCAGACTGTCCCTTCCACTGGGCTCCAGTGCCTGGCAGGTCCCATTTCATTCTGACCACTGGCTTATTCCAACCGGGCTTGGATTCCCCTTGGCCAACAACAGGCCGGAGGCTTCCCCAAGGGTCTCGACCTTGCTGAGGCAGCAAGGGGGCCGGGGGGTGTCTCCAGCTCCCTTATCTCTGTGGAAGGGTCTTTCCATTGCACGCAGCTGAGCTAAGGTCTTATGTGATCGCAGGAGTTTCTTGTGCAGCGCTTACCAGGACTGTGCTGAGCCCTATCACATCAGGATGGATTTGCAGCTGGCACAGCTGCTGGGCTTTGCCTGGGGATGCCATGAGCTTAGGCACAGCAATGTCCAGCCCACTTATGTCAGCGTCCCCAGCGGGGCCTGGGCTAGATCTGCCCCCCTAGACATCAGGAGGTAGAAGAGAAGAGCCCCACCAGGGATAGCTCAGGCTGGCAAGGGAGTCGCTCCCCTTCCTGCGTGATCGGACGCATTGGGGGTGCAAAAGGAGCAGGTTAGGTTTCCCGTGTACCCGGACCGAGTGAGTTCCCTGTAATTATTGCTGGAGATAAGGAAGTGGGAAATGACGAAGCCGGTGGACAGGCGATTACACTGGCTGGTTCCATTTAAAATAGCAAATCTGGGTGGTAACATGGGGAGGGGGCTGGCGGTTTTTTTGGGGGGTTTTTTTGCTGACACTTCCCAACACCTCCTGCTTATTTACATGTTTTCAAATGAACCATAATTGTGCTCGGAGTAATTGCCGCTTCTGTGGCACCCTGTCAGGTGGAGTACAAACAATAACACCTTAATTGCTTCCTAGGCACGGAAACTCGTTAGCGCTCTCTGTAATCAGAGGCTACAGTTTTTCGTGTGATCTTACGCGGGAGCCAAATTCTCCACGAGCCCTTGAAATCTGCACTGATGCTCCTTCCGTTTGGGTGGGTCCCTAGGAGGGGAGGGGGGGCTGAGAAAGGGGGTCTGTGCTCCAGGATTAGACGATGGATCTGATAACGCACCTGACAGGGGAAGTGGCGCCCAGTGCATGGCATGGGAACTCCTGTGGTTGCTCTCTCCTTGGGGATGGTGAGTGAGGAGCGATGGGGAATGCCAATGTTTGCTGCGATAAGCCAGCAAAGGCAGTGTCATGCATGGGGTGGATGGGGGGACAGGGACATGGCTGCAGCTGAGCTGTATGGGAGCAGGTTTCCAACCCAGCTGGGGTCTTCTCGGGCCAATCGATATCCCAGGAGTGGAAGGGTCTGAATACCAACAATCCCCGTCGAAGCCTAACTGTGTGTTGACATCCTGCTTGTTTGCAGTTCCCCACTCCCTGCAGCGCTGTTGCTGCTTTACCAGCCTAGCTACCGTTGTGCGCTGTCGCTGTATACAGCGCAGCGCCTGCTGCGCTCCTCCCCAGGCACAGCCGCATAGCCCCGCACGCAAGGAGAGCTTTGGGGGTCCTTCGTGATGCACGGGCCTGTGATGTGCTCAGTTCCTGGCTGGGCTGCGGGGGTTCGTGCTGCGGTTGTGCATTGTTTCTTCATCAGTAGAAAGGGAATCATCCTGATTTCCCTAAGAAGGGGGTGGGAAACCATGATGGGGCTGGAAAGTTGAGGACTTGCAGTGACCAGGGCCACGCGGGTGCCTAGGACACGTACTCAGCTGAGACAGAGGTTCTCCAGCTTGGCATCTTCCCTGGAGCTGGTTCATCAGCTTCAGAGGGTGGTGAAGCACTGGCAGGGGTTACCTGGAGAGGTGGCAGACTCTCCATCCTTGGAGGTTTTTAAGATCGGGGTAGACAAAGCCGTGGCTGGGATGAGGTAGTTGGGGCTGGTCCTGTTTTGAGCAGGGGTTGGACTAGATGTGACTCCCTGAGGTCCCCCCAACCCTCATTTTCTATGATTGTATGAATTTATAGAGCCCGTTGAGTCCACAGGGCTGGAATAACCCGCCCTGGCACACCGATCCCCCCCAGTTAGTGGAAGGTGTGTTGAAGCCTGGAGGCAGAAGGGCCTCCTTGCCTTGGTGACCCTGGATCTTCTCTTTATGCACAGCAGTGGCTGGTCCCTTTTCTCTTTCAGTGCTGCCAGCTCTTGGTCTCTGTGACAGCTGGTGTTGCCGTGTGCCACAGGTGCGCTGCGCGCTTGGTGGAGAAAGTCATCCCTTTGATGTCTTAAACAGGCTTGCTTTTCGCTCAGGGCCCCCTTGCCCTTGGATCGTCTGGAAGGCTCTGAAGCAACGGGCGATGCACCTCCCTGGGGAAAGCAAGAATCGATTCCTCTTCTGTTATCAAGCCTCATCTCCTTCCTCTCGTCTCTAAGCCAACGGGGCTTGATTTGGGCCACAACCCAAAGTGAGGAAAAGCATCTCTCTTTCCACCATGTCTTCATTCATTATCCAACGGTCAGAATAGGAGGATGCACTGTGGCCCCAGCTGGAGCCCAGATTCATTATCTGCATGCAAAAGTCCAAGGTCTTGTTGCAGGCACATGGGCTGTCAAGTGAGGTGCTGCTGGCTTTTGCCCCTTTGTGGGGTCCTGGGTTATGTAGGGATGCCACTTGACTCCCCATCTGGGTGCCTTTGCTCCCCGCTTGATTTGCGGCAAGGCTGTGGCCACGCTGGCCGGAGTGGCGCAGCGTGGAAGCAGTTCAAGCCGCGACGTGGCCCCTCGGCTCAGCGGCGCCGCTCGGAGAGAAGGTGAAGCCGAACGTGGTGGGCGTGAAGAGGCAGCCGCAACAGTTGGCTGAGCAAATGGCACCGACTCCTCTGTGAAAACACCACTGCCTCTTCATCTTCTCCCTCCCTCCTCTTTTTTTTTTGGATACCACCATAAATTAGAGCCTCTGTGAAGAAAACAACATCTGCTTGCCCTTCCCCAGAAGCGTGGCTTGCAAAGGTAGGGAGGGGATCCTCATGCCCCCACCTCCAAATGGGCACCCGCTCCTTTATGGATCCCATTTCTTCCTTGCTTTTGGCATTTTTTGGACTCCTGTTTTATTGACCCCCCCCATATTCCCTCTTTCTCCACCTCCCCCCAGTTCCAGCTACTGGTCCCAATCTCTGTGTTGATACTGGTGTCCAGCCAGCACATGGGGAGAGACGTTGCTGGGTGGGCTGGGGAGCGGACGGGTGGCAGGGGAGAGGTCCGCGGTTACTGCTCCTCATTATCCAGCATATTAAAAAAGAATCTGAAAAGCGATCGCGGTTTTATTACTTGTAAAATATGGGATATAAAATCTAAATACCATTGGGGGGGGGAAGAAAAAAATGAGGGAGAGACTTTACTGACAGGATAAAAATTTATGAGGAGTCGTCCTAATAAAACGTGAAGCGAGTCGCTGCCGCACCGGCTGCGCCATTTGTTTGCCGCCCTCGGATGTTAATTGTGATTGAGATTCTCGCCCCTCGCTGCTGCCCCCACCCCGAGCTGTCACTTGAGCCAAATTTATGGTGGAAAAAGTTTTCCGAGGGACGGCCAAAGGGAGCAAAGCCCCCGCCGGACGCAGGGCGCGCGAGGCAGGCAGGTGCAGGCTCCGTTTCTGGTTCTCTCGCACGTCCCCGGGCATGATGCTTCCTCCCTGCCTGTCTCCAATTCCCTGCATGGGAAATAGGAAGGTTTTTTGGTTGTTCTTTTTTTTCCATTGCTGCTAAAGTCAGGCCCCCCCAGAGCAACCCACCAGTTTGTGCCGAACGGGGCCGGTCGCAGGGACACAAAAGCCTCCTGAACGTGGGAACTATCTGTTTTGGTTCAGCATCATTGATGCTGAATCTTTCACGCCCAAAGGTTGGGTTCCTAACGATACCCATGTTTCATCCAAATGGTGTTCATTAAAAGACAGAATGAGATGCTGCCTTCCTTCCCAGATACATTTCCCCCTATTTTCTAGGTTTCCATTTGGGTCAGAAATAAAAAAAAAAAAAAAGCCCATTATTTGTGTCTCTACAGGAGAAGAATCACTGGTTCCTCCTGGTCTTTGTCGGCCCTGTCCGAGGGGCAGGGACCTGCCCGGCTATGCCTTGCTCCAAGGTGTAGCACGGCGGGGACCGGCACTGGGGAAGGCCCTCTGGGTGCTGCTGTGATACACTGCGGAGGGAGGTAGGAGCCAGGTGGCCGAGGGCCAGTGTAGAGCTGCCTCCGCCTCTTGTACCGAGCTCCCAAAGCAGGCCCCGTTTGGGCGTTCCTGGCTGGCGCTCCAGACGGGGACTGACTGGATGCCAGGTGTGGAGCAAGCCCAGGGCGAGGCAGCTTAGCACCAAGATCCAGGGGAGCCGTGGAGCTGGGGCTGGATTTCAGAGTGAAGAAGGGGCCAAAAAACCCATGATTTTGAACTTTGGGGCTTGTTTGAGCTGGAGTCTCTGGGAGGCAGAGGGGAGCACAGAGCTGGACCTGCAGGGAGCTCTCTTGGAGCTGGGGAGGGAGGCCTGGGGCTTGGCGCAAGATCCCAGCACTGACACTGGCCTGGGGCTTTGTGAGCTGGGAGAAGGCAAGAGCACTGTGGTCTTGCAGGGGCCCAAAATGTAGGTTTTGTGGGGTCTGATCACAGCTCATGGGAGGGAGCGTGGCATAATAGCCACGGGACTGTGAGATGCATTTGGTTTGCAGCCATGAAGGGAAGGTGGGATTGGGATGCAGGTCTTTGCGGAAGGAGGTGTAATCTGGTGGTTCAAGAAGGCCTCGGGCGCCAGCTCAGCTGGGTTTGTGGAGCCTGCAGGAGAGGCCATTGCCCTGCCCGCCTATATTGATTCAGTGCAAGAAATGTGACCGGCAGCCAGGAGAACGGCATGGGCTGCCTGTCCGGCGGAGAAATACTTAGCAATTGCATGGCTTCCCTCAGGCTGCACCTCGCACCCCCCTTGCTGAAATGCATCTGCTTCTGGGGTGGAACCTGGCAGCTGTCCACCCTGCGTCCCTGGTATTCCCGAGGAAGGCAGCTCTCAAGCACACCGCAGGTAGCGGGGGGGGGGCACTGCTTGGGGTGAGGAGAGTGTTATGGGAGCCTGGGGCAATATCTCCCCAGGGAGCCAGCACTTGCAATGGCCCTAGTGCCTGGCTGGGGTCCTGGGTAGGGGAATCACCCCCCAGAGGAGAGGTCCCATGACTAGTGCAGTCATAGGGGAGTAGGGCTGGGATGGCGATCACCCGGTCACTCAGCAGCCATGTTCCTTAGCCCTGCTCAGGGACCTTGGGCCCAATACTGACTCCAGCCCCCAGTGGAGCCCCTGCTCTTGCAGTCCCGTGCCTGCCAGCACTGCTCTGGGGCATGGGGGCACCAGCCCTCACCTGAGAAACTTTCTTGTGCCCCATTCATTAGGCTCACCATTGCCTTTACCTGGGGAGGGGCCATCTCCTCCTTCACTAGGGCCTGGCGCCCCTGTGATGCCCCCCAGCGAAACAAGGCATCCATTAGAGGCTGACCGTGCTGCCTTCCTCTGCTGTTAGCCTGCTCATTACCAGCGTATCCGGGGCACCGCAGAGGCAGGAGGGGAGCGGGAGAGACTCGGCTAAAAGCCCAACAGATTCCCCCTGAGGGAATCCCCCCCCTCTCCCAGCCTAATGGCATCACTGCTTCCAAGGCTCAGATCATTCGAGGCGCGAGGAAAGGGAATTTAATTGCAGTGGAAAGGTTCAGGGGCTGGAGAAACATCTCCCCTTCGGCAGGAATTAATGCAAAAGCAATTGCCTTCCGTTTGCACTCCCCAGCTGGCCATGTGCACGCCGGGGGCTGGGGAGGCCTCTGCCGCTGCGCTGTGCATAGAGGTATCACGGGGAGTCCGTGCGGAGGGTGAAGGGCAGCTCGGCCCCGGGCTGTCGCCACACAACGTGCGGCCAGGTTTTCTCACTGGGCTGGGGTGGGCACTGAGCACTGCTAAGACAAGCCAGGGCCTGCAAAGAGGGGATGCTCGTGTCTGAGTCTGTAGCGGGAGGGGAGGCAGTCGTGGCTTTGTGGCACATGGGCATCAGCCCCAGAGCCGCTGATGGAGGAGAAGGGCAGTGACAGGAGGCGGCTGTGGTGAACGGGTGACAGATGGAGCGTCGGACGGGTATCACTTGCACAGCATGAGCTGGACCACAGGGCTTGTGACCTTCCCCATGGGCCCTCGGATGCTGCTTTGGGGTGGCAGTGGGCCTCATGCCAGCCCCTGGGGGTATGTGAGGGGTACTTCATCCACCTCCTGCATTTCACTCAGTCCTAAGACTCCTCTCTGCCTAGGATGGGACAGCGGCTCCCCCGAAAACAGCTTGGGAATAAGGAATGTGCAGGGTAATGTCTCTGGTACTGCTTTAATGGCTGCTGGGAACCACCCCAGAGGTGGCTGCATTTTGGCAGTGGAGAAATATTCCCTGCGATTGACTGCCTATTGAATTGTAATTATGCATAATGTTTTTTTTTATATCTGTAGCACTCCTTATCAGAGGATTGAAAGCAGCATGGCAGCCCGCCAGTGAAGAGGCAGGAAGCTGGACTCTGAGAACACTCTGCCTTTTGTAGCAGTTTTACCTGAGGATCTCAAAGCACTTTGGGCTGCTGACATGCCTGACCAAAGCCTCACAAAATGTCCAAGTGAAGGTCAGTAGCTTTATCCCTATTTTACAGATGGCAAAACTGAGGTATGGAGCTATGGGACCTGCTAGAGCCAGGAGGGGAACCCAGGGGTCCTGACTCCTGCCGGACACTTGCTCTGATGACCTGGAGCCTGCAATCCAGGCTGCAGAGATGCATCACACAGCTCAACAGGCTAGGCAAGAGCCTGGGAAGGCACCCCTAGGGTCAAAGGTCATGGGTCAGTGACCCTATCCACCTTCAGCCTGTCTTCAGGAGGGAAGCCAGCGAGGGTGCCGCCCTGCTCCCATTGCAACCAGTGTTCCCAGTAAGAGGCAGCTCCCTCCTGTGGCATGGATGGGAACGGTAGCTTTGCATGCGTTTAGTAGATTCCTGCTTGCTGGGAACAGGAGAGGAGCCCTCCCTGCCAGCGAGTGGGACCTGCCCCCACCCTGCAGAGCCCCACCTGGATTGTGGAGGTGGGTGTTGGGGTTGGCCCCCAGGCCCGCTTTGACTGCAGTGGGCTGAACATCTCCCCTCCGCCTCCAGATCCCCCTGATTTTGGAAGAGGAGGAGTTTGAAGCCATATTCCTCAGCTCTGGCTTTGGACACCTGTCTGGATCCAAGGTAAGATTTGGCTTCCAAGCTGCCAGTTCCCGGAGTCTCCTTCAGTGCAGCCCCTCCCAGAGACCCCTGCCCGGGCTTCCCAGGTCCTCAGCCCCTCCACCAGCTGCAAAGCAGAGCTCCTTCTGATGCCCAAGGATCACTTTAACTCCCTGCCTCCCAGAAGTGAACCGGTTACCCTTGTTCTGCTTAATCAGGGCTTGTCAAGGCGGGTGGGGGGGGAGTTCAGGTGTGCCTTCTGGTCTCCAGGTGTGGCTAATTGGATTGAGATGTGTGGGGCTTTGCCAAGCTGTCAGTCAGAGGAGCAGCTGGAACAGGCAGGTTGCTGCTGTCGGCCTAGTTTAGCAGCACCGGCTGGTCGCAGTGCAGAGAACTCGCTTTCAGCAGGTAGGGGACACGCCAGCGCAGCGAGAGCAGGAGCCCAGCTCATCAGGGACCGCTGCGTAATTTATTTCCCTCTGCAGCCTCCTGCATCTAAGCTGTGTTTTCTCCAGCTTTGAGGGCTGGCGTTTTTGAGCCGTTCCAGTCCACCTTCACTTGGATCCCTCCCAGACTGGACTGCAAGCATTGCTGGTTGAGATCCAGCTAGGTCAGCCTGATGGCTAGCACCCAAAAGGGGCCAAAAGGAGCAAGGAGACACCAAATGCGTTCAGGACCGGTTCTATTTGTGTCCTGCCCCTGCGTTTCGTTCTCTGCCTTCGGGAGAATCCCTTCCCTCTCCTGTGCCTCAGTTTCCCCCATCGGAAAAACAGAGACATTTCTTTTGTGACTGTGGATCCTTTCCTGCCTGTCAAAAGTGCTCTACAATTTTTGTCTCTGCTGTGCAAATATTTGGGTATCCCTCCTCCCCAAGTTGACTTGAGGGACGAGTCTGAAGGTTTTATCTGAGTTCGGATTTAGGGGAGGCAGCAGCTTTTTGTTTGAAGTGCACGGATGGTTCATTGTGCTGTTAGATCTGCCATTGATAAGATTAATTGTGGTACCGGATTCCCAGATTAGTCTAACGGGCACGTGTTATAAACTTAGAGGACAGGTTCTCACTGTCTGTAACTGCTGCAGGTCCCCGGCAAGGTGGATGCTGCGGTGAATGCAGACTTGCAAATGCACGCTCCTGCCCCAGCACACCAAAAAATAGCCAAGTTCCCCAGCAGAGACAACTGCAAACTGCTGACGCGCGCAAAATAAATTACTGCTAATTGGATCAAAACATCTCAGTGTCTTTGTTCCCTGCTACAATTCACCATAAAGCCTGATTAGAGGGAAAATAACGGAGGCTCAATTTTGTTTTAACCCTTCAAGTGCTGGTGCATATGCCAGGCCTGTACTACCAGCTGCTTGCAGAAGGGAACATCTGACCAGCATCTAGCAACCCTGAAGGCGTTAAATGATCTTTGACTTCTTCATGGCCTGGCTTCAAGATCTCACCTGGAGAATCCAGCTGTGTGCGGGCCAGGGCAGAGAGTGTCTGATACCTAGAAAGTCATCAAACGCGGTTGCTTTGCTTGTATCATTAAGGACTTTCAAAAGAGATGCATGCTGTGCTAACATCACTGAAATTTTGCATTAGTCAGGCTAGAAGCCGTGAACATTAATAAGGTGCATGTTTAATTAAATATCTTTTCTCCCCCTTCCTCTCCGAAAGAGTAGGTTGCAGTTAAACACTGCTCTTTAAATGCACGCCAAGAATTTTGGAGTAAAATATGAAAAGCCCAAGTTCCCTTCTAATATTAACTGTAATGAGATAAACTTAATTGAACATTTTACGATGTCATACTCATTTCCCTTTTTAATTAGGTCCTTCTTCCATAACAACACGAAACCATATGATTGTGAACCTCCATGAGCTGTTCATTATGGAAAGCACTGAAAACTAAAATTAGCAAGAAGTTATTAAGGCACCAATGTGGCGCTTCATCAGAGCTTTTAGGAGCCCATTAAAAGCCGGGCCTTGAGAGGCAAAGCAAGAGTCCTTGCAAGAGGCAGGGAGAGAGTGGATAGATCTTCCCTCCTGAGTCCCGCCTGGTAGGGCACCGGAAGGTTTGCCGCCGTCTTGTCTGGTTGAAACTGGGCACTGCTGGGATGGGAGTCTGAATTAGGCTCATTTCCATCTCTCTCCAGGTGGACTGTGGTGCTGTGCTCGCTGCCTATGCCCAAGGCAGGTCAGCTTTTCTCTCTGGAAGAGGTACAGCCACCCTCTTCCTGCTCAGGACTAGAAGAGGCCAGGTGATACCCTGAGCCCTGCACATCTAGATGTGGAGCTTTTTGCTTCAAGGATTTCTGCAGTAACGCTCACGGCTGTACCTGGGCCCCTGGTTTTGGGGCCGTGCTCCAAGCCACTCTGTGACATCTGAGCGCAAGGCCCTCAACTCCCACCTGGGCGTATGAATCTTTCAGGGGCTTGCTGCATGCAGCGATGCCTACCGCGAAGGGGGGCTGTGCCCATTTGCCCTGTATCCTAGGTGCAGCCAGCCTGCTGCCGCTCTAACAGATACGGACAGGGGCACGCTGTAGCTCGAGCACACTGGCTCTAATGAGCTGATGCAATGCCGAGCCTTGGAAACATGATGGATGGCTTAGCGTCCGGCAGAGGTTGCTGCACGTCTAATCATGCTCTTGGCATTCGCCGTGGGCACCATCTCGCTGTTCAAGCGGATGGGGTCAGGGGGACCTTCCAACTGTATGCCAGCCCCTCCCTGAAGCAGCGTGCACCCCACATCCCCTCTGTGGGATCTGGGGTCTTGGCTCCCCAGGTCGGCAGCATTGACAGAGAGGGGTCTTGGTGTATGTGGGGACCAGCCCAAAGCCAGCCCTGGCTCAGAGAAGACTTGAGTTAAAAGTCCCTCGCTGCCTGATTTTTTTTTTTTTTTCTCCCCCTTTCCCCTTCTCTGCAGCCTGGGAAGCTGGAATTAATCTCGTTTAGCAACGTAAACAACCTAATAAAATAAAAAAAAGGAAGAAAGATGAGCTACCACTTTGATTTAACGACCTTGTCATTAGGGATTCATTAGATATTCATGGCAGTAGGCAGGATGATGGCAGAAGTGTTTAGTATGCAGGCAGGCCAGCCTTCCCCTCGGTCCCTGGGGGAGCCCCACTGCCCCAGATGCAGCATGGAGAGCGGGGTGTTAGCCTGTGTTGGCTTCCCTTCCCCCAGCCTGAGGCGCAGCCAGGCTCAGTAAAGCACCCAGGAGACTGGCAGGGTGAGCCACTTATTCCTAGCAGGGCAGGTGACTGGTGTCTGGGCTCCCTGGGTCTGTAATGCATGTGCTCTTGCCCTCTTCCCCCTCCAGTGCTATTTTCCCCATTTCACAAATAGCAAGCTTGGGCACAGACATGGTGGCCCAGATCCGCAGAAGCAGGAGGGCACCTGGCTTCAGTGGGAACTGGGCCTTTGCCGACCAGGATGTACGTGACTTGCCCAAGGTCCCAGGGGGAGCAGGGAATCAAACCCTGGTCTCCCGAGTCCTGGGGCAGCACCCCAGCTCCAGGGCTGCCTTCCTTATTTGCCTGCTCTGCATTGGCACCCGTGCTTGCTGCATCCAAGGGCCTTCCCCAGCAGCAGCTCCAGAGCCTGGGGCTCTATAGCAGAGGTGGTGTGGCCAACTGGAAGGAGCATCAACCTGGAGCTCACGCCTTGGGGGATTCTTCCAGTGTCTTCTTGCATAGCCCCAAGCAGTCATTGTCCCTCTCCGTGCCATGGCTTCCCCTGGCTGCCTGAATCGTAGCATCAGGGCAGCTGAGAGGGCTGTTAGTGAATGGCTCTGGAGTCCTTCAGATGTGTCCAGCGCTGCATGGAGGTTGAGGGGCTGAATGCAGACTTGCCTCTCTGCACAGGAGAACAGGAGCAGGGCAATGCGGGGGGGAGCAACCTGGAGCCATCAGAGCCGGGGCGGAGGGCAGAGATGTGACCGCTGGGATCAATGCTTGGGTCTTCTGAGCACCAGTCCTGGGTTCTACCCCCTACCCCACACTGTCTACTGAATTCAGCCATAAGAATAATTTAAAAGCAAGGGCCATAATCCAGGTGGGTGTCCCCTCTCTGCAGCCCAGCGTACCTGGGAGTAGTGCCCCACAACCCTCCTTAGCTTCTTCCTTAGGTACTGGCTTGCTGAGACTTGCTAAGTGCATTGGGAGGAGGGGAGGAGCCGATGTTCTTGCTTTCTCCCTTCTGATTTTTTTTCCTTCCATCTCCTTCGTTGCAAAGTGTCGGAGCTTGATGCAGGGCTGAAAGCCTGCGGGGAGCCCTGGGGTGCCCCTTTCTGCCAGACATACCTGGTGCTGGCTGGGGGGAGCTGCGGGGGTATGAGAGGTGCTTTTCACTGCAATGTTCTCCGAGTCCTTCTCTCGCTTATCCTGAGTGACATCCCTGGGCCCCAAATCGATTCCCAGGATAATTGAATCCGGAGTGTAAGTACACACAGATGTGTGGAGTGAGGCTGATGCTTTCCCTGGCTCTCCTAACAGGGGACATAAACAGGTGCTGGCTGGCATGCAGAGAGGGTCCAGCACTTCGGGCCATTGGGAGGACAAGGCCTGTAGGAAGGGGGCAGACTGAGGGGCACTCGCATGGTCGGGGGGCAGCAGGGCAGGCCCTACGAGGAGAGCCGACGGGACCTGAACCTGTTCAGCCTCCACAAGAGAAGGCCGAGGGGGGATCTAGTGGCCTGTTACAAACTAGTCAGGGGGGATCAGCAGGCATTGGGGGGTCCCTGTTCCCCCGAGCGCCGCCAGGAGTGTCCAGGAATAATGGTCACAAGCTGGCACAGGGTAGATTCAGGCTAGATCTCAGGAGGCGCCACTTCACGGTCAGGGCGGCTAGGATCTGCAACCAACTTCCAAGAGAAGTGGTGCTGGCTCCTACCCTGGGAGGCTTTAAGAGGAGGCTGGATGTACACCTTGCTGGGGTCGTTTGACCCAGTACTCTTTCCTGCCATGGCAGGGGGTCGGACTTGATGATCTGCTCAGGTCCTTTCCAGCCTGACCAACTATGAACTATGTATGCAGGGAGGCCGGTGTCAAGGTGGAAGAGGCAGACAAGGCTCTTTGGGTAAAGCTGCTATTTTCTATTAGACCAACTCAAAGGGTGGAAGAGTGCGTTCTTCTCCGAGAGTGGAGGAGAGGGTACAGGAGGCTGCAAGATGTGTCACTCCTCCCTTCAACTCAACACTGCGGCGAAACTGGGGTTGTCCCGTGTCTGGCTCATACTCAGCTAGGTAATTCAGCTCTGTCTGCCCGACATCACTCAGTGAGGCAGGTCCCTGGGGGCTGTTGGACCTGCTTCCCCTGGAGGATAACACCCCCTGGTATAAAATAGGCTGGTTTTGGTGTCATTTGTCCATGCCCATCCTAGAGTTGCATTGGCTCAAGGCAAATGGGTTGGTGCTCCCTCATCACACAGTAGCAAGGTGCTGACATAGCCTTTGTAGGTGCTGTCCCAGGATAGCTGGAAGTCTGCCTGCTCCAGGTCTTGGTCTTGATCATGGTAGTGTCAAGAACTGAAGTAGATTATACCAGGGCACATGGTCATCTGTGCATGTCTGGGGAGCCTGACTTCCTTTTTAAACCCCAGGAACGCTGTGTGGCTCATCAGATGTTGGGTACCACATCCTTCGGGTCCAGGGCAGGCTCAGAAGGGGCAAGCGTCTTCCTCACGCCAGGTCCCATTGGGGAGGGGTGATGCTCTCGTTATAATGTCAGGCATCGCTAGGACAGGGCCTGGGACCACCATGAATTGTGAGGCCAGGAGAGAGCCATGCCTGACCTGCAGTCTGATATGGGCTTCCAACTTCCCTGCTTGGACTAGAACAAGCTTCTAGGATAGTGGCTCTCAGCCTTTTTAGATCTGAGGCACCCCTTATTCGACTCAAGGCACCCTTTGGAAAATGCTGGCTCTTAGTTTTTTCACTCATTTTTTGATTACAGAGAAATACCAGAGCAAGTCTTTTGTTGCGAAGAACTTGGAAAGATTATAGTAGGTCAGGAGCTTTTGATTCCTAGTTGAAATCTTCCATGTTTCAGGGGTGTAGCTGGTAGTCGTGTTGGTGTGAGACACAAAGAAATGCAAAGCTCTCGAACTCATGGTTCGGAGAGGATACCTTTTATGAGACCAATTAAGAAATCGCCAAAAAAAAAAAATTAGTTTGCAGAAAAAGTTTTTTTTTTTTTTGCCATTACTTGGTTGCTGTAACACAGGGGTGGGCAAAATGTGGCCCGCGGGCTGGATGTGGCCCAGCAGGCCATTTTATCTGCCCTCCGGGGCCCCTAAAAAATTTAGAAAATTAATATTTATCTGCCCCTGGCTGCCTGTCATGCGGCCCTCGATGGCTCGCCAAAACTCAGTAAGCGGCCCTCTGCCCGAAATAGTTGTCCGCCCCGGTCTAATAAAAGGCATCATCTCTGAACCGCGGGTTCTAGAGTTTTGCATTTCTAGTTGAAATCCCTGGGTTGATCTTGTGACTCGTGTTTGCGCACCGACCAGGGCTACCGTGGTATGGCAACCTGGAAAGGATCTCCAGGCACCCTGGGGTGTCATGGCACCCTGGTTGAGAGTCACTGCTCTAGGGAAACAGCCCCTCCTGCTTTAACAATCTCCAGGGGTGGAGAATCCACCTCAACCCCTGATGGCTCGGTCTAGCGGGGGCCGTTGTTAAAAATGCGGCGTTTCATTTCGAGCCTGAGTTTCTCTTCAGGTGCCATCTCCAGCTGCCCAGACCCTGCTATCGCCCTGTACGCTGGGCAGGAGAAACATGTTCCTGCTGATAGTACTTAGTGACTTGGACCAAGTAACACCCTACTCTCTTTTTGGCCTGGCTTACATGCCAGGGTTTTGCTACCGTAGCTGTGATGGTTGTTCACACCCCCTAACCGGCTTGGAGCTATACTTGCAAAAGCCCGGTGCTGTGGTGGGGCTGTAGCTGTGCCCCTTTCTTGTGGACGCGTGTCTTTGCACGGGGGCTGCGCTTGCAGAGCTCTGGACCAGCCGACTGAGGGACCCCTGCTGCTGTGGCAGGAGGTGCCTGGGAAGCAAATTCTGCAGACCTGTCGCTGTTGGACTGGAGACTAGCCATGACCAGAGGTGGGGTGGACCCAGCGGTGCTTGGGTCTCTGCTCAGAGCCATAGTACCAAGCACTTTCCCCCAGCTCGCCAAGGGGGAGAGCTGGCTCCCAGCTGCAGCGTGCGAGAGGAAGGAGGCACAGAGCCATCTCTGCTTCCCCATCGTGACACCTCACGCATGCAGCCAGCTCCTTTTTAACGGGGGAAACTAGCATGGAAAGAGGAACACAGGAGCTGCTGACTGCCCCTGGGATGAGTAGCTTTGCACTGTGATTGTGTCTCTGTCTCATGAAACGAGATCAGCCAGCTTCCTGCCTCAGCATGATGTTTCCTCTGCTAATGCAATCCCAACGTGTCAGGGTTACCCCGTCAGGGACTCCTCTTCTGCATCTGTGCCCCTGAACTCCACTTCCGCCCCCCGCTGGGCCTTGATTCACTGTGGGGGTTAGCCCCTTTGAAAGCAACTGAAAAGCAATGGATATAATCCAGGTGGGTGCCCCCTCTCTTTGCCACAGGGCTTTCCTCTTACATCTAGGAGGCTGCTGATGCTTGTGAAATGCATTGGTTGGATTCGCCATGGACCTGATCCATACTGAGAATAGCCTCATCTCCCTGAACTGCCTCTGCAGCGCTGCAAGCTTCCCTCACCCCCTAATGCTCAGTTCCCTTATTCCCAGGTGGCAGGTGAGCTGTCACCGACTGATACGCAGTGGTAAGCAGGGTCGGGACATGGGGGCTGTTTGGTGAAGGAGTTTCTGAGCTCTTGGCAAAGTGTGGGCTGGGACGGTGGACAGTCGTGGTGTCTCCTTGTTCAAGACAGAGCAGCAGCACCAGCCGTGCCATGGGAGCCACTGGCCGCTCCGAGGTATTGCCAATCCTTGTGTCATTGAAAAGAATGATGATTATTTAGTAGCTGCTGCTGTTCGTGGTGCCAGAAACCCGTGTCACGGGGCAGGACCGCCGCGCGCTTGGTCCTTGCTATTGCACTGACCCGTCTCGTGTGTGCCCGTGACCATGTAAGGCCTTGAACCAGGGAAATCTGTAGCTCAGAGTCTGAGGGCTCGTCCATGCGGTGTCAGTGGTGAGTCCCAGGGGAGACGGGCTTGAGCTCGCCTGTGATTTCACAGCCAGGAATTTGTCCGTGAGGCTGATTCAGGCTTCCCCCAGTGTCCGCTCTGACCCTGGGGCCAAGGGCTTCAGAGCAAGGGCTGGGGACGAGCCTGGGTCAGCCAGCATTGGGGTGTGCCAGCAGACTCAGCTGCGTGGGTCCCATCCTCCCCGGGACCTGCCGAAAGCCCTGGTGCACACCAGCCCCGAGTCATGACGGCTTCCTCGGCGCCTGCAACAGTCTTGCACCCTCCGCGGATCAGGCCCAGAGGAACGCGCGCCCGCTCAGGATGGAGGGCATCTCATCTGATCCGTCATCTCTGACAGCAGCCAGCCTCACGCGCCTCGGTGGGAGTCATAGGAGCAGCACAGCAGGTGGATGAAGGATAATCTGTCCCCGGCTTTCTGTCTCCTCCCGGTCTGTAAATGCTTTGAGATTGGCTTAAAGCCCAAAGCACGATATTTAATATCCCTTCCCCAACATTTGTTTGCACGATCCATTATCGCTCCAGATAGTTCTAGTTTCCATCTCCCCATCCAATCTCTCCTTGCATTTTGTCTTGTGGCCTCTGGGACTTCTGGCGGCAATGAGATCCACCGCGAGTCTAATTAAAGGGTCGTCTGGAATTGGTTTTGAATACGCCACCTTCTTAATCGCGTCGGATGTCCCCTGGGTCTTGAATTAGAGAAAAGGGCACTTCACGCGCACACATCTTGGCAGGCAGGTTACACGTGCATGATGCTGCCCCCTGCTGAATGGATTTGGAGCTGCTCTGCCATAGGTCCTGGGCCCCGTCCTGCTACAAGATAATAACGGAGACTCCTTCAACCTGAGTACCGGGGGCTCTGTGTTTTGAACTGGCAGATCTGCGTTCCCATCCAGTTTCAGAGCGGGCAGCCCAGTGATGCATCTCAAGTGGGTGGCCCTGACTTTTGTTGCACTGTTATAGTGAAGTGGAGCCCCTTCATCCCAGCCCACTGACTCATCGCGTCCTGCTGGCTGCGTCCCTGGTCCTGCAGAGGAAACAGTTTGCTCCCCCTGGTAAGGCGTAGTGAATGCAAGCAGCCTGGGCCCCAGCAGCAAGGGTGCAGCTGGGCTCCTAGATGGAGCAGAGCAGTAGCTTCTCTCTCGGAGTCCAACCGGGAACCTCTCATGCACGGCAGCACGTTCGCGCAGGAGATCAAAGCGCCATGCCTGCTGCTCTGAGTGGGAGTCCAGAAAGCCCAGAAAACCCAGCGAATCATCTGCTCGCTGCCTGGCTTATGATTTTCAAAGGATGTGACTAAAAGGCCAGGGATAGGACAGCTGTCATCACAGCAGGGAAGACAAGCCTGGGGATCTCAGAGAGTAGCGACACCTCCCGGAAAACTTCCCTCTGTTTGTTTGGGGTCAGCTGGAACCCGTCGTGCGTGTGTGCATGAGCTGCCGGAGCTCGAGTGCCTCCCTGGGTGCCTGTGCTATCTTTGGACTCTCGTGTGTGTTGTACAGCATGTTATAAATAGCAGGGAGATGGTGGCAATGGTGGCTGGAGTGCGTGCAGCCTTGCCTGGGCCATGCATTGGTGTGGCATGACTGATGATGGCGACAGGGTCAGGGACGACCTGCCAAGGGGATGTGTGCCCAGAGGTTTGCTAACCGGCATTTATCTGCTAGTAGGGTCTCTCCAGGGCAGGATTAGACCGGCTATGGGCAGGTGCCTGGTGAATGCGAGGCTTCTGCTAGGCTTTGCCTGCCTCGATGTGCGTCTCATCAGCAGCTTTCACGCTCCGACACGGCCGTGCTCTCCTTTTGGCTTTTTGTCCATTACAAGTACCTATGTGCTGCGATAGTGCCCCGGAGCAGGCCAAGCTCCGATCCTGACCCCAGAGACCCAGTCGTGGGCTAAAGCTCCACGGTGCTTCAGCCCAAACCAAACACCCACCAAAACTGCAATCCTGGATCTATGCAGCTGACATGATGCTGCCTCCCCAGCTTGGAGGGTTTGCTCTTGGAGCCAAGAAATGGGTAAAAAAGAGGGGGCCACTAAGAGATTGGGGATTCATTTGGGGGAGAACATCAGCGAGAGACGCCACTCACCTCCCTCACTCTTTGCCCCCACACCACCACCGGTGCGCTTCGACTAGCAGAACCGTGAGAAAATGAGTTTTTAGCTCTGTGCCGGACGCTGGCAACCTTGCAATCAATAAATAAAATTTAAAACCGTTTAATTGCCCGGAATTGTGTCCCAGGCTTAATTACTTCACCTGGACCTCGGAGTTGATTTTTAAACTTTCACCCCTGCTTTAAGAGCATATATATATATATATATATATATATATATATTAGCTGTGCCTGTGCCAATGTGACTGCTGCCGGGACCCGAGGGGAGTTTTTCCTGCTTAATTTCAATTAAAATTTCTAGATTACACGGAACTGGGGACATTAAAAAGCACTCTGGAAGGCTCTGTGATTGAAGGCACTTCCCCCAAGCAGACAGGCTATCAAGTGCTCTCTGAAAGACTTTTAATATAAATACTCTGAATTGCTATAACAACTTATGGTGGGCGAGCTGAGCGAGGCCCTACCTGAAATCAGTCCACGCTGTAAGAGGCAGCCCCTGCCTTGGACCCTTTTATGGTTTAAGCAGATGAGTGGGAAATGGAAGGTGGTTGTTCCCATTTTACACATGGGGAAGCTGAGGCTCAGTGGGTGCATCTACACGAGATGCTTAATGCGCAGTGGGCTAATAACGCTGTGCAGTAGTGTGCAGAGCCAAAACCATGCTAATATGCTACTGGGCTGTAGTATTAGGCTATTGGGCAGTGAGCATCACTAAAAAAACATGCACTGGAGCTACTGCGCAGTAATTGTAGCTACTGTGCATTTAGTTAGCACTTCACTAAGCAGGTACTAAACTAAATGTGCAGTAATTGCTGCGCTTTAATGAATGTGTAGACGTGCCCAGTGAGAGGAAGTGACTTGCCTGAGGTTACTCTGGGAGCCCGGGGCAAAGCCATGTGACAGCACAGCCCTCCTGGGTCCCAGTCTAGTGCCCTGACCGGTGTCCCAAGGGCATTTCAAATTGAAGTGGGCACTTTGCCCCATTCTCATTTCCACACCCGGGTAAGTCGACGGGAGACTTTCCATTGGTTTCTAGGGGTTTTGGATCAGGTCCTCTGAGCCACATACTGATCTTCATCACCCCCATGTGAATGGGGCATAAACCTCAGTGGAGTTCATCCAAAAGCACAGTCGGGGCTCTGGAGACTAGTCTTCCCTGCTGCCACTGTCCACCAAAATGGGCAGCAGAGCCTGCTTCAAAGTGATGGAGAAGACCTGCTCCAAAGCCCCCAGAAACCAGTGCCGCTGACTTAAGCAGGCCTTGGATATGCCTCCTCCCTTTAGAGCTAGTCCAGCAGCTAAGAGGTGTTCAGTACAGGGAGGGTGTTGTCGGTGTATTTATGCCTGCCTCGTCCTTGGGTCCAGGCACGAGGTACTGGGAATAAATGGAAAGATCAGTTTAATTTCAAGCTCCATTAGGAACATGGGGACAAGGAGACAGAGGAAGACAGAGGCTTTCGTGAGCCTGATGGCGTGGCGCTGCAATGCCGGCCCTGCTCCCTGGGAGGGGGTAGCTGAGCACAGTGAGAAGTGATCGGGGGTTCCCTCTGGAGGGATGGGTGGCTTCAGTGCAGCCTCCATCTGCCCCTCCTTGGGGACAGGCATGGGGTGAGTGGGGAGAAGGTCTCGGGTGGTGAAGAAGAGAGTTTTCTCTCGGCATTTCCCACCATTTATCGCCTGCCATCTGCCCTGCTGGATTCAGGACAGCGTCCGCACAGCAGTGGGGCCAGACCCACTACAACCCCTGCAGTCTCCTGGCCCAAGGGGTGCAAAGAGCCCTGTAGGGCCCAGGCAGCCATGGCCCATCTAACAGGGCTTGGAGATCATACCCTATGCTCTCTTTTATGGCCAGGTCATCTCAGCGAACTGCAGGTTTGGGCTTTGCGTGGGGGCGCCGTGCCGAGTCTAACGGGAACGTTGGCAAAGCTCAAGCACCAGGAGCTGGATGTGGGTCCCTGCATCGTGGTGGGGACTTGCTTTCAAAGTGGGAACTGGTGCCACCAGCACCCAGGTGCCATCCACCAAGTAGAACCAGCTCCGGCAGGGCTGAGCCCAAGGGACAGCAGGTATTTTGCAGGGAGAGAGCGTGGTCCATTAGCTCTGGCTTCTTTCCTCAGCACTGAGCGGCTGTAATTAATCATTCATCCAGCCCCGGGTTCCCTTGGCATTGTTTAGAGGGAGTAATTATCCCTCTATCGGGCTCTTCCATTTCATTGCCGCCCGGCCAGCCAGCGTCCTCCGCTCCTTCGCTCTGCGCCCCCACCCCTAGATGCTCAAAGAAGTGACTCCTGCGCGACTTGAAAGCAAACTTTTGACAAGTTGATCAATGAGGCCTGCAGCAGAGTCAGCCGGGGAGCGTGCAGAAGGAGGGAATTAGAGCAGAAAAACGGGGCCGAGAGAAGCACCCTCTCTAATGGAGCGCCAGCGCGGACCGGCATCCGATACTAGGCAAGAGTGAGCACAAACCTTAGTGAATGCCCCAGGGAGACATCCCTCTGAGCTCCCTGGCCTGCTCCCCTGCTTTCTGTGTAAGGCTGCCCCCATGCATAATGCAGAAGCCGGTTTAAAAGGGGACCACTCTCCTCCCATGGCCCTGGGGGGACTGAGCTTTTTGGGGGGGCGGCGTGGTGCTTTTGCTGCCGAGCTGGCTTGGCTTGCATCGCTCTGTCTGACAGCGTGGTGGGGCTGAATGGGTTCTCCCATTGCTGAAGTGCTGTAGAGGCACTAGACACATCCAGCCATCCCCGCAGGAGGGGTAGAGTAGTGGCTTTCAACCCTGTTAGGCTCAAGGCACCCTCAGGAAAAAGTCAGCTCTTAGTTTTCGCTCTTTTTTTGACTATGAAAAAATAACCCGGCAGTTTTTCTGTTGCAAGGAACTCAGAAAGACCACGGCTGGCCTGAATGTCTTTAACACGATGGAGTCTTAGCTGGATCATTGGATTTATCTTGTGAATCCTATTTCCACTCCCAACAGTGTGGCTTTATGTGGCACCCCGAAAGGTTCTCAAGGCACACCAGGGTGCGGCAGCACCCAGGTTGAGAATCGCTGTCCTAAACCTTCCCTCCAGGGAACAAGGCTGTGTGCCCTGAGCTTTCCTGACCCCAGTGGGGGTGGCCTGGCTGAGTCTCAGCTGCCCAGGGCTGTTGGCAGCAGGTGTAGTTTATAGCATCCCTTGGGCTGCTCTAATTAATGCTGAGGGAGCCCAGGTGCTGGGTTTTGGAAGCAAATGGGGGACCATGCACCAGGCAAGGTGGGCATACTGGCCTCCCTTGAGCCTTGGCCATGCCAGCTGTCTCGCCCCCTCCTTGCTTGGCATCTTGGATGTTCCCTCAAGCCTGAAGTATTCTCCTTTTTCAGCCCTTCCCTACAACTGGAGAGGGGCCTTCCTCTTTGGCAGCTTGGCCCCCACTTATTGCAAACTGTGAGGCCAATCCTGGTAGACAGTGCCACCGGGCACCAAGAAGAGCAAGGTGGCACTTGCTAGAGCAAGGCAGTGCCATCCAGCACTGACCTTCCAGCTCTCTGTATCCGAGGCAGGCCTGGTGCCCTGAGCTATCACTGGAAGAGCATCCTCCTCCCAGGAGGAAGCGGGTGATTCAGAGCTGGGGTCATAGGGACTGGGCTGTGGAGGCCACCCCACCCCGTTCAAGCATGCACCTTGTCTCTCTGCAACCTGGACAGGCGTATGATTTATTACAGAGGCACTGCTGTCAGGAAGGCTGGCCTCTGGCAAGCTGTCTGCTTCAGCTGATTAAAGCTGCTACCTGCTGTTCTCTGGGGACCCAGGGCTGGTTGCTCCGAGGAAGGAGGATGGAGTTCTGCATGGCTAATTCCACCTCCGTAGCCATCTCCCTCCCGCCTGCCTCCAAAAGCGCATTGGGTCCCAGCTCTCTTGAGTGATCTGGCACCAGAGGAATCCCCTCCTGGGAGTGTCAGGAGTGTCGCAGCGGCCACGCAGAGGGAGGGACCAGGGACGCAGGTCAATCCCAGGCAGCCAGAGGCGCGTCCTGAATGGATCCAGTCCAGCTGTTTGCAGCACTGGCCACGAGTCCCTCCTTCCATCGCGCCCTGCGAAGCTATTAGCAGCTGGGCCAAGCGCCAGTGGAATTCACTCCCGTGCCTGAGAGCCAGGCACCACCGACACCCTCACCGGCTTTCAGTGGCGCTGTTCCAAGAACGAGGAAAACCAGCAGCAGTCACCTGGCAGCAGTGCGCGGAGGCTGCCGTATGCTGGGCTCTGCCTTAGAGGGCGAACGAGCTCAACAGGCAGCTGTACAGTGGCTCAGGACTCCAGCCACGATCGCACTGTCCGGAGACAGGATGAGCAGTGAGAGACAGGCCGTGCATCATTGGGCTTGTTGGGAAGCCACCGCTATTCAAGCAAAGGTTAGCAGCCATTAGAAGAATAAGCAGAGCTGAAAAAGGTCCCTGGGTTAGAGTTAGGGTTAGGGTTAAGGTTAGACTCTGAGCATCCCTGCTTCCCAGCCTCACTGGCATCACTGCATCCTCACTGACTGCACTCAGCCTGGCCCACGGCTCTTCAGGTATGTCCCGGCGGGGATGCTCCCAAATGCACCTCATCCACCTGTTTCTGCTCCTGGCCCCAGAGATAATATATTGTCCCAGTGGCCACGCTCAAGCATGCTGGAGATGGAGGTCTCAGGTGGGTGCTCAGGGGCGGCCTCATAGCAACGTTCCTGCTTTTGCAGGGCATGAGCGGGAGCGTGTAGGCAGGGTGTCTTGGGAAGATACCCGATAGAGGTGTATCCGTGCGATATATGTGTGTCAGGACAGCTCAGAGCTGGGAAAGCTTGTCTTTCCCTTCAAGGGAACTGTGGGAAGGTTTCTGGAAGATTACCCTTCAAGTGATATTGCTTGTATCCTCAATGCAACATGCTCCAGCGCCAGGAAAGGCCAGCAAAGCAAGCGAGCCCAGGCTTGCGGCACAAATAAATGTGCCCTGGAGGGCTGGTCTGTGAAAGGGGGGAAAGCGCAGAGGGGGCTTGGACGGAGGTAGCCGTAAGTCATCGGATGATGCCAGTCTTCCAGGGTATAGGGAAGTCGTCAGTGAGTCCGGAGAGGACAGAAGAAGCCCATGCGAGATCTGCACGTTTGATATGCACACGTGCTCTGAGCTATCTTGTCTCAACCTTGGGCTGAAGCATCATTTAAAAGGGGGAAAAAAAAATCCAGCAAAAGTCAGTCTTTAAAAATGCAAATAACATGTGATGCTGAATGTCCTCGTTTGTCTGTAATTGCAAAATTCTTAGACTCAATCAGCCGAAGATAAACTGTGTTATTTAGGAGCAATTTGAAAGCAGACAAATTGAAAACAACAGGCCAGATTCTGCTGGCAGGGAGCGAGCGGGAATCCACAAGCTGGCGCTGGCTGCTGTGCGGAGTTTGCGGCAGTCGGGCAGAGATCAGCATCCGGCCTGCTCCGTTTTCAAACTGGAAAGCATTCAGGAAGCGTGCGCTACATGCTCAGATGCCTGCCAGCCCTTCTGTCTGCTCACGGAGAGCTTGGGCCCGACTGATTTTCATCAGCAGCCCTCTCTGGAGTCCCATGCAGTTACTCCGTATTCACGCTGGGGGAACTGAGGCAGGATCTGCCCCAGCGAGCCCTTGTGCTGAATGCATCAGCATTGGTTCCCACCCCCCAACCTCATTTTCACTTTTCTTGCCTGGTTAGAAAATGCTAAAGGACTTAATTGCATTAAGAAACCGCTCCCCTCCCCTGCCCGAGTCTATATTTGCTCTTCTGCCGTGGCTGGCAGGGCATACAGAAATAAACGCCACTGATGCGAAGCTGGAGGCCTCTACCATGTTGTGCAGACAGCTTCAAATCCATCTTCGTGCCACCATTTTTCCTTTTGGAACAATTCCTTTGGGATCTGGACTGCTCTGGGCCGATGCAGCCCCTGGCATAATTTAGGGTAGCGCCAAGTTGCTTGAACTGAGGTTGGCTTCTCCGAGTTTATGGGCTGCTATACAACCTGGAGAGCCATGAGCTACAGGCTAGTGTCCGGCATACCCACTATGGTGGGGCTGGCATTTTGAGTCGCTCTGCTCTCTCTGTGTCAGGCCCATTGCGGTGGCCATTGCGGTGTCCTGGCCCATTGTGGTGCATGAACATTTCCTATTCACTGCAGCACAGGCATCTAATCTTGGAGCGGGGGAGCCAAGCCGTCCCGTTCTCTTATTGCTTGAGGAATGTGCTGGGGTTCATGCTCCGCCATGTGATCTGCACAGTCGCACCCTGTGCAGCTCCTGGGCTTTCCCCTGGTTAAGCCAGGGGTGGTTAACCAGCGGCGTGGGCAGATCAGGGAAGGGACAGGCAACACAGGGCAGGAAGCAGAACGCAGAGCTGCAGATGGGGCAGGGAGCACAGAGCAGAAAGCAGAGCAGTAGATTGGGCAGGGGAACATCCATCCTTGGAGGTTTTGAAGACCCGGCTAGACAAAGCCTTGGCTGGGATGATCTAGGTGCGGCCAGTCCTGCTTTGAGCAGGGGGTCGGATTAAATGACGTCCTGAAGTCCCTTCCAACCCTCATTTTCTATGATCCTAAGGGGGTGGCACTCAGGGAAGGCGTGGAGCTAATTTGCGGCACTTCTTAAAAGTTTGGCTCTCACTGGGCTAAGCCATGAGGCCTCCGTTCAGCAGAACAAAGGGGCATCCAAGTGATTTTCAGTGGTGCATCTAGGCCTGGAGTCGCTTCAGTCATGGGGCACCCACAGCTGCCTGGAGAAGCTGCGAAGAATCGAGCCCCTGGTGCTTAATAAGAGACTGGCTGTGGCAAGGACGCGTCCAGGTGGGGCAGCCCACGAAGGGGAGGAAGAATGACATGTTATGCATCTATGTGAACGTGAGCTTGGAAAGCCATCCACCTTCACGTTGCAAAGGAACGACAAGGATTTGAAGCTCCCATCAAGTCTGTCCCCCATGTGAATATTCATCAGGCCACGTTTCATGTGGATCTGGTGTTTGTGAGTGCCAGCGAGTGGCAGCATGGGCTTAGCTGGAAGCTTTGCCCGGCGCCGAGGAGCTAATGAGCCTTGATTCTCTTGGTTGGAGTGGACTGGCTCGTTGTGCCTGGTTGTCTGGGATAATTTGGCCATGGTAGGGCAATGTGGTTACTTAGAGTCCGGGACTCCAGAAGAAGCAAGAGCGGGACTTTTGCAGCAAATCCATCCTGGGTTTCCTAGGAGGCCTGGGAGGAGATGGACAGGCTGGGATCAAACTGTTGGCTCTTTCCTACTGAGCTGGAGTGGGTTCATTAAGAGGATCTGGTGACTTGGGGCAGGCACTTGGGAAAGAGGAATAGCCTTGCATTGCATTTCCCTTCTGATGGTAACAGGGAGGACGCTGGAGGGGTTTGTTCCTGATGGCGCCGAGGCTTTAGTTTTACATCATAATCATGTCATAAAAAGGAGAAGCGTTTTCCCCTCGACTCAGCTTTCCATTTCAGGTCTCCTGCTGATTGCCCTATTGGCTCCATCTCAGAAGCAGGGCGGCAGAGAACCTAGTTAATTAAACCCCAGAAGGCACCTATGCTTCATGTGCTAGGCACTGCAGCCACTGGATCTCAGCTGGTGCATAAACCCATTACCGGGCCGGAGTCTCATTTGCAAGCAGAGAGTGTTGGTGTTCACAGCTGCCTGGTAAAGCCTCTGTGCCTCGAGTGTGCTCAACATGCCTGCCGCATCCTGCGGAGATGTGAGGGAGACAAAGAGAGGCCAAGGAGGATGGGGGAGGGAGAGGAGAGAAGGTGGATCTTGGAGCCTTTATGGAGTCAGGGAAAAATAGGAGCTCCAATAAAGGCATAATAAACCTGAATGAGCACTCAGCATTGGCAGCATACCGTATTTTTTTAAAACAACACGCACCTTTTTGCCCAAAGCAGCTGTTGGAAATCAGAATGCGCAGGATATGCAAGAAATACGGTAAGAGCGGTTTCGGCTGCAAAAGGGAAAGTAAAGCCTGCAGCAAGCCACAGGGGCAGAACAGGGATCAGGCTTGGCTCCCCAGTCACTTATTGAGGAAAGATCTTTTTTTTCCCTTTGCTCTGCCTTTTAAAAACAAGACGTGGATTTGATTAGGTGGCGTGTTGTGTACAAGAAAATATGGTGCGTGCCCCATCTGGTAGACAGCCTCCTACTGCTATCAGAGCTGTGTCGTTAGGTCAAATACGTAGAGTCGGCACTGGGGTCTTGAAGTCTCGGGGTCACCGTCACCCGGCCAGTTTTGTAACCGATACAAAGCCAGCAAAGCCGCAGAGAAATCGGCTTCCTTGCAGAGGAATCTCAACCCACTTCCCTGCTTGGGATAACGGAGGTGTGGAGTGGGCAAGGGCAGTGCCCCATGGTTGCACAGGGCATCAGAGCAAACAGGCAAAGTCCTGGCCTCTATCCCTGTGTTCGTGCTGCTCTGAAGCAGGAAGCGATCCTGTCCTCTCGATTTCATGCCACCTCTCAGGCAGGCTCCAGGGCAAAAATGACTCTGTGACCCTCATTTGCTTTAAAGCAGTCCCTGAAGGGCCCAGATCTTGCCCTCCTCTTCCCCTGGGCCAATTTCCAAGACCTTTGTGCCTCTGCATGTTCCTGAGTGCTCCTGACAGCTCTCCCTCCCTCTCAGCCGCTGTTGCCAGCATGCCCCGCAGCCCTGCTGACATTTCACTTTTATTACCGGACTGTCAGTTATTTTGCATTTGCCAGGGCTTGATCCCGGCCGGCACGGAGGCAAATAAATCCTGCCTGGTTTTTGCACCCTCTCCGTGCGCAGAACTCTCCTTGGGACTTTCATTTTCCAGAGGTGAAGGAGTCCTGGGCTCCCGCCATCCCAGGCCAGGAGTGGGAAGCTCCTTGCACGAATGCTTTGTGGGTTCGGAGCGAAGGGGAGTCTCACGGGGCTCAGCACCCACCTTGCGTGGGTCGTCACAGGAAAGCGGCTGCTTTGGTTGCTCTGGAGCCCCGGCCTACGACGCAGCACGGCTGTCCCACGAGCGTGGTTCCCTTCCAAGAATACTGAGTGGAGAGGGATGGAGGCAGCAGACAAACGGAGCAGTGTCAGGAGGGAACGAAAACCATCTCCCCCGCCTGCCTAGAGCGGAGGCAGGGAACCGAGAACGCATAAAGGGAATTTTCTTGCCTTGCTTCTGCCAAATAAATCGCTTCTGGGAGTGCCGACGAGCTGCTCGGCTGAGGCTTTGCACCACCTGTCACATCAGGGCTCCCAGAGGGGAAGCGTCTGCCCCTGACCCCAGCAATAGGACTCCGCCAGAGCGAGAGGCCTGACTTCCTCGGTGCACCGTTCAGGGCACGGTGTTTTGATGGTGTCAGCTGTGTGACAGCTCAGGTTTTATAGCATTCTCTTCTGCCTATAAATATATGTATTCTCTGCTCCACTACCTGGAAACTGAAAGTTTTGACTGGTTTGTCTCTACTTGAATTACAATACATCAGAAGAGAGGAAAAACCCTTCCTGCATACTGAAATCCAGGCGGCGTGGCTGGAGACCAGCCTCCTTTCTTCTCCACCTACTCTCTAAGCTGCTGGAAGAGCCCAGGGATGGATCTGGCATGGAGTCCAGGGGTGCTTGGGTCCTGGAAATCTGAGGGAGAAGTTCAGCTGGTAACATGCCTTAAAAATGTCAGAGGTCCAAACTGGACTTTGCAACTGCCCATGTTAGACACTGCACTCGGATGTCCTGCTGTGCCTGGCAGCAGGGTGCTCCAGTTGGTGTAGCATTGCAGGCGGGCTAACTAGCCGTGGTCAGGGCACTGCTGCTAGTGGGAGCCCACGCTAATTAGCCTGCCTGCAGCTGCAAATAGATGTGGCTACACTGTCTACTGGTGATAAGATGGCTCCCTTGGAGCAGCACACTGTGCTTGAGGGTACTGCTGCTGTGCACGGTGAGTCTTCCCAGGACTGAGATGGCAGCTCATGGCAGCTGGAGATCGTCTGCATCTGAGAGACTTCCACCAGCTTGGATACTGAGGTAGCTCCTAGGAGCATCAGCCATGGACCAGGACCCAGCTGTATAGATAGAGCAAAGAGAGCTGATAGGATGTAGGAAACTGGTGCCCTCCTGGTTCTGGGTTCAGTGCAGTACCAAAGCTACAGGAGCAGCCTGGGATCCAGAGATGCCAACCTGACCCCTTGCCTCAGGAATGGGAGAGTGTGGGAAGGGGAGAGGACTGGGGCAGCAAGGCAACATCCCGCAAGGCTGGTTTATGCGTGTGGGTGCTGTCCTCAGCAGGGAGCCCTGCACAGCACCATGACCCCCATCTTGGGCTGAATGGACCTAGTGACTTCCAGAGCAAAGGGCAGGTTAAAGAGCCAAGGGTCCATGTCTGCGGGGCACAATGTGCTCAGATCCTCTGTCACATGCTCCCTGCCCCGGCGTGGTGCTAGTGGTGCCCCCCAGCCTCCCTGTATCTCCTCTCAGAGGCAAGGGAACCAGGGCTTGTGTTATCCCAGCTCAGCTGCAGGGTGGTTTTCCGCATTACCTGCTGTGCCCGTCTCCCTCCCCCACCCTTACAGAAATGAAAATAGGCAGAAAATTATTTCTCCTCTGTGTCAACAGATTGAGGAACATGGTCCCAAGCCCTGACGGGAGCCGTGTCATCCTACTGCTTGCTGTCTGTCGCCTGGCGTCACCTCCCCGGCCGTTAATGTGACAAGCGCAGGACGGGGAGCAGCCGGGTTGCATTCTGGCTTGCCAGCGGCAGCCAGAGACGTGGCACCATTAGAAAGGAGCGGCTTGCCAGCCCCACAGAGACATCCCAGCCCTACATCTGATCATCCGGCTGGATGGTTCGCTGTTTTTTTTTTGACATGACAGGGAGCGAGGCAGAGGCAGGGAATTAGCATTTCTGCAGACAAGGCTCCTGGCAGAGAGCACGCGTCACAGGCCTTCCAACAGGAGAGCATCCTAGCCCAGCCGTGACTAGTGAACCGCTGTCCACCAGGCCTAAATGGGGGACGGCTGACACCTGTAAATGCTCAGGGAGCAGACTCTGTAGGGGAGGCTGATGGGTGGTGTTGGGGATGCAAACTGGAGAAGGGAGTGGAAGGAGGGCAAAGGTTTCTTTTTGCAAGAGCTCTTGCATGAATAAGGCTGAGGGTCCTGGAGGAAAGTACTGCCCAGGTATGGAAAGAAAGCTTGCGTTGCTTGGGAGGGCTGGTCAGACAGCTGTGCGGAGCTTGGCGAAAGCCTTTTCTGTTTGCTTTGAGACCGTGGAGCAAACCTGTGCATGGACTGGAGAGCACCGTGTGCTGGATTGCTCTGTTAGTGGGTGCGGGGAGTAAAATGGCAGAGCCTGGAGAGGAGGCCTGGCCTGCATCTTTGGTAAGAAGGCCAGCACTTTGCATCGTGGCTCTCAACCTGTCGTTAGGCACCTCTTGTTAGACTTGGAAAATACCGGCTCTTAGTTTTCACTCATTTTATGACTAGGGAAAAGTAAGAAAGCAATCCTTTTGCAAAGACCACAGGAAGACCACGTGTTTGTAAGGTTGTAACACTATAGATGCCGATTTGATTTGGAAGATAAACCCAGAGATTTCCTTTTTGTACACCTAACAGCGTGAACATTGTGTAGCACTGAGGCACCCTTGAAAGGATCTCAAGGCACCCTGGTTGCGAGTCGCTGACCCAGGGTGTGGTGATCGTGCGACAAAGGGATCGGAGGTGGGTATGTGTGCCATAAGGCAGAGGGGAAGGATGAAGGAGATGACAATATGGGTTTCTGGGTTTTTTTTAAGGACATTTTTTCATGTCCCAGGTCGAATTAGCCAGATCAGGTCCAAATCCATTTGAATCACCCAAGCACAGCACCGCGACCCCCGTCTTGGGCTGAATGGACCCAGTGACTCCCAGAGCAAAGGGCAGGTTAACGAGCCAAGGGGCCATGTCTGTGGGGCCCTGCTACCGGCAAACATCCTCCATCTGCACCTGGGGTTGCAGATGTTTCCAAATCCTTTGGCGGGCATCCTATGTACAAGCCCAAGCTCGAAGACTTGGGGTTTGGATGCCCTCGAGTTTTGCTTGCCCTCAGCTGTATGGCCACAGGAGCAAGCTAGGGAGGCGTCTCCGATTTCCATAAAGTCGGCGTGTAGCCGAGATCCTCCTACTGGAAGTCGGCCAGTGGGAAGTGAACTGTGAGACTCTCAAAGGGGGGTCTTGTCCGCAAGCGGACAAGGGGGCGACCCTCCACTACGCAGGGCCATTTTACTTGCATTACCGTGGTCAGGATATTTCCCCGGCCACCACGGTGGTCACGGTATCTCCCCTGCCAGGCAATATGGAGCGCTGAACTAATGGAAGACGAGGTTATGTGAGTTGTGTGGGTATTCCTGGCATATGTACCTTGGACCTGCCATCAGCTCTTCCTCATCCTGGTCAGGTCATGGTGTTGTCTAGGAAAATACAAAGATGCTGCCGGGAAAACGAGCAGAAGCTAGCTGTGAAACTCTCCTCTCTACTGCGCACCACCTCGTACCTGATCCCCACCAATGTGCTGACATGCTGCTCTCTCCTAGGGGCTCTAGCCCCCGAGCACATCCAAGCTTGTGAAACTGTCTTTGCAGAGAATGACGGGTAATGTTATGCAAATTGCCATATGGCCAAAGGAGCAGATTTCTTAAGTGGCACCTCCTGGTATTGCTAAGTCAGCCTTATGCTTATGCACACGCTTTGAGTTGCTTAGCTTTACCCATGGTGCACTGCCCTGGAGCTTTGCATACAGAACCACGTTTCTTTTGCATGTGTAGAGGTCACCTTTCGCTAATTAGGGTGCAGAATCTATTGGCTTCTAAATTTGCTGTAATTTGAACTGAAGGTCTGCCTTTGCCACAGCTATTAGGGAACGGGCTTAATAGGTTATTCCTCTTGGTTTCTTCCCAAGTGGTGCAGGGGCAGCATTGTGATGAGGAAGTGGAGGAGCGCGGGAGAATAAAAAGGTAATTGAGAACGAAGAGGTAATTATTTTGAAACAATTGCATTTCCCTTTCTGTACAGCCTTACAAGAATGTAAACAAGATACCCTTTAAGCACATGCTTCACTGCCATCTATCACCAGATCCAGACTCTATTATGCTCCACTCTATATGTTATAAATTACATTTTAATGATAAATTACGCACTCCTAATGCAAAGCTGCAGTCGCCTATTGTCGTTAAAAACAATAATAGATTTGTAGGAAGGGAAGGGGGGAAATGCATATTTATGAGCCTGGACAGTTTTGCAAAAGGCAATTGTTCACCAGAATATTTGGACTTATGAATTACTTCCTTTTCCTAAAAAAGCTTTAGTGTCTTGTTATGCTCAAAATGTCAAGGCATTAGAAATAAGGAGGAATAAAGAGAAAGTCTAAGGAGGAATAAAGACCAAAATAGACCAGACCCCTGTCAGTGGGCATATTAACCGTGGCCTTTGCATAATGTGCCGGCGTGGTATCCCTCAGAGTCATGCCAGAATAATGCCCTCCAGGACCCTGTCGCTTCAGCCTCGTTCCCTGGCACGGATATCATACTGAGAACGGGTTGGTGCCCTCCTGCCAAGCAGGCAGGCATCTTCTCGGTCTCTCTCATTGCTGCGCTGCATCGTGAAGGGGCGGGGGTGGCTCTAGGAAATGCTGCATGCAGCAGGTCATTATTATTATTATTTTTTTTTGGTTTTTCTTCAGGTTTTGAAGCTCCACACTCGTTCCTCTGTGCGGAGGAGTTGAAGGGACAGACTCTCCCTTCTCGAGTAAGTCGAGAAGAGCCCTGTGTTTGTACGAGCCCATCCCACTTAGACCCAGAAATCTGGCCCAGGGCTCGCACACTGCTGCGCTAACTCCCTGGCTGCTTGGATTCACATTGCTTTTTATTTCCTAAGCCAGAGGCTGAGCCCCCCTCTCCTCCTACCCCTTGGGATGTGCATTTGGCGGGGAAACCATGTGTGCCGGCACAGTCCTTCAACCCCTTGTCAAGGCTGAATTTAACTTTGGTGTCGTCCTGGCTGGCAGATGCAACCCCCCCAGCAAGTGCATGCTTTTGTCCAGAGATGCTGAGGCAATCCCCCAGGCCCACGGGTCTTCAAGGCCTTCCAGCGCCTGGCTCTCTCTGACTGCTGCCTGAGCGAGGGGCTGAAGCGCCTTTGACAATCAAGCCTTGCTGCGAGCGAGGAGGGATGGATGCAGATTGCAGCTGAAATCCCTCCCTGCGCCCCTGCCATGTGAACGGGTTTCATGCAACCTTTTATTAGTTTGGCAGCTTTAGTGCCGATAGCTCAAACCCAAGACTTGCCACAAGAATCCATCCTCTCTGGCCCCTGGGTAGGCTGTGAGCGTCTCTCCAGCCCAGGATCTGCTCCCCTGGTGAGACTGGAGAGGGGCACGGTGAGTGGAGTGGGTATGATGGCAATCATGTTGGAGGCTCCTGTCTGGAGGAAAATAGACCTAGAGGGGGGACGTCTGTGAGCCAGAACAGCAGTTGAGTAGGGGGATGTGCTTCCAAGAATATGTGGATGCCCAGGGGGCAAATCTAATTGCTTTTAATCCAATAAAGGAGCGGGGAAACAACAAGAGCTCGGTAGGATGTGGGTGAGTTGGAGGAACAGCTCCTAGTTATTTACTGCTTTGGACCCGAGCGCTAGGTACCTTCACCCGTTTTCTACAGTGATCCAAAACAAAATGGCAGAGACCCTCTGTTATCAGGCAGGAATTTGTCCCTGAAACAAGGGAGAGAGAAGGGAATGAATGGTGTTACTCTGCAGACTGCTGCCACCTAAAATGAACTGTGCTCTGGGCACAAGAGTGTCCTTCCAGCCCAACATCCTCAACAGGGACTTGACCTCTCAGTGGAGAGTCCAGTGCGCTGCCAGCTGAGCTGCTTCAGCATATGGGGTCACCACGCTTGGCCCTGGAGGGTGAGCGGTCTGGTGGTCACAGCATTGGGTTTGGGGCTAGGGGTCTCTTCTGCAAGCTTCCAAGGAAATCTTGGGTGAGTCAACGGGTCTCTGGGCCTGTGTCCCCTGTCATTAATGGCAGCAATAACCCTTCCTTGTCTACTAGAGTGCCAGCTCTTTGGGCCAAGGATGCCCTTTTGGGTGGCTTCAAGTCCAGAGAGGGCCCCAGATGCTACTGAAACTCATGCTTGACACTACTGTTGTGCGTGTGAGTGTGTGTGAACAGTTGGGGCAGAGTAACATGAAGAGGTTAGAAGCCTGGTAGAGGATGCTCCTTCATCCAACATGGAGCTTCCTCTGGTCCTGAGCACAGCAGGGTGGGAGGGGACCCAGAAGAGCTCTTTCATGGCATCTCCCTGGCTTGCCCTTCACCAGGCAGGGTGCTGCATGAGCCTGGGCACACCATCGCCAGCCTGCTATCTGCTGTGCACACTCTCCCCTTCCATGGTTTTGCCTTTTGATGTGTGTGTCTGCATTTGCTTGTGATTAGAGAGTGAATTATTGCTGTAATTAGCCAGCAGACCCCAGCGCCCCACGCTGCTGCTGTTTCTCAGCCTCGAAACTGCCCATCTCCTCCCTCTCCACCTGGGCCTTGACAGCTGCCAGGGGCTTGGGCATGTTAACCTTCTGGGCACCTTCTCTCTCTCCTTCTTTTTCTCTCTCTTCCTTTGTTCTGTCTTGCCCTCAGCTGCCCCTTGCCACTTCCTTATCTTCCTAATGGGGGAAAAATGATCACTCCATTTGTTCTGCCTAAAATCACTGTCACTGTGAAGAATGGAAGGAGTAACTGCACTTTCATCAGAGGCTGCTTTCTCCCCCCACCCCTGAACTTCTGCCTTTTCCCTCTCTTTTGCTTCCCGGACACTCTCCCATTGATCCGAGGCCCCAGACACATCAACTAGGGTTGGAAGTGACACTTGTGGTGGCTCGGAGAATACCGAGAGGTGGATAATGGATGGCAAAGAGCCGTGCTGCCGGCTCTGGTCAAACTCCGTGCTGAATCAGGCTGAGAACAAAACACAGACCTCGGAGGGCTTGTTGAGTTCCCGGGGGTCATCCCATCTCCTCTTCAAGAACGCAGGCGGTTTCCTGGTTGTAGACAATACTGAAGTGATGGGGCGAGCAGTTGTCAGTGCAAAGAAAGCAAGCAGTAAAACACAGCTTGGGGCAGGCCTCTTTCAGCATGCAGGCCAGCTAATTGCAAGTCTGGGGAGACATTTTTGTTTTCTTAAAGCCGCTGCTTTAAGAGTCGGATGATTTCTACATGAATCTGTGGTTTCATCTTTTTAAAGGAAGTGTCTCTCCCTTAGGGATGGGAAGAAACGCTTGAAGATGTAACTTGTAAAGGCTTGAAAACCAGAGGCCGATAAAGAACTTGGCAGTTCTACTGCTGAAGAACTGAAGACTTTATGGGGAGCCTATATGCCCGTTGCGATAGGAGTCCTCTTTGGGACCCCTGTACATAAGCATGCATTTGGGCACTGAGATGATGTGAAAGGTGCCAGCAGTTGTCCCATAGATGTAGCCAATATTTTTCATAAATTAAAATCAGCGGTTTTCTTGGGAACCATGGGTATGTTTGTGTCTTTAGCGGTCTTCCTCACTCAGTGCTAGTCCTGCTCCACTGCATCACAAAGTTGAATGGTGGCAGTAGTGGGGTTTCCTGCTTTGGGAGGGCAGTGAACTCCCTGCAGCCCAAAGAACACAGGGCAACTCCATAGGCAGCTTCAGCCGGCCCTGATGGGTCACACCCCAGGGTACTCAGGGAGCTGGCGAGCATCATAGCTCAGCCCCTGGCACGGATCTTCGAGAGCTCTTGGTGCTTTGGTGAAGTGCCCGATGACTGGAAGAAGGCCAATGTGGTGCCTATCTTCAAGAAAGGGAGGAAAGTGCATCCTGCAAACTACAGGCCCATCAGCCTGACCTCTATCCTGGGGAAAGTCTTGGAAAAGATTATCAAAGAGGCCATCCTTAACAGACTAGCTGAAGGCAACATCCTGAGTGATAGCCAGCACGGGTTTGTTGTGGGTAGGTCTTGCCTGACCAATCTCATTTCCTTTTATGACCAGGTGACCTATCAGCTGGACAAGGGGGAAGAGATTGATGTCCTATATCTTGACTTTAAAAAAGCCTT
>NW_017729015.1:14497065-14508196 GCF_001723915.1 Gavialis gangeticus | reverse complement strand
TTATCGTGCTGGGATCCTATGATCCCTGCTGACTTCCTGCCCCTGAGACGGGGGGCTGGACTTGATGATCCTCCGGGGTCCCTTCCAGCCCAAATGTCTATGAAATCTATGAAATTTTGCTGTGCCTTTCTTCCAAGGCTTGGAGAGATTTGCATTATGACAGCAAACCAGATGATGGGGTCTGCAGTACCAAGCCTTGCCTTGTCCTTGGTAAGGACAGAGGCGCATGGATGCCCTGAGCACAGCACACAAAATGTGAACCACCTGGTCATGTCAAGCCATGGGTACGTGGCTAGGGTGGTTTGCTTGGAAAGTTTTTGCTGCTGTCTGAGACCCAGGACCATGCTAAAACTCTGGTGCTTCATCCTGGAGGACCATTGGCACAGGCAGGGGCCATCAGCTATGAGGGTTCACTTAATCCTAGAATAGAGCTGGAAGAGGCCTCAGGAGATCATCTATTCCAGTCGGGCCCATCCCCGTCAAGCGTCTGTCTAACCTGCTCTCAAGAACATCCAAGGATGGAGATCCCACAGCCTCTCCGGGTCGCCTGCTCCAATGCTTCACCACCGTCATAGTGAGAAAGTTCTTCCTAATCTCCAGCCTACCTTTCCCTTGCTGCAAATTGAGACTATTGCTCTTTGTCCTGTCCCTGGCAGCCACAGAGAAGAATCTATCTCCATCCTCCAAATAACCACCCATCAGGTATTTGAAGATTGTTATCAAATCTCCCCTCGGTCCTCTCTTCTCCAGACTAAATAATCCCAGTTCTTTCAACCTATTCCTCATAAATTATGTTTCCCAGGCCTCTAATCACTCTTGTGGCTCTCTGCTGGGCTCTTTCCAACCTGCCGGCATCTTCCTTGAAGTGCGCGGCCCAGAACCGGACACTGCTCCAGGGCAGGCCTTGCCAGGGCCAAGGAGTGGGGAAAATCGCTTCCCTTGATCTGCGAGTGACACTTCTGTTAATGCAGTACAGTGTGCTACTCACCATTTTCTTTTTTTAAAATGAGAGCATGCTGGTGGCTCCTACTTGGGTCAGGGTTACTATCTTTGTAGACAGGGAGAAGAGATTTGCTGAGGTCACCCTATGGTAGGATTAGGAGCAGACCCGAGCCCTGAGTCCAAGTTCGGGGCTTGTTCTGCTGCACAACGCTGCCTGTCATATCGGTACTCCGCTGCCTGCAGCTTTTGAAGGCAGTCTCACACCTGCCGATCTACTGACCACCTGCATCCCTGACCTACAGCTGGAGAGCTACAGGGCTGCAGGATGTTGCAGGTGAAGCCTGTTGGGGAGCATCTGTATGAGGGTGTGCACTGGCGGGGGAGAGGGGGGAATTTGTCCTTGGCTCCTAATTCAGGGCTTGGTTCCTAGGGCATCATCATGTAAGGACTTTGCATCCTGGTTTTCTCCAGGGCCCTTGTGCAAAGGGGTCCTACCGGAGAGACCTTTGCCCAGCAGGGCCACCTGTTTGTAGCTGGCGAAGGTGGTTAGTGAAAGGGGGATGAGGCTCATATGAAGACTCTTGGGGTCTATTTCCCACCTTGCCTCTACTATGAGCATGGAGCCGTATAACCTCACTGCCCTTTGGTTTCGGCACTCACAAAATGGATAGGAGAAAGCTGGTGGTGCACTTGAAACCTAGAGGTTTTAGGGACCACTCCTAATGTTCAAGGATCTCATACCCTTGAAAGAGGGTATTGCAAAGCCTTACGAAGGCAGGTGTGATAGTAAGTACAAAGACCTGCAAGGAACTACAGTGGTTTTTTTCTCCCCTCCCCTACCCCAGTGATGGAAGGAAACCCAGTAAAGGCTTTCTTTACCTGCGCGAGAGATCTAGATATTAAAAGGGGATGCTACGAATGAGACGCCTTTGCTGGGGTGCTGCACGTTAAAAGTCTCTGATGTGTAAACGGCTAATGAAGTGTACATGGCGCCTACCACAGCGACTCATGCTAGCTGCAGGGACACTGCCTCGGGAACTAACCAGTTATCTCCAGGATGGAAAAACATCCCCTCTGCATAAACCAGGGAGGGAGGGGGGCTCCCCGAGAGGTTAATTTAACCCTGTCATGGTGTAACACAGCTGTAATTAGGCTTGCTGTCACTGTGCCAGCCATGGCTCTGTCAGGCAGCGTTAACACAGGCCGTTAATTATCAGTTGGTGTGAGCATCCGTGCGCTGCGTGCTGCCAAGCGGGGCGCTTGGTGCAGGTGCGAGAGAGCCCAAGGCTGTAATTTGGGGATCTCGTGCTGAAGGGGAGCATTGGAAAAGCACCTCCCCAGAATAGAGCTGGCAGGGAGGGCGGGAGCTGGCTGTCTTCGTGGGGGCCTGGGCTGGCATGCCAGACAATTCAATGCCTTGCTTCAAAATCAGGATCGTGGCCGTCTTCCCTTCCCACATCCTCTTTCCCCTGCGCCTTGTTTTCTCTCTGTTGACGTTGGAACCGATGTCTGCTCTGGACAGTGTGCGCCCTCCAAATCTCAGGGGACAGATCAGGTAACCTCGGGAGAACAAACATCGTTTGTGGGCGGTTGGGAGAATACCCCCGATGTGCCCAAGGATGCCTGCAGGCTGGCCAGTGATGGTTTGGGGGCAGATTGCAAAAGGCCTGTTGCCCCCACGCTGAGGTTTGTCAGAGTCATGCCCTAGACAGCTGGATCCTGTAGACCTGCAATCTGTTTGGGTGTCTGTGTGGCAGGTATAGCAAAGGTGGAGGGCGGACGAGACGGCCCCTGTTATTCTCTGCTTGTGACTGGGATCATCTGGGCGGTAGCAGAATAAAGGCATGTTGGGGCAGGAGGAGGAAAATCCACTTGAGATGGGGTCTGGCCAAAGGCCCCAGAAGATCAGCTGGAATGAGTGTTTTAGCCCTTTTTTTGAACTAACAGGTCTGGTGCAAAGTGACTCTTCCCTGTTTGAAAGCCCTTGTTACTTGCTGTACGGTTTGGGTAGTTGCAATAGTGGGGCGCAGGGATGCATACACCCCTATCTCTGCACTCGTAGCTACGCCCTGCTTGGACGGCTTTGAGCACAGGGTGTGTGGGTGATACCTCAGGCCTTTGCAACCGTGTCTTCCTCTTGCACGGGTGTCTGGAACGTCTCAGCGACTGCATCTTTTTGGACACCCACGTCCAAACCTGCATGGCTTCAGCATGTGCACCTCCACCTCTGCCCTCCTCTGAAAGCTCTTGAATAAGAAACGACGGTGACTCCACTGAAAGGCAAATATTGTGCTTTTATTTCCAACCCACTCTCGAGCCGGCTCTGGTTTTCAGCGCAATTGTGTCTGGTGTTTGGTAAATGGATTTTTTCTCAAGGATCACTTCTGCAGAAGCTAAGGCTTTCAGGGGCTTTTGCAAGCTCATCAAGCGTGCTGCAGCCCTGACCTCGGAGACAGCCTCCCCTGCAATGTGCCTAGGCCGTGTTTGCATGCACCCCCTGCCCCAGAGAACTTAAATTTTGACTTCTCCAAGACCAGGAGATGGGGCAAAACAGTGGCCTGGGCAGCTTCCTGAGGTCACATGGTCAGTTCAGTGGCAGGATCAGGGCCTAGCTGTTCTGCTGACCACCCCAGCTCCCCATCCCTCGGGCCTTGCTGGCTTTGGGACAGCTGGAAGGGAGTACAAGGCAGGGATCTTCCAGGGAGGGGGACTGCACAGAGATGATGACTGGAGTGGGTGGAGGAAGAGCTGGGCTAGGTCTCCAAAGTAGCTACTCTTCGAAGGACCTGGACAATGCCAGCGATCTGATACCCCACGGGAAGGGTCTTGCTAGCAGCTGGGGGACCATTTAAAAATCTTGACAACTATTTGCTTCTGCCCTCTGGTTTTCACTCCTTGCTGCGGGAAACCTCAAGGTTTGGGTGGATGAGGAGGGAGGACTATATACTGATTAAGTGGATGAAGACAAAGAAGGGGAAAACTCAGTATCGGCAGATCTTGGACAGTTTTTGCTCGAAACGTCCACGATTTGGGGGAGGGAGTGGTAATGGAGCAGGGGCGGGCAATTATTTCAGGCGGAGGACTGCTTACTGAGTTTTGGCAAGCCATCGAGCACCGCATGGCGCCGCGCGCCCGATAGAATGGCCTGGCGGCGTCCGGCCCGCGGGCCGCATCTTGCCCACCCCTGTAATAGAGCCATTGGGCTTGGATATGCAGAGCTCCTGACTGCCTCGTGTTATTGCCCCCACCCAGCAGCAGTGAGATACTTCTTTCCACAACATGGGAAGAAACAGTAGCTGCACCTTCCTGGAAAGAGCGGTTCTCGACTTCCAGGTAGCAACTGTGCTGCAGAGCTGGGCCAAGCCGTTTGCGTGAGCAGAGAAAAACTCTGTCGTAGCTCCTGGGTTCTGGAGGCAAAGCGAGGACAGTATCTTCCAAGCCAGGATATGGATTACTTTGAAGCTACCCCAACCACCCAAGAAAGCAGAGATGAATATGTCAAATGCTGACAGCCCCTCTGCTCGAGCGATGCTGGCAGGCACCGTGGTAATGGAGAGCCCGGGCCTTAAGCAAGCCCGCTGCAGGAATAAATTACCTCCAGCTTCTGTGCATCAGGCCCCGTGCCACAGAGAGAGGCTGGCGTCTCGAAGGCAGGAGTAAGACCAAAATGAACCCTGTGCCAAGCCGTAAGTAAGTAATGGCAGGCACTTGTAACAGCCAAGGGCTTCCCGGAAGGCTGGGGATTTTTTTTTTATTGCTTCTGCTGGGATTGTTCATGTTCTTGTCTCTTCTTCTTTGTCTCGTTCCTACTCTGTCTTCTCCAAGTGCCACTGACAAGTGGCACCCGGGGAAGAGCGAAGAAAGCGAACATCTTCCCCCCCTCCACCACCGTCCTCGCTCCCTCCCCCAGCTTGTTCAAACAGGGCAATAATTCAACTTTACAAAAAATTTGTTCCTCTGGTAATCTGGAAAGCAGAAGGTGAAACTGCTTTACTTGCCTTCACCCCCCTTGGCCCCATCTTGTCTTCCCCTCCCTTCCATGCTTGCTGTGACCGCAGCTGTCAGCGATGCAGAAAACCCTCTTCCTTCATTCCCATTTTTGCTGAATTTCTTAAATTTCCACCCCCATCCCAATTTAATCTGTTCCTCAGCTGGACATACCATGACTCCTGGGTGTGAGGAGGGGTAGGAACCCCAGGGTAGCAACACGGGCATACTAAGCCTACTTGTGAGCTCCTTTTATGATCCGGAGTTATCTCTGGCTGGTGAAAAAACAGCACCTGGGATGCTATATTTAGGAGGAATATAGGGCATGTTTGAGCATTAAAGGCAATTGAATTTTCATAGCTTTCTTCTTTCTGTGCTGCACAGAGATGAGTCTGTCCCTATAGAGATGCATCCCCCCCGCTCCTTTTCGGTGCATGTGTTTCTTTTTTTATGTGTGCTTTCCCTAGCAGAATGCAGGGGCGAAGGTTGAAAGAGCGCGGCAGTGTTGTTGCTATGCCAAACGGGATGGTGGATGTGTGCAGAGTGTGCGTGTATGTGCACCAGCTCACGCCAGCTGTTTAAACGTGCTGGGACTCCATCCTATGCATCACCTTCAAAGGTCTCTGTGTCAGGCCCGGGCAGCTGAGTCTGTTGCTGTGTTTGCGGAGCAAATGTTCCCTGGTTGCGGCATGCCCTGAAGTCATTCTCATGCAAATGCAAGAGTTTCTGGGCATGCGAATGGTGCCTGTCGCTCTCTCCCCTGACGCTCAGCTCTTCTGGTCCAGAAGTTGGAAGCCCTTTATCTGGCTCCTGTGTTCTTGGCAGCTTGGCCTGTCAGCAGCGGTCACAGTCATCTCCTCTCAATGGGGCCCTTTGTTCTTCTGCGCAAGTGAAGGTAAAGTCTTATTATCACTATTAGCCTAAAAGTACAAAGAGAGGTGACGAGAGAGAAATCGCTCCCCTCCGCTAACTCCCTGTTCGCTGAGTCCCTCATCTCCAAAGCAAGGAGACGGGCCCAGCTGGATGGTACAGCAGGCAGGGGATGAGCTGCCAGCCCGATATAGATCCTGGAAGGGACTGGGCAGCTTCCACGCTTGTTGTGTAAGGAACGGGCCTGCATAGGAGTGTGTGTGTGTGCACACGTGGGGGGCACACCTGCCTTGAGCACACGGTTGGACTGGATGCCCGGAGAACAAGCAAGGAAGCAGGACCCAAACCCAGGTTCGTTAGCCCTGCTGGCCAGTGCCAATAGACAGGCAGCCGTTGAGGTCGGAGCGAGGGGTGTGCAGTTCATGGCTCGGCAATGCCTCTTCAGCAAACCTTAAATTCGCCAAAAAGTGCCGTTTTGGTGCAGACAAAACTACCTAGCAGGCTCGACCCAAGCGAGGTAAGTAATCTTAGCTGCAGAGAGGAAAACGAGGGGGACAAGCTTGGAGAAGCCAGATTCTCTTCTTTAGTCGTTTGCTTTTTACTGTCATTTTCATCTTTGAAATTGTCTCGGGGGCGAAACGAAAACGAATGAAACTTCTCGTTTTCAAGTCAGCCCCAGATCTTTAAAGTTGAGTTAAACTGGGCTTTTCCTGTGCTCCCCACCTGCTTCAGGGCCACGCGTGAAACCTCGTTGCTCAGTTCCCGCTACCCAGCAGGAACAGGGGTCAGCCGGGCAGATGCTCTGCTCCCCAGGTCCCAGAAGGACCTTCCTTTCCTTGACACCCTGGAGGGTTTGGTTGGTCCTTGCTTGGGCTCCACCTTACGCGGTCTGCTCTGTCTGACAACTGCAGATGCCATCTCCGCCTGAAGAAGGGTGTTTGTGCCTGAAAGCTTGCAAAGAAGAATTTTTCCAACTATTTTCCAACTGTCATATTTGCCCAAAGAACCTGGTCTGCCCGTGCCCTTGGAGCAACACGGCTGCCACCGATACTGTCCATCCTTAGCAATCTGATCTACCCCTCTCCTGTTGCTTCGGGACCTTTTTGTCCCAAGCATCCTGTCCCAGCCCAGCCTCTTTGGGACTGATTAACAATCCCTGATCCCTGCTACGGACGCTACAGTTTGCCTCGGGTGGAGAAGCCAGGACCAAGCAGTACCAGAGCTGTGTGAATGAATACCAAGGGCACAGATGTTCCAGCTGTCGGTGACCTGCAGCAAGCATCCAGGCTTGGAGCATCGTGTAGTAGCCATAGGAGTATCAGCCCCTCATATGCCACGTGGATGAGATCAGTGTCTGGCTACCCCATCCTTCTCTCTAGGCTGCTGTCTGGAGATGAAACGCATCCATCCAAGCGAAGATAATTGGGCAGTTTGCAAACTGGGGGGCTACTGCTGGGCTCCATCAGCAGTGCGAGGCGCTTGGCAGACAGCCCTGCTGCTGCTGCTGTCTGTCTCTTCGCTCCCCAATGCCGTGCCACTTCCCTCAAGTGGCGCTCCATCAACTCGGCTTACTTTTCCGCGCCGCCGAACGGGATGTGACGGGAGCGGCATACCGGGAAGCGTCTCGGGGAGACGGCAGGCAGCAAGTGAAGGTGGTGAATGGGGCCCCCAGCACTGGAGGCCAGGCTGGAGCTCGGTGGCGTCGGTGGGTCCTCAGTGTCACTGCCGGCTCCTCCAGCTAATTGATTAATTGACCTGTCTGGACTGCTTATCTCCGGAGCTGTTGGGGGCATGTGGAAGCTGTCAAAGCACATAGGCTGCTTGCATAGCAGAGCCCAGCAGCTGCAATGATACCCGTGACCTGGGGGAGCTGCATGGAGTACTTGCCTGGGTCACCAGGCGGGAGACGGATCGTGCAAGGGAGCATGGTGGTGGAGAGGCCTCAGGTCTTCCTTTAATTACCGTATCTGGAGGCTGACGGTCCTCCTGATCATCCAGGCAGTGCCACTGCTCTGCTCTCAAGGGCCTCTTGTGACAGGGGATCCTCATCACGGCACACGAGGTTTGACCCTGGTCCAGTGCCAGCGGCAGCGGAGGGGACCCAGCATCTTGCAAGATTGATGCCCTCCCCCTGGGAGAACAGGATGCGAGCCGCCGGGGTTTGCAGAGGGGACTGTTCTAGCTGCAAGGGGTCGGTCACCTAGGCCAGACGCAACCTAAGAGATTCAGAGGTGCCATTTCAGCTCCTTGGAGCCCTTTGCTCAGGAGATCTGGCTTCGGGTCCTACTTCTGTGCCTGCTCCCCAGGCTTGAAGGGGGCTTGGAGATAGGGGGTCTAGTGAAAAACCAGCCCCAGCCTGGCAGAATCCTGCTCTGGCTCTGCAGTGCGGGCGATGCTCTGTGCCTTGGTTTCCCCTTCAGCTGCAGTGGAGGGGGTCACATCTCTGCTGGATGGTAGGCCACCGGGAGCTGAAGTGCATGGGGCTAGCTTTCTGCCTGCTTCTTGCTGCCTTAAGTCGTGTGGTCAGACTGGCTCCATGCGCACTCCCTTCCTGCTCTCCCACGGGGAGGGTCGAGTGGGTGGAGCGCTTGCTCTGCCACTGCCTCCCTCTGACCTCCAGCAAGTCCCAGTCTCACGCCCCACTCTGTGACGTGGCGGTGATGGGTTATGCTGGGCTCACAACGGTGCTGGGAGTGAGGTGGGCAGGCAGGAGGGTGGTGGGCAATCATGAGGACAACCCCCTAATTCATCCTGTGCTGTCCATTGGCAGGCAGCCCCCAGTCTAACCCCCACCAGGCTGTGCCCAAAGAACCCATGCTGTGCTGCAGGGGTCCAGAACGTGGGGCTCTAGGGTGAAGGAAAGCCGGTTTGATTTGCAGCAATGCGTGGGGCTGGGGAGTAAATGGGGAGCTTGTAACACTTGAATCTGCTCGGCAGAGGAGAGGAAAAGGGGGATTTGTTGCCTGACTGTGGGGTGAGGAGTTGGATCATCTGGCATCTACCGCTGACTTAACAGGTGACTATGGGCAAATCACATGCCTGCTCATGCCTCCATTTACCCATCTGTGAAATGGGAATGATGATTGAGACCTCCCAGCTCCTCTTGCTGTGAAGAATGAAGGCTTTGAGGCATGCCCTGTCCTCACAGTGCCTTGGCAGGAGGTAGCAGCTCAGTGCCCATCTTTCTGGGGCAAATTCATCTCTGTGGGTGAGATTTCATGGTGGCCTTTCCACTCCCAGCTGCTTTTCTCCCTCAGTGATAGGGGATCCCAAGCAGCGAGGAATGGGGTGTGTGTGCAAGAGTGACACAATGCATCCCCAAAACTGCCCTGTGAATGCTAATAATGGGGAATACAACCGGGATCTCTTCCAAGCTAGTGTCTCTTTCTTTGGAAGCCGTTTAGGCAAAGCACCTGAAAACCCCTCTGAATCTGGGCCGTGGCGTGTCCACACCAGGAGGTCCAGGACTGCAAGCGGGGAGCTTTCCCTGAGTGGCTGGGGGCCTCCTTGCCGGTGTGGGGAGCTGCGCATCCATCTCATTAACCTGTCCTTGGCAGGGGCATGGCAAGGCATCTTTGCCCCAGCAGGGAACTGTTGTCAGAGGCTTGGTGCCCAGGCCTGAAACCAGGCATTTCAAAGAGCAATTCGGTGGATTGTGATTGCTCTCAGCAGTGGTCCTTGTTTCTCAGGAGCAAGTCGCAAGGCCGCTCCAATCTGTCATCCGGCTGCAGAGCGTTGCATGCTAGTGCCTCGGCCTGATTTTTGGGGCAGGGGCTGGGGGAGCAATGACTGGCAACAAACCAGCAGCCCGATCCTGCCGGGGACTCAGGACCCAGGGACTCGGATGCAGCTAGAGAAGGCCTCGCACCTCCATGCCCAGACTGCAGCACAGCAGGGGTGGCAGGGAATTCTCTGCCTTAGCAAACCAGATCCCATGGCCGAGATTGGAGATGAGCAAGGGAAGACCCAACCTCGGCGCATGCCAGTGCTGGGGAGCCGGGACTTGATGTCGTGCATTCAGTTGAAACCGATGCTATGATCTCGAGGTCGTGCTTTCCCCCTCCACACTGCTGGTTCTGCTGTGCGTCGCAAATACAGCAGCTGGCTCCATCCACGAGAGCATAATATCCCGGCGTCCTCCGTTTCCTCCGGGTTCCCAGACTTATGGGAAATCTTCAGTGCTGCGGGATGCCCGCTACATGCTCGAGGCTGCTTGCTCTCACTGGCAAAGGTGCTTTTGGAGTCAGTGATCAGTGGATCGGGCCCTTCAGTCAATGAGCGGAGGCTCGAGGGAGTGCGCCAGCTTTCCGATTTGGGTCCTGGGTCCGCCTTTCCAGATGCAAGAGGCAGCTTTGCTACTGTTGCCCTGGCCTTTAACCTTCCAGCAAGGCTGTTGGGTTCCCATCTCGGCATCTGCCTCGACGGGACACGGCCGCTTCTATCGAGTGTGCTCTTAACGGTGAATGCAGGTGCCGTTGGTTGGGGTATCAAATATAAAGAGCTGATTAAGTGCAATGAAAACTGTGTCAGCTTCTTGTCACTGAAGAGAATGCATCAGGGCTGAGGATTAGAGTCTTCCTGACAGCTGAGGATTGCAAGGAGACAGCCGATCAATCATTAGAGGAGATGGGAGAGAGGAAAGCTTCTCTTACCAGAGCCTGCCATTTCGCAAACAGCAGTGGTACCAGAGGGGGGAAAACCGCACAAAGTAAATACAGATCAAAGCAGATGAGCCTTGTCAAGTTGAGAGGGGAAGTAAAAAGAGAATATAGCCCAGACCGGCAAAACAAAGCGTGCCTTAGTTTCCCCATTGGCAAAGGGAGGGGAAGAGGCTAGTGCAAGATTGTACAGCGAGCCAGCAACAGGTCTAGCGATGTGGCTCTTCGAGGGGGGACTCCTTTGGGTTTCCCCCCCATTTCTTCCCTAAGGGCTGGCTCTCAGCTGTTCCTAAAAATCAGGCCTCTTTCCTGGCCCAGATACTAAATCGTTCAAAATAATTAGTGTCAATGAATCCTTGGGCTGGGGTTGTGGCCCTCTCAGTCCATGCTCTTCTTGCCTATAATCATAGTTTCATAGTTAGGGTCGGAAGGGACCTGAGTAGATCATCGAGTCCGACCCCTGCCATGGCAGGAAAGAGTACTGGGGTCAAACGACCCCAGCAAGGTGTTCATCTAGCCTTGTCTTAAAGACCCCCAGGGTAGGAGCCAGCACCACTTCTCTTGGAAGTTGGGAACAGATCCTAGCTGCCCTGACCGTGAAGTGGCGCCTCCTGATGTCTAACCTGAATCTCCCCTCTGCCAGCTTGTGACCGTTATTCCTGGTCACTCCTGGC
>NW_017729015.1:14496480-14496912 GCF_001723915.1 Gavialis gangeticus | reverse complement strand
CCCTGTGGCAGAAAGCCACCTTGGTTTCTCCCCAAAATCTCTGCCCTGTGACAGTGTGATTAAATCTCTGTGCTGTGACAATGTGATTAGGATGGGCCAGCAGAGGAGGCACACCCTTACCCCATCTCTTTAGGTAACTTGAGCTGGCTGCATTCCTGAGGGAGGGGGGAAACCTGCTCCCTCTGTCTACGTGACTGGTATCAGCTACCTGGGTGAGGGGCATCTACCTGGTGGGCTGGAGTCTGCCCGGTGACTAGTGATGTATTTCAAATTGGTTGGCTGACAGCCAACCGGAGCTGGCCTCCACTGGACCAGGTGAATGAGGTCACAGGGGCTATATAAGTTAAGACTGCCCAGGAGGAGGGGCAGCAGCCATGCGGGGGACTCGGAGGAGCTTTACCATCTGAAACTGGCTCTCTCCCCCAAAACTCA
>NW_017729015.1:14495554-14496262 GCF_001723915.1 Gavialis gangeticus | reverse complement strand
TGCAGGGGACTCAGAGGAGCACGGCCATCTGAAACTGGGTCACTCACCCAAAACTCACGAGCTAGAAACGGCCTGCCTCCAGAGGACAACTTCACCTACCTTTGGAAGATGCTTTTGAGTAAGCTACTCGAGATCTGATTAGATATCTAGCTGACAGTAACTCAGATGGGTGATCAAAAGGCTACCTCAGCCAGACTCTTTGCTCTTTAGGATTTCTAGGATACTGCTCTATCTTGTATCCTATTTTCACCCTACCCCTTGTAATCAATAAAGTTCTCCTTTTTTGACTGGTGTGGGAGACTTATTGAGGGGTGGGTCTAAATTATGCCCAAGAGACCCCTTGGGTCTGTGAACTAAGGGAGCCTTTCCTTTTTGACCCCGACTTGGGGAAGTGCCCTAAGTGCCTGTACTGGGTCGAGTACTCGTAGGACTTTAGGCCTGTGTTTCCCCGAGGACACAGGGCCGAGAGAAAGTCCCTTCTCAGGGTGGTGGCAGCTACGTTACCCCCAGGCTAGTGAATGTGCTCCAGAAAGGGGGTCGGCTGGACGTAAGGCACTCCTAGGGAGGCATTGGGAGCCTGGCAGGTGGTCGGGCGCAGGGAGGTGGGCGGCTTCACGCAGGAGCGCCTCCTACTGGCCCGCCACACCCCCTGACCATGCAAGTGGCCTTCTCTGGACCCTCTCCATGTTGTCCACACCCCTCCTGAAG
>NW_017729015.1:14474282-14495491 GCF_001723915.1 Gavialis gangeticus | reverse complement strand
TAAATACATCCAGCCCCTCCAGAAGTTCCCTGACTAGTTCCTCACTGATCCTTGGCCTGGGTGCGCCTGCCCTGGGATCTTCATGCCTTGGGGGGAAGCTCCAACTTTCTTACAACCTGCAGTGAAGCTCTAAGCCTGTGTCTGGCTCAGAAGAAGCCAAACACAGTCTGCTTCTCAGAGGTGGGAGAAGGAACCCGCTTTTGTTTTAAGCACAGATTAGATGCAGCAGTGGCATAAAGAGGAAAGCTACCTACCATCACGCAGAAATGCAAGGCTTGAGGATCGCGTGTTTGGATAGGGCCCCTCTTCTTGCTGGCCATGCAGATGCCACAGGAGTAAAGCGGCAAGATCTGAGAGGTGGGGAGTGTTTCTGTCGTGGGGTTTGCTACCCTCCAGGGTTGAGAGAGCTGCAGCAGACCCTGAGATTGCCTTTAAAAAGTTCTTGTGGGTTGTCTCTGCCTCTTGATCTTTAAAAACCAGGCTATACGTGTGTCTCTAACTTCAACTGGCAGCTCTTTGGCCAGGCCCTTCCTCTATTTCTGGGTTTACACAGCACCTAACACCATGGGTCTATACAGGAGCTAACACATCTCAGCCCAGGACTCCAGCTTTTAGCTGTTTCTGCAATAACAACAGTGTTCAAGCTTCTCTGTCTGTATCTGCAGGGGCTTTTTAATAAAAGCCAAGTGCATAATCGCCTGGCTTCCGGAGCTGGAGATGGGAGGAGAACATGAAATACTGCAGAGCGTGTGTGTTTGTACATAGTCCTCTGTGTCTGAACAATGCCAAGTACACCTGGGCTCGTGACCCTGGTTGGGGTGGGTGTGCGCTCGTGTAATAAATAATCGACGGGGGGAAGCCTGCTCCGAGGGGAAGGGAAAACCAGTCAGTGCGTCCAAGCGGAGTGAAGTGTGCAAAGGGAAAAGGGGGAGTGTGGGAGAAGCAAACGGCTCCGAGAGTGAAGGTCTGCACTTGCATATTAACGTGATGAGATGAGGCTGCATAAAACATAACCTCTGGGTCTGGCTGAAACTCTGGCCCTCGGAGCCAAGCGGATCTGGAGTGGAGCTTTCCTGCCGCTTCGGGGGCTGCTCTTAAAATTCAGCTCGCCACCGGGGTTCGGAGCAAGGTAGGAGCTCTGATCCGTTTCCCCCCAGCCCCAAGTGCAAAAGGCTGTATGATCTTAGGGTTGGTATCAGTGACATTAGTGTCTCCCAGTGCATAAAAGACTTGTGAGCTTGGAGGCGCCAGGAAAAGGGAGTCTCGAATGGGGGTGGTAAGTACAGCAAAGCAAGGCTGGCAACCCAGGGAAGGATTACCCTGGTGCCAGGGGACTACACAGCTCCTGGGGAGTGCTGGATTCCACGCTGCGCCACCGCCTTGCTGTGTGACCTCGGGCACCTCACTTTGTCTCTGAAGAATGTGAGCCGGAGAAATTGGACACAGATGGTTCAAGTGTCTAAATAACTCAAAAAAAAGACTAAGTAGGGGAGCTTAGGCAGGGAACAAGATTCCTGCATTGCCCATTGAAATCAATGGGAAGAGTCCCCTGGACTTTGCAGAAATCCCACTTGCTGCCTGGGCGAGGGACCCCGTTCCTTGAACTCCGACTCGGAGATTCCCCCGAGAGGCAGCCTGGGTAGGTACCTGGGTTAATGGCCCAGTGCTGACAAAGTGGCCTGTGGAATATAAATGAACAGGAGGAATTGCTGGGGACGGCAGATTTTTACTTCTGGTATAAATAAATGTAAAATGGTCATACACTTGAAGGGGACTAGCTGTTTCTCCTCTCTCCCTTGGTCAATTAATTTAATGGTTTTATGATTGCATGGAGATTATCTAGGAGATACATAATCTATAGCGAGTGGTATAGATGGGGCTATAGATAGAAACAGGAGGCTAAAAAAAGCCTCCTCAGAGTACACGCTTCTTGGGTCTTTGAAACAAAGGAGGAAAAACTCATTGGAGGCCTTTCAAGAAGGGCTAATAGGGGTTTGGAGTCCAATTGACTCATTGCAATGTGTGAGAGAGCCTCCATCATTTACGCTGTGCTGGAGAAATGGAAGGGGAATCAATTGAGGTTTTAACAGGATGCAACTTGAGAGATGAATGAGGAGAGGGGCTCTCCAAGGCGAGGGATGTGGGAGATGGAGAAAATAAAGAACTGGCCTGCTACTGCCATTGGGCAGTGGTGCCTCTTGGGTGAGGGGACCCAATCTGGAGGACTTGGCCTGCCACCCAGCCCTGATAATCCGGTACCTCCATGGGGCAGGGAAGAGCCCCGTGCAGAGATTAATGGGATGCTAAAGGGACACGTCTCCAGGTGTGGCGGGGTGGGTAGGAGGATGCTCGGGGAAGGAAGGAAGCATGCGCCTGCGTGGGAGGCATGAGGCAGGCGATGCTAAAATGGAAACCCCGGCCTCACCCGCGAGGGGTCGTGAGTGTGTGGGTGCCACAGCTCTCGGCTCTGCGATTAGATGCTGACGAAGTGGTGATAGGAGAGAGCTCCAGCTCCAGGAGGAGGGGCTGGCAACTCTGAATCCCGGGGGACACTGGGTTTGAACTGACAGCCCACGGTGAGAGGAGTTTTGCGGTCCTTGGAGCGGGACAGATGCTTAGGAACAAAATAAAACAGCTGATTGTTGAGGCCAGTGAGTGGTGGTCATGGCTGAGGGCACTGAGAGAGCTGGCTGTGTTGAGGGACTTGGAGTGGAGCAACAGGAGAGCCTTTCAGGCCTCGATGGAGGTGCACTGGCAGAGCGGCGAGGTTGGGAAGCCCAGATCTGCAATAAGAGTGAGACATTGGGTCAGGATGCAGGGGCAAGGGCAGAGGTGCTTGCGTGTGGGTAGGGAAGCCCATGGCAGGCATAGCTGGGACACTGCATGTGTCACAGTCTCTTAACTCTCATGGTCTCCGATCTCCTCTCCAGAGGGTCCTCATGTGCCCTCCTGGGTCTCCCCCACGCGTCTCGGTGGAGATTCACGATCGATTTCTTGGGCAGTTAGGAAGCCGCGCTATAAAGCGCCAGCAAATAAGCTGTGTGGTCCAGTGATTTTGTACAATAGAAATGCATTACTCCAGAAAGTGAGGCGCCTGCTGAGCAAAACATTCTGCATTGCACAACTCCCCGGGAGCCATTAGTTCCAGTTCTGATTCACCCCCATAACTTCAGAGCCAGGCAGATGCAGCTCCACACCCACCCGGGACAGCCTGCTCGCAGGCCAGGCACGGTGGTGGGGGGTGCAGGGGCTGAGCGCAGCCTCGACTCGTTTCTGCTGCATCCCAAGCACCTCTAAACGTGGCTTAGCACAGGCCTGCATCCTCCAGGAGGGCTGCATGTCAGACCGGGAGCCTGCTCGAACCTCTTGAAGATGAACCTTCATCAGGGCAAGGACGACAGGCTCTGAGCTCCCCTTCTTAATAGCTGGGAGCAAAGATGTGCTATTTAGCGGTGGTGATTTTGAAGCTGTGTAAGGGCCCATCTGTGGCACCAGGGTATGGGTCGGGTCCTATCTCCGGCTGGGATGTCCCCCACTCGGCCTGCCCTGGCGGAGCTGGTTTTTGCTCTCAGCCCAGCTCCATCTGCGCTATGTCTATCAGTGCAGCTGGCTCCCTGACAAGCTCCATCCTCATTCTGCATTGCAAAAAGCTCCCCTCTCTTCTGTGTGCTGCCTTTGCTGCTGCTTCTCTTTTGCACGCAGAACAACGCTGCTCCATGAGCTAAGGGCATCCCAATGCGGGCAGGCATCAGCAGCTGTCACAGGTAGAAACAGTGGGTGAGGGATCTGGCTTTGATCTCCACTGTCTCCCTTCTCCCTGAGGAGGATGGGGCGAGGTGTCCTGGCAAGGGGGAGAAATGAAGTGGTCTGTCGCTGCCTTGGAGCTGGGTGGGAGGACAAGGCGTTCCAGGCTTCGAGGACTGGAAGTAGAGTCGGGATCCTGAACCCAGGTGGAACCAGCCAGGCCTGGCTCCCTGGCCCGGTTTGCATCTCGAGTCATGCAAGCTTATCTCCAAAGGCAGCCGGTTCTTTGACAGACCCCAAGGAGCTTGGCTTGGTCTGCTGGGGACACTCCTGGGATCGTGCAAGGCCCCATCCCAGCTGCCTTATGCCCTTGAGCCCTTGTGCAAAATCCCACTGATGGGATTGAAGAAGAGACAGAGCCACTAAGCCCCATCCACTCTGCTCCTCCCCTGCCCTTCTCCTGAGGTCCCTGTAGCTGAGTCCCTTCCAGCTGAGCACCGTGATGTCTGGCTGTCACCAGTGAGTTACCTAAGCAGCAGGGAGATGGGTTGAATAAATAGACTCCTCTCTCCTTCCCCAAGCCTTCATCCTGAATCGGCGACTGCGTTGGCTGCTCCTTTCAGTGAAGCACTGGAGGGAATGTGGGTTTCTCCGGGTTTCTCCGTGCTGGCTCTGCTGTAGAGTTACTGCCTGGCCTGAGGCTCTTCGGTGAATGCTGCTTTGTCTCGGCATAATGGGCATCGCGCTGATCTTCCCTCTGGTTCAGATGGGGAATGCTTTGGGACACGGGCCGTTTCCTGCCCTGCGTGCCTGCATGCAGTGCCCATCGTAACAGGCATTTGGGCCCGTGTTGGTATTGCCCCTAATGTTAAATCCCACTTCATATGACCCTTGTAGAGCGGTGATGGAGATGAGCTCGCTACCCAGCTGCGATTGCCTTCTTGGCTAGGCTGGCGGCAGAGGTTTTGGGGCCGTGTGGGATTTGAGGCAGGGCGGAGGGCTGCTTTTGGGAAGATGCCTCTCTCTTTCTCTGGGTCTCTGCAGACCAGGCCAGGTTGGGAGAGATGCAGTTCCCAGAGGACTACAACCCATCCAGGAACATTTTTCAGGTCTGGCTTTAAAGAAGCCCTTTGCCACCTGTGTGTGCGTGGGGCCTGGCTACGTGGGGTTGTGCGGGTTACGTGTGCGCTGTGCCACCTCCTCTTTGCTGGCATCCCCCTGTGTGGGCTTCTCTTTTGGTCCTAGGGCTGAACTACAAAAAACAAGAGCGATGCTAAGGGAGCTTTCCCGATGGCTTCCTCAAGGCTTCTGTTGCCTAGGAAACCGTAGTCCTTTGATACCCCAGTGCCCAGTCGGTTTGGCTCTCTTGAACTAGCTGGATTTAAGAGAACTGCAATTCATTTGTCATCCCGATTCTGTGTCCTATCCCTTTGCAAAGCGATGCTGGCAGTGACGACACAGATCAGAGCATTAGTTTCTGTGAGAACTGGAGCCAGGTGCCCAGGAGAGGCCCCGGCACAAAGAGAAACGGAGAAGAGCGGCCAACGCTTTGAAATGCAGCGGGCGACTTGTCCCTGAAGAACTGTCCCAGCCTGGTTTCCCTGCTGCTGCACGGTATCATTTGTTCATGCCCGAGCCGCGGGCCTAAGAGGACATGCAAGGCACTGCCAGGTGGAGATGACTTATTTGGTTGCCCTGTGTATAGAGGAGAAAGGTTGAAGCTATTGCACAGGGCTCTGGGGAATCCAGTTCAGTTCTGGCTCTGCCAGGGATTTGCGGTGTAACCTGCGCCAGTCCCTCGGTTTTGGTGCATCAGTTATCCACGTAAAATAAGGATATATGTTTTTGCTTGGTCCTTGAGTCCTGCGACTGTTGTGCTTGCTCGATGCAGGACTTTTTAAAAGGGAAGGGCTTTGAGTCTCTGCATCCGTGCAGGGGGGCTCTGACCTCAGCTGGGCTGGGCACAACATCTGGCGTAATAGGACTTTACACTGGCTCTAAACAAAATCAGGTATGTGCTATCCAGCCCTGCACCGGTGGAATTGACTCAAGTGGTGTAAAACTACTCCGGTGTAAGCTGCCCTCTGGCAGATGTGTCCTCTGCCCACAGGTCATCTGGAGGTAGCTTTTTGATCAAGACCAGCTAGCTACAGCTTTATCCCTTGCCACCTACTGCTGGGACTCTGTGGCAGTGGGCAGCTCCATGCAGCAGGCTGGGGCAACCACATCAAGCCCTCCGCCTACCTTGCTACTCTGGCATGTGCACACGTGTGAATCAGCACGGGCATGTGTGCACTTGTGCACGTGTTGGGTGCATGGGGATGCGTGCCCATGCAAATGCGTGTTCTGCCAGGATGGGTGTGGATGCCTAGAAGTGCATGCATGTCAGGTCTGTCTGCTGTGACTCCCAGTGCAGTTTGAAACCAGAATAAGTTGCACTGGTATAAAGGTGTTGTGTGTCCAGGCCCAAAGAGTAGGGAAGAGACAGCCCAAAACCATTCCTCTCTCCATTTTTTCCCCTTTTTTCCCCCTGCTTATTCATTCTCCTATTGCCTCTGCTTGCACTTCTCTCTCGCTCTTTGTCTCTCCATGTACTGCACCTGTCTTTATTACCCTTTTCTGCCATTTGAGCCCCACTGATGGCTGCCGGCGCCTACGTTTTGCTAAACATTCTCTCATTGCTTTTTCCCTTTTGGGATAACCTGTCAAAGCCGACTTTGCGTCCATGCCCCTGGTGGCTGGGTAGATGGATGGAAATGTTCAGTCTTTCAGGATGCTGACACGGTGACTTTGAGAGCAAGTATGGCATTAATTAGAGCAGAGGTGTTCTCTCCTCCCAAGTTGCAGGATTGTATCTGTGGTCTTGCCTTGCAAAGTTGTCCCCGTGAGAGGGAATGCCAAATGCAGGGGATTGTGAAACCAAGGTCCCCCCCACCGCCCTCAAATAAGTTGTTGTACAAAACCCCATGCTGTTGCAGAACAAACCAACAACCCGGCTTCCACGCAGCTCTGGTCTCAACTTCGTCTAGCAGGGGCCAGGCCGTGTCTCAAATGCTATAGCCTTCTAGGGGCTAAATAGTTATGTTGCCATTGCAGCAATCTTGAAAAGAGGAGCAGGGTGGGAAGGAAATTCAGAGGCACAACAGGAGAGATGCAGACGGGGGGCGGAAGGAGAGGGCAAGGGAGTTGAGGGAAGCGCACTGTTGCAGAAATAGCAGTGGTCCCAAAGGGAAGACTTGGAGCCCATTGGGTGGTGATGGCTGTGTCTTAACAGCAAATTATGCTCACACCCAAAATCCCAGGCCTGGATCCTCCCATGGGCATCTGCAGGAAGAGCTGAGCCCCTGTGCCACACTGGCCATGTTCCAGCTGTGACCTGAGCATCCATGATGCCCTGTTGATGTTCCTGGACTTGGAGTCCTGATGTGGCTCATGGCTCGAGGAAATATATCTAGGTGTGCAACCGGGCTTTCCCCAGACTGAGGTTGAGTGCTAGGGCCAGGAATAGCAAGGGCAGGTCCCACTCCAAGCTGAGCCCCAGAGGTCTCCTAGAGAGGTCCCATTGCACTACATCCCCACCCCCAGCTCGGTCTTACCAGACATCCCCCGTGATCAATGCTGGCGCCATGTAGCACCCACTGCTGCCCCAGCCCTAGCTGCTCTGAACAATCCCATCAAATTATGATATGTAGAGAGGTTTTTTGTTTTTCTTTACTTGGGCTGGTTTCTATTTGGCCTTGATCCTACCAGGTGTTGAGTGCCTGCCACCCGCCTTCCTCCAGAAGGTGCTGCAGTTCTCAAAACCGGTCCTTGCTTTCATCTGCTATGGGCATGGGCTGTGGTTGAACCCAGGTGTCCGGGCGAAGGAAGCCAGTCCATTAGTGTATCGCTCCACTGGTCCGAACACTGCATGTTTTGGGAAAGCCAAGCCCTCGGAAGCGCCTGCACATGATCTCCCGCGGGGCGAGCTCTGGAAGTGACCCCGTCTTGTGTTCTGGGTTCCCACCGCCAGGCCTGATCCCCCGCGCCTGCATCCTCATTGCCACAGCAGCCCCCACTCTCCCAGCCCCTAGGCCCTGACGGCTGCTTTTCCTCCCACATTTGGGCTCTCTGAAGACCGTGCCTTTGGAGCCAGGGAGCATGGGGCGAGGTGGCCATCAAGGCGGGAGCGCCCAATGCATTGTGAAGGCTGCAATGGCTGCGCCTGCCATTAAGGCTTATATCGCTATCATGTTAGAGTCTCCGGAGGCAGTGAGCCACAGATTGACTTTGACAAACACTGCACAGAAATTGCGTCTCGGCGAATGTAAATTATTCAACAGTTTCCAGGGGAAAATGCTCCTTGACAATGCGCTGGGAGCGATGTATTTTAACACCCTGTCACATCCCGCCGCTCGCTACAGCTGCGTTGGAAGAAGCCCCTCTCCCCTGCTCCAGCTGCTGCTGCCCTCCCCCCGCCTTGCAACTCCGGCGTGTGCACACGTGTGCATTGGTGCGGGCATGTGTGCACTTGTGCACGTGTTGGGTGCATGGGGACGCATGCCCATGCAAATGCGTGTTCTGCCAGGATGGGTGTGGATGGCTAGGACTGCATGTGTGTCAGTGCAGGTGTGTTAACAGCCCTGCCTTCATGTGTGTCTGGGCATGTGTCCCGTGTGCGGAAGAAGTGCTCCGCTCATCAGCCTCTCTGTGGGGCTGCATTGGGAGCCTGGAGAGGGGAAAGCAGCGGGAAGACTGTCTTGGTGCAGTCAGCGTGTGTGCGCAGAGGAGTCACTCTGCTTTGCTGCCTTTAGCTTCGCCCTTCCTCTCTGCTTTTTGTCACCTGGGATATATTATCCATTTCACAGAGCTTCGCCTGGGGCAGGTCAGAGGCAGGAAGAGTCGGGCGGCAATACAGAGGAAGACGGAGAAAGCTGAGGAACGAGACATGGTCTGGGTGCTGGACTAGAGCAGGGGGTCTGTGCTGGTGGGGGAGTGTTGCACTAACCTCCATCAGACTCCTTATGTGCAAGCTGAGCCTGTGAGGAAAGAACCCCTCACCCTGTGCATGTGCTAGCGAATGGGTTGCCCGCCCCCCTTGCACTGGGTAAGCTCGGTGCTGGTACCATCCACTTAAGCAACGATGAGAGCTGTGCGCTTTCCTGCCTGCAGAACCTGGCTCAGGCTGCCTTTGAGCAGCCCCTTTCCTATTACCCAGAGCTGAGCCTTTAGTTCATGCTCTCCATAATCTTCAGGTCCTAGTTGGGCAGATTTCACAACCCCCTGACACACACTTCCTATAAGTCAATGATCCCTCTCTATTTGCCCTTAAACATTTTTGTATGTAGTGTTAGACCCCGGAGTGAGAGAGGATTAGATTAGGTTTGGTTCATAGTTTAGGTGGAGCCTGGAGGTTGGGATAATCCTGAAATTAATATTTGCATTAGTGTGTAAGTAGGAATTGGCAGTAGTCTGGGTTCAGGTATGGAACAACTGGGAGACCTAATCTTTGACCTGCTTTACAGGCAGTTACATCTTGTAGGAAGGCCGGGTATCAGCTGCGGTGCCGTTTGCTGCAGATGAGCAAGATCATCAGTAAAGCTGTTCCCTGCTGCTGTAAGCCTCTCTGGCTGCATTATTTCTGGTTTATACCTCGCAGGCAACCAAAAGCTTTACATAGTGCCATCATATGCATGTCTGTGCTGGAGCAGCACTGCAAACTTGGTGCAGAGCAAAGCAATCCAGCACGTTGTTCACTTAACCCTATACAGGAGCCCAAGAATGAGGAGTAACTGCAGGGGCAGCAGAACTTGGGGAATAGTCCTGGACATCTGCAGAGCTGGTGGTGAACAGCCGAGATGAAATCCAGGGGAGATGATAAATGCCTCTTCTCTGCTCTCTCTGCCCCTCACCTCTCTGAAATCAGAGCATCTGCCCCCAGTGGCCGGGGGCTTTGCAACCTGCGGGGATCAAGCTGAAGGCTCTCTAAGACAGAGAAAAGGAAGCGATTCAAGGGGAAGGTATTTTGAGCCGATTCCTTCTGGAGATGCCATTTAAACAGATGGAGGGAGTGAAACCAGTAAAGCAGCCGGTGTTGTCTGAGGGGGATGTGATAGTAATGAGAATATGGAAATGATGCGCTGCCTGCTTCTTCCTCTGCCGAATGCTGCGAGGGAGCCGGTGCCCTCCGAGATCTTAATAAAACAACAGTCTGCGGCCGTTGACCCAGATCCAACTGTTCGTACAAATGCTACCAACCCTTTGGAGATGCCAGGAACTGCTTTCAAGGCTCATTAGAGTCCTAACAACATCTCAAAAGGGTTGGGGTTTTGTAAGGGGCTAGGGTTTTTGTTTCTCCCTTTGCCAAGAAAACAGGTGCGTGCAGTATGTGTCCACACGCGCACACACACACGGATGCACACACACGTGCGCACACACACACACACACACACACACACGTATATATTATAAAGATAATATATTCCCTTCTGCAGGCACAGCTGAAGCTGTGCGCATTAGGATTTACATGTCCTGACATGGCATCACTAGTGAGGATGGGAGTCAGGCTGGGGCATCTACAGGAAAGAAAGTGGGGACAAAAAAGAAAAAGAAAGAAAGAAATTGCTTGGCACAGTAAATCATATCTTGAGCTAAGTAATTACAGCCTTGATTTTTATCCTGGCTAGACCTTGCCGGGAGTTCTCCCGTCCCGGTGCCACGTCATGGATCAGCTGCTTCACGGGAAAGCTATTTGTCACTCCTGCAAAATCATTTTTTTAATTAGCGCCGTGGTACAAAGTTTTGACGCCGCATCCGGCAGACCTACGAAATCATTCGACTTCATCAATTGCAGTTATTAATGACTCATCCCGGGGAGGCCGTGCCGGGCCGCGGCTCGTGGTTAGCCATGTTAATTAGCAGCGCGATGCTGTTTTCCATCAGCCGCTTCCGCTGAGTGGAGGTTTCATGCTGCCATGGTGAACAGCTGGAGGGAGGGTGGTGGATCTGGCAGCGGAGGCAAAGTGGAGATGCTTGTGCCCACCAATCTGGTAGGTGGGTGGCCTGGAAATGACCGTGAAGGCTTTGCTTAGGACCAGTTTGTGATGCCTTTTCTCCAAACTCGTTCCTATTCACTCCAGTGTGGTGGGAGGAGTGTGGGGGCAGACTGGTAGGGTGTTGGGCAATGGCTCTGGTGGAGTGAGTTGAAACGCTGCTCTGCATTCGTGCCAAAGGTTGCCCCCAGTTGATCCACCTGATTGTGGGTCCTGGGGAGTCCATGGTGGCTGGATGTGATGCTGTTTCCATTGCTCCCTTGTGTGCCACTGGCTACAGGAGCTGGGACGTGCTTACCCACACCAGCCCAAAGGGCTACTAGGCATGGCTGCCCATTCCTTCTAGCGTGGTGGCTGGTGGAGTCCCTCCACGGCACCAGAGCAGGTCCAGAAGGATGCCCAGTGCTCAAAGCACTGCCTTAAAGTTTGGGCGACCTGCCTGCAGCTCTCTCCTGTGCTGCAGCTTTTCCACACAGCTTCAGGCAAGTCAAGTGGCCCCTCCATGCTCTTAACTCACGGGGATGCTGTGAGGATGAAGATGCTGGGGGCTAGGTAAGAAGCTGGCACGGACAGGCTTTTGGCATCTGTTCTTCCGGCACAGGCTAGAGGTAGACAAGTTGAATCTGGGTCTAGATTTGGGTCCAGGTCTAAATGGCTCAAGAGAGAAGGTCGGAGCTGATCCTCCAGACAGGCCACGCCTGGGCCGGGACGTTGTGGAAGTCTAGGTGTTACCCCCGGCACCGTTGCACCCAACACATTTGCAGAGGCAGCAGGAGCTGGAATAAGTCCTGCTAGTTCAGCTCCATTAATCCAGCCCCAGGGGAGACAGAATTGCTAGATCTGGTGCGATGGCAGGCCCCTTGGTGGTGTGTGACCAAGAATGAACCCACTTTGCCCCATGGCAGGGTGGGCAACCCACTGTTTGACTTGTGAACTTTAGCTGTTTGTCCTGAGGTCCCTGGGAGGTGGTGAATGGGGCAGGAGGATGCCATTTTTGCCATTTCTCTTTGAGTGGGAACCACATTTTCAACCTGGATCTTGGATCCTGGAGTTTACAGTCGAGGGGAAAACCTCGGGGTTGAGGCAAGCAAAGGTGGTCTGGGATCATCTGCTGGCCAAGCCTAGAAAGCATAGCAGTGAGAAGGTATCTCTAAGGGCCATGCCAGACATTCAATTTGAAGCTGGATAGAAACCAGCTATAAAGTTGTTATGCATTTTCAAGCCCTAACTTCGTAGCCGGTTGGCTCTTTTTATAGCTGGGTGGACATTTTTGTGGTGTGATAATTGATTGGCACGTGTCCCCGACCAAATTTCCTGTGTGATATACCATTTAATGGCATAATATATATAATGTTGGGCAAGGGCCTAAGTTACATCAGAGGGAGGGCAGCAACATACCTGGGCATCAGGTGCTTCCAGGAGGACTGATTTTCTTTCCTTGGGTGTCCTCCTTTGGGTGGCACCAGGGGGTCTTACACGAGCTACTACCCTGGTCCTCTGCCCCAAGTAGATTTTGCCCCCCTCCTCCAGAACAATAGGGCCCCTCCTATGGTGGGCAATGCCAGCCTTAGTACCGCAAATGATATCTCCTGTGGCCAGTCTGACCATGCCAATCCCCAATGCTGCTCAATGCCTTGAGATGGGGTGAAGCTAGGATCTTCCCTGGTGCCCGTGTCTGCCAGGGTGGGTGGGACAGGGCTGGGCTGTGACACCCCCTCTCTTCTTCTTTAGCCACATGAGCAGGAGTCACAGGGGCTCGCTTAGAGAGCAGTGGGCTGGTTGCACTGTGTAAGAGGCTCTCTGGGCGACGCGCTGGAGGATGCCAACCCCATCCGGAGGCAGTCAGGCCCTCGTGTGTGTTGCCTTAGCTCAGCCGGGCACAGATCACCCTCCCCTGCTGATGCCTTCAAGCAGCACCTTGTGGTTTTCTCCTTGGGGTTGTGGCATTAAGGTTGATCTATTAGCAGCTTATAATTAGGCCCTTCAATGATGCTCCTGCACTCAGCTGAAGTAGATAAATGCAGACGGTCCGGGAGCTGGGAAGCTGCGGCTTTTGCGGCAGCCTCGCCTGGATATGTGCTTTGCTTCTCGATCAATAACAGCCTGATAAAATTTTCCACCGTGCTTTTCCCGTGCAGCGCAGGCTTTGTTTGATTATTCCCCCCCAGCCACACACCCCCGCTGCCTCCGTCGCTTGCTCAGTAAAACAGCGTGGAGAAATTCTTGGAGATGCTCGCTGCTGCAGGGCTTGAGCTCTGCCCGGGACTGAGGGGTCTGGAAGGACTTCCCCTTCCCTGGCCCCCATGAGGTTTGGTTATCCCATTACTGCCCACTTTGGGGATCTGTGCACGTGATGCCAGCTGCTGCTGTGGATGGTGGAGCGGGGTGGTGCAATGATTAGGGCACTGGCCTGGCGGGTAGGAAATCCAGGCACAGTTCACTGGCCTGCCACAGATGCCCTGTGTGCAACCTTCAGCGGTTCCTTTAGATTTGCAGGGCTTCTGCTTCCCCCCACTAGTATGATGTGGGTAATAGCTCTGCCCTACCCACCCCAAGGTGTCATGAAGGTAAAGCCAGATACACAGAAGGGGGCATGGGATTGTCACAGAGACCTACCAGACTAGCTAGTTCTGCTGGAAGGGGTTTCTAGCTGCACGTTGCATGGCTTTTGCTAGTGTGCGAGTGTGCATGCAAATGTGTGTGTGTTCTCATGCTGCTGATTAGAAGCTGGGTGGCCTTGTGGCATGCTCTCTCTCTCTGTCTCCTCTAGGCCCCTTTACTGAGACCAGCCCCCAGCAGTCAGGTAGGGCAAGTCTGCAGGTCAAAATGCAGCGCCCTGAAAAGATCCCAAGGTAGCTGCGAAAGGGTGGGCTCCCATACCACAAGCTAGACGCGCTCAAGGCGAGGCAGAGATATGTAAGCTGACTCTGGAAATGGAAGCAGTGTAGCTGCGATGCCGAGTCCGGGTGAATGGGGCCAGTTATCCATGAACCGGGCTCTTGGTTCCAGAGTAAGAGCATGCAGAGCCGGTCGATGTGCATGGCGCTGCCCCTGCACCACATAATGGGCCCTGGATGCCCATGGAGACCGTGTCCTTTGAGGAGAGGCAGGTGCTAGCTACTGGGAGGACCCTCAAGACTCCTGTCTGGCCAGTGACAATCACTGATTGCTGCTGAATTCAGTGAGGCCGGACCCGTACCCAACACATGATGGGCTCTGGTTCCTCGTCCACACTTGGATCTCAGTGATCATTATGCCCTATTTGAGACTGCCTTGTTTAGAGGCCTGTTTCTGTCTCTCCTTCCCTGGACGTGTCTGTCATGTTTCTGCAGATCTGCCTGTGCAGGACTGTGACAGAGAGACGGATAGGTCTGCAGGAGCAGGACGGGCAGGCTGAGATCCAGGTGCCCAGGAATGCTCTGATGATCTCGTAAAGATGAGCCAAGGAAGCACCGTTTCTGAGACAAGGGCAAAGCAAGAGTCCTCCGACTGCCCATGCTCCCGTGCTAACACGGTCAGATTCTGTATGCGAACGGGTCTGGACAATGCACCGTGCGGAAAGCCCGAGGAGTACGGTGCTAGCTAGCCCCAAGCCATACTTCTTCAGGGCTGGCTGGCTAGCTTGTAGAATCACATACGATTAGGGTTGGACGGGACCTCCAGAGGTCACATCTAGCCCAAGCCCCTGCTCAAAGCAGAACCAGCCCCAACTACATCATCCCAGCCAGGGCTGTGTCTAGCCGGGTCTTAAAAAGCTTCTGTTTTTATATGGTCACTGTGGTACCTAAAACTTCCTTCAGTCTCCCACAGCCCCCAGAGCATCTTGTCCCCACCGCTATCAGCTCCTGCCCAATGAGAAGGTAGCACAGGTGATAACTACTATTGGCAGGTAAAATACCTGTGGGTCCCCTCAGATCTGTGAGGTTTGGGGTTTTTTTGTTTTTCTGGGCAGTTATGAAGCCAAATGCAGCTGCTTAGAGCTGTCTTAGAAGGATTAATTTGGATTCCTTTTGGTCCTGTGGATACCTATCTGCACTGCTTTCCATCTGCTGTATTATTTCAGCATTTAATTATTTACCGCGGTCTGTGTGGGCGGCTGTACAGAGGCAGTTATTGCTTAATTGAGCTACTTGACTCCAGAGCTGCCAAAATAATAAAAAATGAAACCTTCGCTGACTTCTGTCTTGTGATCGGCGAGACCCAGCCAGCCTGCTGCTGGCACGGAGGACGGGAGAAGAACGGGGATCGCATTGACTGTGTGCGTTGCAGGTGCTGTGGGCCTGGGCTAGCTGAAAGGCTCCTTGGTAGTCACAGAGCAGGCCGCCGGCTTCTGAGAGGGGCGTTTTAGGAGCTGCGATGTACCAGCTGCCCACAGCCATAAGCTAGTGCTGTGCAAGGCTCTGTGAATACCCCTCAGTCCTAGCCTGCAGCCCCCGCTCTGCTGCTCCAGTCCTGCACCCTCTTCCCAAAGTCTTGCCATCACCCTGTAGCCTTCTTGGACTCGACACTTTGCCGCTCCCCACGTGGGTCTCCCCACCCAGCCGTGCTGCTGCCGTCTAATCCCAACCCGCAGCATTGCTTGCTAGTCTGGTCTCCTAAGCACTGTCTAGGATGCCAGTTCGGGCTCTTGCCATAACTGGGGGGCAGGGGGAGATTAACTCAAGTTGCAAAGTCCCAGGCAGCCACTGCTCCTTCCTTCCTGGGGGTGCAGTCTAGAGAGCCAGGGCTCTGTCTGCAGACTATATGCTGACCGGTTAGCTTGGGAGCAGTGGGCTCTGCGCTGCGCTATTTTCAGACAAGCCCTTTGTTTGACCAATATGAGCCTAGCCAAAAGTATTATTCTGGGCTGCTTCCCCATGTCCTGGGGTGTGTTTAAGCTCAGCTAATATTCACTAGTTTTGTAGGGGACCGAGGTGCTATTGAATGTGTTAAACAAGAATGACCATTTAAGGCCCAATCTCTGTTTTTCAGGTCAGGGGGGAAAAAGCAGGGGCTGGGCAGTGAGCCCAGGACTGCCTACCAGGGTTGAAGACCCAGCCTCCTACCATTAGGATACTGGTTACCACTGAGCCTTGGTGAGGGAGGAAGGACTCTGGTTACCCACTAACACAGGGCTGGGCAATTATTTTGGGCGGAGGGCCGCTTACTGAGTTTTGGCAAACCATCGAGGGCCGCATGACAGGCAGCCAGGGGCAGATAAATGTTAATTTTCTAAATTTTTTAGGGGCCCCGCAGGCCGGATACAATGGCTTGGCATGCTGCATCCGGCCTGGGGGCCACATTTTGCCCACCCCTGCACTAACAGCTGTTTGGTGGTGGTGTAAGCAAAGCTGATTGAGTCTCCACTTGCTTTGTAGCATGACAGGCACCCAGCTCAGGGCAATAATGGATTCAATTGAGAATAACAGAGAAATAATTGATATTTATCTTGCTCTTGCTCCCCTCCCTCCCTCTGTCTGTCTGTCTGTATCGTTCGTGCCTCTGTCAATCTGCACCATTTATATGACATCTGTCACTGCATATCTTGGCACCTGTCACTGTGGATCTAGCTGATTAATTATTATATAATTGGTCTACATGAGAGCGAATAATAAAAACATCAATACCGCTGGTGCTAATTGGACGCTTGCTGGTCCGGTACAGCAGAGAGACCAAACAGGTTATGGAGACAGTGCTGTGCCCTCCAAGTGGGGAGGCAGTGGGCACTGCGCTGGGTATTCATTAGTGCTTGCACTGTTCTTCTGAGGCCTTGGGGTGAAAGCCACAGCAGGAAGGTCATTGTCAGCCCTCGTCCGTGGGCTGTGAGCAATTTCCCTTCATTATGCCCTAAACTTTGTGTTATGCCTGGCATGGTTGAGCAAAGGCTGATGTGAGATGCTGCTTGGATGGGCTGGAGGAGTCCAAGGAGTACAGCAGGGGGGTGGTGAAGGCACTCGCAAAGGAGCAGCGGGAATAGCATTAAGTGTGGCCATCTTCGACTCCATGGCCCAAATAGCTGGAGACCCACTGACGGCTGGGAGCAACTCTGAGTCCAAAGTGGGGCTTGACTTCATGCCTTGGAGGGGTACTGAAACCCCACCTTCCCCCACACTCGAGTTTTTCATAGATTTCATAGACATCAGGGCTGGAAGGGACCTTGGAAAATCATCGAGTCCAGCCCCCCGCCCAAAGGGCAGGAAGTCAGCTGGGGTCATAGGATCCCAGCAAGATAAGTGTCCAAGTTGAGTGGGTTGGATGCACAAGTCCTGCTACCAGGAGAGGAAAATGCTCAGAGAACAGAGCAGGATCTTCGGATTAAAATGAGGGACTGGCATTTGGGACTCCTGGGTCCTTTACTTTGGGGAAGGGGCATTTTGGGGGGTGGGGAGTAAGGAGTCCTGAGCATGCTTGCCCCACTCAGTAAGGCTTATGAGTGAAAACTGGGAATCAGGAAGCCTGGGTTCTGCTTCCTGGGTCTGGCACTTCTTCGCTGTGATGTTCCCTTTCCGTGCCTCAGTTTCCCCACCTGCACGGCGAGGATTGTGGCACCGACTGATCGTTGGCCGAGGCTCTACCCACGTGTCTTCACACAGCGCTTTGAGCATGTGGGATGAAAGGCACGGGGTAATTGATGTTATTATCGACTCCAGCAGGACACAGATTTTCATGGAGAAAACATCTGCTTGCTCCTGTGTTACAGAGAGCCCAGAGGAAGAGATGCAGCAGAAGGAGCCGTGGGGGCCACTTGGATGTTTCTCCATAAATGAGCTGGGGACGAGCCAACAGCTTTAACTCTCCACAGTGGTCAGGCTGTCCTCAGCCCCCTCCCTGTGTTGCGGGGAGTGGGAGGGGGGTAGCCGGCTGGGAAGGTCGGGGAATAAAGTCACAGCAGGCTTTTAGCAGCATCTGAGGGAGGAGAGCGTGTTGGCAAGGGTTTGCGCATATATTGGTGTGTGTAACAATAGAGATGCAGAAGAGGTGTGCATGCATGTGCTGGAGAATGTGTATGTGTGTGCACATGTATGTGTGTGACTGGGTGTGCATGGCAGATGGCATGCACATTTGTGCCTATTGTGCAAGCGAGAAGGTGCCCGCTGTGCAGGCATTAGGGAGAATGCATGTGCGTGACGTGTATGTGTGCACGCACCCGCTGCATGCATGCGATGGGTAATGTGCGTGCCACATGTGTTGGCTGTTAGCCACGCCAGAAAGACCCAAAATAGGTCAGGTCCAGTTGTGTGCCCCATCTCCTTTGCACTGTCTCCAGCCCGTCACTTTTGGAAGCTCTGATTTATCGGGCTGTTAAACCTGCCAGGACGGCTTGTGCCCTGAGGTAGCAGATTCTGGTGTGTAAAGAACGGCAGCCATAAATAAGCTCTGCGATGCGCATCTCCACTGGCAGGAAATGACACCAGGACCTTTGCCTTCATTCTCCCCATCAATCACTTGACCTGGCTATCCAGCTTTCGCTTTCCTTCCTCCTTCTGGCTCTCGGTGAGAGTCGGGCCCAGCCAAAGCCCGATGCTCATTAAGCTTTCTGGCTGCGCTGGCTGGCACCAGGTGCCAAGGAGAGTCCTCCTGAGCCGTCGTCCAGAGAGAGAAGGGGACTCCAGACCAGGGAGGGTGGTGCTGTGTGTATGCATCATCCTAGAAAGACTAATCGGAGAGCCCTGCGGCTTGCGTTTGGGTCTTTCATGCAAGGTCCTTCCTGCTCCAGGCAGACATTACAAATCCCATTGTTGGTCCCATAAGACTAGCTCTTTGCTTCACTGGCCATGCCTCAGTTTTCCCTGTTGCAGCTCTGGCATGCTGTGCATTGTCCATCTCCTGCTGCCCTCTACCCCGAGAAAGCTGCATTTCAGCAGCACAGACCTTTTTCCCCCCCTTTTTTTTCGTAGGTGTGGCATTCAGTTTGCAAATTGCTCTGGGCTGCGCCTGCCTCTTAGGGATGCAATGCACCAGAGGAGCAGGAGCCCAGAGCTCTGTTTCTGTATGTGGGGTGATACGCATGCTGGGGGTAACGTGTATGTGTGCGCAATGATCCCGGGGGTAACTCTTAAGTGTGTGTTTGCGCCTCCAGCCAGGGCCAGTCAGCCTGCGACTTCCCCACGGCGGCTTGCATAAGTGCATGCAAACCAGGCATATGAGGCTGCATGTGCTTTGGGGTCAGGAAAGGCTCTGAGAAGCCTGCTCTGTGCTTCTGGTGCTGAGACACGTGCAGCGGTGTTGCAGTAGCAGGGCATGCTTTCAAGGAGTCTAAGCTGGGGGCAGGAGAGCTCCTCCTCCTGCCAGAGAGCTCCCAGATGGGTTACCATGGATTTAACTGGAACCGATGCTCGGCTCATCTCCCGGCCTCACCTCTCACTCGCTTCAAACCAGAGCGTACGATCCAGAAGGCTTATGGGGCCGATGCAGCCGAACACCTTTTGCCAGCCCAGCCCCAGCCAGCAGGAGCCAACTTACCTTCACCTACTTAGTAAAGGCTCTGGCTTTGTACCCTGTAAAGGGCTGGGGCAGTATGTGGCCTCCTATTGCATCTCTTCCCCCAGCCATCCCCATGCCAGGTGCATGAAGGCAGGAAGAACGAGGCCAGGCTGCCTTGTGCCATCCCGTAGCTTCTGAGCACCCCACTGGCAATGGACGAGTAAGGTGGACAGCAACTGGGGCCTCGCAGTCCTGTCTTCTCCAGGCAGCTGTGGGATCATGACTTCTGGCTGGGAGAGGGAAGAGTGGATCTGATGGCCTCCAAGCTAATGTCTCAGCGGGCAGCTCTCCCTCCCCTCACCACAGCAGGTTTTACAAGGATCATTTTGCGCCTGCCAGTGACTGCATCCGAGTTCCTGGGACCCCGGTGCAGGGGCAGCAGGTGCTTCCCAATCAGTGCGGACATCTGCAAAGGCCCCTTGATCATGGACCTCTTCTGTCTGCAGCCAACTTGGGGAGGACTCTGCTTTCAGAGCTGCTGGGTACCCACCAGCCCAGCGCAAGTCAGCAAGAGTGAACGGCGCCCCCGAGGTTAGGCTTGAAGGGGCGCAGATGGGCACAGAAAGGCAAGCACCCAAACCCCAAGTGTCGGCTCTCACTAATGGTGTTTGTGTCCATTTGGAGTCGAGAGGACAGGTATGGCGATCCGTGGGGGCCAAATTCAACCTGCAACACTGGAGGCCTGCTAAGGTGGGCATAGCAGCTTCCTTGTGCTCCTCTGCGCCTCTGGTTGTCTCCTAATTTATACCTGGACTGTAAGTACTCTGTGGCTGGGACCGTCTCTTTGTTTAGTGCTCGTACAGCACCGAGCATCATGAGAGTCTGGTCTGTGACTGGGGGCAGCTAAGTAAGGATCATTATCATCATAAGAACTGAGGCTGCAAGGAGAAAGGAGAGGTCTGCGGCTCAGGGTGGGAGCAAGCCCCTGAGGATGGTATGACATGCAGGGCCAGGAAGAAGGACCCAAAGTTTAACAACTTTGTGGCTGGGGGAGGCGAAGTCTGACGGGGAAGATGAGCTGGGCGAGAAAGGCTGGAGCTAGGGTCCGGCTCAAGGCTGCCCCTGAATTCACTTCCAGCGTGCGGTGCTTTCCATCACCAGCCAGCACTCGGCGCTGAAGTTTGTCATTCAGGTTGGCATTTCAGAAGCTCCTGCTGTCAGCGGCAGCCGTCTTACTCATGCTACCAGGGCGGCTGGAGAAATCATATAATTTATTGATGGCTTTTATTTCCCTGCTGGTGTGGCATAAATATAAATCTCCATGCCTCTCTCTGCTGCTCTCCTTCCCCATTCCCCCCCTTCCTCCCCCACACGCACACTTTGCTCCTCAGTTATGTATAAAGAAGCCCATATGTTTTATATACTCGTGGCTTCCACGTCGGAGGTACTGAGTGCAATCTGTAATGGAGCCTGATCTTTATTGTGACATTGAGTGGGGAGGGGGGGGAGGATGGGAAAAATGATAGCACTTCCCAGAAGACAGGAGCCCAGCGGGTGGGGATCGGCGCTGAGAGAGCTCTGTGCTGTTCAGGATCTCGTGATGTGCCTATTGCTTTGGGGCGGGGGGGGATAGGAGAGGGGTATGGGAGGCGCTGGGAGTTTTGAGGACTGGATGGGCACTGCCCAGTGGTTCACTCATGGGAGGAAGGCCAGGGGGCTCGGGGGACCTTGCCTGTGCACTCATGTCCGTCAGGAAAATAGAGCAATGTAGTGCTGAGCCCAGCTTGCAGCTTCAAGGCAGCGGTGTGGTGCCCCCTGTGGCAGAAAGCCACCTTGGTTTCTCCCCAAAAATCTCTGCCCTGTGACACTGGGACCAAATCTCTGCGCTGTGACCATTTGATTAGGTCGGGCTCAGCAGAGGAGACCACACCTTTACCCTGTCTTTAGGGAACTTGAGCTGGCTGCATTCCTGAGGGAGGGGGAAACCTGCTCCCTCTGCCTACCTGACTTGTATCAATCACCTGGGTGAGG
>NW_017729015.1:14467488-14474065 GCF_001723915.1 Gavialis gangeticus | reverse complement strand
GCATGTTACCCCCAGACTAGTGAGTGTGCTCCGGGAGAGGGGTCGGCTGGATATGAGGTGCCCCTAGGGAGGCATTTGGAGCCTGGCAGGTGGTCGGGCACAGGGAGGTGGGCGGCTCAATGCAGGAGCACCCCCTACTGGCCTGCCTCACGTGGTAGAAATAGTGGTGTGATACGAATACCCAGCTGTTTTCCTGAGGTGGGATCTCTGCACCCACTACACCCCCCACCCTTTGGTTTGTCTCTCCTAGACCCCCGAGAGGGGAGGCAGGCAAGGGAGCAGCAAATGGCATAAGGGTGGCATATGGGATCACCTGTTTGGAGGAGCCAGACCAGCCCTGGAGCTGGGTTCAAGCCCCTTTTAGGCACTGTAGGTGCAGAGCAGCTGGTGATGTGGCGGGACGGTGGGAGCATTTCCCAGTGGCTAGAGCCGGACGGTGGGGACTCCTGGGAGCCAACCCTTGCTCTCTGAGGCTGGAGTTATTAAAGTTATCAAGTTATTAAAGCATTGGTTTGCGAGCTAGGAGCCCGGGCTCTGCTTCTGGCCTGAGTTTCCCAGAGGCTGTATCCTTTCCTGGGGGTCAGGGGGTTATTTCTTTGGCACCGGCACACTCCAGCTCCGGGCCGGAGCATTTCTCCCTCTGTCTTGCTCATAGCTGCGGCATCTCTGGCCTGCAGGAATTCACCATCTGCTGAGTTTTCTCCTTCTTATTTGACGCAGCTGCTGCCTGGTGAGTGCACGTCCAGCTCCGTTTTGCCTCCGTCAAGGACAAGGAGATCAAAGGGAGGACGCTTCCCTCTCCCAAGCGCGGATGTCTCCGCTGCACGGCTCTGTATCAAAGCCCCGCTGACTTTCCCCCGGGGGGGCTCCCTCGCCTCGCTTGATGCATATTTATAGTCTCCAACCCAATGTTAAACAAAAGGCAAGCGCGGAGTTGCGGGGAGGAGAAACTCTGCTGCTAGTTCACTTGGGCACCTCGCCGGCCCCCGGGGGATTAGCGTGAAGCCAGAGCAGCTCCTTTGAACCAGCAAGGAATTAAAGTCACCTCCATCCTCGCTAGCCCTTGGGATCAGCAGCTCCTGGAGGTAATAGCATCTGGTCTCTGGGCAGAGCGGAGTGGAGCAGACACTCACGAAAGCATGATGGTGGTGGGTACTTGAAGGGTAGCCAGGTGGACAGACAGACGGATGGGGCTGGAGACTGATGGGCATAGATGAGGCAGGGCCACTACGGGTCAGGACAGTTCATCTCTGGACTTTTACCTTTAATCCAGGCTTCAGCCCTGGGGGGAGATAGGAGAGGGCTAATAGCATGACCCCCTGATACAGGAGTTATAGATCTGAGGCTGGCATTTGCCAAGCTTCCTGGGGGGGATTCGGGTGCCCAGTTCCTGTTATGTGTAATGGGGGTGAGGAATCCACATCTCGTCCCCTAACCCTAGCCGGGCAGCTGTAGCCCTCTTGCTCACTTTTTGGGCAGAGTCTCCCTTCCACCAGGGCAGGGTTCACTACTGAACGTCCTGTCCCTTAGACCCGGCACTTCCCTCTAGGTGGGATGCACCCCAGCAAGGGCAAGAGGGGCCTGGACATTTGACTCTGTCTCTAAACATTTCCAGCATAGTTCTAGTCTTGGCTCAAACCTTGCAAGCTCGAGAGGGCCGATGTGGTAGTGGAAATGGTGCTGGCATGACAGGGGTTTTACCTTATTATGTGGGTGCGTGCATTCCCCCCGCCCGCCTTTTTGGTGCATTGTAAGGGGACTGTGGAAGTGTTTTACCCAAGACACAACCCTCATCCTGCCCTAGCTTAGCCCCCTTGATGCCCTTCTGGCAGGATCAGGTGCATGCCTGCCTTCTCCATTTGGCCTGTGCAGGCCCAACCCTCTCCCTCCCCCTTCACACCCACAACGCCAAGTTAATGCCAGAGCAGCAGGTAGAGGGAGGATGCTTTTCCCATGTTGCTTCGGCTGCCTTCATCCCCGTGTATGGCACTGACATCCCACCTCTGGCAGACTGGAGTTCAGGCTTAACCAGCTCCTCTACCCAGAGGGACATCACTCGAGGCACTTGCATCTCCTCCCTGGTGTGTCTTTAGCTCCTCTCATGCCAGCCCTCTCGCCTCGGGCTCTGGAAAGGATGACTGTCGACTGTCACCTCCTGCCCTCTTCCCATACCCCATGTGCCGCTTGCCTGACTTTACTACAGTGATAATTTTTTTTCCCGGAGAGCTCGGTGACCTTAGCTTTATCTTGGACAATAAGCTTAGACACTATCAATCCTCTCCTATGAGCCTCACGGCAGTTCCCTTTATTTCCCACAAGATAAAAGCAGATTGCTGGATCCAAACTACTGGATATTAAACCTCGCTGCCACTGGCGGGGAGTTCATTTTGATTTCATCCCGACTGGCGTGTTTCTAAATCAAGCCAACCTGCTTGCCAATAAGGTGTTCCTCGCCTGGTGCAAGGTGTGCCAACTTCAAGGAAGTGGGGGAAGCGTTACAAAGACCCCCAGCTCTAGCCTGGGTTTGGAGAGGCTCAATGCTTGGGGGTCTTCAAGAGGAGGTCAGATAGATATCTGGCTGGGGTATTATGATCCCAGCACTCATTCCTGCCCAGGACAGGGGTTTGCACTTGATGATCTGTTCAGGTCCCTTCCCACCCTAGAAGGTATGAGATGTGTTCACATAGCTCCCGCTAGGGAAGTGCCTGAGTGACCAAGCATCTGAAATCTCAGCCCTCCAGATGCTGGAGGAGCCCCTTGCCCAGCAAATACCAGCATGTGACGGCAATGCTATTCTTCCGAGCCCTTCCATTGATGCAAACAGGTCTCACGTGAGAAGAAGTCATTGCAGGCATGATTCTTTGCAGGCTTAGGCCTGAAGTCTTGGAGAAAAGCAAGGCTTTTGGAGCAGACCCTAGCAATCTTTCCTGCCCAAGGGCAGGACCCAAAGATCTGTAAGGTCCCTAACAGCTATGAAACTATCATAGGGATGGTGCACTAGAAGTTGGAGCCAAGCTAACAGGCCCTTTAAAGGGAAGCTGGGCTCAGCCACACCTGTGAGAGATTCATCTTCAGCTGACCCTGATCTTGGAGCAGTAGCAGGCTTGGTTGGGATTGTCCTAACTGAGAGGAGTTGGAGGAGGGCTGTTTTTTGCCTCTGCTAGGGGACACAAGGGCAGGGGCAGGCACTAGGGAAAGCCAGGTGGCTTGGACCAGGAGCAGGGGTCTAGCCTGTAACTGGGGAAGCCTGGAGAGGCAGCCTGCTGTGTGAGCTGGGCAGAGGGGGGGGAGATGCTTCTGCTCTTTGTTATCTTCGGACTTTGGTTTTGTTTCCTCATTGAAGCCCTGTTTGAGAGCACCTCTCTGAGAGAGGGTGGGCTGGTAGCAGCTCAGGGGCTGGCTGGAAAACCCTTCCAGAGAGCCAGCACCGAGCAGGAGCTTGGAGGGCACCTGCAGCAAGGAGGAGATGCCAAACCCAGCAAACCACAAGCCCTACTCCAACCCCGCTGAAAGAGCTCTGAAAAGGTCACCAGGAGCAGAGGGCTTTGGGCCTTGTCTGGGGCTGCAGGTAGCCCACAGAGCGCTGGATCCTGGGCTCGCTTAACTGGCCAGCTATGCCCCCACAGCCCTGGATCCAGCTGGAGGCGGCTCCTGAGCGTGGATGACCCAGCAAGTAGCCAAGGCAAGTGAGTAGTATCCTGTTGGGCTATAGGAGCGTGCTGTGAAGGGGAATTGTTCCACGTGGCTGTGGCTTTCTAAAGGGGAAGCGCTGGTGGGGTCTAATGGGGAGCACATGATTATCTTCCTTTCACAGATGGGGAAACTGAGGCTCAGAGCCGACTTGCCCGAGGTTACATTGGAGGGGGATGATGCAGTAGAGAATAGGACTGGGGGATGCTTGCTCCTAGCTTTTCTATCTGCTGCACTCCTCACTTTCTCCCAAGCCATCTGGCTGTAGGGGCAGGCCATCTCTTCTGCAGAGGAGTTGCTTGGCACATGGAGGGGTTGCAGGTGAAAGGCAGAGGGGATGGTGTTATCTGTGCTGGGCAACAGGGTTGTCCTATCCCTGAGTGGGGCTTGTTCTAGGTCTGCGAGCTAGCCCCACGATGCATGAACCTCAGGACTCAGTGGGACCTGATGGTGAAGCTGCTGGGGGGAGGGATAAGTGGAGAACAGAGGGGTTTCCCCATTCCCACCTTGCTGCATCTAGCAGGACTCGGGTCCCCTTGGGCGATGCTGAGCCCTAAGAGACCACTTCATCCATCTCTGAAGCCAGGCACAAGCTGGGATGCTCTCTGCCCTGTGGCTTGGGGGTGGCATGTCTGTGGCTGGGTACAATTTGCCTCCTATATCCCCGGTCTGGCTCCAGATCTGCAGCGGGTGGTAATCGGGCAGGCTGGGCAAGTTGGCATGCGACGTGGAGGTGGGACTGCTCCCTGCCTTGGGCCAGGAGGTGATGGGGCAAGTGCTGGGTGTCAGGGGTGGGGGGAACGGTATCCAGTCCATGGAGAATGGGAAAGCTTGGGTTGTGAAGGGGCCAGCTGGGGAGGAGATGTAGAGCTGGGAAAGAGACCCTGAAGGCCAGGACACAGTTGGGGGTGCATGGTGTGTGCCAGTTATCAGGAATCAGCTGTGCACAGAGAAATAAATTAAGCCCATCAAATAAAACAGGACAACAGCCCCTGTGGGATCCCAGCCAGTTGCGTCCCGGGATCATTACCCCAACAGGAGGGCTGTAACGATGTGCCCCTCAATGCCTGCATCCTCCCCGCCCGATCTCTATTGACAGAGCCGGTCTGCCTCCCCAAGGAGGTTCCTGTCACTTCCAGTCGCTCTCAGATGCCTCCTCTCCTCTGCAATCTCTCTTCCTCCTCTGATCGCCGGCGGGGGGGTCCTCGGGGGGGCTGTCGAATCGGGGATCAGAGTGAATTAGCACAAAGTGCTTGTACGCCGACCCGGCAGGGCGAGCGGATCCGCGCCAACGTTTGGAGGCCACCCGAGAGCTGCGGGCAGCCTCCCAGGACTGGCGTGGCGTCATTGGATGCGAGGCTCCTAATGGGCCGGGAAGGGGGCTGGGATATTGTTTTGATAAATTGTTGATCATCCCAGCTCCCAGAGGAGCGCGCTGAATGTGAAATCGTGAACTTAACAAGCCCCGATGGCTCCCACGCGAAGCCCACAGAGGATTCTGCCAAACTTGTAAAGCTAATGACTGCGACATGCTCCCAGCAGCAGGCAGCTCGGAGGAAGGCACTGGTGACAGCTGGGTTAATGCAGGCATCAAGATAAGTTGGAGATCTGCTGGCGCTCTGTCTTTCCCAGCCCCTCGGTCCTCGTGGAAACGCACGTCTGCTGCTGGCTCTCAGCTGCTTTTTTGCTTCTGAGCATTGCCAGGCCAGGCTTTGGGTTTAACCAAATGCAGGGTGGAGGAGTGCAATGGGATGGCACCATGCCGTGGTACAGAGTGTGGTGGGGGTCAGCGCTGTGACGTGGGATGCTGCCAAATGTAGTGGTGTAGGCGCTTCCCTAAGACGGAGCCCTTTGGGAAGGCTGGACTAAATAGCACCATGTGCCAATGCTGCCATCCTCCGAGTGCTCTTGGCCTTGGGCCTGGGCCATGCCTACCTCTGCTCCAGTGTGTGAAGCTGCCCTTGTCTGACAGCTCCCTGGAGGGGTAGACGACCTGCCATGGTTTCCCTGAGAGTCCCACCCAAGCCCCTGCAGAACGAGACCTGTGCTGGGGTCCTCCACTTGCAGCATTTGACCCTTAGTGATCCCTTCCATACTTGCATCCTTGAGTCACACCCCCCCGGTCTTGTTTTAGGGTCCTCAGTGGCAGAAATTCTTCCCAGCATTGTAGCAGGACCAGTAGCCTGGCATTTGAGGGGCAGGGGAGGGAGGAAAGAGGGCACCTGCTTGTTGAACGGTGCCTTCAAGCTGGGGGCTTCCTCTGGCAGGAGATGCAGCAGGGTCTTGCTGGGGAAGGCTGGGTCTGTTGGTGCCTGCTTATGGGCTGGGCAGGGAGAGGGCTTGTTTTGCAAATCTGTGATGTGTCCAGATGTATTTCTAATGGGGGAGGGAAGAAATAAATAAATAATAGCAGGCAGCGTGCACTGCCAGCAGCCCTGGTGCAAAGGCTTCACATGGCAAGTAAATCAAAGTGCTCCGTCATGAGGCCAATACCTGGCGGGGGGAAGATGTGGGGAAAGAGAGAGACTGCGAGGCGCCAGTGAGAGATTGGTGGCTGGAGACTTTAAACACAGCTAGAGAGCATGGAGGCGGCTTCTCTGACCTAAGCTGAACTGCTTTTTACAGCCTTGAGTTTGATGCCCTGCATGCAACAGAGACCAGGGTGGATCTGGCTGCAGAACTGAGCCTCCTGGTGTGCATGCACACGTGTGTGCTTGCACGTGCTTCATGATGTCTACTGCACCCTCCCCATGAAACATGTGTAGTGCATCTCCCAGACATGCTCCTCACACGGGACCTGCCTACAACGAGGCCAACCTCTGCTGAGCCCTGTGGCGGGTGCAGGGACCCCACCTCAGGAAAACAGCTGGGTATTCGTATCCCACCG
>NW_017729015.1:14463454-14466775 GCF_001723915.1 Gavialis gangeticus | reverse complement strand
CTAAAGAGACAGGCTGAGGGTGTGGTCCCCTGTGTGCTGGGCCCATCCTAATTGAATGGTCACAGCACAGAGATTTAAATCACAGTGTCACAGGGCAGAGATTTTTGGGGAGAAACCAAGGTGGCTTTCTGCCACAAGCCCCATGTTTCTGGCTTGGTAGCATGGATATGCAGCAGGGGGCCCTGTAGGAAGCGTGTGAGCCGTGCCCCTTTGTCACGGACTTGTCCCAGGTGTGGTTTCCTGGCAGATCCCTGCATGGTTACACACCCAAACAAGCTTCTGGGCCCCTTGGCTGACACAAGGCACAAAGGTTTCCTTGCACGCTGGCACATCTGATGGAGCAGCTGAGAGAGCTGTGCTGCTTTATGCCAGCTGATGCACACCCTGCTCTTGGGCTACAGCCAGCTTCTGCTGGCTTTCATGGGAGCTCTGGGGTCATAAGGGGGGCCAGCAGGCACTGGGTGCAAGGATTTACGCCAGCATGAGTGGCGCGCGCATGGATGATGGCAGGTCAGGCGTTGCAGAGCCTCCTTGCCAGCAACGCTGCCTGACGCCAGCTGATCATAACTCGGAGATCATAACTCTCCAGGCCTGTTCCATATTCACAGAGCTGGGTCCTTAAAGGACAGTGGCGACCTGCCCTCTTTAAACTGAACGCCGGGCATTGGCATCAGGGAGATGCAATCCCTCTATGCTCAGAGCAAGAGCTAGAAAGAATCGCCCTTCTCCCCTCCTGCCTCCCCCACCAAAAATGCTTCATCCTGTAGCTACACATAGTATTGTTTAAAAGCATAACATGCCTGGTGAATGTGCAGATTTATAACCCCGGGATGTGCTCCCATCACCTCCATGAAGACATAAAGCATATGCCGATGCCTTATTAGCGCCTACCCCAGGGTGAGCGAGACGTGAGGCTGGGCCCTGCCTCCATCCTAGTCACCTTGAGCAGTCGACCTGGCTAGGAGGATGGAGGGCATTCATGCTCCTGCCCCTGTCCCAGGGAAAGCCTCTTCCCTGGTGTGTTTGTGCAGCACTGCCAAGACCCTAATGCCCCCCTGGGGGATCAGCACCTCAGGAAACTAGGCCTTTCCTATAGAGAGCTGCTGAGAGCTCCCTATACTTAGCTCAGTTTGTGTAACCGGAGGGTGGGCACCCCATGAGACCAGCTGGCAGGGTTTCCCTGATGCCCTGGGAGACCTTCCTGCACTTGTCCCGATGAGTCCGGCAAAGGGAGGGGCTGACTTAAAGCCGCTGATGGGTAGTGTTTGAGGCTTCTCCGCAGCAAGAGGGGTTTTCACCCTGGCAGGCTCTAGGAGGGGAGCCCTGGTGCCCTCCTGGCTGCCTCCTTCCCTGCCCGGCTCCGAGGAGGTGCAGGTCTGGTCTCGGTGGGGTTGGCCAAATGCACCGAGGCTGAGCTGACACCAAGCCTAGGCCAAACTTGCATGGAGTAAAGACCTTAGGAGTTGGCCCATTGCTAGCCAAGATCCCCAAGAGTCTTCTCCTCGGTCATTCTCCTGGGTAGGCTTCTTCCATGCTGTAATTCTTCCACTCCCCCCAAATCCTGGGGATCTAGCCAGGGCCCCTCTCTCCTTTAACCAGACGTGACCCTGGCATCTGTTTGCAACTTCTCCTTGAAAACTTGTGAGTGAAAGATCAGCCCCCATACCTGAGGCTGCTGGGCATTTCATCTCATCCTGGCTGCAATCTCCCTTCCTTCATTAAAAGTCCCAACAGCTGGACGGCGACCCCATAGAGGGATGGCTTGGCTTTGAAGCCAGAATTTGGTTCTCTTGCTGACAGCCCCAGCTAATATCCATCCTCCCTCCCTGCTAGGCTGCCAGCGACCTAATGTGATGCCAGTTCACTTCCCAGCAAAGCAGGCGAGCGGGGGCAGAGGGCTGCACACTGTTGTGATTCGCATCCAAGGGGGTGCAGCCACGACCCACTCGAATACGAGCCCGATTCTGCTGTCTGTAGAGGATCACGACTGCCTTTGCCTCTGGCATGTGCCTGGTAAACGCAATCAGGATCCCGGCCCCCTCTCTCCACTGTGAAATGACTCCTGGTCATACTTGCTGCATGGGGAGCTCTGGCTGTTTCTCTGAGTGTGGTCCGTAATTACAGCCCTTGCAGCTATTTTATATGCACATGTCTTTGTCTCTTAGTAGGGCTCAAGCCCCAGCTTTTTCCTCCCTTTCTTCCCCCCCCCCCCGGCAACTCCCCCTCTTCTTATTGCCTTCCTCCTGCAGGAGGTTTTGTCTTGTGCTGCGTTTTCTTTTGGGATGGGATCCAATAAAAGGACACGCACAATTTAACTGGATATTACAGGCTTAATAACACAGTCATTAGGAGTTTAGAAATTAGAAGGGAAAAATAAGCAAGATCTGTACTTAACATGAGTGATGGGTACAAAGCAGAGGGGGGAAAAGTCTCAGAGAAGAGTGGGTTTTAGTTAAATTTCATTTAAGGAAAAAATTGCTTGGGGAAAGAAAGAGAGAGAGAGAATAAGAGCAGAGTGTTTCTAGGTTTGCAAGAAATGGAGTTAGGGATGCACGACTGAGAAAATCTGGTCCCCATTCTGCCCTGCTATGCTTGTAGGAGGTGCTGCGCTGCTGGCAGCCTGTCTTTCAGGCCGGCTCTGAAACCCGTCATTATTAAAGACCCTTCAGTACTTTCTGCAAGGGTCAGGCTGTTAAGCACAGCCTGCTGGCAATGTGGGTAATGAAGGTCTGCCTCCCTCTTTAGATACAGCTGGGAAGAACGCCCCTCCTGCCCAGACGCAATGCAGCTGTGTTCCACTAAGCAGCGGCCCTGCTACCCACAGAAGTGGTCGCATTTTCCCAAAGCAGTGTCAGAGGTGGTGTGGTGTAATGGGTAGGGTGCTGGGCTGGGACTTGGGTTTTGTTCCAGCTGTGCCACTGACCTACTAGGGGATCTTGAGTCCATCACACTGCCTTGCTGTGCCTCAGTTTCCCCATTTTCTAAATGGTGCTGATGAAGCCGTGCTCCCTGCGCAGCACGTTGTGATCTACTGATGGAGTGCTGGGTCTTACGGGTCTGTTTTATTAGGCTGGGGGATAATGCAGACAATAAAGAGCTGAGCCCACTGTGCTGTGGAAGAATAGTATTAGAGATGGTTTCCTCTGTAAAGAGATGACCATCCAAGTGATGAGATGGGCTAAAGCTGGGGTGGAAGACCTGAGGTGCAGAGAGAAGACATGATTTGCCTTTGGTTACACAGCAAACCACGTGGAGAACCTGCAGCAGAACCCAGGGGATCTGGTGCCCAGTCTTGTTTCTAACCAGTGGATGCCTGCCCTT
>NW_017729015.1:14434697-14458454 GCF_001723915.1 Gavialis gangeticus | reverse complement strand
TGGGCCAAAGCTGGGGTGGAAGACCTGAGGTGCAGAGAGAAGACATGATTTGCCTTTGGTTACACAGCAAACCACGTGGAGAACCTGCAGCAGAACCCAGGGGATCTGGTGCCCAGTCTTGTTTCTAACCAGTGGATGCCTGCCCTTGCTTGGCTCAACCCCTTGCTGGTTTAGCCCATGCCTTGCTGTATGATGCAAAGCCAGAAATGGCAAGAGGGGCACCTTCCCTGTCAGCTTCACACAGTGCCCGATCCAAATGCTGCTCATGCCAAAGAGAGGCTTTCCACTGATTAAGTGGGCTTTGGATGGGATCTGTTTATCCATGCACAAGGACTTTGCCTCCTCCGAGACACTCTTGAGAGATCTTCTCTGCAAAGAGACGATGCACACTTAACCACTTGGAGTTTGCAGAAGAGGGGTGGGGGGGGACTGCAAGTAGACCCTGTCTGCGGTGGAAGTGGTTGCCTCTTTCACTAGAGCAGCTATTAGGCTGATTAGGTTTTGCTCCAAGGTCTCTTGACTCCCAGTGGAGGTTGCTAGATGTGCCCCAGATTAGATGACCTCTGGTGCCCTCCCAAGGGAGAAGTACGTCTGGACTTTGACCGCTTTGGATGCTGTTGGCTTGCATGCATGGAGATCCTTCAGCACCAAAGGCAGTGCAACACGGCCAACCGGAGAGTTAAAAAGAACAAAAAAAAAAAAGAAAAAAGAAACCGTGGGACAAATTGATTTTTCATGCCCAGGAATCCTTCTGTTGTATTGAACTGATAAACACAACAGCTGCATGCAGGAGAAAGCCAGAGGGAAGGACCGGGAGTGCACACACCTGCTAGCTCGCTCTGTAGGGAAGAGTCTTGTGAATATGCAAAAGGGGAGCCCAAGGCTGGAGTTTTCTGAGCCCACGAGCAGCACTGCATTTGCAAAAGCGATGGGGCCTGCACCTTCACACCTTTTCATTTCCAGGCATTTGGCCATGTGGCTTCTGCTGACTTTGCTGCGTGACCTTAGGCCTAGTGTCGTGTGCTTCAGTCTCCCTATCTGCAAAAATGGGTCACGGCAATGTGTGGCTGTCTTGGTGAAGCGAGGCCGGCTCAATGAAGGAGGAGCGGTCGGTGTGTGCAAGCTGGGTGGTTCGTTGTGTGGATGGAGCAGAGGCGTAGGAATCGGGCCTCTTGTTCTGTCCCCTGCTGGCGGAGGTGCACGGCTCAACTCTGGGCAAGTCCCACTCCCGCTCTGTGCAACCGCTGGCTCGTGAATAGGATTGGGGTGATGCTGTATCACAGCATCCATCAATTCATTGCTCAGCTGGGTTCAGCTATGTCTGTAAAGATCCTGAAGTGGCAGGTTCAAAGAAACTTGTAAAATATTTCTATTATAATCCTAGTTCTTCAGAAGTGGCTCGCCGTTGTCGGTGACTCAATGTTTGGGTGAGAAACCTGAGGCACTTCAGAACAGCTGATTTTCTATTAGTGCTGAGTGCGGGGATTTTTTCTTTATTTTTTTAAAATTTCCATGAATATGGGGGTGGGGGATTGTGGAAACATGTCTCTTTTTCCAAAAATTAAAATGTGTATTTTTGCCATGGGGAAAATGTCTTGGTTTGGAGAGGGGGATTTCTGTGCTATTTTATGAAACTGTTGTGTTTGTCATATTGCTTGCCTCGTTTTCATACAGCAAACAGTTTTCAGTCCACGAAAAAGATGATGTCAGCCGAAATTTCCCTGTAAATTTTCCATAAAAATAGCTGTTAAAAATACAGAAAGTCACAGAATCGTCAAGCCACAAAAGCCTGATGGAAGATGGGCCTGTGCCAGCTCCAGAAAATGTGGGGGTGAGGGGGAAGGCTTTGACATACACAGGTTTTCATTAAACCTTTAACCCGTTTATGAGTCACTTCCACCAAGCAACTGCTCTCAGAAATTCATGCCTTTTCAGGCACCTCGTGGGCTGTTAAATATGGCATGAAACAATATAGGGTGTTTGTCAACTCTAATAGGAGCTGATAACCAGAGGGGGGAAAGAAAAACATTTCTCTTTCTCGGCGGCGGAGCATATTTATTGCTCCTAAATTAAGTGCCGATTTGCACATGTAATTGTCTTTTAATTGTAGTGACATGGCGTTCAATTGTAATTTAATTAGCCACACACCTTATCTCTGGAGCTGTTCTCGAAAACCGAGGGTTTGGCATTGTGTATGCAAGGTGCTACTGCGGGCCTCTTCCTTTGATCAAATCCGTCTATCCAATAATGAAATAATCGCATTCAAATGATCAAGATATTGCACAGCACAATGGAAACCGAGCAGCGTGGCTTTACGGGGGGGAAAAATGCTGATGCGGTGCACGGCCACTTCTCAACGGATTAGAACTGGCAAAGCATAACTCGCGTCGTGGGGAGAAGATGTAGGCCGGTGGGGGCCAAGCTTTTTGGAAAGGCATGCCACAAGGCAAACCCCATACCCTCCCTGCGTGCCACTCTAATCCCCTTCCCCTGCCTGATCTGCTGCTCTGCCTTCTGCTCCCTGGCCTATCTGCTGCAGCACTGCCTGCCCTCTCTCTGCTTTGTCATGTGCAGGGTTGTGCACCCCAACAGAGGCCCCCAAGATGATTTCTCAGCGGGAGGTGCTCTACATGCAGGTCACAACCACAGTAAGAACCCAGCAAGGTGTTGGAAGTGCTGTGCCTTAGACCGGCATGTCTTTGGGGGTAGACCGTGCACAGTGACAGCCATGGCAGGTCTGCGATCTCTGCTGGGATGTGCGGGCACCATCATCATGACAACGATCCATTTGGAGACTTGACATATATGCGTAAAAGCATTAAGTGCATTGTATAAAGGGGGAAATGATAAAAAAATTAATAAAGCTACAGGCTCCCAAGCAGTTGCCTCGTCTCACAGCATGAGACTGTAGGGCCCTGGAGTGCTTGATTAATTCATGGAGGCACAGGAGCTCTAGGCCAAGGAGAGGTGAGAGGGAGGTAGTTGGCTGTGTTAGTATGGAGTTGGTCAGAAGGCTGGGTAGGTTTACACCTTTACAGGCTAACTAAATAAAATATATATATATGAGAGAGAGAGTACAAGCTGTTGTGAGTCCAAGTTCACATCAGCAGATGCTAGCACCGCTCAGGCTTTGGTAGCTGTAAGTGAGGGGATGTCTCTGCAGGAACTGCCGGCATCCGAGAAGATGAGCTGGACCAGAAAGTCTCCATGGGTCAGAAGTGAATTGGGACCCAGGGCAGGAGTCTGCCAAATGTCCAAACAGAGGTAGCTTGACCAGGTCTGCGACACCCCGGGAAGGGAAGATGTAGAAAGGGGCAGAGGTGTGTTCAAAACACTGTGCATGTGATTAGGTAGCTGAAGACTGTATAATGCAGACAACCTCCAAGGGCAGATTACCGTCTCCAGGGCATCCTGAATTGTGGCATTGCCTGTCTTCTAAGCATTCGACTTCTGCAACCTTAACAATGACGCATGGACGTACAGTGACAACAGAAACCCATCTCCTTCACCGCCAGCGTGAATCTCCAGTTGTTCTGCAGTTGTCTGCTCCTGGGGTTTTGTTCCAACTTGCGAAGCGGTGGGGCTGGCCACTGTCAGACAGGTAATCCCAGTGAGATCTCAATTGGAAACTCCTAATATTCCTCTTTGCTGTGGAAGCTGAAACTGGAGCCATACAACGGACTGGGAAGACGCCAGGCTGGATGCAGACGTCGCTTGGGATCGGTGTCCTACAGCTACAGTCTTGATCAGACTGGCCTGCTGGATCCAGATTGAGCTGACATCAGTGGAGACATGAAGTAGATCAAATTAAGCCAATGTGCTGTGGTGCATTTGCCCCATACGACTTCCCTGGATCTCTCAAGTGTATTTGCACAACCTTGCAGAGCCTCCTCCCCCTACTTTGCCTGCAGCGAGTTGGGGTGCTTGTTGGTGTCTTGGGGAAATCTGGCGTGTAGTTGTGAGACAGAATCATGGCATAGTTTTAGGAAGAGCTTAGGCAAGGACTTGTATGGCTGTTTGAATGGGGATGATCTTGCCTTGAGCAGGGACCTGGAGTGGAGGTTGCCGCCAGAGGTCCATACCCATCCTGCCTTTTCTTTGACTCTGTGACCTTGAATGAATGGCCCAGAACCTGGAGCTGTGCTGGTTTATGCTGGTGGGAGATCTGGCCCGGTGCAGAGTGCTGGCTGTCTGTGCCCCATCTCCCAGCCCGTGCCAAAGAAGCCCTTCTGGAGAGCGAGCTCCATCGGCATGCAGCAGGATGCCCAGGAGCCCATCATAATTGTTTGATTTTCATCTTGGATAAACCTGACAAGCTGAACCTGGGGCCAGTGTGTGTAAACAGCAATTGAGTGCTAGCAACGGCTTCCTCCTCCTACCCTCCCTTATCACGGCTCTTTACAAGGCAAAGATCAGGCAAAAATGCTCGCAGTGGGCCAGCAATTTTCGGGGAGCCAGAGGAATTGGAGAGGAGTGGTGGAGGATTTCTTCCTGGGAAGAAGGGGCTTGGAGGCTGGGAGGGGAGTTCATGGCCTGGACTTTCCCATTCAGCAAGGAAAGCTTGGGGCAAGGGTTGCTGGGGAAAGCCATCTCAGCCAGCCTTGCCCACTTAAGGGTGTGGAGGATGGGTTGCCTGCAGTTGGCACAGACTGGGGCATCCCATGCAGGAGCATGGGGGCAGCCCCTCTCCCAACCATGACCTCTGAGGGAAGGCTGGAGGAATTGGACCGGGGTTGGCGGGCAGCACGGGGCGAGGCACTGGGAGCCTTGCAGCATGCCCAAGGTTGCTTTAAAGGAGACAGTGTTCAATTGCTCTGGGCCCTGGGGGACAGACGGGGAGAAATTGGCTTCATTTTGCAAAGGCGAGTCAGGCTGGATATTAGGGGGAAAAAAAGCATCTGGCTGGGGCGGGGATGGGGGAATGAGAGCTGTGGGTTCCCCATCAGGGAGGTCTGGGAGGAACGTCCACTGTGGGTGGTCAGGGTACCCGTGAAGCTGACTCAGTGCAGGGGGCTGGGCTACCTTGTCTCTTGAGGTCCTTTCCAGCCAGGACCAAGCACTACCTGTAACTTCCCCTAGCACCCAGGGGTGCTGGGGAGAAGAGGGGGCAGCCTGGGGCTGAGCTGTCTCTTCCAGCCAAGGCCCAAGGGGGTGGTGTGTGTGTGCGCTTTCTCGGGTGCCCATCATAGAGGGCGGTTCGGTTATCCTCTGTCCTCTACTGATACAAAACCGGATGCCTTTATGTCCTCGCTCTTGAAGAGCAAAATAGAGGACATAAAGGTGTTGGGTTTCGTATCAATAGAGGACAGAGGATAACCGAACTGTCCTCTGATGGCCACCCTAGTGCCTTCCCCCCGGCCTTCCCCTCCCTGCAGGGTCAAGGCGAGTGGCAGGGAGGGGCAGTGCTGAGCAGAGGACACTGGACCACAGCCCGATTCGAGGCGTGGGAGGGTGGCCGGCGGCCAAAGAGCAGGGCTTCGGGTCCATACGATCCAACCCATCAGCACGGGGCCGGATAATGAGGCGGTGGGTGCAGACGGGAGGAGCTTGAAGCAGAAAAAGCTTTTATGCGCTCCTGAGCTTATCGTCCGTCAGGGCCAAATCCTGCCCCTCTGCAAATGGCCCTGATCCGATCGCTGCTGGCAGAAAGTGGGGAGCCAGGGTTTGGGGGTCCCTCTCCTTCCCACCCCCTCTGCAGCCTGAGCCCCCTGCGAGACCGCCGGTGCTCCTCCCAGCAGCCTGGCGGGCGGCCAGCTCCCAGCAGCAGTGCTAAGTGAGTGGAAGTTTATATCACATTACTGTCTATTGGCTGCGCGTGTGCATTAAACAACCCCGAATGGGATGAGGTACTTAAGACAATGCCTTTTATTAAGTTCTATTGGCTTGATCTTGGCGCCCGTATGGCTGCGCTGCCTCCATTAGCGTCAATGGAAGTTTGGTTTGCGTAAAAACGGCCTGAGTAAGCACTGCAAGATGGGGATGGATGATGATTACCCATCAATATGCATGGGCCGCGGAACAAATAAAGACACTAACTCGTTATGTCCCTTGGGTACCTTTTATGGCACCCATTACCATGCTGCGTGAGCACCTTGCATTCTCCGAGGCATTTATCTTTTTGGAAAAGCAGGAAATTGCTGCGATCCCCATTTTATGGATGGGGAGTCGTGGCCCAGAGAGACATTGCCCCAGGGGTCCCTGGTAGAGCAGAGAGGTAAACCCTGGTCTCCCATCTCAGGAGAGTGACTGTGACCGCGCTGTTTCTTGGAAACCCACAGCTCCCCATGTATTCAGATGCTTTCTCCAAGGCCTTTGGACCCTGATGGCTTCAAGCTGGTGAAAATCAGCATAGCTGATGTCATTTCTGGCTTGGCCCTGATGTCAGCGGAGCGGCGGTTCACTGCGCCCACCGGAGACCTGTCTCGAACCACTCCTGTCTTGGCAAGTCTGAACGCCGATACTGGATCTGAGCTGCTGACGGGGAAGGGAAAGGCGGGTGAGTGAAACCAAGTGCTGCCTTGATCAGCTCTGCAGGCTTCCCACTGGCTCTTGAGCTCTTTATTTGGTCGTTATTTTAAATAGACTTCCAAGGGACTCCGAAAGCCCCATCTTGGGCTGCTCTCTTCATTTCCCATCAGCGACTCGGGCGCAACAAAAGTTGTGGTGTTCATAAATCAGAGCCAGCTCTCTTCTGGCAGCATCCTCCTCCTGCCTGAGAAGCTGCACCAGTTCTTTCCGACTCGTGCAGAGGTACTTACAATCAAGAGCCGGGGACTGGGACTTAGCTGGCAACTTGTTTGATGAGGCACGAAGCAGAACAAGTGTACGTCTGGCTGTTTAAATGTTGTGGCGGCGCGGTAGCGCTCCCAGGTGAAGATAGGCAATTTTCCTTTTTTTATCAGGAGAGGAAGCGGGCAGGGCTCACGCGACGGAAGGGGGAGCAGGGAGGCGCTGTCACCGGGCCCCTTTGAAAGCTGCTTTCCGAATGTAACTGCCTGTCAGCACCACAGCCACAAATCGGCCTTAAACGGAGTGGAGAGAGAGGAAGAGATAAGGGACCTCATAATGGAAACAGCGTTTCGGATCTGATGCTATTCCCAGAGGAGTCAACAAGCTGCCTTCAGCCATCAAAATGGACATGGGAATGGCAGCGACGTGCAACCGCAGCTCCCACGACAGCCGGAGCCGGCGGTGCTCACTTGGGTTAAGGATGCTGACTGCTGCCCACAACGAGCTGCTAAAGCCTTCTCTAGGTGGAAAGTCTTGGGGCTAAAATTTGTCATGCTGGGGGTGCTGCTTCCACCTGAGCTTGTCGGAAAGAGGCAGCAAAAAGCGGCTGGGCTGTGTCCAAGAAAGGGGAGCCCACACTCGTTGGCCCCCGTTTAAAATGCTTGCTGAGAAGCCCTAGTGCCTCCTTGCTATGAAGCAGGACCCTGGCTTTTGGCCATACTAGTAAATGTAGGGGGAAGATTACTCTTTCCTCTGTGGCTGGTAACCTGAATCGGGCTGAGTTGAAGGCCCCTGGAAACCACTCTGCGCTTGGCTGTTGGAAGCAGGCAGCAAAACCCCCGACTGATCCTCGGGCCGCAGGGTCTGAGCAGGACTTTTCCTGCAGTTCTTCCTCCTTCCATGTGCTGGGGGCTGAGATCTGGGAGCCTCTGCTGTCCTAGCAGTGTCTGGGACAGGACTGGAGCATGTGAGGGTAGGCATGAAGGGAGCAAAAGGGGACAGGGACTAAGCAGGGAAGACGAGGTGGAAAGATCTGCAAGTACTAGGGTGCGCTGCCCTGGAGCTGAAGCCTGGATTCCCGAGTCTTGATATCCCCCTGATGTCTGGCAAAGAGCTGCGAATCCCACCAGCAATGCGTGTCTCGTGTTTCCTCTCATAGCAGCCGGGCTACATGGAAGACAACAACCTACTACTGCTACCAGTTGCCCTGTTAGTGCAATTGGTAGAAATTTGTGCTCCCTCTATGCTTGGAGCTGTACATACACTTAGCATATGGGCTTGCACAGGGTTTCCCTTACAGCCTGATGTCCCAGGCCTGGTAGTGACTGCGCACTGGCAGACCTTGCTGCTAGCCAAAATGACAGTGCTTTGTGTGGGTGGCAGGAGGGGGGCTGCTAGCACAGCGTGGCTTGGAGAATCAGGGCCACGCAGATAAATAGATTATCAGCCTGGTTTATCCTTTGATGTGCTAAGATCGGGGCTGGAATATTTTTTCCCTGCTGTTTTGCTGTGAATTAATTAGAGGGTTTCTTTGGTGAGATTTCTCTTCTGTAGGATTAACCCATGGAAGTCTTGCTCTGCTGTAAGAAAATGTAGGGATGCCTGCACACCCCAGTGCAGGGCCCTGCCTGAGCTAGCTCGGAGAGAGCCAGGCCCAGTGCCGAGAAGCTGCATAACCATATTTGTGGGGTACTCTGCTCCTGCTCGTGTTCCCCGCTGAGAAGCAGGGCTAACTAGCCCAGCGGGAGCACGGGGCTACCGTCACCATAACCGTGCAGAGCTGGCCGAGGCGTGCAGCACCGCGATGGGTCGTGTCTCTTCTTTGGTCAGTGTAACCATCATTTTTAAACAAGAAGGGAGCCCAGGATTACTGTGTCTCAGCTTTCCCGCGAGCGAGCGAGCGTGCTGCTTCCCATCTCTGCAGCGTGCTGTGGCTGGAGAGTTGCTCAGCTTTCTGTTTACTTCTTATTAGCTGTATTAGCCTATTGCACAGAAGCCCTATTTGAGCTCCCAGCCTCAGTTTCCGTGAAATGGGGTGCACGATGCCGCTCTCCTGTGTGAGTGCTTTGGGACCGGATGATGGCAACAGCTGTGTAAAAGGTGGGGCAGGGCATTAAGGACTTAACTAAACTGGGGTCTCTGCCTGCCACCTGTTCTCACAAATTGCAGTAGCTCCACACTGTCCTGTTGAGGCCAGAGTGGCCCAAATTACCCCCTCCTGCAGCTCTGTGGCCTCCTTCGGAAACGTGCCCTGGATCTGGCCTAGATGAACCCTCCTTATGTCCAAGGCCCTGGGCAGATATGGCAGTCTATAACCAGCCTGGCCTTTACCCCTCCCTGCCATTGGATTCCTTCCCCTTGCTGCATCTGCCTCTGTACCAGACATCTTGGCATTGTCCTGCCCTCCTTCTGATCTCCTTGGCTTCCCCTTCATACAATGAAGGCAGCCTCACCACCACCACCAGCTGCTTGGCTCCTCTTCTAGACGTACGTTCATCTTGCATGGCCCTAGCTTTTAGTCCTGAGAGAAGTTCCCTCCCTAGGCAGCGCCAAGCAATTTAGGCAGCTCCCAGCTGGGTCTGGGCTTCTCGGGTGTTACTTTATGCTCCTTGAGGACTTCAGGAGCAAATTTGGCCTCCCCCACGCTTCCTAGAGCAGGGGGTCAGGGTGGCTGACCCCGCTGCTTTGGAGTAGCTGTCTCCCCAGCTGGAGCCCCAGGGGCTCTGGAGTGAGGTCGGGGAGACGGGATGGAGTGGATCTGCCCGTACCCCCACCTTTCAGTGACTTTGCAAAGGGAGCAGGGAGCACAGGGTGGTGCGCAGGGTCCTACAGGGGATGTCAGAGGGTGAGAAATGATCTCAAAGGAAACATGAGTGATTGAAGGAGTGGCCGAGAGTTGGAGCCTCTCGATGCATATGTTAGACCAGGGCTGGGCAATTATTTCAGGCGGAGGGCCGTTTACTGAGTGTGGCAAGCCACTGAGGGCCACATGACAGGCAGCCAGGGGCAGATAAATATTAATTTTCTAAATTTTTTAGAGGCCCTGCGAGCTGGATAGAATGGCCTGAAGGGCCACATCCATGCCGCATTTTGCCCACCCCTGTGTTAGACCCACGAAGAGAGATGGTACACCCGATCCTCTGCTTGGACTGTAACGTCTCGAAGGCCGGGACCATCTTTGTGTTCCACATCTGTACAGCGCCTTGCACGGTGCAGCCCCTGTCCATGCCTCGGCTCCCCTCGGGCACCGCAGCACGAATCATCATTGAATGGAAGACCTGCCATTGCTATCACTGGGCTTTGGGACGGGCCTGAAGAGAGAAAGGGATGGGGAACTTGAAAGCCTGTCCAAAGCACTCCAGCCCCTGGAGCCTAAGAGATCAGCCTCTCTTGCCAAGTTGTCTCGGGGCATCTCTGGAAGGTGCAAATCTATCTTGGCTTCTGCTAGGCTGACCAAAGTCGAGCTATATAGCGCAAGCTTTCATAAGCCAAAGCTGACTTCATCAGCCGCATCTCTGCCACTTGCCAGCCAGACCCAAGAAGTCCGACGGCGTGCGAGTTGAGTGTCCACCCCAGCCATTGAGAAGGTTTGTCAGGGTTTGCAGCGAGCTGCTGGTCTGGACTGGGGGGTTTGTAGGGTTTGAGAGCTGCCTAAAGAGCGAAGCTGGCAGGAAGCTAGCCCAGCACAGAAGGCCTGTTCCCTGCTCCTGGGAGTAGCACCATTGATTTCATTGCAATTCCCCTCCAGGAGAGGAATAATCCACTGAGCTCCATGCAGCCTGCCTGTGAAGATGACAGCCTGCCTGGGGAGCCTTTGGCTCCTGTTTCAAAGGGGAGCAGATTTCAGGAAACTCGGAGTTTAATGGATGACGGAGTTGTTTGAACTCGCCCTCTAAGCTCCTTCCCTGTGGACTATCCTCCACTGATCTGTCACGGAGGTGGCAGGCTTGCGGGGAGGGGGAAAAAATAAAAGCGGAAACAATGACAAAAAATCCACCCCCCTTTTTTTTTTCTCTCCATGCATTATAATCTGCATGCTCACCAACTGTCATCTAGGTGAGCATTTATAATGAATGCCCAACTGAGGGCTATTTGGGAAGTGGTATCTTTATGCCTATAAATACAGCCAGCTGTTAATCACTTCCTCACTTATTTCAGCCTGCCACTAAGGTTTGCCTTTACTCATTCCTGCAATCCCCCGGGAACTGCCAGCTACTATGTTCTTCTTGAGAAAACACCATTTGTATTTTTTTTTTTTTAACTCTACCTTGAACTCCATTAGGAGCTGTGTGTTTTCCCGTCTGCAGTTGTGTCATATTCAAAACGCACCGTCACCATCGGCGATTGCTGCCATGTTCACATGATTGGAAATGTCAGAGGCAACTTTTTGCGTGCGTGCGTTTTACTCGCCAATAAACTTTTACCACCATCACCCCCACTTTTTTTATTTATACGGCCCCAAACACGGCGGGAGATATTGGATCCATATCAGAGTACAAGAGGACTTGAAAATAGCTACTAAGCGCAGAGAGGAAATCTGTCATCCCGTCGGGTGAAATACGCTATTTTGATTAGGCATTCAGCAGGTAACCCAAACATAATTTATGGCACTTAAGCAGCTGCACTGTGGTTTCCATTTGGCTCGCAGAGATGCCTCCCTCAAAGCGAGCGCCTTGTGTTGGGAGCCAAAGCTCCCAGCTGAGTGAAAATTGTGGAGCGGCATTAAAGGAAGAAACAAACAAACACAATTAGGAGACCAGCAACAGCAGGGCCCCGACCTGCAAGCCTCTTAATCAGGGAGGGGAACTCGGTTGCATCCCCAAAGGGAGAAGAAAGGAGTTTTTTGTTGTTGGGTTTTTTTTGCATAGCAATGGTCAGTAGCTTCTGGCTACCCAGTTTGTAGCCCTCCTGGTTTGGATCTCCTGTGGGAAGAGCAGAGGTAGCGAAGAAGTGACTTGATCACAGCGAGGAAGTGCTATGGGGCAGGGGCTCTTCTGCCTGGTTGACAAAAGCAGATCCAGACCCAAGGGCTGGGAAGTGGGGGGAGACAAATGCAGACTTCAAAAAAGGAGGCTCAATTTTAGGAGGGAGGGGCTCTGGTAAAATGGGAAGGCGGGCAGACTTTGAAATGGAGCAGTTGCCACCAGCTCTTTGCAAATCCCTTTGTCTCTTCGCTCTTTCCTGCCAGGACAGCTTGTTCTCGGCTGTTCACACCTCATTAAGTCTGGTTGCCTTGTTAAGCTGAGGGCCTTGCTGCTAAAAGCCACCTGGAAATTCACAGGGCCCGATCAGTTGATAGCACAGCCTTGACCAGGTGGAGAAGTAGCTGGATTAATCATTTGTTCCCCGTGTCAGGCAATTTCCTGGAGGCCAAATGAGCCTGCAATATATGAAATGATAGGCTTGACAGAGGAGCCGTGAGGCAGGGTTGCCAGCCGGTGTTGTACAGGAAGTCAAACTGTGATGATCACAACAGTCTTTATTTGGCCCTGATCACTCCAGAATTCAAGGCACGGTCTGTTTTCCCAAGGAAAGCACATGGGGCATCTATACACGTGCTCCAGGGTGGAGGGAGGGGCGCGCTTTAATTGGAGCAGCTCTGAGAGCTGCTCTAATTAAAGTGCCCGTGGTGTCCTGTGTATTCAGCGCCTGCGGGTGTCGTGTGTATTCAGTGTCCTGCGGTTCAAAATAGCGGTGGGGGTGCTTTAACTAACTAAAGCTCGTCGAACGAGCTTTAAAGTGCCCTCACCACCATTTTGAAATGCAGGGAAGCTGAATATATGTGATGCGGAGGTTGCTGGAGCTTGCTAATTAGCATGCTCCAGCAGACTCGATTAATCGGGTAATGCTAATTAGCGTGTGTCGGAGCAGAGGTCCGTCGTGTATAGGAGCCCATGGAGATTCAGATTTTGGCTTTAGACTTTCAGGGCTGCTGCAGCTTGGAAGTGTTTCATGTCAGCGGAGACCCTAGCCCTCCCACTTCGAAGCCCTGCCTTGTTCAGAGCAGGCCTGTTCTCCTGGAAAGTCATTCTTTTTCACGGGGGGAAAAGGGGAGAGGGAGGAGGTGACCCAGTCAGTTTTGGAGCAGTGAAACATGTCTCAGCACAATGGGTTTGTAATGAATGGTGTCCAAGAAAGTAAATGAGGATTTACTACCGACTCCCTCTCACAATAGTGCCACTAGGGGATGTACAGTGAAATGATTAGGAAGCAAGTTTTAAAACAGATCAGAAAAAAAGGAGCTCTTTTTCACAGAGGGTAGCATTAAGCTGGGGAACTCATTGATACAGGTTGCTGGCTGCTAATTTAGCTGGGTTCAATAGAGAGTTGGGTAAATTCCTAGAACCGTAGAAGATGAGGGTGGAAGGGAGCTCGGGAGGTTGCATCTAGTCCAGCCCCCTGCTCAAGGCAGAACCAGCCCCAAATACATCATCTCAGCCAAGGCTTTGTTTAGCCGGGTCTTCAAAACCTCCAAGGATGGAGCTTCCCCCACCTCTGGGTAACCTGTTTCAGTGCTTTACTAAATGCATCGAGGTGAGGCCCACTACCAACATGTTAATTAAGACTGTCCTCCACATTAAGGCTCCCTGGGTCCCTCTCTGCTAGACGTTGTATGGGCAGTGGAGCAGGGGATGGATTAGTCAGGATAGGCTCTGTTTAAACACCCTTCCCCTTCGTAGAGGGGTGGGCAAAATGCGGCCCGCCAGGCCAGTCTATCTGGCCCACGGGGCCCCTAAAAAATTTAGAAAATTAATATTGGCTGCCTGTCATGCGGCCCTCGATGGCTTGCCAAGACTCAGTAAGCGGCCCTCTGCCTGAAATAATTGCCCGCCCCTGCCTTAGCATCTGCTTTGTGCCACTTGGAGGGGCAGGGGATGGGGCTAGATGGGCCCGTGATGTGGCATCTCTCATCTTCTATCATGTGCAACCTGCCTTGGCTCTTTGATACCAGGCAGGCAAGGAATTAATGTCCTGGCTGCTAAGCGAGGTGCCAATGCAAGTGGATCCTCGGAGGACAGCTCTTGACATGGCCTCTTGGGCGTCTTCCCCAGAGACTGACTAGATTCCCTTTTAAATCCAGAAGCCATCATGAAACTGGGGCCCATAACCGCTGTACTGGAGTGGGGGTCGGCTTTCCTTTTATGGCCCCACTGCCTCCCTGGCCACTGCCTGAGCTGGGGCCGAAGTGGCACGGTTTGACCTCTGCTGAAGAGTGTTTGCCGCCTCGGGAGTAACTAGAAGGTGGGCCCAGTAGGATCGGGTGAGCTCTGAGCTGCCACTGGATCACATCTGGCCCCATCGATCACATCCTCCATATCTCCCTGCCTGTTCTGCCTTCACGCCTTGCTCATCACAGCTGCATCCAAACCCAGACTCAATTTGTGGCATTAATTTAGCACTGTGTGATCCCACGTGCACCTGTTAGAGACCGTGGGGCTGGCGGGGGGTCTTGGGGCAGACGCATGGAGATCTCCACCTCGTGTCCCATTTGTCCTAATTCCCCTGCCAAGCAAGGGCTGGGCAAAGGCAGGCAGGCAAGGCAGTAATGGGCCCCTTCCTGTAATGTGCTGGGAGTTACATGCATAATTCCATTTATTGTTAACATAACTCTCAGCGTGTCGGGCCGAGAACATGAGCCGCTGAGGAGACGCTAGCTTGAAAAGTCACTTTGTAGCAGTTAATTAAGTGGAAGCGAGTGGACGTCGAGAGGGGAGCCAAAGGGAAGCGGCGGCAGCGAGAGGAAGCGATGAAGAGGGCTCCTTCAAAGGGAGCTCTTAAAGCAGCATCGCTTTGGACTCCTCTGGGAGCATCCAGCTGGGTGGCGACAGCAGCCCGGGGAGGCCTCGCTCTGCCCAGGAGAGGGGTTTGCAGGGTGGCTCGGATATTGGCCTGGCACTCAGGACCGTTGCTCTGCTGCCTGGCTGGGGAAAGTCGCTTCCCTCCCTAGACTCCTTTTCCCACGTGGACACGGTGCCCGGTTCAGGGCAGCCGCCTTGGCTAAAGTTGTCAGCACCGTGCAACTGGCAAACCCCAGCAACATCCGAAGCTTGGTGGAGCAGGTATCCAACTCCCTTGGACCCTCAGAAAATCCTTCCCACCCTCTACTCCCAGCTCCTCTGCGGATGGGCTGAGCACCCCCAGGCAAGGCAGGCGTTGCATCCGTGACTCGGTTTCCCTTTTATGAAGGGGGCAATGCCTGCTACATTTGAGGCTTGATTAATCAAGGTCTGTGAACTTCTTGGGAAATTCTTGGTTGAAGGGTGTGAGGATGTTGCCCAGAGGCACTCGGCTCAGTGCAAACCCCTCGGCCCCATCTCCCTGCTTGCCCCTGGAAGTCTGTGGCAGTCTGTTGCATGCTGCACCCATGATGAAGTGGCTGGGCCAGGAGGGGCCATTTATCTCGGTGCTTGGGGGCTGCTTTCTATCCTCGTCCCTCCTGTGCAATGATACGGTCATTTGTGCGCCCCGATCTGCCTCTGTCTGTGCAGGTAATTGCCAAGGCTTCTCCGTGCCCCCGGTGATGCATGGCGGTGTGTGCTGGGCATGGGGCCGCTGCCTGCCATCGCGCCGGAGTGTTTATTATATGGATAAAAAATCAATAGCAAAGGGATGGCGAGAGTGACAGCGCTCATCCGTCACTCAAGAAGGGAGCCGGGCTGCGGCTCGGCTGTTCACGGCCAAGGCTTATTCAAAACTGCTGCAAAATAAGTGTCGGGCTCCATAAATTGGGCTCCCAGGGACAGGGCCCAGGATATAGATCAGAAGCCTTTGACTTTGGAAGCGTTTTCCCCCCTGCTCCCCTCTCGCTTTGTGACTATTGGCTGGACGCGGTGGACTGCTCCTTTTCGCCGCTGCCACCGCCTCCCACAATAACTTGTTAGACAGGAGGTATTCACGGGCACACTCTGTTTAAAGGGACAAGGATTTATGGCTGTGGTCTTGCCAGCAAGGCTGGGAGATGGCTACAGGAGCAGGGGATAACTCAGTGGCTGGAAATTGATGGAGCATCACAGCGGGGAGGAGGGATCGCCTCCCCGACAGGCCTGCGGGCGCTGCCGGCTGCTTAGAAGGATGCCGCGTCGAATCCCCCAAGCCCCTTTATGCTGCCTCATTGGAGTCCTTCCTGCCGCGGTAGTAAATAGCCTCTCCAGCCACGTCGGTGAGCGGATCTATTTTTCCAACATCTATCACTGCCCAGGATTGCTTTTAAACAAGAAAAGGGATAAAGGAGAAAAAAAATTGACCTCAGTCATTGCAGAAAAAAGTGCTGGGTGATGGATGAGCCACTTGTCAGGTTTGAGAGGGGGCCTGGGAGGACCGGTGTGATGCTGATTTACACCCGCTGAGGATTCGGCCCATGATCTTTCTGTGGTTTTAGCATCAGGCATTTCCCTGCTGTCCGTGGAGCGCCAGGGTCTGATGGACGGCAGCTTGGCGTCCCCACTGCCTCCTACTGGAGAGGCTCAGAGCCGCCTGACTGCAAGCTCCAGGCGGCCGGCGCAGCTTTCCCATAGCCGCTGCCGGGAAGGACACGTGCTTTTGGGGGAGGAGGAGATGTGCGTGCTAGCCTTGCTCTGAAGCACGTTTCAGAGTGGCAGCTGCAAAGTCCTTAAGCGGCCCTGGATACTTATTACAGTGCCTTGGTGAATAGATATTAGTCATAGTTAAGAAGGCCACGCTATTGTCAAGGGGAGTTGGGAGCTGATGCTTGAAAAAGAAATCCATGACGCTGACATTTTTTTTGGGAGGCGGATGTGGTTGTATCGGAGGAGGCGGTTTGGGGGAGAGCTGGGGATGCTGCCGAGAGATGCGCTGGGCCACGTGACAGGCTGGTAGGGCTCCGTTCTGCTCTCCCGAGGTCCTTGGGTCTTTTTGCAGGGACCAGAATGGCGTATCTGGACAGCAAAGGCAAGGTGTGAATGGAGCCCAGGCCGGCTTTCATCCAGCTAGTATGGATGCGTGATAGCTGGGCAGAGGTTGGGGTATGGCGTCGAGCAACCAGAGCACAAGGCCTCCAGGACTCCCAGCCTGCACTTGTGTTTCTTCTCTGCTCTTCCTGCCGGCACTGGCTGCATGGAAGGTAGCTGGAGGGATGCTGATGTGCCCGGCTGTTGAGCCTTTGCTTTGCATGGACATCCCAGGTGGGATCAGGATCAGACTGGCAGAGCTGGTATCCTTCCTTCCATCCCCTGGTTCCAGGAGTTCGAACTGGAGCGGGAAGGTGAAAACCAGCAGTGGTGGCATTTTGCACGTAGACACATTCCCATCTTTTCTCCCCTGTTCCTCTTGATCACCGTAGGTCTCCTTCTACAAGGGCCAGCCCCTGGCACTGAGCAGGGGTAGATGCCTGCCCCAGGACACTGCAAACCACGGAAAAAATTATCTGCCCTCTGAGATCAGATTCCTTGAGCCACAATCCCAGAGCGGGGTCTCTTCCCCCACCCCCGAAGAGCCCGGTGGGGGGGGCTGGGGACTGGGGATTCTGGTGGGACACGGAGACACAGGGCTGGTCCCTTCTGCTGGATGCTGTGCCTTGTTCTGGGTGAGTCTTGCTGACAGATGGGCTTGCATTAGAGTAATGGAGAAGCCGCACGTGCTGTCAGCGTGTCTCAGCTCTTGGCGTCCCACTTGACTGGGAACTTTAAAGCAAAGACTGGGATGCACGTTGAGACCAGAGGAGATGCCTACATGAGTTTTGGGATGGTTTTATGCCACCCTAGTTGGAGCTGGGCTTCAAACCTTGTGAAGGCTGGAGCCTGGATTTGAACTCTCTGCTCTGAATGCTCAGCCGCCCTGGGTCGAGAGGAGCCAGGGCAGGAAAAGACCTGCTGCTTGTTCCACACGGGGTGTAGCAGGAATCCCCCAAGGGCTGGCAGTTGCTTTCCTTTCAAGTACAGCTGCTTTTCTGTCTGTCTGTGCTCCCATCCATCCATGCGTCCATCTATCTATCCGTCCGTCCACCTCCTGGCTCAAGGGTCACCACCTTTGCTCCAGAAACAGATGGACGCCCATGGGATTTAACCCTACCCGTGGGAGATGAGCTAGGTGTGGTCTTTGCTTGTTGCACTCAGCGCACCCAGGGGCGTCTCTGTGCTTGCTATAGAGCTCTGTCTATCCCTTGGGCCCCTCTCTGCTTCACCCTTTCTCCCTGGAGTCTCCCTGGGTTGGCCGTGTATTTAACTCCCCTCCAAGTGCCCCCTGCACCACTCGAGGTTGCCCAATGCGTCTTCAAAGGAGGTGGCAAACAGACACCAGATTGGTGGGGTCGGTCTCAGCACCTTGTGCAGCCCCCAGGTCATGGCTGAAACCCAGTCGTGGTTCTGCGCTCCCAGGCACTTTGTGGGCTGCAGGTATGGGCCCTCCAGCCAGCACATCTGCTTCCTGTGCACCTGCAGGAGCAGCTAATGGCCAGGGAGGAAAGAGCCCGTGATTTATGGAGCATCTGCTCCCGGCGTTCTGGTCATGGCACATTTGCCCGGAGTTTCCCACCAGCCTCTGCCTACTAGGTCCCAATCCAAAGCTGGTGGAGCAGCTCTCCCGGATCTCGGTGGGATTCGGCATTGGGCCCTACTTGTCCCGTCCTCCCACAGCTCTTGGTTGGAGATGTTTGGATTCTCGGCCGCGTTCTCCGCTGGGGGAAGTCAACGTGGGATTTCATCAGGTAGCCTAGGGAAGCCTGCTGCTGCTGGCAAGAGCCAGGCTAAACAGAGTCAGCAGGAAGAGGAGCGTCGTTTCTGGCTGGAGAGAGCACTGTCCCCACTGGGGGCATCTCAGGAGGGGGCAAAGACCTGGTGGAAGTGCCCTGGCTTCAGCTGTGTTGCTTGCCAAGCCTTGGTGAAGCCCTGGGATACAGGATCCTTCTCTCCAGGCGCATGGTAGCTGCAGAGCTGCTGCTTGTGTTTGTAGGAAGCAGGGGAAGCGTTAGCATCCAGCGAGGCCCCATGCTGCATTCCTTGCAAATTCCAAATTGAGGCAAGCGGCGTGGCTTAGCTTTGCAGGTTCTTGCAGCTGAGACCCCGATATCGGCACGAACTCCCAGCGATGCACGCAGATCCAGCGCACTCGAGCGTGCACCGGAAAGCCAGGCTGAATCAGGGCGTGTTTTCTGCAACCTTTACCGAGGAAAAGGGCCAATATTCCTGGCATGCGAGAACAAGGAGTAGTCGTGTGGGGGGGAAACATTCCCCTTGCACACAGCCGGACTCTTTGATCAGGATGCCTGGAACATGAAAAGAACAGCGTTGCTATTAGAGAGCTTACAGGCCTTTTACCAAGAGTCAGAGGGTTGGAGACTGACTCCAATTATATCCTGCCCTCGTGTTGCAGGAAACGGTCACCCACCGAGGCGGGAATCTTTTGCCTGTTTTAGCCCAGTAGCGGTCTGAAAACAGACTGCATTTGAATTCCCTTGATAGGCTCTTCCTTCCCTCCCAGCACGCTCATTAAAAGGCGAGGTTTTTGCACTCAGGATCAGGGACAGATCTGAATGGCAGCCTGGGGCCAGACTCTCTTTGATGTGCTTTCGGTTGTCTCCATTTCTGGTGATAGATGTAATGCCACACCTGTGGGTGATTCGTGCTGTTGGGGGGGCTGAATTAGGAGCCTCGGGATCTTGAAACACGAGGCTCAGCCAGCTCAGCTAATAGAATAAGAGCAGTAATAGGCGCATCAACCTTTGTCGGTGACCCTGCCGTCACTGGAAGAGGAGGATAGAGCAGCGCGTTGGATGGGTGTGGGCCACGTAGGCATTTTCTCTGTGCTGAGTGCATCTGCGTTTTTCCACTAGCTTGCAAACCGGTGGAGGGCTGAGGTTTTATTGCCACAGATCTGCTCTCTCGCTTTCCACCCAACTCGCGGCGCGTCCGTCGGTAGGTGGGAAAATGACCCATCATGTCTGAGAGGCACGGGAGTCCAAATCTGTACATATGTTCTACACATTGGGCGTTCAGCTGGCTTGGACGCCTGGTCGTAAGGACCAGCTGGGAGCTGCTGGGTGCCTCGTGCTTTGGAAAACCTGGCCCTTCTTTAGTTGCCAAAGGGAGAGCTGAGCCCTTCTGAAAAAAAATCTGTTGGTCTCTGCTGGAGGTGGATGTGAAACGGGGCAGCGGGGGAGAGCGTCTTGGCACCCTCCAGAAAATGGCAACACAGATGAATGTTTGTCCATTGAAACTTCCAGGGGAAATGTTTGAAGCTTCGTGGAGGGTGGGGAACAACCCTAAACAGAGTTGTGTTTTGGCAGCCGAAACCTGAGAAACGATCTGTTTTGCATTTTTGGATGAAAAAATGGAAAGTTTTCGAGGAAAAGAGACTAAAAAAAGCATGATTTTAGTGGAAAACCCAGTTCTCTGCTAGAAGAAAAAAAAAAAAGGGTTTCTGGAGGACTTTCAAGCTTCCTGAAGTTTAACCCATCTGTTCAGCTAGTAGGACAGCAGGGAAAGAATTGGCGATATTATCCTATCTAGGAAAGACGGATTAAAGACGGTGGGTTTCAATAAGCGCGGCCAGTCGCTCAGCTGTGATGGGAAGCTGATGCCAGTCGTGCTTCGTTTGGACATGGGGGTCAAAGTTTTAATAGCAAGGGCCATGAGCTACTGGAGAAAGTGGCTGGGGGATGAGATGGCTTCTCTGTCACGTGCAGCTGTTGAACATCTTTCCAGAGGATGCTCCAGATGTGATGGGTGGGGAGCAGGAAGGACAGTGTCTTGTTCGTGTTGCGCAGGAGGTGCGCCCGCATGGGCCTTCGAATCCGTGCAGCTGCGAGCCCTCTAGCTGGGCCGTTGAGGTTTATCATAATACCAGCAAAATATGGCTGTCGACTGGGCACTTGGGCAATCATAATGAGAAAAAGCTAATCTTCTCCCCCCATTTATCCTCTGCCAAATATCACTGATTTTAGGCAATTGCTTCACTCTAATAAAATCAGAGGAATGTTCCGGTCTCCACAGTTTTTAAATTAAAACTGAAAAAGCAGCGGAAGAAATGATTCGCTCTAGGCAGGATTGCCGTGGCCCCCCCCTCTTCAGTTGGGTTGCCTTTGCTTCCCGGCTCCCCAGAGCTGATGCTGAGAAGGAGGGAAGGGAAGGGGAGGAGAGGTGTGAGAACAGCTAACCCCTGGTAATTGCCACTTAACGGAGCTGGCTGCGTGTGGGTGACAGGCTGTGCGATTCCTGGCCATGGCTTGTACAGAGCTGAGCCGGGCCAGCTTCCGGCTAAGACAATACCTGCGTTGGGCTTGGAGCAGGGCTGGGCCCTGCCATTGCATGGCATCCGAGCCAAGCCCCTGGATCCAGATGATCCCTGAAGTGTGGATCGGGGCCCAAATCTCAATGGGCACCTGCGTCCTGGTTTTACAGCCTGGGATGTGCTGATTTGTGAACAGCGTCGGCTCCCTTCGCACACCCTCCCATGGGCTGGGGTCACTCAGTCAGCTGCCAGCCCATCGCTCGGTCCCAGGGCCGCCTCGGCAGGTGGGGGTGCCCGCTCGGCTCCTGCAGCCTGGGGTAGCTAATCCCAATCAGAGATTAGGCATCGGAGAGAGAGCACCTACACGACAGCTTCTCTTTTCTTGGAGATGATTGAGAAAGAGCAGATAACGAAGCAAGGATTAATTAAGCCAAGCCGGCACTGGAGGACAGGACCGAGGCAGCTCCAGCATCCGGCTGGCTGAGGCTTTCTGCTGGCTGTTGCCTGGGAGGGGGTGACGGCAGGGGGCTGATATTTCAGCGGCTCGGTGGGAGGCGAAGCCATGGGGAGAGGAAAAATGAGTGCTTTCTTTATTTGGCCAGTGCCAGCAAATCCTGCAGAGGCCGGTGGGGACCGGCGGGGATGGTATTAACAGACTGCTGAGCTCCTAACACGGAGCTTGCCTGAATTGGATGAGCGTCGGGAAAGGTCAGCAGCTCTGATCTTGTCGCTCGCTGCCAGCTCCCGCCAGCCCGGATGGTGCTCGGCGAAGGATCAAAGCCCTCTTTCACCACGCTGCAGCCTCCCGCACCTGAGCAGCCCTGGAGGGAAGCACCAGCAGCGTTCCTGCGCGACTCGGAGGAGATGGGGGCCTGGGGGAGCTGGGTGATTCACCCTCGTCCTGGGTTCACTGACCGCGGGGCCATTCCTCCTTTCCATGTGCTGGGGACAGCTCTGCCCATGCCTCTGCTCTGAAATGCTCCTTGCTGCAAAGTGAGGACTCGTGGGGCTGCAGTCCTGTCTGGGATGGGCTGGGGGCTGGGGGAAGGACCGATCTGGCTGTCTGAGCAGGTTCCCAGGTTTCACTGCGTGACACCTGGGCCCATCCAAGGTGCATGAGTCTCTCTCAGATGAATTCTGGACTGTGCTGAAGTGGCTGCAGGGCTGCTCCAGTGGCCCATGGCCCAAGTCCTGTGGGGCAGCTCATGGGGCCTGTACACCAGCTCAGCCCAGATTTGGTCTCCTGAAGGCAGCACAGATCAGGACGTTGCATCCCCAGCCCATCCCGGATGCCGAGTTGATGGAAGAGCTCGGCCATCAGCTACCCAGGCCGCGAGCACGTGCCCTCCACATCCCCTGCAGACCTTGTAATGACTGTAGTGTGCTATTGCCTCGTTCAGACTGAGATAGCCATGCGGTGGTTATTTGTCAGGGTCTCCAAGCCTGTGGAGCAGGCAGATGGCTACATGCCTCGGCTCCGGTTGTTATTTAGGAGAAAGCTGAAATGGGGTCGCTGAACAAATTCAGGCTGTGGAACAACTGGCAAGGCTGCGATGCTGGTGATTATAATGAACAATAACCTGAATATGAGCCAGCGGCGTGCTCTTGTTGAGAGAGAGAAGCCAACAGCATACTGGCATACTAACACAATTAGCATACTAATACAATAGCTGTATTAATAGGAGCATCGCTTGCAAGTCAAAGGAAGTGATTCTGCTTCTCTATTTGGCTCTGGTGAGGCCTTGCTCAGAGTACTGTGCCCAGTTTTGGGCATCGTACTTCGAGAAAGATGCGGATAGACTAGAAAGAGTCCAGCAGAGCAACCAACATCATTAGAGGTCTGGGAAGCACAACTTACGAGGAAAGGCTGAAAGAACTATGCTTCTCGTCTAGAGAAGAGAAGACCGAGGGGGGATTTGATAACAATCCTCATATACCTGGAAGGCTGTTATACAGAAGATGGAGACAGACTGTTCTCTGTGGCTGCAGGGGACAGGGCACAGAGTCATGGTCATAAATTGCAACAGAGGAAATTCAAGTTGGAGATTAGGAAGAACTTCCTCACTAGGCGGGTGGGCAAGCATTGGAGCAGGCTCCCTAGAGAGGCCGTAGCATCTCCATCCTTGGATGTTTTTGAGAGCAGGTCAGACAGACGCTTGGCTGGGATGGTTGCGTCAGGCATGATCCTGCATTGAGCAAGAGGGCTGGACTAGATGACTTCCTGCGGTCCCTTCCACCTGTATTTTCCTGTGGTCCTGTGAACCAAGGGGCTGTGTTGCAGCATCCAGGACTTTCTCCCCGTCTCAGTTTATCTAGAGAGGTTGCAGAGACTGTTGGAGTGAAAACAGCCATGCGCAGACACACAAACGCACGCGTACCTTCGTACGCAGACAGCAACCCTGGAGGTTTTCAAGAGGAGACTGGACAGTCACCTCGCTGGGGTCACCTAACCCCAGTTGTCTTCCTGCCTGGAGCAGGGGGGCTGGACTCAATGATCTGCAAGATCCCTTCCAACTCCTAACTATCTATGAATCTATGAATGAAAGAATATTAAGCCATTAAGCAGAGCTTTGTAGTCTGAGAAAGGCTGAGGGTATTCCTTTCACTTGTTCATAGTACACTTCCATCTAAGGCTCTTGTTCTTTGTGTCAAATTACTATTCCTATAGAAGAAACTCATGGGAGATGTGAGCAAGGTGGGTAGAAAAATCAGTGTCACCTTGCAGTATTCCCCTGTGGAAGGAAATTCAGGAATTCACACTGTTAGAAGGCAGTAATGTCTTCTAAACTCTTCTGAAGATACATGTAGCAAGGACTCTTTCAGATTTATAGATGCCAGTGTTAT
>NW_017729015.1:14429474-14429697 GCF_001723915.1 Gavialis gangeticus | reverse complement strand
TCTATGACTCTCCCTGCCGTAGGAGCTCCAGGTAGCTCTAATCCTGTTCGGCAGGTCCCCCACCCTCATAGATTCATAGATTCATAGATTAAGGGTCGGAAGGGACCTAGTAGATCTTCTAGCCCGACCCCCCGCCAGGGCGGGAGAACAACAAAAACCCCAAAAAGAGAAATGGGACTCAAACGAGTCCAGCTAGGTGGGCATCCAGCCTCTTCTTAAAGAC
>NW_017729015.1:14421809-14428662 GCF_001723915.1 Gavialis gangeticus | reverse complement strand
CTCCTCTGGTGGGACTGTGCACCTCCTGAATCAAGTGGAGGTCCTGCATCTCAGCCAGAAACCTCTTGGAGCGGTCCGTCCCGGCTGACTGCTCCTCCCAGCAGATGTCTGGGTAATTAAAATCGCCCATGACCACTACATCCCTTGATTTTAGTGCCTCTGCAAGCTGACCTGAAAATTCCCTGTCCAGCTCCTCCTCTTGGTTGGGGGGTCTGTAATAGACCCCCACTGTCAAATCCCTCTCCCCCTGCCCCCCCTGAATCTTGACCCAGAGCACTTCAGCTCGCCCTCTTCCCATTCAAGTCAACAGTGCCAAGCTGCCACTGGCGCCCGTAGACGCAGGCTTGGGGTGTGCGTATGTGTGTACACGCGCATGCTCTGGAGGGGGAGGGAATGCGTGTGCGGCAGATTGTGTACACTACATTGCAAGAGTGTAATAATAACACGGGGGTGGGGTGGGAGGCAGGATGCATGGTTTGCTGATGGCAGGCCTGTGCGTGGGGGTGTGTATGCGCGTGTGTGTCACTGTGGATCTGTGTCACAAAGTTCTCCATGTATCTCTTCGCACTGGGAAAACAAGTATGGATTGACAGGCAAAATTGCTGTGCTTCCAAAGTGAGCAGAAACCTCATTCCCGCTGTCTTGTCGCTGACAACAACGGTACAAGCTCCCTGACTCCTTCAGGCCAGAAGCCTCGTGTTAGAGGGGAGGAAAGAAACCAACACCCCTCCCATCCATGTCTAGAGAATATGCTAGTGAGAATTGGGAAGAGAAGCAGCCACAGAGAGAAAATGACCCTGAATTAGATTTAAACAGCCACTTGCTCCTGGGACATGACAGAGCGGTGTGAGCTGCAATAACACAATTACCCTGATGGAGGAGGCTTCTTCCAGCTCAGGGTTCACATGCAAATGCCAGAGGAAAGTGCAGTTTAGCTGGGAATGGAAATCCACCCCTTTCCCCACAGTTCCCTGTGCTTTGGAAGATGTTCACATCTGTAGACCCAACATGCCCAGAGATGCAAGTCCTCAAGTCTCCAGTGCCCAAAGGGCACAGGACTCCAGTCCAGGTTCTTGGTCCAATGGTGCTTAACGCCCCTTCTAGGGGACACCGCAATTCTGGTCCCACTCCAGGCTCTGCCACTCGGCAGCCGGGCACCATTCAATCCTCCTGCTTTGCATTTTCGGTCGGTATACTGCAGTAATTCTCAGTCTGGGTCCTTTGAAAGGTGCAGCTGAGATAAGCCAGGTGTGATAAGCCAGCTCAGACTTAGACTTGTCCCTGCCTGGCTGCTGCCCCCCCCCCCCCCATTTCCCAGACCCTTCGCGGGTAGGTAATTGCTGTAATAAATGAATGTGGTTTTTGAAATGGGGTGCCGCTCAATTCACAAAAGTTATGGAGGGCGCCTTGAGGCTAGGGAGTCTAAAAAGGTTGAGAACCGCTGGTATAATGGTTTCGGCTGCCCAGGCCCTGATTGTAAATGCTTTAGCCCTGTGCCCTCCTGTGCATTTGTACAGTGCCTAGCGCACAAAGCTCCCATGAAGACAGGTCTTGGCAATTGAAAGGTTAACCCAATGAGCTGAGAAGCAGGTAATTTTTCTTGTCCGTGTTCCCATCATCACCGTGGTGCCGTTGGAGGAGAAAGCTCCATGCAGGTGCTCGTACCTGCAGGGAGCAGCTCTGGCTTTGAATGTGTCCTCAGTAGTGTGGGCTCTTTGTAGCACAGCCCAGATCTGGATGAAGGAAGCCCTTTAATATTCTCTGGGAGCTCTGTGTTATCCTATAGGTGTTCAGTTGTCATTTAACATCAGTTAATGAGCACTTACAGTGTTATGTAAATTTGCTCTTCACTCTCACCCGATGAATCAAATAAGATTAGGGTTTTTTTTTTCCCCTTTTAATCTCAGCACTGACAATTTCCTCCCCCCCTTCTCTTTTCCTTTTCATTTAGCACTAAAGCAGCAGAGAGATCACATTGGAAGGCTGAAATTAAAAATGATCTCTTCATATTTTATGGATACCTATTACATGGATACCGATGGAGTGGGAGTGTTATCCTTCGCCATGTCTGGAGTTCAGATGTCTTAGACATAGAAAAGACCCGTTGAGCCTGATTTTAAAAATGCTTTTTTTTTTTTTAAATCAGTCCATGCTATGGGGCTCTAGTTCTGGAAAATATCTCTATTCATGACAGCATTTCAGCACCTGCAAGTACTTAAATCTCATTGAAGTCAATGGAACATAACGGTGTTTCTATAGTATCTTGAATATGGCAGGACTGCATTGTCTTGAACGAGGGTCTAGATAGTAGTAGCAGAGCCTCCTGGGTTATAGCAACACCAGAAGCCTTACCCAAGCCCAGTGTCCCCTGTCATGATGGACCAGGTCCTATCCAAAGAGCCCCCACGTGCCTGACAGTCACATTTTCTTGCAAGTTGGTGTCTGTAGCTGTAAGAAAAATGCCAGTGCAATGAACGGCAGGCTGAAATGGCCACACAAACGTGTCTCGTTACCTGGTTGTACCTGCTGCAGATTGGCCTGTATTGCAGAGGTCGGTGGATTATAACTATTCATAATATAATCTCTGCCGGCTAATGGTTATATTATAAATGGTTATAATATAACCATTTATAATATAATCTCTGCTGGCTCCTGCAGAGATGGGCACTGGTAGGCAACCTTTCCTAGAGCCAGATGCTGAAGTGCTGTCCTGCACCTGTGTTTTATATGCCTGGGAAAGCTATGGGCAGGTATAAAATCGGGTCAGGAGGTGTTCAGTTCATTTCTCTGCCAGTTCAGGGTTGTTCCCAGTTGATATATCAGCTAGCGCTTTGTCCAGGCAGGCTTTAAGTGTCCCATGTAATGGGGCTTCTACTGCTTCCCTGGAGAGACTGTCCAAGACGGCTCGAGATATTGCTCCTGATACGCAGCCTGTCTTTTCCCCTTCCTTAATCCCCTTACGTTCCTCCCAGTTATATTCCTTCTAGCTTGTTTCTTTCTAACTAGGAGTGTTTAGTCAGGAGAGAGAGGACACTGAAGGGGGTTTTGATAACAGCCTTCAAATACCTGAAGGGCAGCTATGTGGAGGATGGAGATTGACTATTCTCTGTAGCTGTAGGGGGTCGGACTATGATCAATGGTCTCAAACTGTAGCAGGGGAAATTTAAGTTGGATCTGAGAGAGCAATTTCTCACTAGGAGGGTGATTGAGCATTGGAACAAGCTACCAAGAGAGGTTGTGGGCTCGCAAGCCCTGCATATTTTCAAGGGCAGGCTAGGCAGATGCTTAGTTAGGGATGTGACCTTCTGAGGTCCCTTTTAGCCCTGGTTTTTTATGGTTTTATTTCCTGGGTGTCGTGGCACCTGAAAAACGAGCAGCCTATGCCAGGCCCATTCAAACCAAAGTGGTTTCAGGGCCTGATCCAAAGGAAAGGTTCCTAGTAACCTCTGTCTCGGATTAGGTCTACGCCAAGAGGTGGATGCCTCCCCATCATTGCACATCTACCCCAAATTGGCTCAGAAGGAGTTTCAAGCGCTTGCCTCATTTCCCCTTCATGGTCAGCCTTGGGCCCCAGCAGGCTGTGCCCAGGTTTCTCCCACCCGTCTCCTGGATGTCCCCTGGTAGGATTGTTTCTTTGGGAAAAGTCAATGAAAGCAGGGTGGGTGGTAGGGAAACCTGTCCAAAAAAAGAGAAACCAATTTTTTTCCTGATGATATAATTAAAGGTGCTAGATGTACACCTTGCTGGGGTCGTTTGACCCCAGTACTCTTTCCTGCCATGGCAGGGGGTCGGACTTGATGATCTGCTCAGGTCCCTTCTGACCCTAGAAACTATGAAACTATGAAATATATTGCGTAAAACTGAGTGTAGGCACAGCCCTGGCTTTCCATTGAAAAGGAGTTCCAGCCAAAAAATTTCAGCGGGTCTTCCCCTATACTCCAGCGTGCGGTTACTATCTCTGGTTACCTTTGCTAGTGCTGTCAGCTGGTTTTGAGCCCATGTGATTGTGCTCCTGCTTTACCAAAGCTTATGATTTTAGATGAGCTGAGCCAGGCGATGAGAAGACACAGCCCTGCAGGAGGTGTCACAGAGGCCCTGGCTTGACTCGGTTGCTCGGAGGAAACGTATGGACATGCGTTCTTGGTCTTGATTCTGCGCAGAATCAACCTGGATGAAATCCTGCCTTGTGAACCCCCCCGCCTCCCTATTTATGATGCTTATTTTAATATGCGTGTGCGCTCTGCTTTTCAAAGCATGACTCGGAGAGGTCTCGGGGGCGAGAAGAACAATTGCAGTGGATCCCTGGAGGCTACAGAGAGTCTTATTAATTATAATAAATATTTAGCAACATAGAGCTGGGAATCTCAGTGCGCTCGGTAAAGGCAAGGAAGCGTCGTTACTCTGATACTGCAGGACAGCTGAGACGCGGATAGGGACGGGGGTCATGCAGTGAGTCAGAGGGGGAGCTGCAAAGAGACACGGTGAATAAACCTCTCCATCTGTCTGTGTCTTCATGCATTTTTCTTCTGGCTCTGGTATTTCTAAAGTGCTTCAAAGATCACTTCTCTGCTCGTGTGAAACGGGCAGGACGTCAGCGAGGCTGATAAGGGCCAGTGGCTTATACCAATGCAGACCTTCCAGCCCAGTCTCAAAGTGGCTTTCTCACTGGTTTCAGTGGGAGTTTTGTGTATAAGTAGCTCTGGAGTTAGATCTTAACTAGCCAGACAAGGCCCAGGCCACTAGGAATAGGCAAGAAACAGGCCGAGAGAGAACTCAGTCACTAAGGGAGCCAGGACACATGGTTACATCACCGAGAAGAGTTTGGCATGCAATTTATGTCTTTATCTTGGTGTCCATTGATAGCACATCCAATTTGTGGAGCAAGGGAGTGTGTGTGTGTGCATGCAGGTAAATGAGATCTTTTTAGCAAACAGCTAAAAGAAAATGAACTCTGGTCTTGGGTACATCCATCTCACAGAACTATTTTCTAGTTCCTTTTCAGGGTAATTATTCTGGGTGTGTAAGAAAGTAACTCAGCAGTTTGAAGACCTATAAGGAAACATGTCAGTCCTATAATGATTTCCTTGATAATTTCCCCCCGGCTTCAAATGAAAGTTGGCTAATGGTTCACTTGGAGGGAAAAAAAAAATAATTGCCACTGATTTCTCCAAATTGCAGAAAATGTATTAATGACACTTTTCAAGACAGAAATAACACAATTTGCATTTAAATGTGCCTAATCTTTGCAAACTCCACTTGGTATTTTCTTGTAGACGCACAAAATACCGAGCGCTTCAGCAGATCATTAAGTACCGGAGTGCGAAAGCGTGGTGATGAATGGCAGGGGAGAGCAGGTGCCCGAGAGACTGAATTCTGGGCTGGGGTTGTGTCAAAATACCTCTTGCTCTGCCTAACGACACCGGGCCAGATCTATGGTTGGTGTAAACAGGTGCAACTCCATTGGTGTCTATGAGTTCACACCTGCAGAGGGTTGCAATGAGGGGAGCAGAAGAACCGGAGACATGCAGATCCAAGCAGGATTCAGAAATATTCCTCTCGGTGTCTTCCATGGAGTGTAAATCCAAGTGACTCCAGTGAAATCAAATCTGGTTTTACATCCCTTTTTCCCCAGGCCACAATCTGCCCCTATGTCTTGCTCGCTAATCAACCGGATCCCTCTGAGAGCAATATTTTCATGCTGGGCCCAACCGGATGATCGCTGGTGTCTTTCCATTGACTTTGCAATGGGCGTTATGTCTTCTGATGATGCCCTGGGGCAGTGATACTCAACCAGAGCCCGCAGCACCTTGGGGTGCTGGGAGATCCTTTAAAGGGTTAGCACTGCTGGGTGTACAAGATGAACCCGGAGCTTCAAACATGTCCTACCCTATTGTGGGCTGAATTCTTTGCAACAGACTCAATGCTCCGTTATTTTTCCTGTAGGCAAGAAACGGGTGACGGCGAAGCCCTGGCAGTTTCTGGGGGTGCCTTGAGCTGAATGAGGGGGCAGCTTGAGTCTAAGAAGATTGAAAACCAGCATGCTGGGGGCATGTCTGTGCTGCACAATGCTGTGCCCTGTGGCAACCTAGTCCTTATCAAGCCAACCAGGTAGAATTGGTGGTAGAGTCACTGCAGCAATGGGCTAAATGAGCCAGGGTGGAACGACTTGCTAATGGATTGTGCTAGCTCATGCCTCCTTACAGGGCTATGGAGACATCCGTGATCATCAGTCGGTTACAGGTTGGGTGTGTGATCGTGGGTTTAATGATGTCCTGGGCCTAGTGTTCAAGCTGGGGGAAGGGAATCAGAAGGGCTGCAGCCACAAGCGAGACTTGTCAGGAGGAGCTGGGCGCCCCCACCTAGGTCTCAATACTCAGCAGAAATGGGCCATGATGCTCAGGTCCTCTCCAGCACCGATTGATCTCCAAGCAAACCTCATGGATGGGCCAATATCGTTAACCCAGTATTGCACATAGGGAAACGGAGGCCTGGCGACAGTCCCAAGATCACACAATGGGGCCCCTTGTTGCCTGGCTCTGTTTTTTGCCCCATTATCCAGGGAAACATGCTCTGGATAATTAAACGCTGTCTGGCTTGCTCAGCTCTATTGATTTAAGCTCCTGCTTTACAATTGTACGCGGGAAAGGTGAAAGTAGAAGGCCTCTCCAGAATGCCTGGCTTAGAACAACCTTGCTTTATTAATAATGTGTCCCTTGATTTTTTTTCTTATTTTTTATTTTATTATTGCTGTCTCATTAGTAAGAGCCCAAGGGGAATCAGTAAAACACCAGCTGATTTACAAACAGGCCTTGATTCAGCTACTCAATCAGCACAGAGCCCTAGCTAATCACCT
>NW_017729015.1:14415941-14416809 GCF_001723915.1 Gavialis gangeticus | reverse complement strand
GCAGGCCTCTCCAGAATGCCTGGCTTAGAACAACCTTGCTTTATTAATAATGTGTCCCTTGATTTTTTTTCTTATTTTTTATTTTATTATTGCTGTCTCATTAGTAAGAGCCCAAGGGGAATCAGTAAAACACCAGCTGATTTACAAACAGGCCTTGATTCAGCTACTCAATCAGCACAGAGCCCTAGCTAATCACCTTTGCCAGCCTGCCTTCCCTAGGGTCCTCAGCCCGTCAGACTTGAAACAGATGCATGGCATCAACAGACCAACCCCTATTGGCTGAGCTTAACGAGGGGCAGTCACGGTTACCTAGCAGCTTCTGTCCAGGATCTTACAATTATGCATTGAACAGTTGAGTCCACCGGCCCAGACCCTGTGCAGCCCAGGTGTATAGCCCCCGGCTTGTGGCCAGCACCGTGTCTCCCGGGGTTTGAATCCTCCGGGATGTCTCCTGAAGGCTGCTGTTTCAGGCTGCCACCAGACTCAGTCAGAAGTCACTTCCAGTTTCCACGAGGGAAGCCTTTTCTCCAAACCAGAAAGCTTGGAAACCTCTGCAACTAATACATCAATAGGAAAGAAGCTTAGGTGGTGCCGCAATGAATCAGCCCACCTGAAGAACGCTGTTCCCGCTGCATACCATTTAGTTGCTCCTGCTGAGGATCTGACCTTCAATCCATGTTATCAAGTCACTTCTCTTTTATCACAAAAGAGCTTGTATTACTTAGGCCTGGTCTCTCCTTAAAAGTTTTGCTGGCATTGACTGGCTGGCGAGGAGCATGGGGAACAAAAACTCTCCCCAACAGACCCAGCGAGGCCTGCCAAAGCAGTTAGGTCATCGGCGATGTCTTTTTGCCAAGGTAACTCATTG
>NW_017729015.1:14410224-14410941 GCF_001723915.1 Gavialis gangeticus | reverse complement strand
AAATACACCTGCCAAAGCAGTTAGGTCATCGGCGATGTCTTTTTGCCAAGGTAACTCATTGGGGTGCAGCCCTGGTATAAGCTAGACTAGCCCTGGTATTTATGTGCTGACATAAGGTGGAGTCCCATTCAGAGGGTTTTAATAGACTCCTGATATATTAAGGTAGCTGTATTAGCTCAGCAGTATTAGGGTGGCTGTATTAGCAAACCCTTTCTAGACTGTAGAGGGGATAGGGACCATCTTTTTTGTGCTGTGTTTGTCCAGCACCTAGCACAGTGGTTATTATTATTATTATTATTATTATTATTATTATTATTATAACAATAACTAGAGTAATACAAGCAAATGGAGTTCAAAGAGCCAGTATCGGAAGCAATCCATCAGAGCCATCTTGTGCTTTTAGCAGTGCCAGGATGTTTGCTCAGGGTTTGAAATCTTTCCCTCGCCCAGACAGACTGATTTACACCACAGCGGTTCAGTCAGGTTCCCACCGGCTTTCTTTAGTGCTTCAGATGGGTCCGGCATTCTCCACCTTGAAGTGCAACGCCGCTCAGGATGGCACAAAACTCCTCTCCAACCTTTGAACGCAGCAAAGGGACTGCTGGCTGCCAAGAGCTTTGCTAATTGGCATCCGCGAGGGGCAAAGGCGTTGGGGAGGAAAGGAAGGGGTTAAGGGCTGACCTCTAGGGACCAGTAGCAGCTGATGGGGGCAAGGGA
>NW_017729015.1:14400159-14405224 GCF_001723915.1 Gavialis gangeticus | reverse complement strand
ACACCACGGCGGTTCAGTCAGGTTCCCACCGGCTTTCTTTAGTGCTTCAGATGGGTCCGGCATTCTCCACCTTGAAGTGCAACGCCGCTCAGGATGGCACAAAACTCCTCTCCAACCTTTGAACGCAGCAAAGGGACTGCTGGCTGCCAAGAGCTTTGCTAATTGGCATCCGCGAGGGGCAAAGGCGTTGGGGAGGAAAGGAAGGGGTTAAGGGCTGACCTCTAGGGACCAGTAGCAGCTGATGGGGGCAAGGGAATTAAATGCCCCATCTCCTCGGTCCCTTGCTGAGCTGCAACTTCCATCCGCCTCTGCTCCTCCTCCCTCCGCTTGTCACCCGGCTTGCTTTTTCCTGGTTACTCTTCAAAGAGGCCCGTGAAATCCAAACCCATCCTCCTCGCCTCTGCCGAACCATGACACCTGAATGATGCATGTGGTGGAGACGCGGGAGATGACAACGTCTTTCAAAATAGCACGCCCCACGAGGGGGGCTGGGAGCCACTATTTATTTTCGTTCATTAGGGAGGGTGACGCAGGACTCGTTAGCAGGGCCGCGGCGCGCTCCGCTGATCGTGACTTAGGCTGTCATCTCCGACTCGCACAAATAGATTATGCATTCCACTCCCTTAGCTCTCGCGCGCTCTCCCTCTCTCTCCGGAGAGATACGAATGTACAGATGGATACTTATCTAGTGCTTTTCATCCCTTGATCCCAAAGTGGCGGTAAGCAGCATTATCTCTGTTTATTTATATTTATGACTGAGTGTTACACTCCCCCGTAGGGGATAGAAGTAAGGACAAATCTACAGACACCTGGGCCTGATTGAGGGCTGCTTTTGGAGATGGCAGAGGTAGCTGGAAGGCGCCTTTTTATTGTCCCCTCTGTCCTGCTGCGTGCAGAGATTAGAGCATCCACCGGCTTTTTTTTTTTTTTTTTAACTTCCCTTCCGCTTTTTGGGCTCCTCTATAGGTGATGGGAAGTGCAGGGTACTCTGGCCATACCCCTGCCCAGCTTTATTCCAGTCAGCTTACTCTGTTCGAGGGGAGACCCGCGCTGCCCAGGAGATGCGCACCCCCCTTCAGTCTCCATTCTGCTGCCACGATGCACTCGGGCTTAACCATGGCAGAGTCAGGTCTTGCACGTTTTTAGGACCAGCCAGAGAAAACCCTTCAAAAACTGCCCTTTGGCTTTTTTGCTCTGTTGTATTGTTGCATGTGCTGCCAAACAGCTGGACCCCAGAAGTGGCTGCATCTCAGGTGAAGCGGCACTCAGTGCCAACGCAGATCCCACTAGCGGGAGGACCAGGGAGGGATTGCAACCAAGATCAGAGCAGTGGGCTGTTTGGCTGGCACCCTGTCTCTAAAGTGGACCTTTTCCCAGATGCGTCCGACAAGGGCGGGTGCAGAGGGGGTGCAATGGGGCAGCTGCACCCTGCTTTCAGACCGCATGGCTCAGGGGGGTTAACAGTGATAGTGGCAGCTGCAATGATGGGTGGGGTGGTGGGTTCCCTGCCCTACCCAGTCCCCCAGGAGCAGGCATGGGGAGGGGGAACACCCCTGCCCATAGCTGCTACTTGAGGCTCTGAAGCCTCCCTTGCCCCCGGGCTAGCAGGAAAAGCCGTAGCAGCAGATGGGGAAGTTGGGGAGGAGAGGAGAGGAGAAGGATAGGTAATTCTTACATGCTTTGGGCACTTAAAAAAGTCCCCCGAGGCTCTGGCAGTGCAGTCTGCCCACGCTGGCGGGTGCAAGGGGAGGAAGGAGGCTGTGAGCAGGGATGCTGTATGGGTGGCTGCTCCTGCACCCCCCCTTTGTCACATCCTGGATCCTCCCCTGGCTTCGATGCAGGAACTTATCCACCGCGACGATACCATCCTCTGTGATCCGTGCTAAGGGTTTGTCTTCACTGGCAGGACTGAAAAATCAGGGAGAACATGTAGGTAGGGTCTTCCTGAAACTGGCTTTCTGGGGGCTTTCTCAGTGGCGCACAAAGCGGCATCAAGTTGAGCAGACCATTTCGTTTGCCCTAAACCAAACCTTTTCACTGGGCTTTTGGCCTATTTGGTTAAAAAGGCCCGTGGGCCTAGCTCATTCATTGGGCTTTTGGAGGCATGAGTTACATTCATAACTTTTAAAAATTGAGAATGAAGTCACAGCAAAGCCTCCTTTTCAAACGTGTGTTCAACCCCCACCCCCAGTTGAAAAAAACCCCAAATGAAGACATGAAACCATTTGATTTTTCCGTGTTTTCTTTTAGCTTGTTTTCAGCCCAGACAGCTAGCTGAAATTGGTCTGGATTCACAGGTAGCGACTGATCCAAATCTGTTTTATTTTGGCAAATAAAATATATGACCAGAATATTTTACCCAGCTTTATTGCTCCCGAGAGACTGCTTATGCTCTGAAGCGTGCAGGCATAGCCTTTATAAATTTAGCCAGTGCAAGGGGAGGTGATATTCATAACAATGCCTCTGACTTTTCTTGGGGTCTTGCCCCAGCGGTGCGTTGGGGTGGGCTCTTCTAGGCTGCCATCACGCAGGCAGTACAAGCGTGTTTAGTCTGATGGGACCACGGTGGACTTGGAGTTGTTGAAATGAAAGTTTGGGTTGACTTCAGCAAGGCAGGAGCTCCGGGCTGCTGCGTGAGGGTTAAAACAATTTCTCTGGTCGCTTCAGAAGCAGGTCAGGAGTAATAACAGTAATGATAACTCCTGATGCCCAGTCTCATTCCTAGGGAATAATAATGGAAACACCATCACCTTGCTCCTCTCTAGGCTTTCACATCATTATATTTCAAAAGGCTTTATAAAGAAGGTCATGTGGGATCACTATCCCCCAATTACAGCTGGGGAAACTGAGGCGTGGGGCAGGGAAGTGAATTGCTCAAGGTCATGCAACAGGCCGGTGGATGCCCTGAATCTCAGTCCAGTGCAACTGCGAAGCTGCGGTAGGGAATGGTCCTGCTAAGAGCGGGGGGTCGGACTAGATGTGACCTCCTGAGGTCCCTTCCAGCCCTTATTTCCTGTGATTTTAATGATCCTATGAACAAGGGTGAGTGGGTGGACTGCTGCTAGGCCTAACTGCATCCAAACTTTGTGGCTTATATATTGTGTTAATATGATGCATTGTGTTGTATGATCTATATCCAGGGCTGAAAAGGAGCTTGTTCCCTCCTGGTGGCATCTTTTGATTGACGAAGCCACCCTTATCTTCAGGAAATAAATCTCCTGTCCTCCCTATTATCACAGCACCTCCCCTATAAGTAATGTGCTAAAGGGTGCATGGTTATATATGCTCCGCTTATCTGGAATGCCCAGGGACATATATAACTCTGACTGGTAGGCAAGATTAAAATGAAAGGAGTGTCTACCTGGTAGCTGCTTAAGCGATGGGTAACTAGTTAGGGTGCTTTCTCCCGCTGAGGGTCTGGCACCCTTACATGAGTAGAGGAGTAGACAGATGTTGGCATAAACCTGTATACCAAGGGTACTTTGCCCAGTGTAATATTACCTTCGAAAGAGAAAGGAATACCCCACCCCAAGTGCAAATTTATACTTGCATTGGTTTTGTCTGCCTGCAGTTTATCTTGGGGTAACATTTGCTCAAGGCAAATGGACTATTACTTGCTTCTGTACCCCTTAGTGATGATGTGCTGCCATAGCAACTGCTGCAGGCAGCTATCCCAAGGTAGCAGCGTCTGTCTGCTCTTGAACCAGGGCTCGCTCACGCTTGTGTGCAAATGGATGCAACTGAAACAAGTGTAATCGTACTGTCTGAGCCCTTAGACAGCCAAACTGAATGCAAATGGTGGATCCTAGGAGGGTTGTTCCAACATCGGAAGTGCCCCAAGGGTTGCGGCAGCCTCGAGACTGACTTGACTTCACTTGACGTGTCTGTTAAAGCCAATGGAAAGACTCCTTCTGCCTTCACTAGGACTCGGGTGTGCCCCCAGCATGGTCACTGGGTAAAGTTTTTGCATCCAAGGTCCCTTTGGTGGTCTTGTTAGTTGTTAAGTGTTGGCCGGGTGCTATGGATCTGGGGGTCTGTGTCCAGGTCCCAGCAGCCAAGTGGCTCTGTCCCAGGAAGCATCACTTGTAATGGTGAGGCCCTGGGGAGTGGACTCCTGTCTGGCTCTGAGGGCTGCCCCTGCTGTCCAGGAGCATTAGCAGCGGGTGTTTGGGCAGCATCTTGGCCAGGCTGGATCTGGTCAGAGGTTTGTCAAAGTCCCCAGGGGCCCATCAGCATGATGCCCTCCCAGCCACTGAACCCATGTGAGCACCCACCACCTCCCATCACCATCTCCTCTGTTTAGACTGGCAATCCCAGTGCAGGCCAAACTCATTAGGAGGATGTGGGCCAGCGCCAGCTTGGCACTGGCAGGAGGCTTTTTAATTGTAGAGCCCAAAGCACTTCACCTAGACAGGGCAACCGAGGTCTAGGGAGCTTAGACCCACCGCCCTGAAGCCAGGCGACTTGGCCAAGGTCACGCGGTGAGTCAGTGGCTGAGATGGGCATACGATCAGTAAAAAGTCGCTGTTAATCTTGGTGCACTGCACTTGCTACCGGGATATGTTCACAAGGCCTAGTGATGGATGGGTAGAGAGAGGAGGTGTAGGGTGATGGATGAGTAGATGGGGGCATGTGGGGATGGATGGGTGGATGGCTTGATGGTTGTGTAAGGGCAGAGGAACAATGACGTGGATCTGCCGCAGTTGTGGTCTGCATTACTGTTCCTCTTTAAAGCTTGTAGAGGGGGTAGCACAGACTGGGGGCACGGTGCCCAGGCTTTCCTGAAACACAGCCCTCTGCTCCGCAAAGTCCTGATCCCCTCTCGGCCGCTACGTGTCAGAGGAGGATTAGCCCAAGAAGCTGGCAAGGCCCTTTATTTAGCGGCATTTGTTTTGCACTGAATTCAGGTTGCGCTGGCTGTCTGCAGGCCACAGCAGGGGCTGGAGAAGAGAGATGAGCTGTCTGTCCAGCTGTGCGCTTTTCTACCAGTTCAAAATCACCTGATAGGCAGCCCTCCTGACTAATAGCACAGCAGTTTCTCCCCGCTCCCCAGACACATTTTCCC
>NW_017729015.1:14388466-14395159 GCF_001723915.1 Gavialis gangeticus | reverse complement strand
GATTAGCCCAAGAAGCTGGCAAGGCCCTTTATTTAGCGGCATTTGTTTTGCACTGAATTCAGGTTGCGCTGGCTGTCTGCAGGCCACAGCAGGGGCTGGGGAAGAGAGATGAGCTGTCTGTCCAGCTGTGCGCTTTTCTACCAGTTCAAAATCACCTGATAGGCAGCCCTCCTGACTAATAGCACAGCAGTTTCTCCCCGCTCCCCAGACACATTTTCCCCACCTTTGTTTTAGGAGAATAAAATGTATGTGAAGAGTGAAAACGTTTTATTTCACCAGTGGAAAAACAACACTATTTATTTTTGGGCCGGAAAGTAACCCCATGGAGGTATAAATATTTATACTCCGTATATTACCCTGGCCCCGTTCAACTGCAATTGTTTCATTGGTGTGTATGTGTCAGCACTTCCTAGGGGCTCATTTTCTGGGGGTTTATAGCTCCACTGAAGAAAAACAGCCTTTGAAAACGAGCAGCAATCAAGGCTGTGTGTTTGCATTGACATTGCTGGAAGGTAGGTCTCCTGGCACAGGCTCCTGCCTGGCATCTCCCCCCTTGGAACAGGCCTTACCCCTTGGAGGGATGCTGGAACTGAGCTGGTCTTTACACTCACTGGCTGGATTTCCACCCTGGGGGTTTGAAGCGGTTGCTGTGTTTCACCCCAGAAGTGGCTGCATTTTGGCGGTGGAGTAAACATCATTCAGGCCTAATTCAGCAGCTTGCGTGCACCGAATCCTGAGCCTGTCTGGGGACCTGGCTTCTTCTGATGGGGGCTCACCGAGAACACAGCTCCCTTGGAAATGTGGCCTTAGGGTGCAGTGTGAGAACAGGGCTCTGGCATGGGGAAAGGGAAGCGGAAATGAGGCAGGGACAGCTTATCTGCTCCCTTCTTTCACTCTCCCAAACTGGTGCATCTCCCTGCTTCCTCCTACTGCTTTGTGCTGCTGCTGATCCTTCTTGTTCCCCACACGGGTAGCCCTGGGATGGGTGTGACGTGGATGCCGTGTCATGGGGGGACGGTGTGTCAGCTCTTGCTTGGCGTTCGAGCCCGCACAAGCTCCCCTCCCCGGGAAGGAGGCCTTCCTAGCTCAGCTGGATTGCTCCCTTCATTTTAAGCCGCTATAGTCCATTGGAAAATAAACTTGGGACTTGGGAAATGAACTTGGGACCCTTGGAAGTGTCTGAAGGGTGGGTCACATCCTTGATCATGGGTGTGGAGTTGTTCTCACACCTGCCCTGGGCTCTCCATCAAGCACCGGGTTGCTCTGTGGCCAGCCTGATGCTTTATATGGGGCTATAAATCACCAGAGCATCTTGGAAGGGGGAAGGAGGACTTGGCTCCAGCTGCTGGCAGTATTTGGGATCTCCTGGCTTGCTTTGCTGAGGTGTGTCTGTGTTCTCCTTCATGCATGAGTAGTGCAGACCCTCCCAAGCTGAGTGGCGTTGGCCTAAGATGAAGGGAGCGATCCAGGTGAGCTAGGACAGCCTTCTCCTGGGGAGAGTGCGGTGTGCACGTCTCCTGGCATGCTCTGCACCAGCCTGCCTGGCTCTGCGTGCAGCAAAATCTGGGGAGACTGCCGGCAGCTGTGCAAGCGAGCCGGGAAAGGTACAGCTGGGATCTCCCAGAGGGCCTGAAGGAGTTGGACCCCAAGGGTGTGTGGGATGCCTTAACCACACAGGTTTCTTGGACGAACCTGGCCTGCTAGCTCCACGTATGATGCAGGAGTCAGCCATCTCGCCTGGGGGAGGCAGGCTTGGGTCTGTTGCTCCCCCTGGCATTCATTGCAGCTCCCACCCCAGGGGCATGCCTGCAAACCTGGCCTCTCCCCAGGTGCTTTGTGCCATGCCTTGTGCTGGGTTTCTCAGACAGATGCATCCCTCTCCCCTTCTGTGCATGGAGCCATCAACTTCCTCCTGGCTTCTGGTTCTGAAGCCAGCTTTAATTGCCTTGGTATTTTGCTTGTGTCGTAGTATTTTATGGCAATTATGGACTGCAGTACAGCACTGGGTGCTTCGGAAATACAGTTATGATGATAGGGTCTTTCGTCTTATAGGATCTCGGGTGCGTTGGTTCAGTAATTCTTTGGCCATTTGTCTGTCTATCCTGTCTTCCTCCATCTCTATCTATCAAGCAGCTGCAGCATGTAGAGGCACAGTGTACACATGCCCCCACACTGAGATGCAGCTGCCTCTGGGGAGGAACAAGCCAGCTGTCAGAGCGCCCTGCGGTACAGGGCAGGAAGCGAAGGAGAACCCGGGCTGTCGGAAAGCAGGTAGGCGGCATGTGGTGGCATGCCATGATGCCGGGATAACACCTGGCCCTCGCAGATGCTGCTGTGAGCAGCTCTATTGCTGGTAGCAGCAAAGGAGGACTGGGTGTGGAGCCCAGGAGGAGGCAGGCGTGGGGGACCTGACTGCAGGACCAGCCTCCTGAGCATGGTTTGAAAGGCTCCATGGGCCACCACCAGCCCCTCATCTCTCTTCCCCAGCCCTGCTGTGGCGCAGAAGCGAGCCTGCAGAAAGCCAGGCAGCCCCTGCATCTCCGGGGCCCAGCAGGAGGAGCTGGGAAGTGAAATGAATGGGTCTAATTATCCCCCGCACCTCCCTTCACCTGCAAGGCCATTTCAGGTTATTAATGCCAGCCAAGAGACATGATCTGGCACTGGGATCCGGGTACGAGTGCTGCTCCGGGGAGGAGATCGATGCTTGTTGGCCGGGAGCCTGGCAAAAGCCTGGTTAGAGGGGGGCTCCCGTCCCTTCAAAGGCTCGTGGAGGATGGTTTACCTGCGAAGCGCCGCGTGGGTGCGAGGCAGCTGCAGGCTCTGGGACTTGCTTGTGAGGTTTGGAGACACAGATGGCTGTTGCTGAGAAGAGCCAGTGCAGGGATAGAGACCGCAGGGGCCAGGTCCCTGCTCTGCCACCGTCATCTTGGGCATGTCACGCCATCTCCGTGCCTCGGTTTCCCGTGTGTGAAATGGGGCTGGCTGCACCGAGCTGCCTCCTGACGAGGTGGTGAAGTCAAACGCCCCAAGAGGACGAGGAGCTCAGATGCTGTGGGAGCAGAGGCTATGTTAGCTGGGGATGGAGAGCCTGGATCTTCTTCTCCCTGGGCTTTGGGGTAGCTGGAGTCCCTGGGTGGGTGTGGGGCATCTCGGGTACTCAGTTGGTCCCATGCAAGTGTTTGAAGGGGTCACCCTTGGGCAGGGTGTCTCCTGGTTCCTGGGCCATTGGGGTAAGGGAGTGGAGGAGGCATAGAGGTCTCTTGGCTCCGGCATTGGGAACATCTCCGGTCTCCCAGCTTTGTCAAGGGGGCACTCGGGAAGCACAGGCACAGAGCGACAGGAGAGCGGCCCCCGGTGCTCTAGGGTGCATTTTAACACCTTTTGTGGGAGCAGGACGATGGCCGCCGTGGTGCCCCTGCTTCGCTGTGGCAGGTTCAAGCGTTGCGTCTTGTGCCGCGTCAGGGTTGATCACGGAGCTTAGCAAAGGGGTTATTAGGTGGTGGATTTGGATAGGATGGTTTGGATAGGGATGGCCCTGCCTCAAGGACTCTCCCGGGCCCTTTTGGCCCTGTTTCTCTACGATAGCCCGCCTCGGGTGCACTGTGGGATACTGGAAGACTCGGGGGTCCCCTGTTATGCTCTGTACAGGATGCAGATGCTACAAGAAGCGAAGTGCTTTTTAAGTAGTACCCCATTCTAGCAAGGGCTGTTTTGGAGCCCTTGGGCCAGCTCTGGAGCACGTGTCTGTGCGGTTGCTTCAAAAATGCCACCTGTCTGCACCGTGTGCCAGTGCTCCGCATGGATGGGTGAGCTGGTTCCTCGATTTCCAGCCCAGGCTGCCGTTGAGATCAGTGGCATGGGCACGGAGGGCCCCAGTTCAGGCCCCTGGCTCTGGAGGGCATGACTCGAGAAGCCAGTTACTCCCACAACCTTTCACCGAGTCGGCTGCTCAGCTCTCGGGGACAGGGAGACGAGTGCTGGAAGTTTGCACCCCGGCCGAGCCCCTGGGGACTTGCTTGAGGAGCCCTCCCCAAGGGGGGAGTTTGGACTTGGTGGTTTGAAGCTGGCTTCTGGCAGCCCTTTACCCCCTGCGCCAGCCCTGGCCTGGGTCCCGGGCTGTAAGGGCCCTGGATGTTGCCACGCTGCTCCTATCTCTGCTTTCTGACCTGACTTCCTCATGCCTATCCCCAACTCGGGGAACCTGGTTCTTGGGACCCGAGCACAGGTCGAAGGGGACCAGCGGGCGAGACGTCTGAAGTGGGAGGCTTCCTCGCAGCTCCGTAAGCTGAACTGGAACGAAATACGAGGAGGAGCTGCCTGCTAATAATCAGAGCCCTACGCCCAGTCTGCACCATCCCGGGGGAAGGTGGAATTTCACCCGCTGGCGCTGCATCCCTCGAGTGCCTCCGCCTCCGCCGCCTGTGGATGCAGATCGAGCCGTTACGTGTTACTCCGCGCGCTGATTGAGAGGGACACGATGAGGTGCCCCGTTCATAATGCACGATAGGGCACGATTCCTCACTTCATCAACCCCCACCGGTGGGAGTCGGGGCGGGAGGCCGTCACAGGCAGGCCATAAAGCACCCAGCTGCATGTGGGAAGCCTGGGAATGAGGGTCTTCGTTGATTAGGAGAAGTGCTGGCTTTAATTAGTCCAAGCCAGCATTGCACCACCCTGTCACGACTGGCTGGCTGGGAAGTGGACGGCCCTACGTGGAGCTGGAGTGAGAGGAGTGGGGGGTTGCACCCCTGTGCTGCCCGGGGTGATGTCTGCAGGGCTCTCTGTGAATGATGTGGCTGGAAGGGGCCCAATCCTGAGCCTGGTGTAAGCTCACAGGAATGTGGTTCACGTCACCTGGGAAGCAGGCTCTCTGTGGACCTGATGCTGCAGCCCGTAGGGGAGTTTTCCTGCACTGCAGGGGCGAGGTTTGCCCCATCGTGTGTGTGTAAGCAGATAGGGGCTGGGAGGGAGTAGCTGGAGCTCTGTCCCTTGACCCCAGCTGAGGTTCTGGCCCTACATTTGTCCTGCTTCTCCCATACAGCTGCTGGGTCAGCATCAGGCTGCAGCATGCCGTACCATCCAGGTTCCCCAGGCCTGGCGCTTGCCAAAGCATCATCATGCGCCGTGCACGCTCTGCGTCGGCTGGGACGCCGGGAGCGCAGGCTTTCTTGCAGCAGTGACCTCTGGGAGTCCGGGTGTGAGCTCCTCCATGGAGCCGTGCCAGATGGCAGCAGCATGAGTCTGCAGGCAGCTTTTACCCAGTGCCCTGCCTGTCTCCCAGCCAGCACCCCCTGTGCACCAGTGCAAGCATCTGGGCTCACCCCAATGTAGCATCTGCCAAGGACCTTGAGGGGTGGAGAGGGCAGCGCTCTCTGATGCAGAGACAGTCGCTCTTTATCGGACCCTCCAGTGCAGCTATTTCGTCTCTGCCGCCTCGCGGGCCCATCCCAGAGCGTGACTCCAGTCCCATCCCCGGCTCCCGGCAGCTTCTCCCCATGCCTCTTGGCTCCTTTCCCAGCCTGCAGCGGGCAGCTCGCCGTGGGAGCTGGGCTGGGGCGGGATGATGCAGCCGGGCAGATGAGAGGGTTATTTGATGGTGGAAGTGCATCATGCTGTTCCCCAAAGGGGCCCTCAGGGTTTTTAGTACGTGCAGCTCGGTCTTTCTCTCTAATGCACTTGGATTCTCCAAGGGGCCCGTAGTCCATAAAAGCAAACAGCTGCTTCTAAAAATCAAAGGAGGGAGAACATGCTTGCGGCCATTACCTCCCCCCCCCGCCCATCCTGCAGTCATGCTCCCTTCACCTCTGTCCCTCACGCTCCGAGGCCTCAGTCCATGGTCCAGGCAGAGCACGGGGACTCTGGGCATGTGGGCCCATGTCTCGCCCCCACTGCACGCTCACGTGAGAGCCGGGGTGCGCAGGCCTGGCGCTCAATAGTTCTCGTATGTGCTCTGGGTTTACGAGCAAACTCTGTTTCCAGAGGCAGCCCCGTTCAGCTTGGCGAGAGGAGTCTTTGGGGGGCATGGAGCACCTCGGCTGTTACTCTGTGCCTCAGTTTACCAGCTGTGGAAGCCAGGAGCTGGTCTCTGGGATTCCTAGAAGAGCAGGGAGGGTGCCGTCTTTCTCCCTGCCTTTCATTTCCATTTGATCCAGTGTGGCCTGTGTTAGTGCGTGCAGCCAGTCTGCAGCAGACTGTGCCCATGGTGCCAGGCAGGGGCACTGCCTAGTAGTGAGAAGAGCAGGGGCATGGCTGTACCAAAGGAGCTGCAAGTAAAGCTGGGCTTAAGCTGCTCCATCTCCCTGAGCTGGACGCTATGCAAAGCAGTTGTCCCGTTTGCCAGCACAGGGGGCCTAAGCCACGGAGGGCTTTTCCAGGAGCTCCAGTGCATCCTGGGGTTCAGCGTGTCCTTGGAGCTAAAGTGGAGCGGTCAGGGTGGGTGCAGGGGCCAAACGGGGAGCTGGGGCAGTGCAAGACATCGGACAGGAAAGGAAAGGGGTTGTGTCCATCTGCTCCTGCAGCTCGGGGCAGTGGCTGAACCCCTCCTCTCCTTCCCTGGCCGGGCTTTGCCCCAGCCCTGACTGCAGAGTGAGCATCCTGGCCTGGCACCAGGGGCTTAATGGGGGCCAAGGGGGTGCCAAGGTGGGGTGCCTCCCCAGGTGCTGCTCACCCCTCCCCTCCTGAGCTAGCCACCCC
>NW_017729015.1:14341034-14388205 GCF_001723915.1 Gavialis gangeticus | reverse complement strand
TAGCCACCCCCCCCCCCAGATCCCTGGCTGTACTGGGAGATCTCTCTGTGCAATATATAAGCAAGCCCTGGATATGGGACAAGACGAAATTACTCACTCAGGAAGCCTTGGGTGGCCTGGGACCAGTCTCGTTAGCATAACGAAGGCCGGGGACTAACCTCAATTCCTGTAGCCTGTACATTTACGGCCAGGAGGAAGACGTGCTGGGATGGAAGAGATGCATTTGGGACCCACCTCAGCGGGACTGTTCACCCCCGGGGCAGCTGGGAGGAAGTGGAGCAGGGAGGCGAAGAGGAAGAGCAGTAGGTACACAGCAGGAGGAGCCCTGCTATCTTCCCTCCCCACCCTGCTAGTCCCAAGGGCAGGCTGAGCACCAGTGACTCCAGGGGATGAAGATGCTGCCCCACAGCATTGGTGAGGGGGGGGTCTGTGGGGTGGGGAAAGGGCCTGTGAGCAGCAGGATGGAGCAAGGTCAGAGAAGGAGGGAGCTAAGCAGGGGACCACCTCCCCCCACCCTGGCACTGTGCCCTAAAGGGATCAGCATCAATACACCTCCACGCATTGACCCTGCTCACCGGGGTCTACTGATTTTTTCCTGATGGAAAGCTGCCCTGCTCGGGCGCTTGTCGTGACACGCGAGAGTGCCTGGATCTGCCTTTTTAATGGGTTTCAGCTCCTCTGCCAGGGCTGCGGCGCCTGTCCTGAGCGCTTACTTAGTGCAGCGCCGGGAACGCTCGGCCTTGCCTTGCCTTGCCTTGCCTTGCCTTGCTGCCGTCTGGAGCAGAAGCACCCTCTGCACGCCTGGCAGCAAGGCGGGCAAGTGGGGCCGGGGTGGAGGCACTCAGAGGGAGAGCAGCATCTTCCCTGGGTGCTGCCAAGCGGCGCGGCCTGGGCTGTCGGGGCGAACCGGATGCCGTTCAGAATGAGCAATAAGGCTCAGGCAGGTCCTGAAGCAGTGATGGGAAAGTTCATTGAGATGGGCAGGAGCAGAAGCGAGGAGAAAACCTGCAGGGCAGAGATGCAGGGATGAATATGGACGAGATGGAGGGGGTGGGGATAGTGGCAGAGAGAGCGTGAATGAGTGTGCTGGGAGTGGGGGCGACTGCATTGAGGTGGGATAAAGGGACTGGGGGCCGTGGACGGAGCAGAGAGCGGTGAGCCAGGACTCCTGGGTCCTGATCCCTGCTCCGCTGTTGGTCTGCAGGGAGGGCCTTGCACCTTCTGTGCCCTAGTGATGGGAAAACCAAGCTGCCCAGAGCCCTGGGGTGAAATCCCAGGCCTCTGGGAGCCCGCGGCAAACCCCCCGTTGGCTCCAACCAGGCTGGATGTTGCCACCCAGTTCTGGGAGGTGAGTGCAAGGAGCCGTGGAGATGGTGGGTGTCAGGGGTTGGGATGGGGAGGGGTGGCTGGAAGACAGTCAGCAGCTGGGGTCACGTGCGGACCTCATGCCTTAATACCGCCTTGCTCCCTGCTGTCCCGCAGCACCGAATTGCTGCCTCTTCTGTAGCAGGACCAGACCGCTGCCATTGCCACGGGCTGCAACGGGAGTCAGGTTTTCCCCAGGGGGGTCAGGGTGATTTCCCGCGGCTTGGCACCACCTGTCACCATTGACAGGGCATAGAGACGGCTCCCAGCCAGAGCGGACAGGCCAGCTCCTCTGTGTGCCACCATTTGCACTCTGGGTTACACACGGGGTGTGCGAGCCTTGTGCATGGCTGGAAGTTTTAAATAGACAGACAGACAGCTGGGGGTGGAGAGGAGGTGGAGGGAGGAGCGGGCTATTTTTTCCCTTTCTGCTTTGAGCCCAGCTTTGCTGAGTGACAGGAAGAGCAGAGCTGCAGACAGAGCTGGGACTGAGCACTGCCACCTCTCCAGCGGGGATATTAATAATCCCAGAAGGGAGGAATCGCTGATCTGGGCCAGGGCAGAGGCAGCAGCAGGACTTTGCAAGGCCAGCACTGGCAGGGCAAGGTGGTTTTGCCCCCTCTGCCTCATCCAGTGTGTCCCCACTGGTGGTCCACAGAGCAGCGTGGGGTGGGTCGTCGTGTGTACCCACCCATGGACATCTGCGGTTGTGGCTGGGTCTCCCGTTCACTCTTTTCTAAGCTTGGCAGATAGATGATCTTCCATGACGTTATAATACAGCCCAGCCCAACCTCCATACACAGTAATCCCTTCTCTGCCGATGGAGAAACAGAGGCATGGTGAGATCAAGGGTCTTGCCCATGGTTCCTCAGGGAATCAGTGGCAGAGGCAGGGCTGTACCTGAGGGTCCCAGCCCCCTTACCAGGAGCCTGGCCATCTTGATAATGGTCTGCATGGCAGTAACACGCAGAGGTCGGAGCCAGGGATCAGGCTTCCTGGTGCTAGGCGCTGTGCAGACAATTAGAAGATAGGCCCTTCTCTCGCTAGCAAGGAGCAAGGGAGAGGACAGGGATGTCTCTCTGGGGGAGCAGAGGCTGGCAGATCAGGAGATGGAGTTGGCTGAATGGACTAGAGTGGGAGGGGGGTGGATTTTGCGCTCTTTTCTGGGCTGGTGAATCCACTGTGATCTCCTCCTGGTATCCCTAGGCTGTCAGGGATAGCCGTCTCAACGACAGACCAGTGATTTCCATATTATGGGGCTGTTTGTGACTGGGACACCTTCATTTAGCATCGTTTAGGCCCTGCGGTCGATCACTGAAATCCCACGCTCCTCGTACCTCTCCCTGATAGGAGGCCTGGAGTCTTTCTTGGCTGCATTATGGACTGTGGGGTTATTCATTCTTTCAAAAAGGCCCTGTGAAAAGATGGGCTGGAGGCTTAGAGCTCGGCTTAGACCTCCTGCTTTGCCCCAGGCTCCCTGTGTGACCCTGCGCAGGCCAGTTTTGCTCTCTTGGCCTCAGTTTCTCCATATGCAAAATGGGCATTAATAATTATTGCCTAGTTCACAGGAAGAGTTAACTCCTTCCTCTCCACAAGGCCCTTGGAAAGGCATTGTATATGTAGCCTGCTGGGGCAGACGGGGCCCAGACCCCGAATGGTAGAGGAGGGGGGCTGCTACAGAGGCTACAACATGCAGAAGCCGCAGGTGCAGCTGAGCACCCAGCGCAGGTAACACAATGCAGCCGGGGTGGCTGCACTGGCATCCACAGGGACAACTGCAGCTTGCTCTGGTGGGGAACATTCCCGATTGCAAGAATACAGCAAGCCAAACCTTTGAGACTCACATGCCCCCGCCTGCGTTGCAAGACCTGAGTCAGTACCGGCTCTGGGATTACAGCTCACGACTCCTCAAGTCCATGGCCTACGCTCAGCCCTTGCCCCCAGCCCCTCTCCTCCCTGGCACAGGGGGTGGCAGCAGCAGGGAGCCCAGCCTCCCCCACTCCTTGCCTGCTAACTCCTGAAGCAGCTCATCTGTCTCCTTTCACGCTGGCTGAGCTGACCCGCCGTGACCCATCTTGCAGAACTAAATGGTTATTTTGCCTTGGGCTGCAGCTGTGCGTGGCCCAGACCTCTCCGCTTCGGCCTGGGAGGAGAGGGAAGACTGTGGCATGACTGAGGCTCTCCTTGCCCGGATCCTGCTCTCAATCTGGCTGCTGCAAAAGGGGCCTTAGAAAAACTCCATGCTGGCTCCGCCAGCAACAGGGTTGCCCTGGAAAAAGGATGGGATATCCTGCATCCCGTGCACATCAGCTATAGCCCGTGGTTCTGGAGTTGCTCCATTCAGGCCTCCCTGCAGCCCTTGCTCATCCCTTTTATCCACCCCCCAGCAGAAGACTCCCTTTGTCCCCTCCCCGGGGGTCTCATCCCAGCCCCAGGAGGCACCGCAGCCGGGGCTTCATCCCTCCCCTCATCCTCCTCCATCCTTGCAGCATCTGAGGCAGGTGCTCTGGGCCGTCTTTGCCTGCAGAGCCCACGTGGCTCCCCTTGCCTGACAGCCTCACCTGCCCTTTTACCAGCCCTCCATTTGATCTGCAGTCCCAGAGGGAGCTGGCTGCAGAGAGCTCTGTACGAAGAGGGGATTACAAAGAGGAGAGTATGGGACTAACAAAAAGCAGCCCTCCCTTCCCTTCTCCTGCCGGCTGCAAGATCAAACAGGGCTTGGGAAATATGTGATGAGAACTCAGTCAGTGCAGGCTTTGCGTGGCCAGGCTGGGCTGAGATGTTCAAAGACACTAGGGTTGGAAGGGACCTCAACAAATCATCGAGTCCGACCCCCAGAGATGCTTGCTCTGGGCCCACCATGCACAGGAGGGGATGGCGGGAGCTGGGCCGATCCACCTGCATTGAATGGGCAGTGTCGTTCGGAGAGGATGGCATCTGCGTGGGTCTGGGGAGATCCCTGTCCATGCCGTGTCTGTTGCTTTGTGTCGGGGTGAGGGCAGCTCTGGGGACACGTGTCTGGGTCGTGTGCGGGTCTGCAAGAGAGAGAGCGAGGTCTCAAACTGTGGAGCTTCGGCCACGGTCCAGGAGAGAGGGAGATTCTTGGCTCTGGGACATCAGATCGGCTGGTGCCGGCTGGTCCTGCTGCCTCGCCGCTCAGCACAGATCGCCCAGAGACCACGGAGGGCAAGTGGAAGCAGAAGCCACTCCACGAAGGGGACTCAAACCCGGCCCGTCGCACCCTGGCCAGGACATTTCTGCCCCCCTGCAGTTCTACCCCTGCTGGAACAGACTCAAGAGAGACAGGCGGGTTTTGCAGGCATCGCTGCGGGGTGCCAGGAATTTGCTCAGCCTGGAAATGGACCCTGTCTCCTCTGCCATCTCCTGCGGTGGCCGCCGGCTATTTCCACAAGCACGTCCAGAAGCGGATCAGTTTGGCATCTCAAGACCATGAACGTGCAGGCAGCCAGCCATGGTTTTTTGGGGGGTTTTTTCGGAAAAATATATATATATACACACATACACACGTGATCAAGCTCACCATTCTTCAAGACCCTTAAGCCAGTTTCAAAACCTTACACCCATTGCAAATTCACAGAGGGTCAGGGCTGGAGGGGGGACCTTGTGAGATCGTCGGGGCCAGCTGGGGTCAAACCATCCCAGCGAGGTGTATGTCCAGTCTCCTTTTGAAGATCTTCAGGGCAGGTACCTGCACCAGCCCCCTGGGAGTCTGTTCACACGAACCACGAAGAACTCCTAGAATCACAGACAATGAGGGTTGAAGGGAGCTCAGGAGGTTGCATCTAGTCCAACCCCCTGCTCCAAGCAGGACCAGCCCCAGCTAGATCATCCCAGCCAAGGCGCTGTGTAGGTGGGTTTCGAAAACCTCCCAGGATGAAGAGTCCACCACCTCTCTGGGTGACCTGTCCCAGTGTTTTACTACCTTCCTAGTGAGAAAATTCTTCCTAATCTCTAACCTAAACTTCCTTTGTTACAACTTGAGCCCATGGCTCCTTGTCCTGTCATCTGCCACCGGTGAGAACAGCCCGGCTCCATCCTCTTTCCAACCCCCTTCAGGGAGTTGAAGGCTGCTATTACATCCTCCCTTAGTCTTCTCTTCTCTAGACTAAATAAGCCCATTTCCCTCAGTCTTTCCTCCTAAGTCATATCCCTCAGCCCCCTCACCTTTTTTGTTGCCCTCTGCTGGACTCTGTACAATTTGTCCACATCCTTTCTGTCGTGGAGGGCCCAAGACTGGACACAGGTCTCCAGATGTGGCCTCACCAGTGCTGAATAGAGGGGAAGAATCACTGCCCTCGACCTACTGGCAACGCAGCTCCCAATGCAGCCCAGGATGCCGGTAGCCTTCTTGGCAACAAGGGCACACTGCCGGCTCATATTCAGCTTGTTGCCCACTGTCACCCCCAGGTCCTTTTCTGCAGAGGTGCTGCCCAGCCTGTCACCCCCAGCCTGCACCGGTGCATGGGATTGCTCTATCCTAAGTGCAGGACTTTGCACTTGTCCTTATTGAACTTCCTGAACCTTGTTGAAGCTTTTGGCCCAATCCTCCAATATGTCTAGGTCACTGAATCCTAGATCTACCCTCCAGCGTATCTACGACTCCCCTCAGCTTGGTGTCATCTGTGGACTTGCTGAGGGTGTGCTCCATGCCATCTTCCAGGCTGTTGATGAAGACATTGAAACAAAACCGGCCCCAGGACTGACCCCTGGGGCACTCCACTGGATACCGGCTGCCAGCTAGATATCGAGCAGTTGATTACTACTCCTTGAGCCCAATGCTTCAGTCGGTTTTCTATCCACCTTACAGTCCATTCATCCAGTTCATACTTCCTTAGCTGGCTTGCAGGAATGTTGTGGGAGACCGTATCAAAACCCTTGCTAAAATCAAGGTATACCACATCCATCAGTCTCTCTGCATCCACAAAGCCAGTCACCTCATCAGAGAAGGCAATCAGTTTGGTCAGGCATGACTTGCCCCTGGTGAACCCATGCTGACTGTTCCTAATCACCTTCTTTTCCTCCAACTGCTTAGAAATGGATTTCTTGAGGACCTGCTCCATGATTTTTTCCAGGGATTTTTTCAAGTGAGGTGGACTGGTCTGTAGTTCCCTGCATCCTCCTTCTTCCCTTTCTTAAAGATAGGCACTATGTTTGCCCTTTTCCAATCAGCAGATCACCTGTCCACAATGCTGATCCCTCGGGCTGCCTCCCGGGGAGAGCGGCAGGGCAGGGAGGAAGGGGGTTTGGATGGTCCTGCCGAGTGCCCTCTCTTTGCTCTGTGTTTTTTTTTCCTTCTCCTGTTTCATTTGCAAGCAACCTGCCTTTGAAATTGAAATGTGCCTGAGCCTTTTCCCCAGCCACCAGGTCCATCTCCCTTTTCATGTGGTGATAATTAAGAACCGAACGCACATCCCATGCAGAATTGCAGGCCACGGCCACAGACTGCGACCTTTGAAGCTCAGAGCCAAGCGTGTCACACCAGCTTCTCTCTCCACTTGTTTATTCCCCTCTCTCTTTTTGTTTTTATTCCATTAAGTCGCCTTTATCCAAAGACCTCTGCCTTGGATTCCTCCTTCTCACCCTCCTGGCTCCCGTTGCCGAATGGCGGCCGCATCCTGAGCATTCAGAGGAAAGCGAGAGGGCGCCTGGATACCAGTCAGAGCTTCACTCTCTGCCAGCCCCAGCTCAGAGACAGGAGGAGGAGGAGGAGAGGCGGGCGAAGGGGCAGAGGTGAGGGCCCGAGGTGGCTGAGCAGCTGCTGCGGCACTAGCAGGAATGCTAATAACGGCCGCGGCAGATGGGACTCGAGGCAAGCGGGCTGTGCACCCAGCCTGTCGCGGTCCCTCTTGCTGGCAGCAGTTTTGCTGATGTCCTCATTGCTGGCTTCCTCCTACGCCTTGCCTGGCCTGGTCTCTCCCTCCGCAACACCTGCTGGGCCTGGCTGGCTCTTCCGTTGTCTCTGGTGGGAGAGGGAGCCCAAGAGAACAATCAGGGTCTGCAGTGTTCTTTCCAGCACTGCTGATGCTGGTTCAAATCCAGCCTGGGGGATGGATGTGGGTCCTCTCTGGCAGTTGGTGGTGGCCTTGGGCGCTAGCATTGCTGCACGTGATGGATATGGAGTGAATGCAGATGAAAGCACAAGTGGGCATCACTGGTGGAGCACAGGGTGACCGGCAGAACTCAAGGGGAATCCCAGCAGCATCAGCAATGCCATCCACTTTGACCCAGGCTGGAGCAGGCCTGAGGCAGTACCTCAGCCGAGGAAGGCGAGGCATGGATTGCTGCTGCCTTTTGACTGTGAAATGGGGCTGGCTTAGCAATCCAGGAGGGGAGTTCACTTTCACCACAGATGCGCTGCCCCACAGGCAGTGGCAGGAAGGCCCCCAACACCCCCTTGTCACCCTGATCTGTAGGAACACCTGTGTGGAGCCAGTCCTCATGTTCCTTGACCCCCTGGTTTCTCTGTCAGTGGTACCAGTGGACAGGGGAGCACTGCTCTGCTTGGGTCTAGCCTGAGATCCATCCTCCTTTTAGCTCATCTCCCACCATTACTGCTGGTGTTTGATGGAGAGGGAAGGCAACATACCCTGAGATGTGCAGCTAGGTTTTCCAAGGAGCCCAGCTCCTATTGTCCTTGCCGGAGGGGGTCTCGTGAGCAATCCCCATTGTTTTCAATGGCAGATGCTGGGTGCTGACAGTCACCAAAACTTCTGATGCCCGATGCCCGATGGTGGCTAACAGCTTTGTCTGCAGAGGAAGAGACTGTCACAGGCTGCTCTCTGCAGTGGGGCTGCCCATAAATCAGGGCTCCTAGACACAGAGTCCAGGGACCTCCTGGGGAAGGAGGAGGTTCCCTCTTTATTGTGGATGAAATGCAGAGACGGGCTTCGGCAGAACCGCCAGTCCATATGAGTGGAGAGCGTTTGGAGATTTGGAGCAACAGTGATTAAACTCCTTGGGATCGCTTTGGAGATGCAGGAAAATCAGCTCCCGGGTGCATCTTGCGTGGTACAGAATAAAAAGCAAAGCCTTTGTAGCTGCTGGCTGGGTCCGAGAGACAGAACTCAGACAGCAAACACTTAATTACTTGTTGGGCTTTGGGAGGATAGACAGGGCTGCTTTGGATTGTCTGGCAGATCAATACGGATATTAAATTTCTCGCCAACCATTCATGGCCTCGCTCCATCTAGCCCTCCTTGGTTACCTGCTATCTCAGCGCAAGGCTGGGGTCGGTGTCCGCGGGAGGATAATTGTTTATAATCATTAATGAATTGCCTGCTGACAGATAAACTTTGCTGCCCATCTCTCTGGGCAATCAGAGCATTGGGAAAGCACGTGGCTATTGGAGTCTCATTACTGTTTGGCTCCGTATTTTCTCCCTGGCTGCGGGGAAAAGGCATTGTGCTGGTAGTCTCGGAGAGTCTAAATCCCAAGGCCTTGGACTTTGCATGGATCCTTCAGGGAGCCAGAATGTGAGCCCCCACCTGCCCAAACTCCCACTCCCCACCTAGCAGTGAATGCTGCAGTGTGATTCTGGTATTATTACTATTGGTTGTTAAGCACCGTCAATTGAAAAGAGCTTATCCAGTTGCCTTAATCTCAAAGCTAAGTGGCTTCCTGATGGCCTGGTTCCTGCCCACACACCACCCCCAGAAGAAAAGAAATCTTCCTTCTCCCTGCTAATGCTCTCAAGCCGCATGTTGCAAGGCTTGGAGCTCAGCTGCCGAAGTAGCTCCGGCCTCCTCAATTGGCAAAGGAGGCCGGAGATTATTCCCGTGTTAGGTTTGTCAGGAGGTGTGAAGCCTTGTTAGGAAACAAGCAGGTCCTCCTGCCAAGACCGGCACATAAGTTGCCGGGGTGGGGGTGGGAATTATGGACCATTTCTACTGGTTTTTGTAGAGTGAGCCCCCAGTTACACCACTGCAAAATGAAACCTGTGGTTTTATCGGGGAGTGCAGGAGGGTGTGTGTCTGTGACGGGGAGCACTCATCCTTGTCTGGCCCTTGTTGCTAATTATGGATTGCATTGCTGAGTTGGGATCCTACCCTTGGAGAGAGCTGGGACATGTGGGTGTGACGTGTGACTACCTTCTGTCTCCATCACTCCTGGAGTCTGGGAGCAGGGAGCCAGGGGATGGAGCCAGCGGCTGCTCACGGCAGCAAATGAAAAGAAATTCCTTCTTCACCCAGGACCGGACCCTGTCCCCGACTGCGCTGGCTCACAGTCAGCATCACCCCGCTGATTTCAGTGCAGCAGTGCTGGACTCCTAGCCTCTGCTCAAGATCTCCCTCACTGCAGGGGCTCCTCCGGCCGGCTGGTTTTGTAAAAAGGGTAGGTACTTTCATGACTGACGAAAGCACGGCTCATAGAGTGACGGCGCTGAGTGTTGCCGCAGCATCTTTCAGCCCACATGAGTTTGCAAGCTGTGCCCCCAAAGTGCAGCCAGCTCGCGGGCAGCAACCAGCCAGCGTGCTGGAAACGTGGGACGCATTCATTGATCAGGGTCAGCAGACAAAACCCCTGCTGTTCCCCAGCGTGCGGGTGGGCACGAGGCTTTGACGTGTCGTGAGAAGGAGACGGCAGAGTGCGTGGTACCCAGGCAGGCTGCTGAGTAACGAGCAAAGCCCGAGTGTCAGCAGGCTGAGATCCGCCCCCGCCTCACACACGCAACACCTACGCTCTGGGCTGGTGCCCAAGCTCACCCACTTCCTGGCATTCATGAGCAGCAGTGGAAATAATGCAACGTAAAGCTCAGCCGATGCTTCCTCCCACTGGTGACGCTGCTTCTCAAGTTTCCCTGCAGGGCTCTTCTATCCCAGACCCTACTTCTCTCAACCCAGAGCAGAGCCGTGCCCTGCCATCCAGCCCAGGTTAATGGGAGCTAACAACATGCCGCAGGAAGTCATTAGGAGTCAATCACCGCTTCCTGTCCTGTTCCAGAGCTGGGTAATGGGGTTGGATCAACTGCACCCTTCTGCACGGCAGCCAGGCATTGCTATGGCCCGGGGTGCAAGCCAAGGGCAGTGTGCACCAGGAAGGAACGTGACGGCTTGTAGTGATGCTTAGAGCAGTGGTCTCCGAAGTGGGGTGCATGCACCCCACGGGGTGCGCAAGACGATCCATTAGGGTGCCGGAAGAAAATATTAGAACTTCCATTTATATTTATATAAATATACATATACTGGGGGTGCGCGCTCAAAATTTTTTTACTGATAGGGGTGCGTGATCAAAAAAGTTTGGAGACCACTGGCTTAGAGAACTAGATGCAACAGGGCAGTTGCTGCAGGCTGGGATGAGCGGCACGGGGCCAGTCCATGGGCCGGATCCCATGTGTGGGGTCTGTCTGCAAACCTGATCCGCTGCAGGGTTGGTCCATGGGTGCAATCCAGTGTGCAGCCCGATCTCAAGTGCTGCATCCAGCTGCACACCAGCTGGACCCCGCATGCTGAATCCAGCCTTGGAGTGACCCCATGTGCTGGCTCCACCTTGCATCAGCGTAATCTAGTGCTCAGGCCCACGTCACCCGGCCTGGGGGCTGCCCACAGGTCTGGAGGCACAGCTGCTGGGGAGCGGCAATTAGCACTGCCATCGCTCCCTTGCTGCCAGACTTGTGGGAAGGTCCGTGGGCTGAATTTGGCCCATAGGCCGGAGGCTGAGTACTTCTATATTAGGGGAAGATTCACTTTCCTCAGTTGCATTCGGTGACAGGCATTACTGGAGACAGGATGCTGGATTGAATGGACCAGCCTTAGCTCTGGAAGTCCTGAGCTTTCAGCCTGGCAGACCCCTGGCCCAGCTCATGGTCCTGCTCAGCACAGGGGCTTCCTATGTACCCCCTCCACCCAATCTGCTGACTTGCAAAGGCAGAGCAGTGGGTTCCCGTGGTGCAATGAAAGGGCTTTGCAGCCCTCCATTCCCATCCAAGCTCGCTTCTGCCTAGGAAGCCCGGAGTTCCCCTTGGTGCGTCTCGTCCCACTGGATGGGCCCAGGGGAGGTGACCGCTCCAGGGCAGAAAACCTGTCTTTGTAATTAAGCAAAGTCGTGAAAGGTTGCCATGGCACTGGAGCGGAGAAATGAAGCTGTACCTTTATTGCCACGCTGGAAATTCTTGTCATTAGTGAGCCCTTCTGCTCAAGGGAGACGCTACTCTCTGAAGTTGAGGAAGCCACTCAGCCTTGCCCGGGTGCCCCATCCTCCACCTTCTAGCTGAGCAGAGACGGAGGGTGGCAGGGCGGCAGGCCAGGAGGGAGAGCCACTGTCACGCAAGGGCCTGCGCGCTGGGTGCAACAGGGCTGGGGGCTGTGGGCGCGGATGTCGGCGATGCCTTGTTGCCTTCCCTCCTCTTCACCATTTCTCCTTCAGGATAACTCCCTTTCCCCCCTTGCTGTATGGGCCACCTGATTCAGATCCCAGCTCCTCCTGTGTGACCATGGGCAAGTTACTTTGCCTTTCTGTGCCTCAGTTTCCCTCTCTCTGACTTGCCCCTTTGGGTTGTCAGCTCCTTGAGGTGGGGATGGTTTCCTCCTCTGGGTCTGTGCAGCGTGCTGCACGGTGAGGCCTGATCTGAGCTGATGCTTCTGGGAATACCAAGACCCACGGCTGGTTCTGTCCCCACGCCTGGCTGTCAGTCTCCTTTAACAGGCAAGCTGTGGATGAATGGCTTGTTCGTGCCTTTTTCTTCTGTATAAAGACTGGGCAAGGAGCTGCTCGTGAAGATGCTCGGGCTGTTTGTTACCTGCCCAGGGTGGAAGAGAGAAGCTATAGTGACTGATGGGGGCAGAGCTGGGGACTAGGCTGGCACCCCAGGTGTACGGTCAACCCCCCTGGCCCGTTCTCAGCTCCAGCTGGCGTTCAGTGAAGCTACGTGCAAAACCGTCTAGTTGGCCCCAGGCAGCTGGGATCCCTGCACTTCACCCTTCTGCAGCATCCCAGATCTCCTCCCCATCTCACCCACTTATTTGTTTCCCCCTTAGGCTCCTAACAAGACAACGCCAGGATGCAGCTTCTGCCCCAGGCTAGGACTGCGTGGATGCTGGGTTCTGATGCTGGGTCGCTCTCCAGAGCAAACCCTGCTCTCTGCCTTGTTTTAACAGCTCTGGAGCCAGGTAAGCAAAACCTTATAGTCTCTCTCTGCTTGGCAGGCATGTGCTGCTCAGCTGGATCCCCCTTCCCTTACCCAGAGGCCCGATAGCTCCTCTGTGGAGCCCCCTCTGCCCCTCTTTGCACATCATGCCTGTGGATTCATTCATCCTGTGCCCTGTAGCTCAGCTGGACGGGGGCATGGGGCATCTATCGGCCACGATCCCGCGCTTGCCAGCCAATGAAATGCAGCTCTCAGCAGCCATAGCCAGGGTTTCTGCTCCATCCCAATACAGTCAATGAAGTCCTAGCCTCAGTTATGGCATTACCCCTGCCCTGTGTTCTTCTTAGGCCCTGCCTGCAATCATACCGTCTCTGGCTACAGCCTGAGCTGTGTGCTGGCAGGTTTGTCTGCTCACCTGCCCCCCCACGCTGTCTGTAGTGTGGCCTCCATGTCTGGGTGACTTAGCAGCACCTGCCACCGGCCCAGCTTTGTTGGGATTGTGTGCCCACCGCCCACATCCACCCCATTTCCTCCCCTCAGGGGCTGAAGCTGCTCGGGCTTTACCCTCAGCAGCTGCCAGCACCCTCTTTGCTGCAATGCCCTAGCATTGGGCTGGGGGGATTGCATGATGTGGTATTTGATTGCATGCTTTGTGATGTTCCTGAGTGCTCCAGCACTCTCTGCTATCAGTGCCTTTTGTTTCTCTCTGCCAATACCACAGCATAATTGTACCTTCGCACCCTCAGGTTGTGTGGGCTGGTAAGCACCGAGCGTGCAGCTAGCACTCCTTGACTTGTGTCTACAGACCCTTGAACTCCAGCGCGGTCATCCATCCAATTTCCAGCAGCTGGTTTTTGCAAGAAAGGTGCGTGTTGTACGTGAGAAATTATGGTAATATATATATTTTTTTATTATTATTACCATCGTCAATGATCATTGTCTTCATCATCATCTTTTTTGTCATTACTATTATTATTATAATAATTTGTTGTTGTAGTGGTAGTAGTAGTAGCACGGGGCACGCTCAGCTGGAATTGGGGCCTGTAGGGCCGGGCACTGATATCCCAGTGTGTGCTGACCCTGCTTTACTGGCTTTATCATCAAGGCAAACTGCAGAAGTGAAAGGGACCTGACCAAGGTCGCTCACTGGGTCAGTGGTGAAGCGAGACACAGACCCCGCTCTTCCTGCTTCCCAGCTGTGCGCTTTCCACCGTCCCTGCCCCTGTGAACAGGCAGGCTGAGCCAGAGTCGGGTGCAGAGGCAGCGGAGGGGCAGGAGGATGCCACACGGCTAGCTTAATAATGTAGAGAAATGAGCCAGTCGGTGAGCTGGGCATGGGGCTGGTCCCCGCGCTGCATGTGCAGGGAGTTGGTAATTAAGTGCCACCCGGCTCCCTGCCTGGCCGTTGTGGGGGAGCAGTTTTACCATCCGCTCTTCTAGGGCTCAGGAGAGCTACATAACGAGCACTGATAATTAGTAAAGGCAGGGCTGAGGTGTTACAGAGACAGTGCTGCTTCTGGCGACTCCTTACAGAGAGAAGGAGGATGTTCTGCCCCTTCCCTGGGCCACCAGTGCTATTTCACCTGCCTCTCCTTACACAGTCCTGCTTGCTGCAGGCTCCCCTTGGCAGTCATTGTCTCTTGAGTAGCAGCTGTGCATGGAGAGGCTGCTATAGGTACCCTTAGGACAGGGGTGGGCAATTATTTGGGCCAGAGGGCCACTTAGGGAGCTTTGGTGAGCTGTCGCAGGCCGAGTCAGCACCAGCCACGTCCCATCCCCTGCAACAGCGCACCAAACCTCCCTGCGTGGCTCTGCCCTGCGGGCAGCTGGACAGATGGGTTGCTGCTGCAGGAGGGTGGGCAAGAGTGGGATTGGGATTTTGGGGCTGGGGCCTCGGGCAGAGCCATAATCTGCTCCCCGCACACCCCTGCCTGCAGAACTGGTACCCTCCACAGGGATGGGCAGGCAGTGGATGGTGGCTCAGCCCCTGTCACTGCCCCGTGATCCTGATCCTAGCTCCTGTCCCACTCCCGGATGCTGCTCCCCGCCATCCGCCCAGCCCAGCGTGCCTGGCCCATGCAGGTCCCATGGAGACACTACCCGCCAGCCTCCCTGCTCTGTCCAGTGCCCCCAGCAGTGAGTGCAGGGTACCCAGGCATCAGGGCTGGGTCCAGTGGCAGATGCTGGCAGCGGGAGCTGCAGGGGCTGCCTGGAAGTGAGTCCAGCTGCTGCACTGCTTCAGTCCCAATGCACACCTGGGGGTGACGGGACTGGCTGTACATGCCACAGCCCAGCTGCCCCCCACACCTGGGCCAGGCAGGGCCAAGGGACCCATCACAAGCCGTATAAAATCCCTTGGCAGGCTGGATCCAGCCCATTAGCTGTATTTTGCCCACCCCATTAGGCTCTGTGCTGCTAAGGCTTTACTCCTATGAATAGCCCTGCTGGAGCCCATTGGATTTATACTGGAGTCAGGGTTGCAAGATTTGGCCCCTGAATTGTAAGTGCTTGGAGGGCGGGGGAGGATGGCACTGCTTTTTTCCTTAGCTGCTGTGTGCACCCCCTAGCACGGTGAAGTTCTGCTGTGATTCATCGTTAGAATTAATTGAACCTGGGACCATTAATTTTGTATAGTTTGGTTCTATGGGGCATTTTTTTCTGGCTCAGTTAGTGTCCACCTAAGTGTTCGGTCGGCCAAAATTCATCCCCACTTAACAACAGGGGCCTTGATCTAAAGAATCCATCCTTTCTACCCTTCTCGAAACCGTTCTCCTTTCTCCCTCACAGCCATCAGAGTGCGGTGGAATCAACGCCGGCTTTAACAATGGCATTGAAAGAGCCAATTTAAAGTAGGGGATGAGCAGATGTTCCAATCGCACTCATTTGGCCAAATTTCCCCCATTAAAACCCCCTTGGATAACTCCATTGTGTATGGAAAGAAAATGCCTTTCACACCCAGTTTAATCTCATTAGCACCAAGTCAAACGGCAATCAGCCGAGGGATCGTTGAAACAGCAGCCAGAAGAGCCCTGCCTTCTCCAGCAGCCGGTTCTCTTGCAGGTTGAATCATGGCAGTGGCGACTGGTTTTCTTCCCCCTTTCTCAGCTGGGGCTGGGAGAGGCATTCGGGTCTCTCATCTGTGGGAGGGGGTGGTAGAAAGCTGTGCCTGCCTTGTGGCCCCTTGGGCACCTTGCCTGAGCTGAACTGGGCAGGACTCAGAGCATGTTCGTAGCAGGCAAGTGTGCCCACAATTCAGATCCACCAGAACAACTGCTGGCAATAGTGTCATGCTTGGAGATCTCCACAGAAAGGCCAAGGGGGTGGTTTCTAGAGTGTCCTCAGGGATTTAGGAGCGTGACTTTCTATTTAAAGTCCACCCCCTCCAGAGTCTTCTAGGCTATGGAGTTGACTTCACTTCCTATGCCCCTTAAGGGGTTCTCCTTGTCACGGGTGAGATGCCCATGGCTGGGGTGGATGTGGTAGGCACATTAGACTGCCCCCGCTCTGGGCGTTAGGCCCTAGTTTAGCCCACATGTGTGTCAATGGGATGACCTATGGGCTTAAGGCTTGGCACGGGGTGCATTTAATGGTGTGGTTGGACCGAGCCATCTGGAGGACTGTGGTATCTGGGGCAGTCGATGCGACAGCTTCCCAGCAGCGCAAACCACTCTGGAGGTTGAAAGCAAATGCTGAAATCTGCAGGAAAAACAGCAAGCAGCGCTCCCTCCCTCTCCCTTGGCCCCAGCTTCCATCTGCGTGCCACCGCCACAGCACTGGGGACTGGTGGGTTTGGGGGCAGAGATCAAAGGCTTGGATTTTAGCAGGTGCTCGCTCTTGGTTCCCTACAGAGAGTTTGCTGCCAGCCCCGCTGCGTGCCAGCCCAGGTGGGCTCCCAGTCGCACCCAAGGCCAGAGCATCTCCCTGTTTCTGTCCCCATGAGCCAGGGCTGCTGGAAACAGGAGAAACGTGGCCATTTCCTGAATGCCAAGCAGGGTTTGCACCCACCAACTCAAGCCCGGGATGCGCCAGCTCCTCCTTGCTGCTGTGCTATGGCAGCTTTGGCATTCCTGTCTTCCCCCTTCCTCCCCCGATGCTTGGAAGAGCCTTCAAATCCTTCCTCCTCTGAAGGCGCTTCAAGGTCACCCCTTGTCGCTGTATGGCTGGAAGCTGGCATGGCCTTCTGGTGCATGCACCTGTATTGGGTGCATCTGTCTGGGGCAAGGCACTTGGGCAGCCATCTGGGTTGGAGCTTGCACAGAGGCAGATAGGAGGCATGCTGGAGTAGAGGGCAGTGTCTCTTGTGATCCATGTGCTCCAAGCCTCAGGGCAGCTCTCCAGCACCTGGTAATGATCTGATACATTAAGGGCTTAGTTGTCACCTCCCGTTGCTTCGGGCGGTAGCCCCCAAACTGAAGCCATTCGCCATATTACGGCACCAAAGCCCATGGAGCGGTGTCCCTTTTCAGCTGCTGAGGATATGGCCCTGAATGTCCAGGCAAGTGATAAAGTCATGGGCTGGGAAGGTCCATCACAACAGCGGGGTGTGATGCAAGAAGAGTTTTGTTGCTGATGGGTGGTTTTCAGTAGCTCCTAGAAGCCGGTGTCCTGCCTGCAGGGTAGGACCACCCAGTAAAAGTTCACTCCTGTGATGTAATGCCATGCCTTGGCATGTCATTAGTCAGATGCCAAGCCGTGCCAGACTTCCCTTGAGTTTAGCCTGGTTCTCATGGGGGCTTGGCGATGCAGTCTGCATCCCAACTTCTGCCAACTTCAGGGGCTTCCCGAGCTGGGTACATCAGTGTTGATCTCCCGATGGAGCCCATGAGTGAGTGATATTCCAGTCCATCTTAATGAGATGCCACCGGCCGATCGCCTCCATAAGATTCCCTACTTATTTTTCCCACTCTGCTCTGGCTTTACTGCATACGTGAGAACGAGCAGTTCCTGCCGGCTCCTTCCCTACGGACTGGCTGTGGGGTCAGTGTTCAGCTGAAGCAGCATGCTGCTTTATTTCAACATCAGGCTTAGGCAGACGGCGCCTGGCTGCTGCAAGCCAGCGCTCCACACACGTACAGGTCTGACGCCAGGGCAGGCTGGGAGCTCGGCAGGTCCAAAGCACTAACAATGTGTTTTGCCGATGAGGCTCCCCTGAAGTTATAGGTAGTTTATGAATGGGGCCCTTAGATCTTGTGTTTTCTACCCCCCCCCCCACCATTTTTGTGCCAAAATGTGCAGTTTCGAATGGAGGGGGTGGGAATACACAACAGGCCGCTGGAAGCCGGTGTTGCTCCGGTGGAACTTCATTAAGATGGATAAAGGGCAGCTCAAGCACTTGACTCTGGTTGCTGTGCGTGCACTTGGTAGGGTATCGGCGGCTCGCTGTGCATACGCGATGCACACTCCCCCTGTGAAGCCTGGATTCGTATGCCTGTGCTGTGCTGCAGGGCGAGAAAGTTTCTGACGTGGGCAGCTCTATTCTCTCTGCTTCTTCTTCCTCTTCTGCCTTGCTCCCCACGGCTCCGGTGCTGGGGGCAACCTCAAGTGTTGCGCTGAAAGCGTTTTGTCCTAATAATTAGGCAGAATCAGCACTGCTGGGCTCGTGTGGCTCTTGGTGCCATGAAGCGACTATCAGTTTCTCTCTTGCAAGGGCGGGTGGGCTCAGGGTGATGCCCTCCACCGTGCTCGCGTGCTGTTAAAACAACGGACACGTTGCACTTGGAGGTAGCTGCATTTCAACGCGGTGGGAATGTGATTTCCATCTCTCTCCCAGTTGCGAGGGGCTTTGGCCTTCTACGGGATGAATGCACTGTTGAGGCAAGAGGCTTATATTATTTTACTTCCACGTGGAGCCAGGTTTTCAACTGCCTTTAATGGGAAGAGGCCCACGTGATGCCATCTTCAAGGCCAAGTTTCCTTTACTCGGCTGATTTTCGTTGTTCAAGATCCCGCTTGAAAACCCTTCAAACTAGGCCTGACTTTCAAAGGGTGTGTTTTAAATGCATCGTGAACACCAGGCCCCTCTGCAAGGGCTTGCGTTGGTCGCTGCTGATGCCCAGCTACCGTCTGAGAAACCGCTGCTGCCGCCTTTGTCGCGCTGTTTTCTTTGTGTCTTGTCGATTGGTTCCTCGGTGTAAAGAAGGGGATTAACGCGGAGATAGAGCAAAATGGCCAAACCACTCGCTCGTGCGACGACGAATTAACATGGCACAGAAAGTGGAAAATTAGATTCTTAGCGCGTGGGATTTTCCACCAACCTTTGCCTTGCTAATCCCCCTGGCCCCGATGGGTTTTGCGATCAGTGGCTCTGCCCGTCTCTCTCAGCTGCTGCCCTCAAATCCCTTCTTTTTTTTTTCCCCCTCCCTGCCCCACATTTCACGGACATCCGTTGCCCTTTCACTGGCTCTGCCCTTCTGTTGATATTTCTGCTGGGGTAAAAATAGCCAAAGAGATACAGAAATAGATGGAAGGAGCTGATTATGCAAAGGCTGTTTGTGCTTGCCCAGTTGCCTATTTAATTTCAGCAAAAAAAAAAAAGAAAAAAAAAAGAGATGCTTCCTTTCCAACCTCTGTCTTGAGCGAGAGATTTTGGATGGAGAAATGTAACGCCGTAGATCCCCGCCAGAATGAATAATAGTGTTCCCTGGATTAGTGAGCGCGGTTAATCACGGGATCATCTAACAGATCAGAGCGGCACTGATGAAGCTATTCCCAGAAGCACCGATGAATGCTGGCTTGAGGCCCATTTCTGCAACCACTCCCAGACCCTCTGCAGAAGCCAGTGGGAGCCTGCAAACTTCAAACCAGCTCCAGCTCGACGGTGGGATACCTACCTCTACCAGGATCAACTGCAAAGCAACTTCCTCTGCATGGAGTGAACCAGGGCTGTCAACGTGGCCATTTGCTGGGGCTGACAGGACTTTAGCACTAATTCTGTATTATTTTTTGGTGCGGTCAGAGGACTCGGCTCCAAGGAGCCGGTTGTTGTACATGCCTTTGCCTGCCATGGGGTGGAGATGTGAGCACAAGTTATATATTTAGCAGCCTTGGGGGCACAGCTGGCAGCTGCTGGTGCATTGCAGCGGCTGGGCCGGCAGGGGTCGTTTAACATTGGTTTAATATGGGTCCCACCAAAACGGCGCTTTAGGGTTTGCAGTATCTTGGTGGTTTTTTCCGGGAAGAAAGCAAAGGTGGCAAAGCAGGCTGCACATCCGCCCCTTTGGAAACCCTCTGACGTCGTGGGTTTTGTTTTGTGCCGGGCAGTTCAGAGCCACTGCCGCACAGCTCAAGCTCCCGAGACAGAGAGAGCCGGGGAAGGAATTAAGCACCGTGCAAAGCTGGCATGGGTCCCCTGGGAGCCCTTCAAGTGACTTCTTTAAATCTATCTATCTTCTTTTTTTTTTTCCCCTCCTCCCGTCATGAGTTGAAATATGTGATTGCTGCCTTTCTGCCGGTGACAGCACCTATTATTTCTGGATGTGATCTGTTCCCTTGCAGTAGGTTCCCACCCGCTGGCTCCCAGATGCAGATATTCCAGGCAGTGGGCACAGGCCCAAGCCCGTGATTTTTGGCTCTCCTTGTTCTGCCCGTCTCCCCTGTTGTCCACACACCCTCCCTCGTTCCTATCTTTTTTTTTCTAGCCAACGGATGTCTCTTCCATCTCTGGGATCAGAGCTGCTCTGCAGCTTCTTTGGATAGCGGTGATTGTTGCAGGAGAATATCCCTGTTTAAAGGAAGCATTGAGATCTCTTATGTAAGCAACTGAATTTGCATGTGCATTTGCACTTGTACCCTAGTGGGCACATGCAAATGCTCACAGATACATGTGCGCACACACTGCATACTCTCATACACATGCACACTTGCATGTAAAAGCTTTCACAGGCAAATGGTGCACACTGCAAACACGTATGTGCATGCATACACATGCGCACACCCCCCCCCCTTGGTTTGTACCCATACACTCACAGCTGCCCATTTTCCCTACAAACTTTGGCACAGAATAGAAGCAGGTTCCCTGACACCTTACCCCTGGGAAAACTCTTCTCTCCCTGGGTCCCCCATGGGCTCCTGGCACAAAGCAAACAGGGAGGAGCACCAGGGCCCATCCAGCCTGGCTCCCTTGCCCCACGCAGCCGTGCTTATCTCTGGCCTGTCAGTTGTGTGGCAGGTGCCCTTTGCTGCCTGCTGACGTGCCGCGCACGTTGGATAAGAAAGGTTAATTGAAATGCATGCGAGCCCTCGGGAAGCTCCAGGATGTCACTGTCAAACCTGTCACTCGGCCCCTGTGCTTGGGTCCCTCTGCAGCCTGCTGGCACGCGGTCTGATCCAAGGGCAAGGATCTCATTGCAAAAGGGGCTGCACGCAGCCCTGGGGGCTGGCAAAGTCTTTGAAGCCCCATGTGATTAGCAGGTGCCACAGGGACCCGTCTGGGTGGTGTTCTTTCACCTGTGCGGGTGGCACGCAGGGCTGATGAGCCTCTTGCCTGCCTGGGCAGAGGGGACTCCTCCTGCCCGAGGTCCCAGGTGACTCGCAAGCACCACAGCAGTTCCCGGCAGCATCAGAGGCGCCCGGCTTCATCTCTGCTTTACCTTCACGCACGTTTGCTGGCACAGGGCGTTTGATCTCAGCTGGAACCGTGCGCTCCTGCCTTCCCGGCTCCTCTGCTAATGTGCATGGTAGCGACCTCCCTCTGGGACACCTGCCTGGCAGCCCTGGGCTCCTCTCCTTGCAGCAGCACGAGGCGGGGCACTTCAATCCATCTGCTTGTCTGCCACGATGCTGTCTGCCAGGCCTCCCTGCCCAGCGAGGGGCTGGCCCTAGAGGCCTGGCTGGCTTTACAAAGGTTTAGACATCTTAATTCAGCGGCTTCCCTCTGGGCAGCGCTCAATTGGGTTTCACCTCCGGGGCTGTGAGAGTTTGTTTGTGGAAGAGCCTCTGAAGTGCTTCAAAGGGGATGATGCTGCAGGGTGCAGGGGCAGGTCCAGGCCCAGGCAGCCAGGTCTAGAGGCCAGGTTCACAATGGTATTTAGGTGGCTACAGATACCCAAGAAGCTTGGCAAATGTCTAACTCCCCATGTACATTGGCAGTCCCACTAGGTCTGTGTCTTTAAGCACCGGCATCCCACTGTGAATCTGTCCCCAGCTTCATAGATCAAACCACGTGGGGTCTGCCTGGGCATCTCCATCAGCATGCAAAATATACCAGTCAGATTGGGAACTTGTGTCTCTTCCCCTTGATGCATTGTGCTGAGGACTGTGCAGACACAGGGCCAGAGTCGATCCCTGCCCCAAAGAGCTTACAGTTGTGCTGGACAAAGGCAGGGGCATCTCCTGCTTATGGGGGGAGGGCTAAAGGGCAGAGAGGTGAAGGGATTTGCCCAAGGTCACACAGGCAGGCAGTGACCGAGGAGAGACTTGAGGGCAGCTGCTCTGAGCCCCAGACCGGTGCATAAACCAGCACGCCGGCCTCCTGCTCCAGGAAGGTTCAAAACAGTCTTAGACCAGGGTACAATGCACAGTGCTTAGACCTGTATCATGGAGCTGGGCACTGGGCACATTAGAAATAACCCTTAACAGCGTTTGTGCTGGCAACAAGCGGCATCCAGCTATTAATTCAGCTGTTCTAAGCTTCGAGACAAGCCAGACAGGGCCAAAACTGGTGGGATAACCTGGGATCCTGGATGTGACCAAGCTATAAAGCCAGGGGCTCAGATTCTCACTGGAGAGGCTTGGGGTCAGAGCCTGTAGGCCACAGGAAAACCAGGGAGAGGAGAGGTGCTGCCTGCAGCTGCTGATGGCGTGGAGGTTCCTTCAAATGCTTTCTAAGCCCATGGCGCTTGACCTTTTCAGCCTCAAAGCCCCCTTCCTTAGCTTCAAAGCCCCTCTTGAAACATGCCAGCTCCTTGCTTTCACTCCTTTCTCAGCTCCCACAAAGCAGCAGAGCCGTCCCTCCGGTGCGACGAGCGGCAACCGCACAGCAGGATGACGTGGTGGATTCCTGTTGGAAATCTCTGGGTTTATCCTGTGAATCACGGGCAGGTGTTTGCACAACTGACGGTGCTAATGCTGAGCCTCCCCCTGGAAAGGATCTCACAGCATCCTGGTGGGGAAGCCCTGCTCCAAAGCAAAGTCTTCAGCTTCACGCTGGCTGCGTTGCGCGTGCGCCGTCATTTAGCTCTTGCATACACAAGTACTAAGTGACTGCTCAGTAGCCGGTGTTAATGCACGGTAGCGTCCCTGCGCAGCTTTTCTGCGCCGCTCACTGCGCAGTAGCGTCACGCCATGCTTCGTGCCATGCAACGCTACTGTGCAGCAGCAACGAGCTACTGTGCAGTCAGCGTCTGGTGTAGATGCGGCCACTTGTGGAGGAACCCAGGCTCAGGTATGCTGGTGGGTGGATCCAGGAGATTAGCACTGCCTCCCACTCCTCCCTACTTAGCTGAAGGCTCCCGAGGCTGCTCCCCCTAAGCAGAGCCCGCTTTCCCCAGGGCAAGCCCAGGACTTCATGGAGGCTGCAGGAACCCTCTCCATGGTTGAGGCAAGTGCGAGTTGGCTCCGGCTTGTCTCTGAGCTGGAAACTGCTGTGCTCGGAGAGCAAGAATTGCTGTTGCATGTTGCAAGCGGATGCAGGGGTGTTTTTCTTCTTGCCTAGAGCAGCTTGAGCTCGAGGGGAGGTTTTCAGTGTTGGGGTTCACCTGTATGCGGCTGTTGCAACAGCAGGGTTTGTGTTACACAGCCTGGCTGGCCCTTTCTCATCTCTAAGCTGGTGGCTTCTGGCCCCAAAGGCCCCGAGTGCCTTTTAGGAGATGCCTGCCCTGTTGGGAGCTGCAAAAACACATGGTGGTGTTTCACCACGGGGTGATTGTGTTTGCTGTGCCTGCCCCCCTGGGGCTTTGCTGTAGTGCGGTGCATGCATGTGAGACACCCTGTGGGCATTGGGAGGCAGAGGGGATACCGTGGCAGGCGGGGGGAAAACTTTCTGGTGGGACCGGACCTTTCCCATCTCCATCACACCTTGCACGGGTTCTCTCAGGAGCCGGGTCCCTCGTTGACTGTGCCATCGGCAACGTGGCCCCCTCCAGCCATCCCCCTGAGCCCACGGGCAGTGGAGGGCATGACTAGCTCACGTGTGGCTCGGGCCCTGTGGGATGGGTGTGTGTGCTATGGCTGTAAAGACTGAGGCCTGCACGGGTGTGCAGCAGGGGGGACAAAGCCCACTGGCCCTGGGCAGCAGAAGGGCTGGGCATAGCCAGCAAGGGGGCAATGGAGTATGGCCCAGTTGGCTTGAGCAGCACAGCATGTGCAAAAGGGGCCTTTGTCCCTCCTTCATATTCCCACTGCACATCCTGGGGGACAGCAGAGAGACTAATGACACCAGTGAGCCCAGTGCCCCTCACCTCTCTGCAGCCCCTAGCACCCTCTTGAGCCTGCCCTGCACTTGTTCCAGTTTGGAGCCAACCAAATCTGCATGTAAATGGGGATATTTAAAGGCAGCGCAGGGCGGGGAACCAAAGGAATCGATTTTCTAAGTGGGAGGGCGGTGTGTTATTTTTATATTTTATTGGATACGGAGCTTAAATCTGGTCTCTGCCAGCGGAAGGGTGGGGGAGGGAAAGCCAGGCTCAGCTTCTCCCACTCTACCTAAATACCAGATACGGCTCCGTGCAATCAGGAGAATTATTCCAGCCTCTTTATTCCCCCACCTGGCCCCCCTACGGTAGGGAGGGCTTGTCTGCTCCACTTCCAGGCAAACGGAAACGCTTCTCCGTGCCCCCACCCAGTCTCATCCTCTGTCTTCAGACTAAAGCACGTGTCCCCTTTGCCCGCGTGGTGCAAGGCGCCATGTGTGGAGATGCCACGTGAGATGGTGGAGAAGACACTGGGCTGCGAGTCGAAGACCCGCTGGAGACCTCTCTCCTATTCTCGGCTCTGGCACTGGCCTCCTACGTGGCTTCAACCAAGTGGCTCCAGTCTGTTGCCTCCTATCCTTGTCTGGGTGTCAAATCTCTTTGGTCCCGAGTTGGGCATTTTAAATAAGAAGCTTGCTCTCGGGCACTGCCACGAAGCAGCGCATGGCCGAAGGAACCGGGACATTGTGGGACGGTTTCCAGACAATTTTGCCGGCTGGTATAATACCGGCAGGACCTGCATTAGGGTGCTGGGAGGCTAAACCCGTGTTGACACAACCCTGTGTTGGTCTGGAAAGGGGAATAAAGACACCAGCCAAACTGGAAAGCTTTGACAGGACAACATGGCAATGCGGGAGTGGTCCCACAGAAGTCGAGCCTTGCTGGGAAAACTTCCTAGTGCAAACCAGAGCTGGGTACATAGGCCGTGTGTGGCATGGCACAGCCATGGGTTGGGGGGTTTCTGCTGCAGTAGAAGTAAGCGGTCAACTGGTGCTGCTCAATAAAGAGCAAAGGGCTGTGGGGCACAGTTTGGCCTGCACCGCTGCCCCGTGCTAGGGAGAATCGGAACTGCTCAGCTGTGTCCTGTGCCCTGTGCTGCCCACAAGGAGTTTGGCCTTCCTAAAAGATGCAGCTGCAGTCCTAGAGCAGCCCTGGTGGGTCGTAGCGTGTTCAGGGCAGATGAATGAGGCTCTCTGCAGCCTGCCTCTAATCTCCCGTCCAGGGAGGTGAATGAGAGCTTTCCCCAAAGCCCGAGATTAGGGCATCTGGAGCTGCTGTGGATCGGATTAAAGTTAAATGAAGTGCTGATTGCTTGGGGTGTGTCAGGAGCGCAGCCAGCTGGAGAGGCAAAGCCCATTTCTCCGGCACGGGGCAGAGGGGCACAGCTATGGCAAGGTGCTGCCCTCTTCCACAGCGTGGGCAGCCTGGGAGCTGGGTTAACAGAGAGGAAGCCCTGCAGCGCTGTGCATGAGTGGGTGAGAGGTGCAACCCAGGGAGCACCGGTGGGGCTTGCTGCGAAGGAAGGGAAAGCAACTGTGTATGAGCCCTGGGGTGGGGGGGAATGGGACAGGAAGAATTGATGCCGTTGCCAGCAGGGCCTTTATCACCGTCTCACAAAAGCGAGGTGCATAATCAGCTCCCAGCTCAGCCAGGATTAGCTGTTTCTTAAGGGATTCACTAAGATTTCCGGGAGAGAATTTTTTTGGGGTGGGGGGGAGGGAGAAAGATGCAGCATCAGCAGCCTCTGAGTGCTTGGAAATGGCAAGAAATATGTGTGGATGCACAGCCGGGTTCCCCCCAGTCTGAGCTGGGTGCAAACAGCCTGGCAGCATCTGGGGCGACGTCTTGATTCTCATATTCTTCTCTCCCGGAGCTAATGGGATGTTTTGGCACCTAGGTTTTCAAAGCCTGCCCTATCAGTGCTGGCCCCAAAGCTTCTCGTAGCAGTGCCCGGTCTGTGCTGAATATCTCTTGCAGATCTCCAAAGCCTCTTTCCACATGCTGTGCTTGAACTACTCTCTCTCAAGAAGCTGGCGGCAATTGCATAGCTGGTTCAGGGCTGACACTTGAGGCGAGGAGACGCACACGCCGTGCTCTCTCTGGGCGACTTTGCTTCTGTTCATTCTTGTTACGTCCTTGTCCAGAATAAGTCAGTTGGGTTGCGAGTACCTGCCTGGTTTCTGCAGAAACCTTAGACAAGAGCTGGGGACGTCGCTGCGGCAGTGTCCTCCAAAGCCCGGTCTAGACCATAACGAATAGCCCTTCATTCGTGTCTCATTCATTTCCTCATTCATCACAAGCGGGTGTACCAAGGGGGTCAGATGCACACTAGCAAAGCTATCCCAGTGCAGCCATGTCAGCTAGAGGCCTGACTTGTTTTTTTTTTTTTAACCCGGGTGCAGATATTCTGCTATACGCCTTAGTGTGGGTGCGCTGGTTGTAGTGGTCCAATTGTTGCCTTGCACCAGTTGAATTCAAGCCAGTTCTTTGAATAGCCACTGGTTATACTGGGCTGATCACGTCTAGAAGTGAAGCCACAGCTGGACCCACTGCATTGTATAGATTGGGTCGGCAATGCTTTTGGACAGTGCCAAAATTACCCACAGCCTCAACTTGTAAGGTATTGGTGTGCCAGGGGCATACAGCAGGAGAGCCGCAAGGGGCCCAATCCTTGTTGTGGCAGTGCAGCTCTGGCCCTTCCCCACTGCCCACCCCAAGGCGCGTGTGCCAAGCAAAATGCTGTCATGTGCCATGCTCTGGCACCCATGCTGGGGGTTGCCTACCCCGGCATAGATCACAGTCTGAAGCTGCCAAAGCATTTGAGCGTAGGCAAGCTGGGTTGCTGCAGGACCCAGGGCTTGTACAAAACCTATGTCTTCACTTCTCCTTGCTTTTAATTCCTCTTCCTCTGTTTGCTTGCTGCGCTCTGTGCCTTTGGTTCACGATCAAACAGAAGGAGCCTAAGTTGTTCTCTCAAGTGGTTCCCTCTCTGCAGGCAAATTGCAGCTCAGCCCTCTTCCCACGTCCTATTAACCTCCAAAGGGCTGAAAATAGTGCAGCCTTAGAATAACAAGGAGGGCAACCCAATGCCGTCTGCAGCTCTGCCATGGGCTGGGTGATCTAGGCCCTGGCACTGAGGATCCCTCTGCATGGGGAAGCAATGGTGCAGGAAAGGCTGGGTGGGAATTTCCAGGGCGCTAGCTGCTCTGCCCTCCTGCCTGCCTGGAGGCCGTAAGTAAAAGGCCCTCGATATGAAACCTACGGGCCAAAGCCGCAGTGGGAGCAAACTCCTGTGACTTTTCTCCGCGGTTGTCCTGATTTCCACCAGCTAGTGCAGATGAATTGAATATCAGGAGGAGGCAGCTTGGTTCTCTGTCTCCAGGCAGAGAGAGGTTACCACAGCAGGGCACAGGCTATGAGTTAAGTGGTGCTTCCAGCCTCCCCGTTAAAACAGAGAACATCTATTTCTTCCCTCCGTTCCTGCATGAACAGTAACAAACAGCCAGGGACGTGCATTCTAGCAGCTTTCCAGGGGTTTTTTTTTTGTACTTAATTAATTAATGTTTGTAAAGCTCCGAGATCCTCAGCTGAAAGGCGCTATTAGAAGTGCGGAGCGGTATTATTAATAATTTGCATAAGCCCTTCTTTGGATTGCATTCAGCTGCAGCCTCCGAGCCCCATGCCACGGTCCCTGTGCCCTGCATGGAGCATGGCAACAAGTCAGGGCTCCCGAGTTAGTTCTTCGGCTGAGTTTTGAACCCGCTGGCGTGTCGCTGGGTCTGGAAGTTCAGCAGGTGAGTTTCCACGGGCAGAGGGAAGGAAACGCGGTGGGGAGAGCTGGGAAAGCAACGACAGATAAAAGCGTGGGGGATGGGGGGGTGTGCAAGGTAGGGAGGGTCACGTGTGCATGCACACGCACATGCTCGCTTTGGCTCTCCACTCCGTTTGCAGGCAGCAGCTGCTGCGGGGACAGGGCTGGAGCCTGCTGCTGGTGCCCCAAGAGCAGGGACTGGTACCAGTCTCCTTTCCCATGAGGCAGCAGGGAGAGATGGCAGAGCTTAGCTGGGTCCCACATTCACGCAGGATCAGTCCCCCTGTGGGTATGAAGCAGGATAGTGAGGGCTGCAGCCTCCACAGCATTTGTCCCCTGGTCTCTGAAGGCTGGAAGGTGTAAGGGGAAGAGGGGCCAGGCCTGGCTCAGTCTGGGTGTCCTTCCCCTTAGCATCTGCTCTGTGCCAGCGGGATGCAGGTTCGGGGCAGTACGGTGTGTCTCGGCCCCTCAGGAAACTACAAGCTTCCCGTAGTGGTTAAAGGGAGGTCCCAAACTACAGAACTGAATGCGTGGGAACAAGAACAGGGCACTTCTCACGGGCTGATAACACGGGTGCCAAGGTGAGGTATTGAGCAGAGCATCCGCTGCCCCTTGAATGCATCTAAGGCACCTGGGGACCTGGTGCCCAGTGAAATTCTGTCTGGAGACATGCACAGATAGGTGAGTTCTTGTCTGCCTATGCCCTGAGACCAACATGGCTACAACCTGCACCCCAGATAGGTGAGAGGAAGATAGCCCCACAGTCACCTGGCTTCCCCCTGGCCAGCTCCTGCTTCCTGGGCTAGTAGATGGAGAGCTTGGCCAGGGCTGGGAGGCCATGGAGCAGAAGGTCCCAGGACTTGGTTGGGCTACGGATAGGGAAAGGGCTGGGGAAAAATGCTGTGTTGCGAGGCTGCCACCTGGCACAAAGACTGGCTGACCCAGTGCGGCAGCTCTTATGTTCAGAGGGGCACGTTCACTAGCACAATGAGGGTGACTTCTGCCGGTATCAGGGCTTCGTGCTGGGCATTGTATGAGCTCACGCGGAGATCCCAGCTGCGTCCTCAAAAGGCATGCGTCAAATTTGGGTTCCTGAGGCCACCAGTAAAACGTTGCTAAAAGAAGAAGAAAGAAAAAACAACCCCTTCTTTGGTGCATAAAAACAGGGAAGCGCATCGGAAAGCATCCTGCTAATACCCAATTGTGCAAACTTTGAGGCTAAACTTGTTCACGTCGTTCTAATTTCTGATGGATTAACCCCCAAGCCTTCTCGGAGGCAGGAGCTAGGAAGAGCAAGAAGAGTCGCTGTAAGGAGATTAGCTCTTTATCTGTGAAATAAAATTGTTTTACGGTGCAGCGTCTCTTCCCAGCTACTTTGTGCTTGTCTTCTGCTGCTCGGAGAACAGACCTCCGGGAAGTGGGCTGGTACCCAAGCAGCGGTACCCCAGGAAATAAAGGGCTCGAGCTGTTGTAATGCAACCCCCAAAGTGGCCGGGGGTGCGGTGACAAGGTGCTGGGTTGCTTGATAAAGCAAAGGGCTCCTGCGATAAGTGCTGGAGGGAGAGGCTGAGCTGGCAGGGAAAGGGCTGGTCTCAGGCTCCAGAAAAGCTGGTTCAAGCCCTGGCTTGGGTGCAGGCTCGCCTTACTATTTTAGGCAAGTTGCTTCATTTGCCTGTGCTGGAGTTTTTCCATTTGTCATTTGGAGTAATGATGCTTCCTCTCCCCCATTAGACTGTATGATTTTGGAGCAGGGGACAGCTTTTGCTTGGGTCTAGAAAATGAAAGGCGGGTAATGGGCCTGAGTCTCTGCCACTCAGGCCCTGGGTGGGTAGAAATGGCACCCTGGGAATATCTTCTTAGCTGGCATAATGCTGGCCCTGCTCTCAGCTGCTTTCTGTGGATCATAGCAAGCAGGTTGTCATCTAGAGCAGCCCAAAAGCTGCTCTAACTGGCAGGCAGCTAGGCAGAGAGTCCCTTTAAACAGCCTTCAAAATCAGGAAGCACCAAGGTGGTTTAGTCCCTCTAACCACCCAGCCCTGCTCCAGGTACTGATGGAGACCTGGGCTGGGGGTGCTGACAGCCTCCCGAGGGGTCCTCTTGTCCTTTGACCCCTGTTATACTGCGGGGGGGAGAGCAGCATGCCACAAGTGGCACAGGCAGCCTGCACCTGTGGTACATGGCAGACCGGGGAGGCGGCCCACAGCACAGTGGCAGATCCGGTGGGGGGGGCAGAAAGCAGAGCAGCAGATCAGGCAGAGAGCACAGGGCAGAGAGCAGAGCAGCAGATGGCGCAGGGGAAGGTGATCAGATCAGCCCTTGGCAAGTGAGCAGGGCTAATTTGTAGCCCACCTGCCCAAAAGGTTGACCCTTGCTGCTCTCCAGCGATCGGTGTCACTGTGACTGCTGGGGTCTGAGCTTTCCCCGGGCCCAGAGAAGCCCCCTGCCCCCGGCTTAGCCACCAGACGCACGCTTCCTGCACAGCTGCCGGCTGTTTTGTTTTTCGAGCCGGGCAGGAGCTTCCTTTGTGCTTATTGCTAATTAAATGGCTTCTTCCAAGCTGCTGGTACTGTACCGTGTATTGTCTTCTAACAGTTTAGATTCTGTCCCTGCGCCAGTGCCCATTTAGCAACACAAACCACTTATCTTGTTCTCTGCTATCTCCTCCTTTTATATTTTTATCCTCCCTTCTCCCTGCAAGCCGTTTTGGTCCCAGCACTGCAGTCATAATTTTACCCGGCGTCATCTCGCTTGACAAAACGCTGTTGATGTGACAGCTCGGAGCTATGAAATCTCGGTTACCGCTCGATAATTAATTTACTAATTGCGTGCTGTTCTTCACCGGGCTTCTCCAAGAAGGAGGCACGGGCCTTGGCAGTGTGGCTTCGACCTTTTGGGCTTGCATGCATGTGCCATCCTCGGGCGGAGGGCAAAGTCCCTACGTGGTCCTGGGCAGGTGTCAGCTTGTGTTGCAGGGGCTGGGATTGCTGTAGCTCTGTAGCAGGGAGGTTTTGCTCAGGGATGGGGCTGAGGTTGGAGAGGGGCAGCTGAGTAGGGAATGTCATCCTTGAGGTGTTTGGGGAGTTTGGGTTGTGTGGCGGGTGCAGAGATCCCACCTGAGGAACACAGCTGGGTATTCGTATCCCTCCACTGTTTCCACCACGTGAGGTGGGCCAGTAGGGGGTGCTCCTGCGTTGAGCCGCCCACCTCCCTGCGCCCGACCACCTTCCAGGCTCCAAATGCCTCCCTAGGGGCGCCTTATGTCCGGCCGACCCCTCTCCCGGAGCACACTCGCTAGTCTGGGGGTAACGTGCCGCCACCACCCCAAGAATGGACTGTCTCGCGGCCCTGTGTCCTTGGGGTAACACAGGCCTAAAGTCCCACGGGTACTCGACCCAGTACAGGCACTTGGGGTACTTCCCCAAGTCCGGGGGCAAAAAGGTATAGTCTCCCTTAGTCCACAGACCTAAGGGGTCTCTTAGGCATAATTTAGACCCACCCCTCAATAAGTCTCCCACACCAGTCAAAAAGGAGAACTTTATTGATTACAGGGGGTAGGGTAAACTAGGGTACAGGATAGAGCAATATCTAGAAATCCTAAAGAGCAAACAGTCTGGCTGTGGTAGCCTTTTGATTACGCATCTGTGATACTTCCAGCTAAATATCTAATCAGATTGAGTAGCTTACTCACAAGCATCTTCCAAAGGCAGGTGAAGTTTCCCTTTGGAGGCAGGCGGTTCCTAGCTCGTGAGTTTGGGGGGAGAGAGCCAGTTTCAGATGTTAAGGCTTCTCTGTCCCCTGCCTGGCTGCTGCGTCACCTCATGGCCGGAGAGGAGAGACCGCCTCCTTCCCCGTCCTAACTTATATAGCCCCTGTGACCTCATTCACCTGGGCCAGCGGAGGTCAGCCCCAGTTGGCTGTCAGCCAACCAATCTGAAATGCATCACCTGTTACCGGGCAGATTCCAGCTCCCCAGGTAGAAACCCCTTACCCAGGTAAGTGATGCAAGTCCCGTAGGCAGAGGGAGCGGTTTCCCCCTCCCTCAGGAATGCAGCCAGCTCCAGTTCCCTAAAGAGACAGGCTGAGGGTGTGGTCCCCTGTGTGCTGGGCCCATCCTAATTGAATGGTCACAGCACAGAGATTTAAATCACAGTGTCACAGGGCAGAGATTTTTTTTGGGAGAAACCAAGGTGGCTTTCTGCCACAGGTTGTAGTTCTTAAAGGGTGTCCTGCATTTATGGGCATAGGACTGGAAAGGGCAGACTAGAGAGGGGACAGGAGGCGCAGTGGCAGATAGGGCAGGGAGCAGACAGCCGAGCAGCAGATTGCACAGAGAGCACGGGGCAGGGAGCAGAAAGCCGAGCAGCAGATGGAGCAGATGGATCTAAGACTTCGGCGCAGGTCTCCTCTGCCTCCAGGCTTCAGGGCTGGGGACTTTGAATAGCTCTCGGCTTCTGCGAGCCTTTCAGCTGCTCCTAGGCAGAGGGAAAGGAGGCGATGGCGTTACTGGAAACCTAGGGCCTTTTGTTATGCATGAGCGAGAGCTGAAAACAAGCTGTTCCCCATGGTTCAAGCACCCCTTGGGTTACAGACTGGCTGGGAGAGGGGAGCCCTGCTGGCTAAAACCCCAAATGTCCGAGGTTTTAGCCAGCAGGGCCAAGCCCAGCCTTGTAAGCTGATGCCTGGGGGAGTTTGGCCTATTAAGGGCACAGGATGCCTGGGCTGCACGTCTAGCCCTGTGCATGCAGGGAAGCTGCTCTGGTCCTCGTTCCTCTGCCCTGGGAGAAGAAGTAGGGCATGAGGTTTGGACGGGGACAGCGGCACACTGCTGATCTTGGCAGGAGAGGCTTCGCCGGGGCTCCTTCAATCCGTTGCAGTCGGCTCTCCCCATGCCCTGCCTGCTCCTCAGTTGCTCCCCGGTGCTGTGTCCCCGCTGCAGCTCCCCTTGGGGTGCTGGCTCCGGCGTAACTGGCTGCAGCCTGGGCAGGGCTCAGAGGCCGCTGGTCTGAGAGCAGGGATGCTTCCCTGCCTCTGAAGCCAAGGGGCACCCCCTATTAGCAAGGGGGAGCCCTTGATGTGCAGTTCTAGCATAGCCAGTAGTGGGTGGTGATGTGCCTACACAGTAGCCGGCCCCCTGCGGTGCTTTAGAGGCAGCTGATGTGCCGAGAATGGGTGCATTAGAGGAACAGCTTGGCCAGGGAGCTGGGATTGTGGAGGCTACGGTTCTGCCAGGTGAGACATTGCTCTGTGCCTCAGTTTCCCCATCCTGTCTCTTGTTTCAGAGTGCAAATCCTGCTCTGTGTATGCATATGTGTTGGGGAGAGGAGGGTGGGGGAGTGTTTTTCCAGCAGCTACCCTGTACATAAATCCATCTGCAACTCGGCTGAATCCAGAGGAAACCTCTCCCCGCTATGCTTGGGAAAAGCAGCCCCTCCCGCTCCTCCCCCAGGGTTTACTTTCCCTCGCTGAGGACCCCAATCCCGGCTGGCTCGTGTCTGGCTGCTGCTGCTCGCAGTGCAGTCGGGATCTCTGGAGCCAGGGCTCCTGGGAACCAGCGCTCCCCTGAGATGCAATTAGTCCATGCACAAGCCAGGCCTGGAAAGCGTGAGTGCCACACGGGCAGGGCCACCTCCTGCAGCTGCTGTGGCTTAGCGGGACTCTGCAGCGGTAGCCCTGGGATCTTCAAGCTGCAGCAGGGGAGCTTGCTCACTATTAGCCCTTGCTGACTACCGGTGGGGAGGGCCCCTGTGAAAAGGGCCAGGCCCTTGATTGGGAGCAGCTGCAGCTTGGAGGCCCTAAATGAAGGGATTTTATTAGAGGGGAAGTGACGGGGCTTGCTGGCTGCACTGTCAAATGCGGTGATCCCCTTTTCTGAAGGTCTTGTACGAGCTCAGAGGCTCCTGGCTGGAGGATCTTGCCCCTCCACTCAGGGTCAGACTGACGGTCAGGCAGGAATCGGTCCCCTCTATCAGATTGGCATGGCCAAGGGGAGTTTTGCCCACCTCTGTGGCATGGGCAGGAGCCCATGGGCATATATTAACCGACTCCTTCCCTGTTGTGAGCCCTGCCTTTGTCTCCCCTGCTTTGGCCTCTGGCATGCTGCTGGTATGTCTGGTTTGGTGCCTTGCAGTTGCATGTTGCTGTGGCATGTCTGGGGAGTGCTTGTGGAAATGGTTGCCTCGCTGCCAGCTTGGGCATTTGTGGTCCCCTGGCGGGTTGGTTCGGAGACCAAAAACTGTACAGACCTTGGATCAGCTTGGAGGCGTGTTGGTAAGAGGAGAGGAGGCATGCCCATGCCTCTCCAGCTGTCCCAGTCCCACAGAGGGACCAAACCCTGCTCCTTCCAGGACTGTCAGTTCAGTTCCTTTCACTAGCATGGAGATACAATTATTGTTAAGTGACCTCACAGGCCAACTCCAGGCCAGGATCCACCAGACTGAGAGACCCCTGCCCTTGGTCACAGTTGGATGACACCTTGGGCCCACCTGCCAGTGTAAGCATCAGGTGCTGGTTGCTGGTGCAAACAGTCACATCATTGCAGTGCAGGAAAGGGCAAAAACCGTGATGTGTACAAGCGCTCCTTCTGTAGATTCCCACTAGGCTGCAGCAGCTGCAGGAGGTGGCAGTGCCCAGTGCAGTTTTCATGCTTTCCAGGTCTGGTGCCCAGCACATGGGGGGCCTTGACCCTGACCAGGGACCTTGGGAGCCATGATAACAAGGATAAATGGTGTTTCCTCATTTGCATGCTGTCATCCTGGTTTAGTTTATTAGTAGTAGGCATGGCTAATGGCATGTTTGGATGGTGTTGCCGTACAACAAATGTGGACTCACTCACGTAGCTGCCACACACTGGGTTTTGGGGCAAAGCTGGGGTTTCCCAACTCTACCGAGCCTTGTCAAGATTCTGCTATTCACATTTGTTTCATCCCAGAGGGGTGTGAGGGCAGAGCGGTTCAAGGGTCAGGCTGTGGAGGAATGAGTTCAAATCCTGCTCTGGATTTGTGCTGATGGCTCATCTCAGCTGATCCCACTGTCCACGGGCACTTGGCCTTGGCAAGCCTGGTGGCTGGGTGTGATGCTGTGATATGTGCCATTGGCTATGAAAGCTGCTTTGCCTTTAGCCGTACTTGTCCGACAGACCACTGAAGCCAGGGCAGACTGTTTGACTGCCTTGGCTTGTAGCTACCCTTTTAACCCATGAACTCCAGATGCCGTATATAGGATCAGGTCCCTCTTGTCTGAAGCCTTGTCCAGATCTGCAAAAACGGCTTCCCTGCCTGGCCTTGGCAGTGGGCAGACGGCACTGAGCACAGCCCGATTCTGGGAAGCAGCGGTGCAGGAGCCAGAGCTGAATGTGTCAGAGACCGTGGGAAATCAGCATGTCGAAAGCAGCCCATCAAAACAGTCAGCTGGACTGTTATCTTCAAATAGACTTTCTCTGGAAATCTGTCAGGGGCTTCCCCTGCCCGCCTGGATGCCAGGAGGGAGTCCGGAGGTTTTAGGCCTTGGAAACAGAGGCAGGCAGTAGCTGCTGGGCATGTGACCTGGTGATGACCGGTGGCTGCAGAGGCAGCAGGATTTCCCCCGCGGTCTCCTGGGGCCTCGCCACTGAGGAAATCGGGCAGCATCCCTCGGAGAGCAGCTTGCCTGAGGACTCCGATGTACTTTTGACACTCGTTAAGCCTGGCAGTAGCAGGGGGCCGCAGGCAGCTTGACGGGAGAGGGAGCGGCGTGGAGAGGTTACATGCCTTGCCTGCAGAGCTGGGAGGAGGAGGGGAAGAGAGAGCCCAGGCATCCTGCCTGTCAGTCCGGCTGTGACAGCTGAAATCGCCAGTCGAAGGAGCTGATAAATGGGTACAGGCCCCAGAGGTGTGGTGTGTGTCCCCCCACCCTGGTCTCTGCCAGGCTGTCATGCCATGCAACATTGCTGCTTGTTTCTCTCTGCCTCTGGGTGCCAAGGGTGGCTATCGGGTGCATTTTGACCTTGGCACCTGGCACATTGCACTCCCCAGATGTACTGAGCATCCGGTGGCGAGGAGGTCCCCACTCTTGCAGCTGGCAGCGTCTCGTTGCAAAGCCTCTTGCCAAGCAAAACCGTAGTGCTACCAGCTCGGGCCTGCCTTGGTACATCCAGTTCTAGGCAGCTACTGATCAGTTTGTTGCTGTAGGGAACTTAATATCGCCAAGACGTTTCATCTCTGTCTTCAAAGCCCTTTCCAAACTAATTAGTAACTAATTGCAGGTTAACTAATGAATCTTCCCACGCAGGCTCCCTGATGGGGCTGGGAAATATGCATTAGCTTGGCTTTAGAGAGTGGGGAAACTGAGGCAGCGAGGGGCACGCTCAAGGCTGTAGGAGGAGAGCTGTATTGGTGCTGGGAGCTGGCACGGGGAAGCGCGGGCTTCCCGGCCTGCTCTGAGCAGCAACTCAGTTATCCAAAGGCAAGTAGGAGCCGCTCTGCGTTTTTGAAGAAAACTTTGCATGGCTTGTGTCTTTCGGAAACGAGGGGACATGGTTTTTTATGGTAAAACCAATGCGGGGTGAATTCAAGTGAGGGGGTGGATTCGAACAAAGACCTGTCACGATTTAAATGTCAAAGCAAGGGATTAAAGAAAAGAGAGAAAAGAAAAGCCCACCCAGCTCTGTTTTTCCTGAGATGTGGATATAATGGGTGAATACTTGCGACCAGCTGAAAGCTACAGATAGGCCCATGAGGTGGAGATAAAGGGACTCAGCGGGAGACAGGGCCATGCGGAAACTGGAGTCGCTCCACTGGAGCTGAGGGCAAGGTGCTGATCAATGCCGGCCGCGGATCCGGCCCCGAGCCTTTCAGAGGGACAAAGAGGATGAAAACGGCCGCTCATTTCAGCTCACAAAACCGCAAGCGTCGCCTGTGCTCAACAGGAGAGACATTGTCCGATCCTCTCGCCTGTTAACTTTCCACTTGGGCAAGCCGCCGTTATCGGCCAGCCCCATTTTAATACTAATATAAATACCAGGCGGCAGCTCGATGCTGAAATGTCTGAATCAGCCGCCATCCTGTCACAGAGCAGATGCAGACGCAGCCGATAGTTTGCAAGAAAAAAGGCTCTCGCTCGCCTGTCTCCTGGCCGATAAATTTGGGTGGAGGGAGGAAAAAAATGTGCTTTTTTTTTTTTTTTTTAATGTTTTATTAAAAAGCAGAGGTTCAGTGTTTGCCATTGTTCCAGGCGACTCTGCTGCCCAGCGAGAGATAAGGCCGGGAGAAAATAGAGGGAAACCAAAATGAAATTCTCCCAGGTTTGTAACCATCAGATGCAGCCTGGCTGTTTATTCACAACATGTAAAAGGCAGGAGATAGGATTCAGTGGGGAGAGGCAGGTGTTTGAAACGTATCCAGGGAGATAGGCAAAGCTCTTGAATGCAGCGTGTTTCCAGGGTGTGCGTGTGCGAGGCAGAGAGAGTGTGCGAGCAGTGTGCGTTCTGCACCGACTCATTAGTGCAAGAGTCTGTTCACAGGCAGTGTGTGTGTGTTGGGGTTGGTGGGGCAAAGGACTGTGTGTGCCCGTAGACAGGGGCACACGCCTGCATGGGAAATGGGAGCAAGCTGCCGTTTTGGGCAAGGGGGCCCGGAGGAAACCTGCCTGCCTTCCTGCAGGTGCCGGCGGGGTCTGGGGATGGTCTAGGTCAGGGGTGGGCAATTATTTCGGGCAGAGGGCTGCTTACTGAGTTTTAGCAAGCGATCGAGGACCACATGACAGGCAGCCAGGGGCAGATAAATGTTAATTTTCTAAATTTTTTAGGGGCCCCGCAGGCCGCATAGAATGGCCTGACGGGCCGCATCCGGCCCCTGGGCCGCATTTTGCCCACCCCTGCTCTAGGTCCTTGGGATGGTTTACGGTTTTTCAGGACTAGGCTGAAACCTCAGGGCTGAGAGGGAGCAGAACTCGGTACCTGCAACGTCAGACCTCTGCCTGCCCTAACGTCGTGTTACGTTGTGGGATGCAAAGAGACACGAAGAATGGGTGGACTGAAAAAAACCCCACGCGTGTGTACGAGCACCTGCCCTGCGTAGTCTGACTCCTTCAAGCTCCTGCCTGAGATCGATCCCCGGCTGCAGGCTGCGATAGGTGGGCAGGAGGGGTTGAGGTGGGACAAGGGGAGGCAGGGGGATCCATGAGGCTTTACAGCCAGCCACCGCGAGGGCAGGGCTTGGCACGGATAGCCACGTGAGGGCCGGAGCCGTGGCCAGCTGGCTGCCCTGCATCCGACGGCGCAGATGTCGGTAGCTGAGAGGGAGCGTTGTGATTTATTGCTCATCGAGTGCTTTTTCTCCTGGAGGCCGAGAGCCAGCGACAGGTCTTCAGGCATGTGGGGAGGAGGGATTGAACCCAGGGGCAGGGTGGCAGCCCTACCTGGCCTGCCTCTTGCTCCCCATCGGCCAGCTTGGGGCTTCCTGCTGGGCGCCCCAGGCAGTCTTTAATTGCTCTTCTTCTTTACACTGGTGTCAATCCGGAGTAACGTCCCAGCTTTGCATTGCATGGACTCGGTCTGTACCGTTGCCCCTGCCCCTTGCCCGGGCCTTGACCGAACTCCATCACGGAGACTCTGAGTTTCCTTCTTCCATTTTAACAACTTTTTTTCTCTGCTTCCTCCCTGCTTGCTGCATCCCTCCAGGACTGCAAGCAGCAGCGCTGCTCCCTGCACAGGTTGCCCTCGGGCAAACACAAGCACCGGTTGCCCTTGGGCTAACGCAGAGCTCGCGCTGCCTTGCCAGCCTTAGCTGTGTACCCGGCAGTCTCTCTTTCTGTTCTCAGGCTGCTTCACGAGTCCTCCTCTTCCTCCTGCCCCTTCCTCCAGCTGGAAACTTGCCCCTACGTATTGCTGTCAGGCTGGGGTGGGGAAGGCAGGCTTTCTGGAGGCTCCCTGCCTGGGATGATTTGCAGCGAATCCTTTACTCCTGTTTCTTTTCTCCTAGTGCTGTTCAAGCCTGTGCTAGGCCACACCGTTTTCCCCCTTGCCCGTAACAGCACCATCTGTTATTTATATTGAGACTTTGGAAATGGGAAAGGAAGAAGTTGCTTTTTTTTGCAAGCGACTCAAAGTCCCTCCGTCGCATCCTGGTGCCCTGTGCTTGGATTCGCTTGCGAGCTTCTAGGGGTGGCTGAAATTCTTCATGCAAAACTTCCCCGTTGGCACCCGCGGCACTGTGGAAGCTGACGTTTTCTGCAGGGAAGTTTCTGTTTCGGTGAAGCATTTTGATCCCCCCCCCCTCGCTCTTTGGAGAAAGAACGGCATTTTGGATTGACGTGATGAAGCAACACTTCTTGTTTTGACACCAGGAATGATTTTGTTTTTGGAAGGGGAGTGCCAGTAGCGCTTCATTTTGACATTTCAAAAATTTCCAGGTTTTATTCGATTTTTATGTTGTGTGAAATATCAAAAATTCATTGATTCTGAATGGAAGCTAATTGGGGAGTGTCACCGCTTCTCACGAGCTGAGTATTGATGCCATTTGCAGAGCCGTTCCACTAATGGCAAGAGGCTATGCCAAGTCATTATTCATTTTCCTCAAAGTTGACTGAATCCAGCGTGCCAGCTCTGTGGCAAACAATGGTTTCATTTACTCGTAGCTGTAGAGGGCAGAAAGGGACCGTCGGATCAGTCTGCTGTCTTGCCTTGCATTGGATCAAATGATGGACTAACCTGCTGTGGACCAGGGCTTGGCCTTAGGGGTCAAAGAGAGTATGGTGGGAGTTGATTCAAAAAGCCGTAGCAGTCCCTGCTGTCATTTGGGCTGTACCCAAGGCTGGGGATGTTGCCTGGGCTATGCCAGTGCTCCTGCTGCAGGGGTGGGCCAGATGCGGCCCGCCCGGCCATTCTATCCGGCCCGCGGTGCCCCTAAAAAATTTAGAAAATTAATATATATCTGCCCCTGGCTACCTGTCATGCAGCCCTTGATGGCTTGCCAAAACTCAGTAAGCGGCTCTCCACCCAAAATAATTGCCCGCCCGTCCTGCTGGGACTTAAAGGCGGAGGTTCCTGGGTCTTGCCCCTCTTCTTGGGGTTGGGCTGATCACCCCATTTGGGGTCAGGAAGGGATTTTACTCCATGGTCAGAGTGGTCTGGACTCTTGCCTTCCTCTGTAGTGGGGGACGTGGCCCTCTACCTGGGATCTTTTGAGCATATATTAACCTTTGCATTGGCTGAGACGTTGAGCACCCAGGCGTCTGCTTTACTTAGCGCGTTACATGGTGTGTCGTGGCAGGGTTGACAGTGGTTTTACTAAGAGGTGAGATGGCAGATTTGGCTAGGGTCCCTTCCAGCCCTACTTCTCAATCATATTCGTATAGGGAGCCCCCATTGTGGCTGTGTAGGAGAACATGATTGCTGTCTTCGACAACCCAGCTTGAATGGCCAGGTGCCCACTGATGGTTGCTTCAATGAGGGATGGCCTTTGGTGTGGGCCTGGCAAGGGCTTGAATTCATGCTTCCAGTCTGTAGTGAGATGCTTTTAACTGTTCAGCTGCTGTGGCATTTACTGCTGGATGGTGAAGCTTGTGTGTGCCTCTGGCACGGCCACTGGGAGAGGCAGGGCACTCGTGCCCCTGAGCTCCCTGGTATTACAGCAAAGCTGCTGAGCAATGCGGCACGGGGCTGGCAGCCCCGTGAGCTATGATTAAGCCTGGGCACAAAGTCACCACGACTGTGCCGCCAGGTGTGTGGAAGTATAGGTTATTTCTGTGTAGCTGAGGTGGGCGGCATGGCCACAAATGAGCATTTCTGGCTGTTGGGATTGGGAGGTTGTCAGGGAGGGTCGGGGAAGTGCATGGTGCTGTTCCTTGTCCCATCTCTGCAGTGGGTTTCTTTTTTTTGTGGGTGGGTAATCAAGGGAGGCCAGAATTTCCTTCTGGTGGCTCAGGGGGCAAAACCTACACGGCAGGGTAAGCAGAAAGCCCAGCTCCATTCACGGCAGCATGTGGAATGAAATGTTACACCTCAGCGGGCCTGTCATTTTCCAGTCGACGGCAGCGATCCCCACACAGACAAGCCAATAAATCTGGGTGTCTCTGATCGGGAGAGCTGTGCTGAGGGCTAAATGATGGGTAACGTTTTAAAAAGGTTGATGTTTTAATCCAGTGCTGAGTTACGAGCGGCAGCCAGGTGGAGGGAAGGCGGTCGGGAGACTCGGAGGTGGGGAGCCTGATTCCAGCCTTGCCACTGATTTATCTCTGCGGCCTTGGGTGAATCACTTCGCCTGCCTCGGTTTCCCTTTGTGGACAGTGATGCTTGACCGGAAGGGGCTGATTCTCTTGCGTACTTCAGTGGCCTGTTGTGTCTGAGCTCCTTGCACTCTCTAATGCAGGACTGTCCAGCTCCTGAGTGTCTGGGGGCACCACGTGCCACGGGGAGCACGCTCCCACTGCCCAGTGGGCACCCTCCTTCCCCCACCCACACCATACTGTGTGGGGTCCCCAGGCCCCCCCAAGCCAACCAGTCACAGATCTCTCAGACCTGTGGGCTGTGCTACACCACCCTTGGGGGCCAAGGGAAGGAGGAGAGGGAGCCTGGGGTCTCTGGACCAGCAGGAGGAGCGGGGGAAGCAGACTAACCTCTCAGGAGCTGGATGGGGCCTCTAGACCACACATTGGACAGCTTTGGTTCGAGGTATTCATCCTGGGGCAGAGGAGGGGGTGACTCTCCCAGTTTTACTCATGAGGGAGTTGCAGCAGGAGGGACGAAGTGACTTTGCCAAGGTCACGCAGGACACATGTGGCATAGAAGGGGGGTCGAATCCTGGGCTCCCACGTCCGTGAGATAATGCCTGGTCTCCTGCAGCCTCCCTCTTGCTCAAGCCTTTCAAGTACCCAGATGATTCATGGCCCTAATGGCAATGGCAAGGCTAATGAAGAAGTCTGAAGCCAGCGGCAGTAGTAGAAGCTGCTTTCGCTCGGGTCCCGTGCCAGAGATCGTGGGGTTGAGCTCACCACCGGTGCGGGATGGGAACGGCACGCTGCGTGCACTGGCCCGGGGCGCTCCGAGAGGGTGGCCGGGCTGTGCCGGAGGGTGGAGGACATGCATGCATTGGTACTGGCAGAGCTGATGCCCCAGGATCCCAGCCCGGCTGCTTAGGCGAGGCGAGGTGAGGTGAGGTGAGGTGAGCCCCTCTATTGATTAGCAACCCAGGCCCAGATGGAGGGATGTGATCGGAGCTGCAGCCGGTGTGGGGAGAGGCTGGAGCTCGGATTGAATTTTCATGGGGCCACAAGCTGCGGCCGGTCCTGATAACCACCTTCCTTGCAGACTTGGGGTCTCCCTTTGCCCCGGGAGTTTCCCAGGGCTTCTCCAGGGTTTCCTGGACCAGGCTGGGCAGCAGGTTGATGTGCAAACTGAGCCCCTTTGCCCTCCTTGCCTGATTGCACTGCCAGATATTTGTTCCCCCTCCAGCCAGAGGACAAGGCCATGTCACATGCTCCATATCACAGCATCGCTTAGCCTGCTCAGCCCACAGCCCTGAAGGAAAAGAGGTCCTAGCTAAGGGGGATTGGGAGCTACGCATGGGACACTTGCTGGCTCGCAGCGTACAGCAGGGAGGAGTGGAGTGACTTGTTGCTTTAGCAGCCCTTCTCTCCCCCCGTTTCCTCACATCCAGGGGTTGGGGTGGTGCTCCGAGCTCATGCTCATGGTGTTGCCACGCTGCCGAGCAGAAGCAGATCTCAGGCCTGTGCAGGGAAGCAACTGCAGCGCTGGCCATGTACAGCAGCCTTGGAGCAGCGGTGCTCGCAGACAGCTGGGGTCGGCCCGGTATCACAGCCCCGTCCCCTGGGAGCACCTTTGCCCTGGGAGTGCATCGAGTCAGAGAGAAGTAGGGCTGGAAGGGACCTCCAGAGGTCATCTAGTTGCACCTCCACTGGGGCCGAACACCAAGAAAACGTCCACTGCCTTCACAGCTCCCCTTTCCCACCCCTTTGTATGACAGAACCGGCACCGCATCTCTCCCCAAGACTGAACACTTGTTCGCACAGGAAGGACGTGTGTAACAGCAGCGCCTGCCGACACCTGCTACAGCCGTGTTTAGGACAATTATGCACCTGCTTATTCTAGCCGGGCAGCGCAGACTCCAGGAGCTCAGAGGCTGCTTCCAGCAGAAGTGTTTGCACTTGTTATTTGGGAACTCTCCGGTCCTCTGAACACCTAGTTTTTCTCCCTGGTGCTGCCTGTGACTTCATTTTGAGGACAGGCCCGTGGAGGTGTAACATGGCAGCCCCCGGTGCCTCTCTTGATTTGGGTGTTAAATATTGGAAACATGGGTGCTAGGGCAGCACAGAGGACTGTTTGAAGTTGTCGAGATTGTTAAATGCATCCTGATACATCCATAGGAGGATTGCAGGTTTTCCAGCAGAAAATGGGGTTTGGACTTTAATGATTCATCTTCGCAAAAAGCGCCTGCTTCCCCTGAATTTGTTCTTTTTTCAGCAAAAACTTTCAAGCTTTTAAATTTTCACCTGAAAACTCCAGTTTCCATGGGGAGGGGCTCTACTAGCTGCATGGGCTGACCCCAGGGGTGAGAGAAGTACCCGGAGCCCCCTGCGCCGTGCTCTGTGCAGTGCAGACCCTTAGCGAGACTGTTCCTGCTCGGAAGAGGTGATGATCTAACGAAGACAGGAGCTGGGAACATCTCCCAGGCCTGTGGGCTCCTAGTCCAGCCTCCCGGCCAAAAGACCTTGCTCCCGTCTCCTTGGTTAGATGGTTCTTTGGCACGTGGCATCCGAAACAGCCCAGGTGATCCTACTTAGCCAGAAAAAGAAAGGGCCTCCGTGGCCATATTAATTGCAACTCTGCCTCCTTTGCTTTCCCTTCACAGTCTCAGCGGATGTGCCCAGCACTTTTGCTTGATGTATCTTCCTTGCCTGGGTTATTAAGGTGTAAAATTTACATGTAGCTCCGGTTTTTTCTGCTGTGCTGGGCGAAATCCCAGCCACGGATCTATACGCTCTCTCTAAAGAGGCCCAGTTGATGTTAAGTGAGTGAGAGATGGTGTTTCAAATTAACCTTTCCATAGCTGAGATGCCAGCCCCGAGCGTGCCCCAGAGGAGCGCTGCTCTCCAGATTCATTGCTCGCAGCCGGTGGTGATGCTGGCTTCATCGATGGCATTGGTCTGGGGCAGCCCTGAAAGGGCAAGGCTCAGCAAAATTCCCGTGTGACCCTCTGGCTTCCCGGCTGTGCGGTCCAGGCCGTAGCTGATCACTGGACCATTCAGGGTGCAGTCGGGTGATGCTCAAAATGGCACTCATTAAAATCAAAGTATCGTTCCTGGGAAGATGCGTTTAGTTCAGTCCAGAGCATGAATAGGAAGGAGAAACAACTCGAGCACTGTCCCTATGTCTCGGCGTGTGCAAAGCTGCTGTAACTTAGACCCCTGGCTGACTCCATGGCTGCCTGTCGTAGCATCTCTCTCAGCAGGGAGATGGAGGGCAGGGTGTTCATGCCCAAGTGCTCACGCCCGGGAACGGTGGGGCTTTGCGATTGCCGCCGAAGGCCCCTGCTGTGCTGCCGAGGGAATTTTCGGGGTTGCCATGTTGTTACCGGGTAAATAAATAATGTATTGTCTCTGGAGCCGCAGAGCAGGTTATGTGGTAATTACTTTTTTGGAGATGCAATTACCGGGCAATGTGGCGGAACATGTAATTTCTGTGTATTGACATAGTCCTTTTCCGACAGCCGGCTTTGTACTTAGGAAGGGTCAGATCCAGGCGTCCCTTTGAAATCTGTAGCTAGAAGAGTCCTCCCACGGATGGGCATCCATTTGGCCATATGTTTAAGGGCCCTTCTGAGACACTTATGCCCTGTTATTGAAATCCTGGCCATGAAGCGTGATCCGAAGGCAGCCTGGCCAGCCGTGCATCCCAGCTAACGACTCGGCCGTCTGCCGCCCTCCTGGTTCCTTCTTTCTCTGTGCCTTCAAGGGTCTGAAGACCGAGTCCTGACCTCATGTAGGGCCTGGGTTAGGAGGAAGGGTGGGTGAGCTTGTTCATCTAGAGGATCTAGGTATGTCCCTGGCTCTGCCACTGACTCTTGGGTGACTTTGGTCAAAACCCTTAGCCTCTCTGCATGCTTTAATACCCTGCACTGTGAAATAGGGCTGAGAGCAGCTCCTTTCTCCCAGCTTGAGTCCACTGTGGGCCAACCCCACGTGCTCAAAAATCACATGGCAAAGCCCCTAAAATAGAGACGGGCTTCAATACTGCAAAACTTCAAACAAACAAACAAGCGAGCCCTCATTTAAATGAACTGCCGTCTGTTTTCCAAGCCTTCCAGATGCATTTTTTGCACGTCCTGTCTGCAAATGTGATAAGTCCACAAGAAGTTTCTAGTTCTCCCACGACTCCAGGTGTCTGAGACTTGAAAAACAAAGCAGAATATGAGAAACGGTGGCAACGATGCCTCCATACCTTCCCCAGATACAAGGTGCGTGGCTTCCAGTCTCTCATTGTGTGCTCTGTTGGGTTGCTAACAGTAGCTGTGGCCACTCCACCTTACCTAGGCAGCAGTCCCAGGTACTGTTTTTGTGTTGGTTTGGGAATGCAAAAATTGCCGCAGCTGCAGCAGTGGCGGGTGGTGCTGCTGCAATTGGTGCTGCAGCAGCTGGTGCTACTCTGGGCATCACAGGGCTTCCCAGGGGGCAGAGCTGCCCCTGCCCGGGGTCTCCGGTCACTCCTGCAGTGTCAGTCCTCCCAGAGATTTCGGTGAGCTTTGTGTGCGGCCCTTATGCACCGGCATTGCCACGACTCTGCCTTGTGCTGGGTTGGGGCTGTTCCAGCAAAGTGGAGTCTGGTCAAACAGCTGATTTTATGTCGGGATTTGGCAGCAGGGCAGAGGGTGGGTGAGAGAGGACACAGGCTGTTATGCGGTTTGGATGTTCCAGGAGCATGAGCGATGGGTTTGAGTGGAAAGGCACTGCCCTGCTCAGCCTTTGAAGCCCTGGGAAATTTGTCTTTTTGACTCTGCAAGGTGCTCGGGCGGGCTCTGGGGGAGGGGAATTGCACTGAAAGCTGAAATGATTTTCAAAGCTGGGAGCTGTGAAATGATGCACGATTCAGTCCGTACCCCGCCAAATAAAACGAACCTGATTAATGCAATATAGACTACTGCTTCCCTGCATTTATATGGCACATTAGTATTATTTGTTGCCATGGCCTTTAGACACCTCAAGTGAAGCCTGCTAGGTGCTGTATAAGGCATTGGACAGGAGATGTCCCTGCCCCAAAGCGCGTGCAGTCTAAATAAAGCAGCCCAGCAAGCGGGAGAGGAAGGCTTTATCTTTGCTAGCAAGCCATTCCTGTTCCCCCACACATCCACTCCTCACTCCCTCTTCCCCCCTCCAGTCCTGGCTCCCCTCCCCTCTTTCACCCCTTTTCCCCTCCCTCTCCCTTCTCCCCATCTCCATCCACTTGTTGCCCAGCTGTTCCCAGTGCTCAGTCCAGGGCCATAGGGGGCTGGATGATAGCGAGTCCACTTAGTACAGGGGCAGGCCATTATTTTGGGCAGAGGTCTACTTACTGAGTTTTGGCAAGCCATCGAGGGCCGCATGACAGGCAGCTAAACGTTAATTTTCTAAACTTTTTACAGGCCCTGCGGGCCGGATAGAATTGCCTGGCAGGCCGCATCTAGCCCCCGGGCCACATTTGCCCACCCCTGACTTAGTAGCAGTGTCTCCTGGGGTACTAGAGGACTGCAAATTGGTGGTTTTATCTAGATGAGTACCCAGAAGCTAACTCAAGCTGTGTAGCACAGCTCAAAAATAATCCTCACCCAAAGTGGCTAACTTTAAAATGCCTAAAAAGCACTTAGCACTTGTTAATGAGCCTCAATGTGTGATCATTCAAGTGTTAAGTGCTCTTAACAAGATGTAATTGTAATGTGTAATCTCACCTTAAGTGAGGGTCTCAAACCACTTAATTAAAGCTTACAACCCTTCCATCCTTAGATGCATTTTCCCTACCATCTCAGTGCTGGATGGCGAAACTGAGGCAGGGAGCTGAAGCCATTTGCCCAAGCTCATACAGAGAACCAGCGCGGAGACTGAAATAGCTCTGGATTGCACTCTCTTAAGTATACGCTTCCCCACCGGCTGAGTTTGGCGACCCTGCATGCCCCATAAGGAGCTGAGACTAGAATCAATGGTGGTTTGTTCACAGTAATAAATAGGAGCAGATCCCTAACGGTGGGGAAATGACTGACGAACGATGGCGGGCTTAATGTCCTCACAAAAGACCCGTGTGTAAATGGGACTTTGCATGAGTAGTTCTATACATTTTTAATGGCGGACCCCAGGGGAGAATCAATCATGCCGTGCGCCTGTGTTTCCCTAATACAATATATAGAACACAGTGCAATTTTGCCTGATAATGCCGTGTTCGGTACAGCTGCTTCCCAAGGTGCAGCACTAACAGCGGGGAGGAGAAGGGGTGATGGGGCGGGCGGGGGGGGGCCTGGCCAGGAAT
>NW_017729015.1:14332297-14340748 GCF_001723915.1 Gavialis gangeticus | reverse complement strand
GGGGGGGGGCCTGGCCAGGAATGCTTTTTGACAAGAAAAATGTCCCAGGCTGTCATAGGGAACAGCTTCAGCATCTCATCAGGCAAGAACATTCAGTGCAGATGTGTGTTGGGGTGGTTTTAAGGGCCTGGGTGTCCCTTTGGATTTGCTGGGAATAGGCTGGTAGTTTGGGGGATTGCATTTGTGTGTGCAAAAGGTTCAGATTCTGCATGAACTGGAGAGAGCAGGGACCTCAATCTTGGCCTTGTGTATCCCAGGTAAGGACTCTGAGTGCCTGGCCCCTTGCTGTTCCAGTTTAAGGTTCTATCTATTGTCTTTTCAGGTGGGTCCTTGCCTTCCCCTGTGTGGGGCCAAAGCACATGCCAAATCTCAGGGTTGGTTGTTTTTTTTTGCAATATGGGATTGTGCTTTCCAGCGAGGTGGGGGGAAGCAGTGGGTAAGGCCCAGTATGAAGGCTAGGGAAGAGTGACTGAAAGAGCATGGCATTTGTGATGCATGGAGGAGGAGGAGGAGGGAGTGCAGTCACTGAGTCAGAGCAGCAACAGCTGAGGCGAGCAGAAGCTGGAAGCAGTGAGGGCAGTTCCTGGAGCGTGGAGCAGGTTCGGAGGGAGCGAGGCTGGGTTCTCCTTTCCTGCCATAACACCCTGCCAGGAGATGAGCTGTGCTTCCCCCGTGAAGTGTGGGCCTGGATGCTGGAGCTGGCACTGGAGAGGGCCCCCAAGGCAGATGCTGCTGCTGGCCTCGCAACCTACCAAAGACTTGGGGTGGGGACAGGGCCAAAAGGTTTCCCAGCCAGCTGCTGTTGAAGCTCCTTGTGACCGAACACAGACGGCGGGTGGGTTTGACTGCTTTGACGTTCTGTATCACGAGGGTCCCCAGCACCGGACCCATATCTCCTTGCACTGCTGCAAGGTTAGACAGTGCCATTTCTCCCATGATATGGATGGGGAAGAGAGGCAGAGAGACAAAGTGAGGCAACCAGGGTTACACGGGAAGTCTGTGGCAGAGCTGGGGCTCACACCTGGGTCTTCCAAGTCCCAGGCAAGCATCTGTGTCCCTACCCCTCTCTGACCTCATTGGCTGTCCATATAGCAGTCTCTGTGCTGCCTAGCATAACTCTCCTTGGCGCTCTGCAATGGAGAGACTGGCAGGTATTTCTAAGAATAGCTCTGAGACGCACTTATTGGTATTCTGCACATTTCTGGCTCCATACATCTACGGGTGTCAGAGCGCTTAATAAATATTAGCCAAGCCTCACCGCCAGGCCCTCGGAGGGACATGACAGATAGGAAGCCCGTGGCTCTGCTGAGAAGTGGGCACCGCTGGGGTGCAGGGAGAGGCGGGGAGGTCGGGTGTGGGCATTGAGGTTGGGGAGCAGAGAGGAAGGGATCCAGCAAGAAACTCCAGGGAGGATAACGGGCAGTCGTGGATAACGGGTGGCTCATAGCACCTAACTGCTGTGGACAACACTGGCTTCTACATGGCCAGAAATATTGAGGACCTCAGCTTGGCAGCATCTCTGCCCACAGCCACCTGGTACCATATTGGTGTATCATGTCCTGTGATGGTGGTGGCTGGAAGAACACAACTTCCCCTCCCAACCCCTGCACTTCCTTTGGAGGCCTTTGAACATCCCTGGGAACAAGACCCTTTATTGGTTGGCCCAGGGTCCTGCTTTGGATGTGAAGGCAGCTTGGAGACACTCCATCCCTGCTCTTCTGCTGAGCATGCAGCCAGGCAAAGCAGGGCACTGGTGGGTACTGCATGCAGGGCAGATGCTTGCCAAACACTGCTCTTCTTCCTCTTCTTCCCTGGGTTTTTGGCTGCGTTGCTAAAAGGAGCAGCTGCTGTCTTAGGGCCCTCATCATCCATGCAACAAGTGTCCCGGCCTCGCCTGCCTTGGCTTAGGAGGTCACCTAGCAGGCAGGGCAGGTGCAGGGGAAAGTGGCTGATATCCATTTGGTAGCAGTGAGGCGTGCCAGCAGGTATGACAGGCTCCTCACTGAGTGAGTGAAGGTGACAGCAGGCCTTGCGTGCTCGTAACCTATCTGCATTGGGCCACCAGTGGTCAGCACTGCTGCATCAGTGCAAGCCCCACGCTTGAGCAAGGAAAGCTCTATCTGCATGGATTGAGCTTCCCCCAGGTTCAAACCAGGTGAGATGTCCCAGCTGTTCAACCTGGAGCTTGCATCTGCGCAGCAGCCTGGCTTGCTGACAGCGGGCGGCTGAACTCCCAGCGGAGACCTGGCTGCCTCCGCCTTTCCTGTGTGCCGTCATAACCCAAAGCATCAGGACCTGCTGCCCCCCGTTCTGGTTATAAAGAAAAGGAGGGTGGCCATTAGCTGCCCTGAAGCCCTTGCTGGTTGTGTCCCTCCACACTGATTTGCAAACCCACGATGGGCAAAATCACCTGTCACAGCAAGTGTTTTCAGATGCCCACCTCAAAGGAGGCCCGACTTGCCAGAGGTGCTGCCATCCAGCGATGGACTTAGGGGGTGCATTCGCACTCACACCCCCCTTTGATTCCTGCTCCACCGAGAGTTTCAAACCAACTGCCTGGAAACGACAGCAGCACGTCTAGCTAGGCAGCGCTGAGGATGTCACTTGACTCCATGGCTCCTTGTTATTGACTTCTAAACCCGTCATGCCACCGGTGTTGACGACCCTCTCCTTTGTCATTGCCTTGATGCACCAATCCAGCTACCCTTTGCTTTGCCGTGCCGCAGTCTGTTGGCTGCTCCTGGTCACAAAGCTCCTATTTCACAGCCCCACGGGTTGTTTTTTAACTCAATCCAATGAAGTCCTATTTGGTTTTGCTTCACTTTTAAATGGAAGACTCCAGCCCTAGGCCTCTAGCATGAGAGTAAAGCTTCTCGTTTTTAGTTTTAACTGGAGGAAAAACGCATATTGTTTTATACGAGAAGATGCACCTTGCTATTGGCACCCCGCTTTTCCAAATCTCACATCCGCCTGTGTTGAGATCCTGCTAGTGGGAATCAGCCCAATTAAGGCATCTCCGGTTGGCAGCTGGGACCCCCCTTGACACCCTCTGCATCATTTGACCCAGGTGTCCAGGCTCACGAGCAGACATGTGCCGAGAACAGCGCTGTCTCTCTCCCACCTGCCAACATGACCGAGTGTCTGCGCCTGCCACGCCAGCACTCTCCTGCGATGGCCAAAGTGGCAGAAACCTCTTTCTGCAAGGACAAGCAGAAAACATTAGCTCTTTATGATGGAAATGCTGCCCGGCAGGAGCGAAAGGCTAATGTTCTCTGGGTAGCTGCTAAAACTTCTAACGGGGATATATAGCACATCATTTAAGATGATATTTTTTTATGCTGAAATGGAAGAAAGCAGCTGCTATCTGTACAAACAAAATTAGGGCAAAGGAGGAAAGTAATTTTGTAAAAAGGAATGGGGAGATGCAGGAGGAGATGGATAGGAGACAGATGAATAAACACAATCTACATAGAAACAGATAAAAATTCAATTTCTCCATACGCATTCCCTGTCTCGTTTTCTCCCTTGCGCTCACGCGGTACGTACCCACTCATCCCCTGTCTGCAGCTCTCATCCATCCATCTGGAATGTGGGAGGCAAATACAATGATCCTATTCTGTTGTGAGAGCACAGCAACATTTTCTTTAATTATGGTTTTAATTCCTTTGGCTTTTAAGCTTCATCTTAACTAATATTCTTTTTCTTTCTTTCTTTTTTCCCCCTCCTGGCTGGTGGGAGACGCCAGCTTAAAAGACCTGCAGAGCAAAGACTCCACATAGCACAAAGTAGAGGCAGGATCTACAGGCCCTAGCTGAGATCCCAGCCCCACTGTGCGGGAAGCCCCGTGTGACGCAGGGTTTTCTGGAGTTGACGCTCCAAATAGGCAGGAACGCAATGGGATACGACTTCCCATTTTTACAGAAAAGGCGAGGAGGCCTATAAAGACAGGTGCTCAGCTCTTCTGCTGAGGAACCCACGTTAGTCATATGGTGGGGATGACTTTTTCCATGAGTTTCATGCTAACCAGTGCCTTCCCAAAAGTCCCAGCTCCTGGAGTCATGTGCTTGTTAGACTCGTTTCTATTTTTATTTTTTTTTTAAAAGGAAATAAATCATTAATGTTTGCGACGGCAAGAATCTTGGAAACCTGAATCCAAAAGGATCAGAAACCAGCAGAAATAGTGGGAGAAAAAAAAATCCTTTAAATCATATTAATATTTTATAAGCCCAGGGTTGACTATATTGCACAAAACACCCTTTCTGGCCTCAACGGTGGGAAGCATTCCTGTTTGATTCCCAGTCATGCCAAGAAAGCATACCCCAGGGCAAAGGCAGTGCCATTTGGTCAGGTTTTGCAGGATTGGGTTATATGAGTTGTAAGGTGGGTCAGACTTTTTTTCGTTCACTGCCTGCCAGCCTGTCACACGAATCCAAATTAAATGGAAATTGAAATCTAATGAGACCAGGTACATGCTTTTTTTTTTTTTTTTAAAGAAGGAAAAAGAAAAACCTCTCTAAAAAGTGTTACATTAAAATCAGCTGACCTAGAAGTAATTCTTTGGCTCAGATGCCGTGAAATAGCAGTTGCTGGGAATAGCATAATGCCTACTGCACGTCCTGAGCATGAGCATCAGAACCGGTCACCCACAAGAGAGAGAGATTTCCAGACTTTGGGAGAGAGAGGGCTAGAGCAAGGCTGGGTTTCTAAGCAAGGGGGATCGTGCCCCTGAGATACAAGCAGGCAGGACTTTTAATAGCACTCGAGTGATTTATGAGCAGGAGTCCAGTGGAAAGACCGTAGGGTTTTTCCTGGCCTCCTTTTTAAAATGCTTTGGGATCTGCCGATGAAAAACTTAACAACAAAAGGATGCCTCCTGTTGTTATACACTCATTTAGGTGCATTCAAATCCCACCCTCTGTGCATCAAAGGGACTGACTTGCTCATGCCTCCCTTCCCCTCTCATGCAGTCAGTCAATATTGGGGCTGAATGGCAATGAGGGTTAAGCCTATAAGTCACCCAGGTGCTTTATGGTGAATCTCCCCAAGATGGTTTCCTTGCCCTCCCCCTGCACCCCCCAACTCCATCTTCTGCATTAGTCAAGGACTTTGAATATAGCAATTTCTGCAGGTCCCAGCTGAGATCTTGGCCTTCTGGTGGTAGGCATGTAGTAAGATATGGTCCGCGTGTCAGAGAACTTGTAACCCAAATGTTTGAGACACAGGCAGGGGAGGAGGGAGGTATCCTTATTCTCCAGTTGTGGAGCCGAGGCCCGGAGAGACTAAATGATCTGCCCAGGGTCACTTGTGGTAGAGCTAGAGTTGAACCCAGGTTTTTCTGGTCACCGGCAAGCCTCATGCCTGTTTTATCATTCCCGGCACTCTCCTGTAGGCAGCAGTGACCATTGCTCGTTAATTAGTAGCTCCCTTCACTTAGCGCCCATCAAGGATCAGGTGCCTGCCGTGTTAATCACCGTGAGCATAGCCCTGAACCTCATCAGCAGGGACTTAATGACTGACCGTAGACCAGCCTTGAGGCTAGAACTGGCTTATATGTCATCTTTGATCCATGAGACATGGGAAGTCTTTCCAGCCGACTTAGTGACATTGTCCTGCCACCAGCCCCTTTATTCAAGATCCTGCCTGGATTTCCACGCTACCAAATTTTCCATTTCTTCCAGCCAGCCAAGGGTGGGGGTGGGGAGAAATAAATCAAAAAAGGTAGAGGCATTTTTTTTTTTTAAGCCTCACATCTTTTTCCATTTATCCTCCGATCACATTTGGAAGTATTTAGCCTGCTGACGTCGGGCCTAGTCGTGTATGGACAACGGTCCATTTAGGTGTATTTTTTCAGTAGGCTGAGTGGGGAATCAGACGCGATGGGCTGTGTTTAATATTAATAGCAGTGCCTGCCCCAGCGTTGCAGAGCCGGGTGCTGGAAGTTCACTCGGCAACGTCCACTCGACCAGGAGAGCGATCCTCGTGGTAATGCGTTGAAAGGGAAATGAATCTCGCACTGCAATGTGTATGCAGCACGCTTTGTGCATGGGGACGGAGCAAAGGAAACAGTGATCTACCTTGGGACCCAAGGGAGGGACTTAATTGTCAATGAGCGCAGCATTTACTCCTGGTGGAAAATGGTGTGTCATTAAGTCCATCCCCCTTCCCTATCTGACCCCTACCGGAGCATCCCCTAATGCCCTTGTGAGATAGGGAATTGCCTTTAACTGCCTGCACAGGTGGGAGCTGAACTGCTGAGAGAGGAAGAGCAAGACCCGCATGGCATGTCGGCACTGAATTCCCATGGAAATCAGTGGGCATTTCATGCCAACATAGCTTGTGGGCTCAAAGAGGGTTAGGTGCCCAGAGCCAAGCCTAAGCAAGCTAGTGCCTTGGGCTGCCATGACAAACCAGTTGGGAAGGGTCCTGGAGGACTGGACCTGGATGGAAATCAGGGTGGTGGGGTGTGGGTGGGACTGGCCCAGCAGACTGTGCCACCCTGTAGCTATTTACAGGTTTTTGCTGGGCATGGGAAGAGTCGGTGCTGAGCCACAGGGTGATGCCAGCTCCCGGGGCCCCTCCTGGCATAGATGTGGGCAGCTGCTTTGGTTGTTGTGGCTTTGTTCGCACGTGGGTCGCGGGTTCCTTCGCTCTTCATGGCGCGGTGGTGGGCTGGGCAGGGGACCTATTGTCTCAGAGGCTGGGCTGGAGAGAAGAGGGGGCTGCTGAGAGATCGGAGAGGCAGGGAAAAGAAGAGAAAAAGCTTGTGACAAGCAAGGGAAGAAATTCAGAGGCATGGGGGGGGAGGCTCAGATGTGCCACGGCTGAGAGGGCGCTTGTTAGCGTTCTCCTCGCATGCTGGGGGAGAGGGTTGCTACATGTTGGAGCTGCGTGCCATGTTTTTGCCTTTCCCTTCGCCCCCCTTGGGAAGCTCTGAAATAAAACTTGTCATTGTTCTGGGCAGAAATAAATCAATGAAACAAAAGCGACTGCGTTTTCTAATCTGTTTAAAAGGCAATGGAGCATGGAAATGGGCTCCCTGGGCTCCCACTGATGGAAATGAGTGCCGCACGCTGCCGGGAAGGGACTCGCCAGCGCTCCCACCTCGGCAGCAGGGAGGCCAGACCCGCTCTCCTGGGAGAGGAGGGAGAAGGAAATGGGGTGGAGGGGGCTGAGGTTTCGATTTGAGGGTCAAGGCTTCCCCACCCATTTGAAACCCAGGGGGATTGTGGGCTGAAGATGTTGGGGCTTGGTGCCAGAGATGGGTGGGGAGCACCCACAACTCACCGGCGAGGTCTCTTGATCCTTGGGGCGCTTCCCTGGGGGCACTGCGCTTAGTGGGTGGCTCTTCGTGCAAAGCACCCCTGAGCAATGAGTCGGCACAAAGAGGCTCTGGGGTCTGTGTCAGCCCAGCGTGAGCAGCTCCTGCTTTCCAGGGTTGTTTCCTCTGCTGCTGTTACAGGCCAGGGACGTGGGCAGGAACAGGACCGGGACCCCAGGGCGAGCCATGCGTGCAGAGCAGAGGGGAAGGGGCTAGTGGCGTTCCCAGCTTTGCCAGTCTCGCAACACGTGGTGTGTCTTTTCCTAGGAGTCCGCAGCTCCCGGGGCCACTCGATTACAGGAACAGCTCAGCACATGCCTAGCCATCGCAATGCCAGGGTCTCATCTGGGACGCTGCATATAATGACATTCGAGAGAGGCCATTTGGGCCAGGCTGGTTGGGGCATGGACCTGGGTGCTTTAGCTTCAACTGCAGTCGCTGAGAGGGGTGCGACTGCCACCCAGAAATGCCTTGGGGGTAGATGGCATGAGGAGACAGCTGAGGGGCAGCCTTGGACCAAGAACAAGCAGTACAGATCCACCGGGAATAAGGGTCGGTGGGGGGGAATTAGAGGCAGGAGTCTCCCATTTGTCCCATTAAGAGCAACAGTGGAGTTGGGGGGAGGACGGGAATGTCCTAGTTCAGTCCTGGGCTTCCCCACAGCCCTGCCATTGCCTTCAGCTTCTCTTGGTCCCTTGCTTCAGGTCATCAAGAGGCCTCTTTGGACCAGTGCCACTGGGTGAGAGGAACAGTCCCTACTCCTTGCATGGGCCACCTAGGCCTGGACTGGGATTCGGGGCTCATCCAGTGCCGAAGAAGTGGGTTCATCCACTGCGTTTCCATCCCGCCCATTATCATCGCCCTCACGAACGCAGCCATGGCTAGCTCACCTTTCAGGAAGCTGGTGGCTTTGCAAGGTTGCGCACCGGGTTGTTATAAGAGCTAATTACAGAAAGGAGACAGGCTTGAATGCCATCAGGCTTCACAAGTCTTTTATCTTCCACATTTGGAGTGGGCCATGTGGGGGAGCTGTGGGCCCTGCGGGGGGCATGTGGGCCTGGCAGGGGGGGAAGGCTGTGGTCCTGGGGGCGGCAGTCCATGTGCTGTGGGGGTGGGGCTGTGCCCTGTTGGGG
>NW_017729015.1:14318959-14327297 GCF_001723915.1 Gavialis gangeticus | reverse complement strand
ATTTGGAGGGGAGAAAAGGGGGGGTGGGTGGAAGAAAAAGGTCTTAATTCCACCACGGCGTGTGATTATTCATGCTGTAGAACGGCCCTATGGGCGTGACGAGATTACAGCTTGCTGTACTTGCTTAAGGAGCACTTGGTCGGTAAAATTTTATTGGCAAATGCTGGAGCAGCGAAGGAGAGAGGTGCCTGTGTCTGGGCCAGGCTGCAGCCTTTGCCTTTTATAGGTTCATAGATTGTAAGGCCAGAAGGGACCTCGGAAGATCATTGGGTCTAGCCCCCTGCACCAAGCAGGAAAGATAACGGGGGGCAAGTGACCCCATGCCTTTCCTGCTTGGGGCAGCTTTGGAGAAGAACTAGGAAGAAGTCATCCGTTGAAACTCCCCAGCGATGGGTGATGTGGCCTTTTTTTTTTGTTTTGTATTGCTATGAAAACTTTATATCCAGTCCCCTTTGTGGGGCAGTGGTTTTTAATACAGGTCCACCAGAGCCATGTTGTCAGGAGCCTGGGCACCAGACCCTCTCCCTGCATCTCTGTCCACAGCTTTGGGAGCAGTGCGTGCTGTCTGTGAGATCTTGCCTATAGATCTGGGTTAATGGAGCTTGAGGGTCTCTATCTTATGTTGCCAGCTAAGCTGGTGCAAAATCAGTCCAGCATGTTGCTATTGGGCTTGCCGGTGTTTCATGTATGCTTTGTGCTGGTAAATGACTACGTGCAAGGGGCTGTGACAGTGGAGAACGGAGCCCAGTAAGTCTTCATGATGACCTGTGTAAAAGGACGGTGGAAGCAGGTTTCAAAAGTGCCTGGGAGTGTCGGGTGCTTAGCATGCCTTTGGAAGTAAGTCCCACCATATCTAGAGTTGTATACATATATATATACACACATATATGTAGGCATGTATGTGTGTGTGTATCAATTTCTTCCTGGACCCTGTCTCCCCAAACCCCAGGGCCACACATGGCAATGACATCAGATGTCTATGTATGTGTGTGTATGTTATACATGCAACAATATATATATGCATATTGCATATATAGTGTACATATTATAAGTATGCACACAATATATAGATGCACATATGCATTTACTTGCATACACATGTGCATATATATATTTTGTGTGTGTGTCTATTAGAGGGATGCTGTGGGGCTGGAACAGGGTTAAAAAAAGGCCAGATCATGCCAGGTGCTTTCCACACCCAGTGGTTACTGCTGGCTCGAAAGCAGCATGCCCAGCCTCCCGACTCACTGACGTGTCGCTCTTTCTACCAGAATTAGAGCAAACATGGCCAGTATTTCCTGGCGTGAAAAATCTGAACTGTTGCTGCTCAGAGACATAGGAACAACCGTAAGGGAAGGTTTGGGCTGGGTAGCATAAGAATATAGTGCCCCGAGTCCAAATGAAATGGTTTTATTTATATCTAATAGCAATCAAAATCAAGAAGGTTGAATTTGCAGTAACCGTCAAGCATTGTTGAAACTGGTGCATTCCCAAGACACGGTTTGATTTTAATTTTTCCATTGTGTCTTGTGGAAAATTTCTGACCAGCTCTGATGCTTGAAGGGTCGTTGGGTGACATCCCAGCCCCACAGGTGCCCTTGACAAAGGCTTCCCACGGCCTCTCTGTCATCCCCGAGGTCTTCAGCGGGCTCACTTTTCCATCCACACACAGGATTGGCGCAGAGATAGCTGCAAACCCCGCTGGGCTCAAAATCATTCTGTCTTTACCTCTTTTGCACTTCCTTTGTTTTATCATGGGTTAGTTTGGGGTCTTGTGCGTGCCTCTTGCCCTGGCAGTGAAGTTAGAGAGGGCAAGTTTGCATCTCTGCTCGGTCGATATCAGGACCTGATGCTAGGAGATGCCTGACCCCAGAAGTTCCCATTGGCTTTGAATGAAAACGGCAGGTGTTCAGGGAGGGTCTGGATCCGGCTTTTCTACAGCAATCGGCTTGCACAGCGCTTGTCTTGGAACCACTGCAGGGCCGTGTTCATGTGTTTGGGGTTTTCTATTCAAAAGAAAATAGTTTCTTCTGACTTCTGAATCTCACAAGTGCTTCCAGTGAGCTTAGGTTCTGTGAGAGCCTGTGTGTGTGTGCACGTGTGTGTGCGTGCGTGTGCGTGTGTGTGCATTTCCCTTTTAATCAACATTTATACACTGGAGGGCAAATTCCTTTGATCGGCCAGTGTCACTTGGGTGCCTCTGGAGCTCCATCTGCTTGATCCTGGTGCTTCAGTGGGGATCCAGGTGGTGATGCGGCTGCTCTGTGCCTTAGTTTCCCCACTACTAACTGGGGGAGGGTAATTCAGCTCTGCTGTTGCAAAGCACTCAGTGGAGAACATGGCCCCATGTAAAAGCCGGGTATCGCTCATAGCACGGATTTTAGTATTGCCGCATATGCATCCCCCCAAGCCAGCTGAAGTCTGGAGAAGAAGGAGGTTCCTCTTCTAGGGCAGCAAGAAGACCCAGAGCAAAGCCCTTGCTCCGCTACTGATTCCCTCAGTGACCTTGGGCATGTCCCTTAGTCTCTGTGCGGTGGTTACTCATTGGTACACTGGGGAGCCTAGCGCGCTCCTTCTGGGGGATGCAGTGAGAAGAAGTAGACAGATTGCCAGGGCCTCAGATCTACAGCGACGAGGCCCAGAGGTGTGCCACGGACAGCAGCAAGAGGCGAGGGTGGTGGGGAGGCAGCTCAGACCTGCAGTCTTCTGCTCCTCTGCCCATCCCAGGGGGGTTTGCTGTCTGTCTGGCAAGTGCCAGGATGATGCCTCTTTCCCCAAGCCCTGCTTGGCCCCGTCAGGCTGCCCTTGGCAGCCTGCCTGTGTTTCCCTTCACACCTCCACCCCCCGTGGCTTCCCGCATCACTTTCTTCCTGGACCGTGTCTCCCCAGCTCCTTTTCCTCCTCCAAGCCCAGGGCCGCACACGGTAGTGAAGTCGGATCTGTTTGCAAGGCTGCTCACTCCGACTGTCGATAATTCCCCTCCAGGCAATTAAGGGGAAGCCATTTCTCCTCAATCATCCGTATTTGAATATGGAAATGATTTTTAATTACTCGGAGTCAATATCATTTTATCACTCAAATGTGTTTGAATTAGGTTTGCCTGTATTTGCAGGGAAGCTAATAAGCTGCATGCAAATTTGCTGTGGTCCGTGGTCCTTAAATGTTGTCGTTAGCAGAGGCAGGCGCTGCCCGTGGAAGGGGTGGCGCGGGGCGCTGGATGGAGCATGGCGGAGCTGCTGGTGGCGCCGGCGCCGCATGAGGCTTGTCGCCCACCTGGGCCGTGCATGGCACTAAGTGTGGAGGGGAATTTTCCATCCTCGCACTGGAGGGAGACTGTTGGGGACTCTTTGAGCCTGCTCGTCCATCCCATCCTACACCTGGATGAGACCTGTTTGTGTGTGCACACCGTGAGACTGGAGGTGAATTAGGAAGTGGGGGGCTCCCTGGCCATATCGGGGTGAGAGAGCACCCAATGCAATGAGTTGCTGCTCGAGGAAGCTTATGCATCTCTGATTCAGTTGGTCTCTAAGGTGCAAGTCTACCCATCTTTTAGTTGTCTCCTACTGAGCTTCACCCTTGGGGCAGTTGTTTCTGTCCGTTGAGGGGTGACTGGGAGCAATGGGGGTGGAAGTAGCCTTTGACCCCAGCAGGCCCCAGAGATGCCAGTTGCTGCAGCCCTGGCACTGGCACGCATGGCGAGGTCTGTGCAGCTTGATTTCCACAAAGGCCGGTGCTGTAAAAGCTCCCGCACCCTGCCATGCACGGGGGCGGGATGTCCCCCTTCCCTGCCCTGCCTTGCACCCCTGCGTCATGCATGCCCCCCCCCCAAAGCCCTGCACCCTCTAAGCAGTTGTCACGGCGACTTGTACAAAGGGTGGGGATGTCTCCATGGCAACCTGCATGATGCCAATGTTACCCACAACCCCCTCCCGGTGTTTATGAATGTCAGCTCCGTGCAGAGCTGGTGGGCCGGGCTGTGCCAGGGAAGGAGGGGGCAGTACCAGTGCATCTTCCCTCCCTTCTCCTTGCTCCCCAGCCCTCGCCGAACCTGCCGGCTGGGCTCCGTGGCCCCCCTTTCCATCACCCGTCTGCCATGCCCTTGCTCTGCTCAGTGCCACTCACCCTGATCTGCGCTTCCCTGCCCAGCCCTGCTTCCCCCATGCCCTGCAAGTGGCTCCTCTGACCTCTTTCTTCCTCTGCGAAAGCAGGTGTAGGAGTGCTCGTTGCCCCCCTCCTGCTTGCTGCATTATTCACGAGGTCGGAGGGTTTCCGAGCCCGGGGATGCTCCTGAGGGGCCTCCGGGAGGCAGCAGAAGTCTCGGAAGGAAGCAGGAGCACGAGGCAGGCTCTCTGCAGCTCTCTGCATCTGCCCTAAATATCTCCTGCTCTCAGAGCATCCAGCCAGCTGCCCGCACCAGGCAGGGAGGGAGAGCACCATGGGCTCCACCCCCCCCAGCCTCCCCTCCGCGGGACAGGGGGGCCGGTTTTCCCACCTGCTCATGCAGCGCCTTGCACGAGGGATGGCCAGTCCCAAAGGATCTGGAGAGGGGTGAGCACCGGGTGGAGGCTGCCCCGGGACCAAGGAGCCTGGGCTTGATTCCTGGCTTTGCCGCTGCATGCCTGTGGGATCACAGGCAAGTCACTTAACCTCCCGGGTCTTCATTCCCGCTGGCTGCTGGCACTTTCTGTAGGTTTCTGTCATGAGCCCTTCAGGACAGAGGCAGCCTCTGAGGATGTGGCAGTGCAGCTCCTGGCACCGCGGGGCTAGACATGCCTCCTAAACCCTCCAGATGCTACCACCCTCCAGGTCAAGAATACAAGGGAAATGGGCATGGTGCTATTCTCTAGGAGGGGACGCTGGGCACAGACAGGTGACACGAATGGCCCAGTGTCACTCAGGGAGCCAGAGTTGGGATACAAACGCCCGTCTGTAGGCATTTCACCCCAAGAGCAGCCCGTCTCTTCTGCTTCCAGCGCCTCCACGCAGCACTGGGCATTGGAAACTCTTCAGGAAGGAAGGACGTTTAAAGAGGAAGCAAATGGCCTTTATTGGGGTGTTTGATGGCCAGCCGGGGCCTTTATGATCAATCCGGTCCTAGCAGGGCTGTTGAGTTTCCCTGAATTGTCTCCTGACCAGGTTGAAAGAGGCCGGCGGAAACGTTTCTGTTGTGAAATCGCCGCTCCCCTGCCGGAAACTGGAATAACGTTGCACCTGCCGGAGGGCACGAAGTACTCTAACCTTGCCCCACTCAGGTCTCTCATGCCAGGGCGGAGGTTATGGGAGTCGAGGGCATTTTGCGGGCTGTCGGGGGCCGTGACGCTGTGCGTGATCCCGAGATGCTAAGGAAAGCCGACCTCAGGTGCGTGCAGCCCTGCTGCTCCCCAGGCGGCTGTTACAGACTAATTGGGCTTTGTTTAGTGCCACGTCTCTCCCAAGAAAAGCGCCTGATGGCACCGGAGCTGCCTTTGGCTACAGTCTGACGGTGCATTGCTCGAATGTCGGCTCCGTCCCCCCTCTGGGGAGGATGCCGTGTTCTCCCCCGGGGAGGAGCAGCTCCTGAGACGTGCATCTCTCCTGCTCCAGGCGGCTTCGATCCTGTAATGTGATGTGGAAGGAAACGAGCAGGCTCTGGAGGAGGCCGCCGAGAGGCAGAGAGCACAGGCTTGGGGGTTTTTTTGCATCGTGGTCATGCAAAGCAGCGCTAAATGCTACCCCTTGCCAGGCATGGCTGTGATGCTATGTGGTTCTGGAGGGCCTCACAGAGGTGGGAGGGAGCACATCTAAAAGGCCCCTACCCCTCAGTGGGCCCAGGGAGTTGTGGCCTGCCCAGAAGATGATGCATCTTCCAGGGGAGGGATGAGTCCCCGTGCCTGGCTGGGCAGCGAGGGCGAGAAGAGCTTGTTTTCTCTCTCAGCCTGGGTGTGTGATTCATGCCCTGGCAGCATGCGGGTGGAAGGCCCCCCATCAGCACTCTCCTTCCCACGTGGCCCAGGTGTTAGTGCCCCGGGAAGCCTGCAGCTGCCGCTCCTCAGGCCCCCGGTCTGTGCCATGGGCTTGGCTTTCACCACCCAGGAGATCCCGCCCTCGCCCCGGCGGGCAGAGCTCCTCTGCCCACAACAGGCATTGTGGCGCCGTCAGCTCCACGCGGCGCTAATGACAGCTCCGTGGCCTCAGATCCCCAGCTCTTGTCTCCTGATTAATTTGCTAATTATGTTGCGCTTTCAGTGAAGAGGCCTGGGAGCAAGGTGGAAATGTCAGGCGCCTTTGTCTCCTCGCTCGGAGGCTGGTGCTGGGACAATGCCCCCGTCCTGCAGGGAACTTTTCTGCATGACACGCAGCAGTGTGAGCTACAGGCAGGACCGTGCGGGCACTGGTCTCCTGGGTGCTGAGCCACAGTCGCTGCGTCTTTTCCATGTTCAGGCTGCTCAGGAGACTCACGCAGGCAGCGATGTGCCCAAGCCATATGTGGAGCCTGGCAGCGTGGGGTCCCGCTGTGCCCAGCCTCTCCTCCATGCTTCTCCCAGGGTTGGGGGGAAGTTATGCCGGGAGCACGACCCACTGTGCTGCTTGCTCGGAGCCGGACGTCCCACGGGGTTTGCCAAGGACGTAGCCCCCTCCTCTGCTCTCTGCCAGGCTGGGCAGGCTCCGTGCAATGCAAGGTCAGGCCCAGTGGAGCCAAAGGGGTTATGAAATGGCTGGTCTAAGCACGACCTGTCCTCTGCAGGGGTTGAGCCAGGGCTTTCCTCTCTCCAAGCCAGAGCTGCACCTGCAGGACCGGGCTTCCTGGCTCAGAGGCTGCGGCAGACCCAGTGCTCCCCTGCCTCCGTGCCTTGTGTCGGTGCTGCAAGGGGGGTGGCCCTTTCCACTGGATGGGCACTGGGCCACGAGGCTCTCCCCAGTGGCCCACTGGGTCCACATGGACTGGCCGCTAGAGGGAGATGCAGGTCCACAGTAATGTGGGCTTCCACCGCTAACCCCGGATGGAGGAAGCCTGCATGTTGCACCCCAGAGTGCTGAAACTGGGCACGTTGGGCTGGTTGGTGCAGGGCTGGAGGGAAGCCAGGCTTGGGGGCTCCAGGGAAACTGCTGCAGTCCTGGAGACCTGGCCACTTCCAGCTGCATACATGAAGGCAGAGAGCTAAGCCTTGCTTCGCTGTGGGAGGGTTGGAGAGCTGCTTCCTCCAACACAAAAACCCCTCGGCTTTGGCTTATTGCTTTGAAAAACCATCAGGGTTAGCTGGAGAGCACTGGCAAAATCCAGGCTGCAATGACAACGTTCCCATTGCCGGCTCTCTCCAGTGCAGCCCTCACGTATATTAATTGGGGGGGGGGATGTTGATGCCACCTTGCTTGCTCTGGACCAGCCACTTGTGTTGCCAGCGTGTTCCCTGTTGAGCTGTCATCACCTCCCATGGGCAGGGGAAAAGCCTTTGTGTCCATCTCATGGCTCGCAGCCCCTACCTACCCCCCCGAGGCTGCAGAGCCTGAGTCAGCTACATTGGCAGCTGTGCGATGGGCTTGGGGAGAACATGAAAGGGGAAAAGGGGCATGGGGGAAAGCCAAGAGGAGGATAAAGCAGGAGGGGATTGGAGTCAAACCAGGTGTGCCTGGGTTCTGTGTTGCTGCCCTCCCTCTACCTCAGTTTCCCTATCTGTCAAATGGGTCATGACATGGCTTTCCCTAGGGTGCAGCTGCTGACCAGGGTCAACTGAATGCTTTAAGATTCATGGGTGATAATGGGCCAAGCAGGAAGATGCTGCTGCTGTTGCTGCCCTTTTTTAACCCCTGAGTGGCCGTCTGGCCCAGCTAGCCGCTCGTGCACTCAGCAGCGAGCATGTCTTTTTCCAGAGGAGACAAAAGACAGGGCCCAGCTCTTGGGTGGGGGCTGGCCCCTGCTTTGTAACTGTCTTCAGCTGCATCCTTAGACCCTGTGAGTAGCCCCGAGGCATCTGCCTCTTGGTGCCTTTGCTCAGTGCTGGTGTGGTGCAGTGTGTGTGTGCGCGCGTGTGTGTCCATTTGCTCCTGTTAGCTGTTTCCAGCTGATTCAGCAGCCATTCTCTGCTGGGATGGGCCTGGCACTTTCCCCACCGCCTGGGCTGTTCGCTCCACTATTAGGGTCTAATCAGGTGCTGGGGAACGTGCTGCTGCATTTGCACAAAAGCCCTGTGGAGCTGCTGCCTGAGGGCTGCGGAAAAGGGAAAGCAAAGCCGGTGGAGGAAGCTGGAAAACCCTATCTCCCCCACCGGAGTGAGGGGGTGAAATAAGGCTCTGTGAATCCCTCCAGGCATGTAGGGGAGTTAAATCTTTAATGGAGTTGCCCTCGGGACACGCCTGTGGG
>NW_017729015.1:14305953-14313959 GCF_001723915.1 Gavialis gangeticus | reverse complement strand
TAGGGTTTAATCAGGTGCTGGGGAACGTGCTGCTGCATTTGCACAAAAGCCCTGTGGAGCTGCTGCCTGAGGGCTGCGGAAAAGGGAAAGCAAAGCCGGTGGAGGAAGCTGGAAAACCCTATCTCCCCCACCGGAGTGAGGGGGTGAAATAAGGCTCTGTGAATCCCTCCAGGCATGTAGGGGAGTTAAATCTTTAATGGAGTTGCCCTCGGGACACGCCTGTGGGGCAGGGCAGGGCTATTACTACTAATGGGGAAACTGAGGCAGAGAGACTAAGCCACTGGCCAAGGTTATTCAGGGAATCCAACCTGGCTGCCATGAATCCAAAGCAAGTGCTGCACCAACTAGATTGCCTTTCCCTCTCCCTGTTGGCATTGCTTTCCCAGATGGCTCCTTGTGGCCCTTGCTGCTCGCTTTCTGGGGTTTGCACTAGCAGAAGACTTGCATCAGGCTGGGAGGAGGTTTCCCTCTCTGGCTTATCTTGCAAGCATTCATGCCCAGTTGGACTCCTGGCCTCATCTTGCAGGGCTCCTCTCTGCCCCCACCCAGCACCTTTGTCTTCCAGCAGTGCGGGTTTTTTTGAAGGAACAGAGTTGTGTTGGCTTGGGGGGGGGGGCTTTCGCCTTGCATGAGCCATCTGGGCTGAGAGAGGTGGGAGGGGTCAGGCTCCAGGTAGCTTGAAGAAAAAGGTGTTGCTACAGCAAAGAAAAACACCAGGGTGCTGGAGAGAAATCCAGGCCCTGGGAAATTGGGGAGGGGGGGCTTTGTTTTTCACTGCAGTGAGGCTGGGGTATCATACCTAGGCAGAGATGCTCAGTCTAGGTGCGGGGTGTAGGGTGAGGCTGGGTCATCTATAAGCCTCTGGCTCTGGCCCCTGCTGCAGTAGCTAGCTGTGGGGGCGATGCCACTGCTCGATGGAGAGCAGATTGGGGCTCCCAAGGCAGCAGGGCAAGAAGGGAGGTCTCTGGGTCTGGCTCCTCTCTGGCAAAGCTGGACGACCTGCATGGTGCAGCTCTTGGACCGCCCATGGTGGGGTGGGCAGCAACGCTCTCCTTTCCCTGCACACGTTTCCTCCAGATGGGCTCCCTGCCTGTGGCCCATACCCCTTCCCCAGGCCTCTCTAGTGCAAGGACATGCTGTTCCCATGCTTGTGGTCATAATTCAGGGGTGTAGGAGACAGGGGACTGGCAGAATTGGGTTTGCAAGGGGCTCTAAACCAAACACCTCTTGACTTTGGCCACCACAAGAACGGGGTGGGCCTGGAGAAAAAAACAGCCCTGTGTACACTGCTCCCTGCCTCCCTCAACCATGCTGGGGACTCTTAGGTCTCAGTGCACTAAGCACAGGTTTGTCCCAGTGGCTTCATTGCAGCCATAAGGACCCAGTGGCAAAGGCTTCTGGGTCCCTCAGGGAGAATTCCCCTTCGGTGCTGGGTCCAAGGTTTCCCCCTTTGGCAAGGAGCAGCTCTGCTCCCCTGGGTCTCTGGCTACAGCCCCTCTGCTCCTTGCTGTGGAGCAGGCACTGATATAAGCCCAGCCGCCTTGGGCACTGTGCAACCCGCCAGCCTTCTTTGCAGCAGCACAGGGCAGCCTTTTCAATGCCAGCCAGGGTGTGTTAATCAGCCACACGCAGCATTGTAAGGTCCTTCAGGGAGAGGGGATGAGCAGAGCTTACAAGTATGTCTGTGTGTGCTTGGGGTCACCTCTCGGCTCAGCTCCCCACACCGGGAAGCCTTGCACTCCACTCCCTGCCAAGCCCTGGTCTCACTGCTTTCACACGCTCCGTCTCCCTTGGCCAGCCTCTATGAATACCCACTTGTCAGCCTGCCTTTGTATCTCCGAGCTAACCCCATTCATGCGGAGGCAGGCATTGATTGCACTTCCCTCTCGCCCCATATGCTGGCTGCCTACCTGTCTCTTCCCCTAACCCTTTTCAGTCTCAGCAAGTGACAGGACAAAAGGAGGCTGGTTAAACCGAGTCATGGAGGTGACTTGTAAACTGCCGTATTTATTTATATGCCACCCTCATCTTTTCCCCTAAAATTAGCTACTGAAAATCAGGCCGTGTGTCTTGAACCTGAACCTGAACATTTTGGTTGAGAGAAAAAATATCTTGTTTCTTTGTTCTTCCTTCCCCGGATAAGGTTTGTGTCTTATTGGGGGTGCGTGGTATGTGGGTAAATACAGGACAAGGTTTGTGTCTTACTGGGAGTGCGTGGTATATGGGTAAATACAGGACAAGGTTTGTGTCTTATTGGGAGGTGTGTGGTATATGGGTAAATACAGCAAGGCAGCGATTTCCCATGTTCTCCCCGCATTACTTGCTGAGCCACAAGGAGCAAGGAGAGGGGACTCCTTGGTCTGTGTTTGGTTTGTTCGGGAAGTTTGGCACCGAAGATGAGGGGAAAAATACCCCCCCCCTTCCATGCCAGAAGAAGCCTGCTCTGAAAGGCTGCTGTTGCTGTGGGAGTTATTTTTATCGCAGCCAGCCAGGCGCGCGGCACGCCGACCTCCTGAGCGAGGGGGAGCGACGGGGCACAAGGTGCTCTGGGAACGCAGGGTGCTGCGGATGTGTTTCTCCCAGAGGAGCAGGAGACATCTGGGCCTCTACCGAGGCAGACACAATGCTGCTCCCGTCTCCAGGGCCGGGCAGGCAAAGCGGGGGCAGCTCGCACAAGCCAGGCGGGTTTGGAGGATCCTTGCTGCATTCTTCCCTGGCGGGGGGCTGTGCTAGTCTTGCGGGCACACAGCACTCAGCATAAAACAGGCCCCGACCTCCCAAGTGCTGACGGTGGCATTTCTACGACCCGCTGGGGAGAGCAGTGTTGGGTCGCGCTGCGGCAGCGTTCTCTGCTCCTTTAACAAACCCGTAAATTTCCATTTGTCTCAGGGCATTTCCATGCTCCCGCTCTCCTCTTTAATGCGTGCACTGCACTTAAGCTCCTTGTATTTTTTTTCCTCCCTCTTTATTTTTCCCCGCTGGAAAAACCCCTGTGCTGTAAATTGCCGGAGTCAGGAGCGTCGCATGGTGGATATTCAACCATTTGTATGCGCGGGCAGGCAGGGGCACAAGTGACCGGGCATCATAAATTTCCTTAAGGTGACTGGCTAGATTCCTTCATGGGGTCCCTTATTACCTTTCTCCATTACAGCAGATCATCTCACAAAACAAATTTCCCCTTTTATCGCTGCTTTTGTTGTTGCATTGGAACCAGCCTTGCTTGCAAGAGATGCTGGGAGGAGGCTGGAGGGTGAAATACAGAGGGGCTGCTCTCTGAGTGTAGCAAGGGTCACAGGGGAACCCAGCAGCCCTGTCACAGATCAGGGCCCCACTTTGATGGCCTGGGAAAAGCCAGGCTTGATTTATTTAGTTATTTTCGGGTCTTCAGTGGGAGCTGAGCCCTTGCAAATTTGGCCCATTCCTATATCAGAGCAAACTAAGGGAGATGTTGGAGATATTGATACAGATTGAAATAGTAGGTGTAGGGGAAGGGCTCCTTTCCATGCGTCTCTTCCTGCCGGTCCGTTGATGCAGCCAGATTGAATGGGGATTTTTTTATTTTGCAAGAATATTTTTATATATGTACACACGCAGACATCCACCCACCCCTATACCTCTACTAACCTGTCCTGTGCTCACTGTAGTTCAAAAACACACCTTTACAATTACACCAGTTTCTTTCCCATTACAGACCTGCACTGCCTTCCTGCACACCTGTCACCATCACCTTTAATGGTCACAGTTACACAAAGGACCACCTCAGGGCCCTCCCAACTCCCCCACCTGTTTCCCCAGCCGTTTCACTTGTCATTATATTTGTCGTCGTCATCATCATCGTTGCTCTCTTGGGGGGGCCTGCCTCTGAACAGTCTGTGCCAGTCTCCTCTCTTCCATATGACGTCCCTGTGGTCTTCGACCATCATCCTGTAGTACCAATATATCCCACTCAGTCCCATTTTGATGCATGCCTTGACTGCGAGCTTGGTGTGTCTGTTCATGAGCAGTTTCCAGGACTTCCACCGGGTGTTCCTGAAGCAGATGAACTGGTTAAAGCGGGCTGTCGGGGTCCCTTGCAGCTTGGCCAAGTGCCCGTACAGAACCGCCGCTCTGCTTAGAGGATGGGCTCTTGAGAAAGAAATGCAGGGAATGGGTAATAAGCCTGGATGTGCCGTGTAAACTCAGCTGCTTATCAGTGCTTTAAGGGACGGGCCAAGTTTCCACGTACCCCTTGAAACCCAAATGCTCTCACCTGCATCAGCAGTGTTGCTGTACTAATTATGCCCTTTGTGCTGCTATGGTTACCTCCCCTACGCCGTCCCTTCGAGCCGGCAGGAATCTGTCGGGGACGTGCTGCCGAGAACATTCATCCTCCGTTTCCCCCTTCCCTGAAAAATGTTCGGCGCCAGCATGAGGCAGGGCTGGGCCTGGCTGGCCTTGGTCACAGCTGCAGGCTCTGGGAGGCAGCACCAGGAGCGAGAACGATGCTTTCCCTCTGCGTCCCCTCCGCTGCTCCTCCTTCGAGGGATCTGCTCGCTGTAGGTGAGGGGATGCTGGGGTGGATGTGGGCTGGATCCGGCACAGATGGGCAGCTCTTTGCACATTGCAAGCCTCACGGGCCAGTCTAGCCGAGTTCGTGGGGCCATGGCGCACTGGCACGCTTAGTGGTAGAGACCCATGTCAGGCAGCCCTTGCTGTACTCAGGAGGGATGCAGCGGGGGGCTAGGACTGCGTCGGAGAACCTCTGTCTGCCGGGTGGAGATGGGGGTGTCATCAGCAGCCAGCCGCCTGTGTCAAATCATTTGCAGAAGAGGGGGTGGGGGGAAGATCAGGGGCCAAATTCTTTGCAGGGGCAAAATGGAACAGGCCCACTGGCTTTTTGCACCAGCTGGGAGTTTGGCCCTGGAGTTCCTCAGCCTGAAGTGAGTCTGTGTGCACGCCAGGCCAGTGCCGCTGGCAAGACCCAATGACCTCTCCAGTGAAGGATCAGGACTTCTCACTGGGAGTACTGGGGTGAGGGCCTGATCTGGAGTGGTGCTGGGCACCCTCTGGCTGCACCGCAGCAGGAAGTGCTCAGTGCCTCGCAGGATGGGGCCCAGGGATAAGGCATGGAGGGAACCCAGCGTTAAACCTGGACCAGAATGCAAACCCTGCTGTGCTGCCCTGGACAGACTTTGCCATCAGTGGTGCACGGACCAAGCTGTCCCATTGCAAATGGTGCCTGCCGGGGAGAGAGGGTGGTGGTAGTGGGGTAATAGCTCCCAGTGTTGATGCAAAATAGTTTGGAAGGCGTATGAGATGGGCAGGGAGTCACTGCACTTATCTGTGCGACCGTGTGTACGCGCACGCGCGTGTGATATTCCCTCTGCTATCACTCCACGAGTTGCAATTATCTGCATCTGCATGTATTTAACATGCGAGATTCGTGCTCTGACAAGTGTATTAACCATTATTTTTCCCCTCGGTATTCATTTATACCCCTTCCTCGCCCTTGGGAGGCAATGTTTTGTTATACACTCCCCGTGCCTTTATTGCCTCGGGGTATGAGACCCAGGTGGAGAGACACTGTCTCCCAAAGGGATTTCATAGACATTTGGGCTGGAAGGGACCCCAGAGGATTAGGTGCCCGACTCCAGGTTTGGAGCCTAAGTCTCCTCTGGAACCATTGTGAAGTGAGGCACTGAGCACCTTTGTGGTTCAGGCCATAAATGTGGAGTCCCAGATCAGGCAGGAGCCTGGCAAGGAAGAGAGCGAGAGAACCCAGTTCCCCAGCTGCCGGACACATCTTCCCCTCTGCGGGGTGGAGGTAAAGATGTAAGATGGGTCAGGTCTCTCTCTTTCAGCTGCAGGGAGACCTCAGCCCCTCGGCACGGTCTTCACAGACTGGTCCAGGTCAAACTTTATGTCCCCTGCAAAGGACCTAGGCCCTGGGACTCCAGCCGACCAAGACCTCCGTGCCCATGCAACCTGTGTACACCTGTAGGTGCCCAAACACCCAAGGCATTCATCTCCCTGTCATACACGTGATACACTGGCATATTCATCTAAACCTTCTGCCTACCTGGGGGACACCTGCTCGTCCACAACTGCACAGACCCTGTCTGCTTGTGCCCCATGTGCACTGCCACACTGTTTTCACATGTACAGACGCACGTGTGTATGCATGGGATCCCACAATGCCCACCTTTGTATGCCTATGGGCATGTGCTTACAGTGCCTCTTGGTGCAGGCATGTGCGCAACCCTCTCTACCCCGCTGGCCACAGCCCCGTGCACAGCGTGTGTCCATGAGTGCACGTGTGCTGGGAAATACAAACCTCGCACAGTCATGGGTGGATCTAGGAGGTTGAAAAGGGGGGTGCAGATTGAGATGCATCATCCCATATCAAATATCATGCCTTTTTCCTCCAGTTAAAACTAAACTAGAAGCTTTACTCACATGCTAAGGGCCTAGGGCTGGATTCTTCCTTTTAAGATGGAAGCAAAAATACATGGGACTTCACTGGGATGAGTTAAAAACAACCTGCAGGGCTGTGAAATAGGAGCTTTGTGGCCAGGAGCAGCCAACAGCAGCCTGGCAGAGCAAAGGGTAGCTCGACTGGTGGAACATCAAGACCATGACGAGGAAGAGAGGGTCGTTAACACCTGTGGGATGAAGGGTTGAGAAGGGATTGGGTAGATGACAACAAACCATGAAGTCGAGCAGCGCTCTCAGTGTTGCCTAGCCAGGCATGCTGCTGCCACTGCCAGGCAGCTGGTTTGAAACTCGGGGTGGAGCAGGCATCCTGAAGTCAAACGTGCCCTTGTGAAGGAGGCTAACCGCGTGCGGGGAGTGTTGCCAGCAGATCAAGGGAAGGGATTCTTCCCCTCTCTGGCACTGGTGAGGCCTCATACAAAATGAGGGTGGAAGGGACCTCAGGAGGGCACATCTAGTCTAACCGCTGCTCAAAGCAGGACCGGCCCCAACTACATCGTCCCAGCGAAAGGCCAAAGCTTTGTGTAGCCGGGTCTTACACACTTCCAAGGATGCAGATTTCACAACCTCTCAGAGTAACCTGCTTTAGGATCCTCCCAGGGAGAAAGTTCTTCCTAATCTCTAACCTCAACTTCCCTCGCTGCAACTCGAGCCCGTTGCTCCTTGTCCTGCCATCTGCCACCGCTGAGAGCAGCCCGGCTCCATCCTCTTTGCAGCCCCTGCAGCAAGTTGAAGGCTGTGGTTAAATCTCCTCTCAGTCTCGTCTTCTCCAGACGAAGCCCAGGTCCCTCAGCCTCTCCTCATCAGCCACGTGCCTCAGCCCACTAACCATTTTCATTGCGCTCCGCTGGACTTTCTCCAGCTTGCCCACCTCCCTTCTGCAGTGGGGCCCAAAACTGGACACAGGGCTCCAGATGTGGCCTCCCCAGTGCTGAACAGAGGGAATCATCCCGAGTCCTGTGTCCAGGGATGTGGGCAAGCTGGAGAGAGACCAGCGAAGGGCAACAAAGATGGTTTGGGGCACAAGATTTATGGGGAGAGGCTGGGGGAACTGGGCTTATTTAGTCTGGAGAAGAGGGAGGATTTAACAGCAGCCTTCAAGTCCCTGCATTGGGGTGCAAAAGGGCTGGAGCTGGACTGCTCAAAAGAGACCAAGGGGGGATTTCACGGCAGCTTTTAAGCCCCTGCACTGGGGTGCAAAGGGTTCAGAAGAGGAGAGCAAGGGGGGACGTATCACCTCTCTGCAGGGGCTGCAGAGGCCGGAGCCGGGCTGGTCTCGGCGGGGGCAGGTGGCAGGCCGAGGAGCCATGGGCTCGAGCGCCAGCACCGATTTCCTGGACATCAGGGCAGGAAGGGACCTTGCGACACCCTCGGCTGCAGCCCCCTTGCCCCGGGGCGGGACGCCGGCCGGCGGAGTTGAGGTGAGCGATTAGGGAGGCGGGGGCGGCCGGGCTGAGATGGGGGCTCGGGGGGGGGATGCTCCCGGGGGCACCTGAAGTGCAGCCGCCCCTCCTGCAGCCGGGCTGCGCCCCCTC
>NW_017729015.1:14289950-14305681 GCF_001723915.1 Gavialis gangeticus | reverse complement strand
TCCCTCCCCCCCACTTCTTTGGCCGCTGTGTGCAACGGCACACTCGCACAATCCCTCTTTGCAGTGTATTTCACACACACATCCACCCCCCCACTTCTTTGGCCGCTGTGTGCAATGGCACACTCGCACAATCCCCCTCTTTGCAGCGGTGTGGATCACACACACACACACTCCAACTCCCTCCGCCCCTCCTTTTGCTGCTGCGCGTGAGTGCACACACTCACACTGCCCCCCCCCGGGCTGGTGTGTGGAATCACATACACACACAACTGCCCCCTTTGCTGCACTGTGTTTCCACACACATGCACACACATCCCCCTTTTCCTCTGTGTGTAACAACACACGCACACACAACTCTCTCCTTTGCTGCTGCGTAGAATCGCACACACGTGTGCACACACACGCATCCCTACCCCCTTTGCTGCTTTGTGTAATGACTTTCCAGCGCACCTTGGAAGCACTAAGAGAATTGCATGTGAATCGGTGCCTCTCCGTGCCTGCGCTGGACTTCCCAGGGATTGCAGCTCGAGCTGCATCTTCGTAGTTGCATATTCAGTGGAGAGGCTTTTCCCCCCTCTGGCTCCTTCGGAAAGGGGAGGGAGAGGAGATGCCTGCTTCTCCCAGCGGCGAGGGACAGCCTTATGGATTTTTTTTCACCCGGCCTCATTAGCTAATCAAGTTGAAATCGGATTAAAACAGCTCCAGTAGTTTCTTAATTGCTTCACTTTGGAGGGTGGAATATTCATGGTGACGTGTTTGGAGCAGGGATCTGGTGGAGCCCACTGCTTTGCAGGTCCTTGTGGGCTGCTCGATTGCATTGATTTCTAATTTTGGGGCCAGGGGAGAGGGAGGATCTGGGAGCTGAACACGGAGGGTCTAACTTTGAAGGCGCTCCGATGGCCGGGGGGAGAAAGCTGGCTTCGTGAACAGTGCATTGCTTGCTCAGAGCTGCTTTAACAGTATAGCAAGAAAAAAGAATGCATTGGACAAATTTTCTTTCAAAAAGTGTTCTCTGGCGCCCGCTACGAGCCAGCAGAGACATGGCACCCTCAGACACCATTAGCTGGAGTGCATGTGCGGGGGATTTTTTCTCTTCGCCGCTACCCAGATCCTCTCGCCTGGAACGGTGCCCCTAACAAGTAGGACTCGGATCCTTTTCTGTGGGGGGAAGGAGCGTGAATCCGAGCGAGCGGGGATCAAAGGTGTGTGGGTGCGAGCCGGAGGTGCGGACGGGCAGTTCCCAGCAGCCAGGAGAAGAGCGATCCGAGCTGTGGCACGGGTAGAGATGGGAGCGACTGGATTCCTAATGCAAGGTGGTTTAGCTCCGCGCGTGTGAGTGGGTGAGTTGCCAGTGCGGTGTCGTGTGCTGTCCTGCCTGGCACGTGTCTGTGAGTGGCAGGCTAGCTAGATGGTACTAAATGCGCTGGCACGCCACAGGGCAAGGTCAGTGGCAGTGCAAGTGATGGGCGCCCTCCTGGAGTTGCATCCTTTTCCAGCCGTGGTTGCATTTGGCTATTTGCGTGCAACTAGTTGTGGGCTGGCAGGGCCAGGCTCGGATGCTGGCTTGGGGGGCTCTGCTCTTCTAGGCCTGCCTCTTAGTGGTGTTATGGGCGCTGCCCAGTGGGCATCTTGTCCGCCAGCACGGGCGTGCAGCTTGGTGCGCGGGGCTGTGCTGGTGGGTGCCTTTGTGCTGATGGATTTATGTGCAGGGTGCTGGCTCCTTTTGCAGTGGTAGAGTGCAGGCGTGTGTTGGGCAGGGTTTCTTCAGGTCGTCTCCGGCGTGTGGGTGTGTTCGGGCCTGTGGGCACTGTGGGATGGCACGTGGGTGGGTGGCAGCCTTTCCGTTTGTTCATGTGCCAGCAGGGGCTTGGGCACTCCTACCTGTCTGTGCAGGGGCACTCGCACCAGTGTGCAAGATTGGTTTCCCTTGGTCTGTTTGCCCCGTGTGCGTGGCATGGTGGCTGCACCTCGCGGGCTGGTCTTTGCCAGGCTGGTCCCTTTGCTCTGGTGGGTTTGTCTCAGCGCCAGGGTGCGTGTGCTGCTGGGGAGCATCAGGCATGCGTGTGTGCCATGGGGTGCATGCTGGGGAGCGGTAGGTCGAAGCGGGGTTTGGTTGGGGTTTGGAAGGAGGTAACTTGTGCCCGCCCAGCCCCTGCTGGGGTGGGAGAGAAAACAGCCCTGCGCAGTAACAGGGCATCAGAAGGACCTCTGGGTTTCTAGGTCGTGCTGTGGCCATCTCAGCGCCAGAGATCTCCATGCCACCACGTGGAGTCCCTACAGTGCCTTGGGCCCCGGGTGTAACTGTGCTGTCAGGGGAAGGATATTTATGTGTCTCTGATGCACTTGCCTCCTCTTTCTCCGGGGGAAAGGCTGCCCGGGAGGGCTGCGCTGTGCCGCTCCACGCTGGTGGTGTCGGGCTCCTGTCCGGGGATCATCTTGCTTTGCCCCGTTCGGGGACCACGGCACGAAGGAGGCTGTGTCGCGTGGCCTTGGCTGCCCAATGGAAGTGCCGGCGCCGGGTTGCTACAATCTGCTTGCTGCAAGCTTCCCGGTGGGCGGTGGGGGCTGCGCGTGAAAGCTATTTTGGACTCGCCTCTCCCCACTCGAGGGCAGCGTCTTTGCAGAAATACGTCGCCATCGGCACTCGGAGACGGGATGGGGAGGGCTGTGGAGGAGCAGGGCCGACCAGGGGGCACCCAGGGGCCAGGCCAGGCCCTGAGCCCCAGCCAGTCGGTGGCATTGGCCCTTGACGGCGGCATGTAGCCCTGCTGTGTGCGAGGGGGCTGGCAGGGTCTAAACTGGAGGTTGGTGGTGACACCATTTTGCTAGAGGCCTCCTTGCTTGGAAGAAAGTCTCCCCTCGCGGTGCAGTGGCTGGTTGCTCTAGTTTCTGCCCCAGGGAGTCGGCGAAGCAGCCGGGGGTCCTGTAGCTGGCCCGAGCGAGGAGGATGGAGGCCACGAGGGACCCCGGGTCACTGGCAGAGAACTGGCCGTGCTGCTGCACCTCTGAGCTGCTCCTTGGCTCCCAGCATCAGGCCTCTCTCCAGTCCAGGCTCCTCTCTCTGCCCATTGCTTCCTTTACTTCTCGCCCTTCTGCCCACCCTGCTGCCATGCCCGCATGCCTTTGCTTGGGGTTGAGGCCAGTGTTGTCTCAGCAGCCTGCTTCTCTGCAGGAGCTGAGTGGCTTCTTGCAGGCCCGTGCAGCTCCGCCAGCCTCCTGCTAGGTCTGTGCTGCCCGTGTCTGGCTGTGAAGCTGGAGGGAGGTGGGGGGGTCATTCAGCTGAGTAGGTGCAGTCATGCCACATGCGCCCATTGCTTCGGTGTCTGGCCTCAGGAGAAGCCCCTGGAGCAGACGAGGAGGGAAGAGGGCTGTGGTGAGGGTGGTAGGTCCAGTGGGGAGGGTGGTGGACCTGGTGGGGCGGGCAGGGTGCTGGGATGGCAAGCAGAGGGAAATGACTCGCGAGCCACTGCTGCGTGCCAGCTCTGGAGGGTATGGGTCCGTCTGCCACTTGGTGTCGTGCAAGTTCCCCTGTCCCCCTGCCCCTGCTTGGGGTGAGGCCGTTCCCCAGGCTCCCCGGCCCTTTCAGCCCTTGGCTGGCCAGCCATCGTCTCCTGCGGACACCCGTGCACGGGGAACCTGGCCAGAGGCCCGGCACGCTCGCTTCCTATCGCCGCCCTGAGCCGCCATCTCGTGGGAACGGGGCTGGATCGGAGCCATCCCCCGAGCAGCCGGATGCTCCCCACCTCCTTTGCCGGGGCCCGAGCCTTCCCATCCCCCTACCCCCTTCCGCTCCCCGTGTGCTTTCCCTACGGCCTCGGTTCACGCCAGACCCCCAAATCGTTCCTCGGCGGGGCGCGGCTGCAGGTCAGTGCCCTGCGGAGTCTGAATCAAGCCGATGGCAGGGGAGCAAAGCTTTCTGGGGACCTCCCCCCATACCCAGCCTCATGCCAGGGCTTGCGGAGGGGCTGAGCCGCGCTGCGTGCCTACCCAGGCAGTCATTAACATCGGGGCAGCTCGTACCTTGGCCCCCACGCAGGCTTGGCTGGCTCTGAAGTCGACGGGAGGTTTTCCAGGCACTTCCACTGCCTTTGAATCAGCACTGGGTCTGCTGGCTAGGAGCAAGGCTGAGAAGATAAAGGGACGAGTGTTTTGGAGAGGCAGGCCAAGATTACCAGGAAGGCGAAGGCAAGAGTCACGTTCCCTAGGGCTCCTTTCAGCCCCCCTGCCCACCTCCCGCAAAGGGCCCCGGGCCGCGCTCCTCGGCACGCACCGGCCCTCATCCCGCAGAAGGTGCGGGCAGGCTCCTGGCTCCGTCGCGTGGAGTTTTACCCACGGCGGTGGAGTAAAATAAATAAAAAGGGCCGGGCCTGCCAGGCCAGCGAGCCCGATCCAGCGACTGGCAAAACAGCGCCATTAATTAATGCTCGGTGGTGCTGCCAGGACGTGTTCTTCAGGAAAGGTAGTGGCAGCGTGCCGGGGAAGCCAGAGGGAGAGGGGGAGCGGGAGGGAGAGGGAGAGAGATCACGCATTTGGCTCAAGGTGCCGTGAAAGTAATACAGTTCCTGCTGGAGCCCCCACAACAGTTGCCGCCGACCACGCATGCACACGCGTGCACACACACATGCACCCCCCCCGCTCCGTGGAAGGATGTTGCCACCGTAGGGTTTAGTGTCGGTGTTGGCTCGATCCCCCCCAACCACTTCGGTGGATCCTCTCCAACAGGAGCAGAGCCAACGAAGCCAGGAGCGTTAATTACTTTGTGTGGCGGATCTCTATGCTGATGTGCGCAATGCCAGAGCAGTGCCAGGCGTGTCAGGCGCGGAGCGAGGGTGGGATGCAGGCTCCCCCACCCATGGTCCCCATCCCAAGAAAGGTAAAAACCACGTGGCTTCTCACTCTTGACTGGAAGATGAAGGAGTGAGGGTGTCGGTGGAGGATTTGACCCCAGTGAACATGGGACAGGAGTGGGAAGGGAGTCAGCCTGTGGCAGCGAGGCAGGAGACCAGAACGGGGGGGAGATTCTTGCAACCTGAACTGCCGGAGAGCTTTGCAACCCCGAGAAGAGCTTCGTTCTCCCACCGCTACCTTTGGGCATCCAGATGGATGGTGGCGTTATGAGCGCCTGAAATGCAGCCACACAGGACATCAGTCACCTATCCCTGCCATGCAATCTGGACCTTCCCTGGGGACGCTGGGAGCTGTTAAACAGAACAGCATGCTCCACCCCAGAGGTGGCTGCCTTTCTGCAGCCATTTCCCAGAGGCTGTGGAGGTTTCTCCAAGCTGGAAGGGCCTATGCAAAAGGGCACCGTGCCTTTTTGTCTTTCTCCTGCTTGTGCCCTTGTCTGTAGCCGTCCTTGTGCTAGGATATGTCGTGGGCTGTGTGTGTTTTATACACCTTTTGCAAAGAATGCTCTTTGGGTGAAAACTGTGGGGTTTAAAAAAAAAATCCCATTTGCTCTGTTATTAATCATTCCTTGGATTATTAAAACCAACACATGTTAATACCAGCCATTTATCATTCTGTACGCTGTTTGTGCTTTGCTCTGCCTGAGCCCACACTGCTGGAGTTTCCCCCTGGTTTCTGCTCCCTTTCGCTTCCAGGTGCTCACCTGCCTGGTAGAGCGGCCCGATCCCCCCACGGGTTTTTGGAAAGGCTTCTGAGTCGGGGCTGTGGGGTGTCTTTTTGAGGCAGGGTTTGTGTTTGGTGTCTTTCCAGTGCCCGGCACAAAGGAGCCCTGATCCATGCCTGGCAGCCCGCGTGCTACTGCTGTGCAAAGGAAGCAGATGCAGTGTTTGGGTTTCACGCAAGGGCTTTCTTTAGGGGGCCACCTTCCAGATTGCAGGGATAGGTGACTGATGTCCTGCACCTGGTGCAGCACAATCCTGTTCTTGTGCACAAGGTGCTGGTCCGTGGGACCATGCCTGCATGCGCCTGTGTGCACGCTGCAGCTGGGGCCTGTGCTGTGAGCCGGCTTTTGATCCAAGCCCTGCTTGGTGCTGCCACATCAGAGAAGCAGAAAGTGTTTGCTCTCCCTGCTTTCTCTCCATGCCTCAAGCTGCGCTGGTAGAAAGAGGAGATACCTGCTGGTGCCAGACTCTCCCACTGCCACACTTGCGTGGTGTCTGCTGGGAGCTCTAGCAGGGGAAGCGGTGGGCGATGTTTCTGTGGGTCAGAGTTGGGACAAATGAGCCACGATCCTGGTGGCTTGTCTGTCGGCAGATGAGACCGTGCGACCCGGAGACTCTCTTAAGAGCACCGTGAGCATTTCCTCTGTGGCCAAGACATGGTGCTGTACCACGTCTGAGGCTCACGACACCAATGCCTTTCTGTTTGTTCCCTTCCTTCCCCACCAACCATCCAACCAGCCCACAGATACCACGAGCAGAGCTGGGTACCTCCGCAAGGGAGAAGTAGCCCAGACTCCTTGGCCTCCATGGGGGGCTTTGCTGGTGCAAACTGATTTCACCTGGGAGGAGCCTAGACCCAAAGGGGATGATCGGCGGTGGCAAACACCTTAAGTGCATTGGATGGTAACAGCCTTAGTGCTTTGGCCATTAGGCCGTGCTGCTAGATGTAATGCCTTTGCCCTGTGCGCCTTGGGAGGGGTAGAAACTGAGCAGTGGGGAGGTCAATGCATGTGCGTTGAGGCTGATTTATATGGATATTACTTGATTTTTTTAAAGGCGGGTTGTTATTGACCCCTGTGCTCTTAGATGACTTAGCCCAGAGCTCTCAGCCACAGGCTGCCTGCATGAAAGCAACATTTAGGGGCTGCATTTAGGCTCTAAATCTGGGGGGATAATTTCCCAGCAAGTCGCAGGTTGCTTGCTGCCACGTTAACCTTGCCTTTCTTGGGGTGTCTTCTTGGAACGGGCTCATGCGTACCGGATCGTGACCCCGGTGGAAAGGCGATGGCTGCCGCTATGGGGAAAACGCTGGTGAGTCTGTCTTCGGGCTGAGCCGGCAGAAAGCTATCTCCTGCGCTCCCCATGCCTCAGCTGGGAATAATTGTGCATGAGGCAGGTTGTTAACATCTTCCCTCCAGAGACGGGAGCCCCAGAGACACTGGCTGGCTTCTCAAGGTGCGAGTTGCTCTCATCCGGGAAAGGAATTGCTGGAGAGTTACTTTGCTGGCATGATGCATCCTTCCATGTGAGTCAGGCTGTGTGAGTCTGCTAGGCAGGGCGGTTCTTCCTTCCTCTCCTTCATTACCTCTGCTAGTCGTGAAAGGTTTCCTGGCTCCTTTTGCAGGGGTTGGGGTGTTCCCACGGGTGTCGTGCAGGGGCAGCGCGGTCCCTCCCTCTCTGCCCCCCGCTGCAGTGTCAGGCAGTCACAGTGCTGCTCGCGTCCTGGCTGCATGGCGAGAGAACAGCTGGCACGTTCCACCCCAGAGACGGTTGCATTCCAGCTGTGGGTGATGAAGCTCTGAGCTTGAAAAATGCTTTGGGATCTTTCAGGATGAAAGGGGCTGTCATGAAAAGGTCCCAAGCCACAGCCTGTTCCAACTCAGGCTGCTTTTCCATTGGCAGCACCTCTGATTTCAGGAGCCGCCACCATCTTACAGCTCTGGGCCTATCTGTCACCGGGCTCCTGAAATATCCTCTGCTTTTTTTTCCCCCCCTCTCAATTACTGCTGACATTCAAGACACCTGCCTGCACACAGCGCTCCTCCTACTCTCTTAATGCACTGTTAGCTGCTGGGCTGACATCTCCACCCCCAGTTTACTACTGGTGGGGTCTGCATTAAGTGAAGGCAGGAGGGAGCTTGATGCAGAGCCTTGGAGAAGTCACAGGCAGCAGGGAGTTACTGGCATGCACGTTTGGCCAGGGCAGCAAGATCAGGACCAGGAAGGGTCAGGCCTTTGGGTTTGTGTCTCCTTCAGAAAACAGCAGTCATAGTGATCCAGCCCCCCTGCAGCGCTGCATCAAGGCACCGGCTTAGTACTGATTCACATACGCAGCTGCTGAGGCTGCTCCTTATAGCATCAAGCTGGGGCACTGAGTGTTGACTCTGAGGATGCTGGGTCTCATGCTGAGTTGGTGGAGGTTTTGTACCCCCTGGATGCAAATAAGGAGGAAATAGGGCCTTGGTGAGGGTGCTGGGCCCTTGTCTACTTGCCAGGATGAGGCACTGCCCCTGGGCACGTACCACCAGCCAGCCGTGGGGGCTCTCTTCTGCCCTCCACGGGCTTTCCAGTCTCTATCCAGACCTCTCTGTGCAGGGTCCTGGTGTGAATGGTCCAAGTTTCAGGCCTCCCATCCATTGCGGCAGAAAATCCCTTCTCCCAGGCTAGCAGCAGCCGCAGCAAGTCACAGCCCCCCACCGAGCTCCTGCTTGACCTTGGATCAGTCACTTTCCCTCTCCCTGCCTCAGTTTCCCCATTTCCGAAGGGGTCCAAGGAGGAGGGTGGAGAAGGGCAATGGTAGTGCAACACCTCCTGCCCCAGGGTTGTGGGTGCTGCAGTAAGGCATGGTGTTAGACGCAGCCCTGGAGTCGCATAGTGGAGCTGGCAGCGGGGGGCTTGGTACCGCTCTGTACTGTTGGGTGGGGCAGGGGTGTTGACATATTGATAGGGTCAGATCCAGCCCTTCTCTTCCACCTCTGCGCCCCCACTGATGTGAAGCAGGAAGCATCTCTGCCAACAGACCAGCTCCCCAGGAGCCTGCGGGTTGTGCTTTAAAGACATGCTTTGAAGGCAGCACCTCTCTGCAAGCAGTGCCTGGATGCTCGCCGCACCTCTAACGGGGGTTGTTTGCTCACATCTCTGCAGCTTAGGCCAGGTGACTCTTCTTCCTCCTCGTGCATCACCAGGGAAAGAGCAGAGCTCGGGCAGCCGCGCCGTGGGAGGAAGCACGAGGAACCCAGGTGTCCTGGCGAGTTTGTGGCCAATGCGTTGCCCCGTGATCTGCAAACAGGGCTGCTGCTTCGCTCTGGAGTTGTCGGAGAGAGGGAAGTGGGAACCCTGGGATGCCAGCATGGGAGAGCCGCATGCCTGGCTTTTTAATGGCTCTTTAAATACTTTAATTAAAAAAAAAAAGTCTTTCCTAACCTGTGGCAGAAGAAGAAAGGGAGATTTAAAGAGACAGGTGCAAGCATGGCAAAGCCCAGGATTAGCAGCTGCCAGAGGCACCCTGGCATCGAAGGCATCCTGTTAGGGTGCAGGGGAGCGGATACATGGGACAGGGGCCAACTGGAGGCAGGAAAATGAGGGACAGGAGGGGGATGAGGTTGGATCAGGCACTTGTTGCAGGGTGGAGGTATGTGTGCAGCTGGAGCAGCCCAGTCCTGGCGTCCCCCTTTGCCAGCCCTGCTGTGGTGAGGCCAGTGACTGCAGGCACCTGCGTGGGCTCCTGCCCCTTTGACATGGGATGAGTCCTACCCATTGCCTCTCCAGTGCCTGATGGAACGGCTTTCCCCTGCCATCGGTGTAGGCAGCTGCATGGGAGCCAGGTCCTTGGCACTGCTGGGGATGTTTACCCCACACCTCTGCCCGTTGTTGGCCCAGCGGCCCGTCCTCCCCATAACGGTTTGCTATCCCATTGTGGTTCATGGCATCGTGCTGCCAAGACCAGGCTGCCATGTGTCACCCCAGTGCATTATCCAGCCCTGCCAGGACCCCCAGAAGTGGCTCCCCTCCTGGGAGCGTCACACTGGAAGGAAGCCCCGTGCCCCTGCGTTTGCAAACACTGCATCACACGGGCCTGCCTGCCCAGCAAACTCCAGCTTCTTCAGGTCTCTTGCTGCATTTCCCAAGCTGCCTCGTCCCTCCGACAGCTGGAGAGGGGGAGCCTCGGCCGAGGCTGGACTGAACGGCACCTGCAGCCCTGGAAGCTGTTTCTGGACAGGGCTTTGCACACCGAGCCCCAGGGAGACCCTGCTGGACTGCGCAAGCAGCCTCCCCCAGGCTGGCTCCCTGCCCCTGGTGATACCTCTGTCTACACCTGGCGTGGATCGTGGGGAAATGATTCCTGCTGGAGCAGGAAGCGGGGGCTGCAGGTGGCAGGGCCAAGAGCTGAATGGCATCATCGAGGTGGATGTGGATGGCTGCTCTAACAACCAGACCAGCAAAGAGATGGCTTCCTAGATCCTTGCAATGCTGGATGTGCAGCACCCCCTGCCCAGCCCTGGGCTCCTTTTGGGCTTTGTCCGTGCTCTGCCGGCTGCTTCTTCCCCACCTCTGCAGGGATCTCGGTCATTGCTGCCTACCAGCCAGCCCGCACACCTGGATGCAGGAAGACCTGCTGCTTGCCCGGAGAGGTGGCATCAACCTCACGGCAATGCCCTAGGACGATTCAGGGTTTCAAAGAGCAATTCTCCCCATCTTGTGCCAAGCAGTTGCATTGCTGAGCCCCGTCCAAGCTCCCTTGTTCTCCTCCAGAGGTGGCTAGGTGCTGCACACGCATGGCAGTGACATGTGTGCCTGCACCGTGACGATGGACCCGGGGTGGCTGCAAGCTGCGGCACCACGGCAGTCGGGGGATTCAGGCCTGGTGGTGTTTTTGGAGAGAGGCTCTCTGCAGCTCCTCGCTCCACATCGGTTTCCTTCCGGGAAGGGGGGCGAGTGGGGGACGGCTGCATCTTGTTCTCCCACCAGGATACAAGAGCGCTGCTTTACTGTACCAAAGCCCTGGGAGCTCTCTGCAAAGCACGGAGCGTGTCCCCATCTGACCCGCCTCTCCATAGGCTTCCTGCTGCCTTTGTCGCACCACGCAGCGAAGAAAGGAAGCGATCCCTCCGGGGACCCAGGCCCTTAATGGAGGCTTTAAAAATATAAACAGAAAATTAGTCTCCTGTGCCCCACATGCCTTTCTGCTTCCCGTTATCGCTCCCGAGCAGTTGGCTTCGTATCCATGCCAGGCTGGGCTCTGGCTCCATCGCCACCTGCTGCTGTCTGGCGCGGAGAGGTACGGAGGCCAGGCTTGGGATGGAGGGCCGCGCGTCAGGCCTGGGAGTGGCACTGCCTGGCTTGTGCCCAGGGTATCTGCCCACTGGGTGCCAATCCATGCCCCGCAGCTGCTGGGGTTACCTCCTTGCAGAGGCGGCAAGAAGGGGAAGGGCTTAGCTTAGCTTAGCTCCCTGATCGAATCAGGGTGCAAATTGCACCCACCCAAGGCAGGCATCCTTCCTACCCTCCTGCACACGTGAGGATGCTGTTGCCAGCTTTCCATATTCATCTGTAGCGTGTATGTCACCATAGTGGCTCAGCCAGCTCGGGCCTTCGCTGTCCAGATATGCGCTCTCTGTCCTGAAGAGTTTGCCGTCTGAAACAGGCTTCCCTTCCCTCTCTGCCTTGGCCTGGGTTTGAAATGCCCGTGTTAAAGCTGTGTCGGAAAGCGGCAGAGGTGGGAACATGTAGGCAGAGGCAGAGGCTCCAGGAGCTGAGGCGTAAAGGATGCACGCATGGCGAATATGAACAGACAACCCCTAGATGCAATGAAGAGGCATTGTCCCTCTTTCTGGCCACCAAATAGAGATCGTCCTGACCATGTTAGTTATGGTGGGACAAGCAGCGTGGGCCTTGGCTACCGGGCCCATGGTTTTGTGGTGCAGGTGTTGCTCGGCCTCGGCAGACGTTACATTCTGCGCATTTGGAGCACAGGGGTGCAGATGGGTGCTTATCTACTGGTATTTGTGAGTAGGAAACCTTTCCCCACTGCATGCTGGTTGGGGTGGGAAGGATCAGCCTTCTTAGCATCAGGCACATGGCACTGGTACATTTTAAACGGTGATTTGGAGTAAATGCTGGCTTTAAATAGAGCCTCCAGCCCCCTGACCTGCTGGAGTGGTGCAGTGATTGCAATTGCAGGGCTGGTTGAGTGTGTTTTGGGCTGCGTTGTGTGCCCAAAACAATGTTTGCACGTGTGTGTGTGTGTATTGGGTGGGCGCGTCTATAGAAGTGCATGTGGAGGGGGTTTATATAGAAGAGCTTGTGTGTATGGTTTTATTGGGAGGTCCATAGGGGGGCTTGCCTGATTCCTCTGTGTGTGTGTGAGAGGGCCTGTATAGAAGTGCTTGTGTGTTTTTTTTTGTGGGGGAAGAATATATAAAAGTGCTTGTATATGTGTGGGGGTTTATATAAAAGTGGGGTTTATATAGGCGTGCTTGTGTGTGTGTGTGTTCTTATCCCACGCTTATATAGAAGGGCTTGTGTGTGTGATTTTATTGGTGTGTCCATAAGGGGGCTTGCTCTGTGTGTGTGTGGGTGTGTGTGTTCTTATCTCATGCTTGACCCAGAGCCTCTGAGCATATGTGCGCTCCCGGACACGCCTGCATCTGCGGTCCATATGCTTGTGCAGAATCACCAGCTCGTTGTCAGCTGCAGCCCCCCGCTCTGTTCGTGAGGACGGCCGTCGGTCAGCAAGAGCCGGTCTCTCGAGAGCCGCGTTATTTTTAGCTTTGCCTCCTGTCCGTCTCGGGCTGGGGCTGCAGGAGGAGAATCCTGGCTTCTTGCTCCCCCCAGTCGCCGGGTTCAGTGCTGGAGCTAGTCTCCGGCGTGGAGCTAGTCTCCGGCGCGCCAGGGCTCTGGACTGGGGTGCAGGGCAGAGCGGGAGTTCAAGTCCATCTCACCCGCTGGCTGCTTTTGTGAACTGGGGAGTTAGGTGCCTGGAGGCTCTGGGCTGTCGTCTGCGCAGGGACGGAGCTTGCCAAGTGTGCAAGCCTCTTGTGAGAGCAGCCTTGTGAGGACAGGTGCGTGAGAGGCCGGGAGTGTGTCGGTGATGAGTAGAGGGGTGCCAGGGCAGGGGGAGGGGAAGGTGCTGCTCCCATTTCACATGCTGCCAAAGCCCAATCTTCAGGCATGGGCTGTGCGGGCATGGCTGGGTCTGCCCCTGCCTCCACGCTGCTGTGAGGTCACACGGCCATCTCCTTGCCCCAGGTGCCAGCAGACAGTATGACCCCTCGAGAGCATACCCTCTCCCCCAGTTCGCCAACCGCGCACGGGGCAGAGCGCACCCACCGAGCCCCTGGAAGGGTCCCCCCACAGCCCCGGGAGCCATTGCGGTCAGCCCAGAGTCCGAGCCTGCCCACCCAGCTGTTCTCCGTCCGCGTGCGGCCCCTGGAGCTCCCAGCCACACGTCTCCACCAAACCCACCCTCCCGGTGACAGGAGCCGGGAGCGCTGCCGTGACCTCCCCCCTGCCCCAGCACGGGCCCGCGCGTGTCTTTTGCTGGGCCCGTGCCACAGGCACCGGCAGCGACAATACTGAGACGTCAGGAGGAATCAACTTCAGTGGTTCGCTCTATTGGAACTAATTAAAATGAAGAGACAGGGAGTTGGAGAATCATCCCCCAAGGGAGCACTTTACCCCCAGCACGTGGGGCCGAGCGCGGGCCCGCCTGACAGCCGAGAGCGGGACTCCGTTACTGTCTCGTTAGCTCTCGCGCCCGGGCTCCTGCTGCGGAGGGGACAGCCGGGGAGGCAGCGTTGCAGCCGGGGATGAAGGCACCGAGGCCAGGTCAGCTCTGCGCCGCTCCAGCCCCCACCCCGTGGCATCTGCAAGCCGGGAGGGCATCTGAGACAGGGCCTCGTGTCAGGGAGAGGCAGCCCCTGCGGTCCTGGCTGTGAGCGGCGTGGTGGCACTCTGTGCGGTAGCAACCTTGTGGGAGGGCGCCTTGAATGGCTGTGGCCGCTGCCACGTGCCAGGTCCTGGGATGCGTCTGGGCCTGCAGGCATGAGGCTCTCTTATCATGCAGAGGGTCTCATGGTTCAGCTCCCCAGGGCAGGACGTGATGGGGGCAGTCGCACCACGTGGCATGACACGACCTGACCCTTCTTGGTTTGCATGGAGCCCTTTCTGGCTGCTTTCTAGGGCAATGTCCATGCCAGTCGGGCCAGGGTGTGCATGCAAAACCCAAGAGCATTGGAGCTGCGGAGGTCTTCAGCCACAAGGAGCCACGGGGAAGGGTCTGTGGTCTGCGCTGGGGGTGGTTGGCCAGGCAGAGAGGAGTCACTTTGCTGGCGTCCCCCAGGCAGGAGCAGGGACACTGAGCGCAGGGCAGGCAGGTAATGGGGACTGCCCCCTCAGCTGCAATTCACGGAGAGGAAGTCTTGCCCTTCAGAGCCGTTGTGGGAGCGTCGTCCACCCTGACCCCCAAGCAAGAGGTGCTGCTGGCATGGTGCCCCTCCCACCAGGGTCCAGGAAATGAGCCGCGTGGCCATGAAATGGGCCTGGGAGGTGGCGGGGGCAAGGAGCCGGGAAGGGGTGCCTGGGCTCGGTGCACGCAGCAGCAATGGTTTGGCAAGGGAAACGGAGCCGACGCTGCCTCTGGAGATGCCGCTGTCTCCTCCCCCACCCACGGGGCTCAGCGACAGCGGGGAGGACCTGGGAGAACAAAAGGGTTTTGTTCCTGAGGAAGCTGCGGCAGTGAAGTTGCAGGAGGCGGAGGCGGGCGGGGGCAGAGAAGCGCGTACATCAGGCCTCTGGGTAACGGGCCCCGGCTCTGCGGCATCGCCAGATACTGGGCCCTAGGCTAGCGGGAGGGTAGGATGGGGGCAAGAGGCCCGGGCTGGCAGCCAGGGCTTCTGGGTCCTCTTCTCCGGTGGCCTGATCTGCCGGTCAGTCCCTGGGGCTAGCAGTCAGGCTGCCCTTGTGTCCTGTATTTGTACAGCACCTTGCACAATCAGACCCGGTCTGTGCCGGGGGCTCTTGGGTGCTGTGCTAATGCGCGTAACCGCAATGATGGTAGAGCAGAGCTCTTTAAGGTGGCCGTGGCTGTGGCAGGTAGCCCACGGGGCAGGGTTGGGTGGGCTCATGCACTGGCAGGGAGGGTGATGGCAGAGGCCCCCGTCGTTTCCAACTGGCAAATGAATTGGCCTGTAATTGTGTGGGAGATCCTTACCCCGTTCCCCTCATCCTCAGCCTCAGTTCGCCCATATGCATGGATGCTGCCGTGGATCGCTGGTGGCTGACGTAGGCCGTGGGCAGCCTGCTGAGGATAAGCCCCTGTCAGCTGAGATCTTGTCCCGTCCTGACAGCCCACACCCAGGGGCGTCGGGTCAAGCACCCCCAGCTTCCCATGAGATACAGGCAGTGGGGCGGATGCTTTTTGCAGGGACAAATGCTGGGCTGCTCCCAGTCTGCTACCCTCTTGGAAAGACGGCTGCTGGATCCTGGGGGGGCCCCAGCCCTGGCTGCACCCAGGCAGGACCCCACCCTGCCTGGGCTGTCGCTGCTGGAGCTGAGCGCCTTGCAGGAGAACTGCAGCGACTGGGATCCTGCAGACCCTGCTGGGCCTGCCGCCTTGCACCAGCTCCCTGGCGAGCGCACTTGCAGATCACGAGACTCCTGCCTGTCTCTGGGGCTTCAGCAAACTCTCTGGGACATGGGGTGGCTCCAGCTCCTTGTCCCCAAGCCCACCGCTGCCCCTCTGCTCCAGGACCCGTGCATGGCAGCGTTGGGCGACCAGGGCCGCTGTGGCCATGGCAGGCTCTGAGCTGGAGCCGACAGCCGTCATCACTCCAGCGTCCGTGTTCTTGTGCTGTGCACACAGCACACGCAGAGGTTATTGCTGTGCTGCTGGTGAAGATGGGAATAAAGCAACCCCCCAGCCTTGGGATGACATCCAGCCCTGCCTGCCACTTCCCCTCCAAGTCCCATGGGTGCCTACCCGCTGAGCCCCCGCTTTTTGCTTGCCCCATCTTGGCCAGGGGCATGGGCTGTGCTGGGGTCAGCCCATGCCTGTCCTGCACCGCGCCCCCCCCCCCCCCCCCCCCCCCCCCCCCCCCCCCC
>NW_017729015.1:14283303-14289762 GCF_001723915.1 Gavialis gangeticus | reverse complement strand
GGAAAGCTCGCCTTCTGATTTAATAAGGTGCCCGCCGCTGGTTCTTTTATTAATGAGTTATTAAAAACCCATCTGCAGTGTTGCAGCTGCACGTCGCGGGTAATTCCCAAGAAATATGTTCCTAACGAGCACTCAGCTCCTGCTTAACCCACGGGGCCTCTGCTCGGCACGCGCCGCTGAGGCTCTATCAGTGGCTCTGATGTGGGCCCCAGGGACCGTCTTGCTCTCCCTGGCCTCCATTAGAAGGCCTTCTCCATGTCTCCCATCCCTGGGGTCGCTGGCTCAGGATGGGGTGTGAGGTGTGGTGGACAGCTGTGGTTTCTATCACATCAGAAGCAGGAGTGGGGTGGCTTCTCCAGGACCCGTGGGTGCAAGCTCTGGTTTTCCGGTGCCACCTGTGCCAAGGCCTGATGAAATCGTGCCAGGTGTTGTACGAACAGAAAACGGGTGTCTCTGCCCCAGACACAGACCAGAAGAGAATGAGAAGCAGCAAAAGGAAAAGTGAGGTGCCTTTTTCGTGCACAGACCCCTGTGCCGTAATAGAGGCTCTCCATGGGGATGGTAGCAGGGGGATCTTTATTTCAGTGCACTGTATTCAGTACCGCTGCTTGCTGGAGCTCCTCAGACCAGTGGTTCTCACCCTTTTTAAACTGAAGACACTCCTCCTGAGGCTCGCGGCACCCCTTGGAAAATGCCAGCTCCGAGTCTGCTCTTGTTTTTTTGACTTTTGAAAAATACTAGAGCAATTCTTCTTTGCAAAGAGCTCAGAAAGACCCCAGCAGGGCAGGGTGTTGTTAACCCTACGGATCCTGCTTGACATCTTTGCATTTATCTTGCGAATCCTGTTTGCACACCTAACGTTGTGTGGCAACCTCAGGAGGATCTCCAGACACCCCAGGGTCTCACAGCACCCCGGTTGAGAATTGCCGTGCTAGACTGTGATGTGACCCAGGCTTGTGGGTCTGAAATAGCAGCACCACGTGCCTGTACCATCATGGTCCTGGCGGAGGAGCAGAGGGAGTCACGGAGGGGCCCGGTGGAGAGAGGCAGCCAGTGCATTTAGGTGATATATCAGTGCTGTCCCAGGGCCCGTCCGACGGAGCCCAAATAACCCTGGCTAACGGCATCAATATTTATGGCTCCCCATGAAAATTTAACGGGCTGCAGTAATGAGGTCGTGAAGGGTGATTCGGAGCATGCCAGGGGCCGGCAGGGCTGGCTTTGCAGCGGCCGCTGGCCTGTACGGGCAGGGAGAAGTGCACGTGCAATGCATGTGTATGTGTGTGTGCGTGGGTATGTGCATCTCTGACCACTGACACCAAGGAGGGTCTGACTCAGAGGCCATGTCCCAGATCAGCAGGCTGGGGCTTGTCCCTCCAGTGGGTAGGTGCTGCCTCCCAGCAGCCATGGTGTCTGGGGAGTGCTGGGGCTGGCTTCAGCCCAGCGCTCTGGGGGCATTTCCTGCCCCCTGCCTGGCCCTGGGGAGTGAGTGATGGCCAAGCTGGGCCACTTCAGGGCATCTGGCTGCTCATGCAGTGTGCTGAGCACCCCTGGTGAGGGGCACAGTGTGGCCCAGGATCAGGGCCCAGCCCCCAGGTGCATAGCTCTACCCAGCTGTCCCCCACCCCATCTCAGCAGGATTGGAGCTGGGGAGTCTCCCACCTGTCCCCTGGGGCATGGTGAGGAGGGGAGAAGCTGACCGATGGCCCTGGGCACCTATGGCATGGTCTGTGGCTCCCAGTTGGGGCCCATGGCAGGACCCACCACGTGGTTCAGAGCCAGGGATGCTTCTCACTTTGGCTGGAGCAGGGGAGGCGCAGAGGGGGCAGACGGGGCTGGGACTGGAATTGCTGCAGGTCAGGGCTTCAGGGCCTCGGCAGAGCTGGCTGTGGGGAGTGTGCCTGGAAGGTGTTGGCGCTGCACGCAGCTCCCACAGGTGTCTGCATGCAGCTCTTCCCCGGGCCGCTCTTCCCCTCTCCCCTTGGAGAAGCAGGGCGTGAGACAGCGGGGAGGGCTGTGCATGGACTGGAGTGCACACGCAGTAGTGTTCTGTGCATGGATTGATGTGCACATGGGGACTGGTGTGCGCACATACTAGGGTTCCGTGTGCACTTGGATTGGTGTGCACACGCACTAGGGTTCTGTGCACATGGGTGGGTCGGTGTGTACACGCACTAGGGTTCTGTGTGCACTTGGATTGGTGTGCACATGCACTGGGATTCTGTGTGCGTGTGTGTGGATTGGTGTGCATGCACACTAGATTCCTGTGTGCATGTGTGGATTGGTGTGCATACACACTGGGGCTCCGTGCACGAGGATTGGTATGTACACACAGTACACGCTGACTAGATTTCTGTCTGCATGTGTGGATTAGTATGCATACACACTGGAGCGCGGTGCACATGGATGGGTGTGCACACGCAGTAGATTTGTGTGCATGTGTGGATCGGTGTGCACATGCACTAGGATTCGGTGTGCACGAGGATTGGTGTGCACTCACACTAGAGTTCTGTGCGTGTGGATGGCCTGTGCTCACAGGCTGAGTTTGGAGCTCTGGGTCTTGGAGGGGAAGTGCGGCTCCTCCGCTCTCCGGAGGCTTTTGCCGTTCCCAGGAAAGGTAAACGGGGGCTTTGCATGTGGAGCCCACTTGCTTCGGCTCCCATTTGCTGCTGGGGAAGGTGAGGCCTCCAAGGGCATGCTGCCTCCCAGCGGTCCCCCAGAAAGGCATCTTAGAGCCAGCAGAAGAGCCCAGGTGTCTGGTTCATGCCCTCCAGCAAACTGAGGAACAAAACCCCAGGCAACCTGATCCCAGAGCCTGGCTCCATCCCTGGCCACTCTTCTGCCAGGCAGGGACCCAGGCATCCTGCCTTCCCATCCAACCCATGCTCTTCCCTGCGCTGGAGAGAAGCAGCCCCGTCTCCCTGTCCCCTTGAAAGGCCGTGCTTGCTCCGGTGTTCTCTCTCTCCTGCATCCGAGGGAGAATTTCATGGCTTTCTCTGAGCCCGAGGGACCCATGCCAGGAGCTGGAGGCTGGTGCTGTGCACATGCCACTCTGCTAGTGCTCTTGCATCTCCGCCTGCAGCCCCTGCTCATTCAGCCCTGTCCATCCCTGCCTGGGTAGCTCAGGGAGTCACCTTCCATCCCAGCCAGCTCCCACCTGCTCTGCCGGTGCCCCTCGCTCCTGACCTGCAGCCTGGGCTCCCACAGCTGCCCCGCTAATGCCAACCCATGCTGGCCCACAGTTTCCTGCTCTTCCAGCCTTGCTCCTGTTGCAGCTGTGTGGGGTTTGCTCTGCTTGGAAGGTGGCAGAGGATGGCAGCTCTCTGAAGAGGGCCACAAGGGCCAGGGCAGCCAAAGATGGGCTCCAGACCCCTTGCCCGCCAGCTCCCAGCAGTGGAAGAGACCTCAGGCCGGCAGTCTCTGTGTGCCTCAGTTTCTCCCGTGACGAAGCAGGGCTGAAGGCGCCGTGCTGGCGGTTGGGTGATCCTTGGGTTTGGGGCACTGTTGCGGTGGACTGGGTATCTCGAAGGAAAGGGCATTGCTAATGAAAATGTGCTGAGCTGATAAATTATCCTGGGCCTGGGGCTGCAGCTTCATCTCCTTGGCACGGTCGCCTGGGACTGGGGGGAGATGTGGCAGGAACAGATAAGCGCAAGCAGCACCAGAGGCTCGGCCTTTTCCTCCTCCCTCTCGTTGGAAGGGCGACAGCTTCCCCGTCACTCGGGGGCGCGTGCAGGGCTGGGGTCTGGGGGTGGCCCGGGCAGTGGCTGGACCCCAGGGCATGGGTTTGGGCATTATGTGTGTGGGTCGGGGGGTGGGGAGAGGAGTTGGCGCAGACCACCCCAGGAAAGCTGGGTCCTCTTGGAGAGGGGAGCTCCGGCTCGATGAGCCCCTGGGGTGAGGCAATCTGGTAGGACCTATCCGTACCCAGTCCCATGGGGGTCCTTCATTGCCAGCTGGGACAGGACACCCCTGGGTCTGTGCCAGGCAAGAAGCCCACATTGGCTCCCTGCACCCGGCCGGTGGGTGCTTGGAGAGGGGGGTCCTGGCCCCAGCCGTGCTCCTGGCCCCTCTGTTTTCTGCCCCCTTCCAGCTCCTGGCTGAGCCTGGCGTGAAAAACTTTGTGAGGGCCCTGAATGGAAACCCCAGCATAGGGGGCAGAAACCCACCCCTTGCCCTCCAAGCTGCCCGGGTGCTGGCCACACTGCCACGCAGACTCCCAACCCCACGCCAGCCTGCCTGTCCATCCCATCCTCTGGGCATGGAGCCACGTGGTTCCCTGGCAAAAAGAAAAAAAATTTCAATTAGCAATCGTCGCACTGTGCATTAACCTCATTGCCTACGATACTGCCACGACGCGGCGCCTGGGGCATCTCCAGGGCTTCCCGGTGCTGCTCAGTAACCCCAGGGCATCAGTGCCCGGTCTGACTGTGTCTCTCTCCCCCTCGCAGGGCAAATGACATAGGATGACCCCTGCTGGTCCCCTCTTACTGTCTGTGATATCGTCTCTCTTGTGGCTCACGTGGGGCTTCGACCCGGCTCCCAGCGCCTGCTCAGCTCTGGCCTCCGGGGTCCTCTACGGCTCTTTCTCGCTCAAGGACCTCTTCCCCACCATCACCTCTGGCTGCTCGTGGACCCTGGAGAACCCCGACCCCACCAAGTACTCCCTGTACCTCAAGTTCAACCGGGAAGAGCAGGTGTGCATGCACTTCTCCCCTATGGTGCTGCCCCTCGACCATTACCTCTCCAACTACAGCTGCGGCCCCCGGGCTGAGGCCGGGGGAACCCCGCCGGGCGAGGAGGCCGGGGACGAGGAGCTGGAGGCCCAGCTGGAGCTGTGCCAGGGCGCCGGCCCCTTCACCTTCCTGCACTTTGACAAGAACTTCGTGCAGCTGTGCCTGGCGGCCGAGCCTGAGGCGGCCCCCCGCCTGCTGGCCCCCGCGGCCCTGGAGTTTCGCTTCGTGGAGGTGCTGCTCATCAACAACAACAATTCGAGCCAGTTCACCTGCAGCGTGCTGTGCCGCTGGCTGGAGGAGTGCCTGCAGGTGGGGGGCCGGGGGACGCCGCACTGCGGCCTCACCCAGACGGGCTGCAGCTGCCAAGCCGAGAGCCCCCCGGCTGCCGCCGCGCCGCCCCGGCGCAACGAGACGCTGTCCAACGCCCTGGCGCCGCCCGCCGTCCCCAGCAGCAGCAGCAGCAGCGAGTGCTGCGTGACCGAACTGCATTCTGGGAATGCGAATGATTTATACGTGCCGGAGATTAAATACGGTAAGGGGGCGCTGGGGCGGGAGCCGGGCTGCAGCCGGGGAGGGCTGGGCCTGCCGGTTGGTGAGGTTTGGTTTGGGGGAATCTCCCTTGGTGGTTTGCACTATAGGGCTCCTGTGCATTGGTTGGGGGGTCCCCACACGTCAGTAGCAGGCTGTCGTGTGGGGTATTCAAAGGGTCTCGGGCCCCTGTGCTGAGGCTGTATGGATGGGGGTGCCTGTGCCATCTGGCGGGTGAGGGCTGTACCCTTCCCCAGCTGCACCCCTGGCTCCAGCTCCAGCCCCCATGGGTGGGCGCCACGGCTCTGGTCTCTGTCCGTCTGTGTGTGCCGAAACCTCAGCCCCGCCAGACGGACACATGCTCCCCGTTCAGTGCCTGGGGGCACCCTGCTCTCTGCAATTGCCCCAGCCCAGCTCTCTTGCTCAAAGGCTCACTGCCCCCAGCTTGCCTCGCTGTGGGTGGAGGAGGGTTAAAGGCACCAGTGCTTGAAGTCTGTGCACCCAGACCCCTGGAATTTGTCTTGCCCCTCCTGCATGCCCCTCAGGGAGTGGATGTGGGTATCGCCCCGTGGTGGGTCTGACGCACTAAAAGCAGGGGCTGTGCCTGGATTTGACCTTGGATGAGGCATGGAAGAAGCAAGACCAGTCTGGTCTGGCATGACCTGGCCCTTGGTGCTGGGGCCAATGAATGCCCAGGACGTTGCAGCAGGTCCCCAAATTCTGTCTGGTGAGAGGATGTGTGAATTGAAGGCATCTTTGCTTTCCCTTCTCTCCCACCAAAGCCCAGGTCACTGGGTTACTGCCTTCCCCTGCATCCCTCACCCAAGTTTTCTGCTGGCCCAGCTGGTGGTGGGAGCTCCTGGGCTTCCCCTTCCCCTGGTGCTGGAGCAGCTGGTGGCTGATGGAGCGCCCTGGCGCTGGGGCCCTGTCATTCTGCATCGGTGCCGACACTGAGAACAATTTCCAGGGACAGTGACCCTTTCCTGTGGCAAATTCCCCTTGACGGCTGATGCCCAGGTGTCTGCTACTGCCGCCAGCGTGTCATAGCACCTCAGCAAGGCTGCGCTGGGCTGTTAACCCAGCAGCATGAGGCCACTGGCTGGTCATGGAAGTGCATGAACCCACCGTGCGGTGAAAGCTGCCTGCCTGGTCAGGGGGGAGCCACTGCAGGCTTCCTGGGCACACCCAGGTCAGA
>NW_017729015.1:14282333-14283166 GCF_001723915.1 Gavialis gangeticus | reverse complement strand
TCCTGCCTCTGGGCTTCCTGCCGGTCCAGCCTGGAGCTCCTTGCAGCGCTGCCTCAGTCCTGACCCTTCCCTCTGCCTTGCCCACAACCTCAAATCCTGCCCAGCTGCCCCCTAATCCTGCCCTGCCTCCCGCGCAGGTCAAGCCATGTGGCAGGCTCCATATTGGCCACTGGACACAAGTGAGGTCCTCAAGGACAGAAGTCCAGTGCACTGTTCATTGGGGCAGCTGGCCCTTCCTGGGCCCTGGAGTCACCCAGGAGCACCCCGGGCTTCTGCTTAAACAGGCCTCTTCCCTGCAGGGGCAGGCACTGCCTGCATCTCAGAGCATCTTTCTCCAAACGCTTATGGAGCATCAGACCCTTGGGTGTAGGGGTATGTCAGGGGCTCTCTGGGGGTGTTGAGAAGTGTCTGGAGGTTGTCAGGAGTCATCGGTGGGTGTTGGCAGGATGTTGAGAGCTGCCAAGAGTGTGTCTGGGGTTGCTGGGGTGTGTTCAGGGTGGCAGGTGTTGTCTTGGGGATGTCCAGATGTGACTGGGGGGATGGGGGATGGGCATACCTGCATGTTGGGATGGGAATGGTGCTGTCTGTAGCACACTGATGATACCACGCCTGCCCCGTATCGCTCAGGGGGCCAGAGCTGGGAGCTGCGACCCATCAGCTGCCCTGTGCCTCACAGCTGGCCAGATGTTCCCCCATGATGTGTTCCCCCATGAAGCCTGGCAGAAGAACAGAGCACAGCTGGCCACATGTTCCCAGATGTGGGGCTGGCCTTGCTGTGTTCTGTTTTTCTGTCAGACTTCAGCATTTCTATCAGGCCCTAAGTGTCTTTATGG
>NW_017729015.1:14278213-14281826 GCF_001723915.1 Gavialis gangeticus | reverse complement strand
ACCTGGTCCAGGCGGTAACAAGCAGCCGCAGGAGAAAGGGTCCCCCGCTGAATGGCCTGGCCGGATGGGACTTGTGCAGGGTACATGCCTGCCCGGGGGTGTCACCTGGGGCTGTGCGCGACTCCCATTGAAGCCGGCTGCATGGCGGCTTGTTCTGGAAGGGCAGTTGTTTGAACTCCGGTTCCCTCTGCCAAATTATGTTTGACATTCAATTAAAACCGTGCGGCACCTGGATGGGAAATGTTAGCGCAGCAATGAAGTCGTCGGGGGTAATTCATTTCTCTCGCAGCCTTGTTGCTGGCAGGGACAGCAGGAGAGGGGCTAGCATGTGGGAGCTCACCGCTGGGGCCCGAAGAGGCGGCAGGACCCGGCTGAGCTGCCGCTCCAGCCTGAGGCTACTTCGCTGCAGGCACTTGGGCTCAGGGCTGGATGAGGCTGGACTGGCAGGGTGCTGGGCATTGCAGGGTGCTTGCCTGGTCTTGCACACCTCCCTCTCTCTCACCAGTGTCCATGCACACTTCTTTTCCCAGCTGCATGCTTAAGCATGCAGCTGCACCCTCCTCCTCTCCTGGAGCGTGCTTCCCAGCTCTGCCCCCTTTGGACCCAGCGCACCGGCCTGCACATGTGCTGTGGCATCACACGCTTCTCTCATGCATTTGGCACCTCCTCTCCTGCTGTAGCACCATTGGGCAGGGCTGCCCACTAGCACACAGGCCTGTAGGCATGCTCGGCCCTTGTGCATGTGTGCTGCAACGCTCTGCTGGGGAGAGAGGGTGAACACACCACCACATGGCTGGTGGTCCTTGCCAGCAGGGATGCAGCTCTGCTTGCTGAGACAGCTGATGGCCCTGTCTGCAGAGCCCTGTCTACACTAGGGATCGTTGTCACCAAGCCAAGCCACAAGGCTGTGAGTGCTTTGGTGCGCTTAGATGTGCACATGTGTGCATTTGCATGTGGGTGCACACCATCCTTGTCCTGCCCGGCCATGGTTGGGCTGCTCTGATGCCTCCCTCTGCCGCATCTTCCCTGGCATGGGAGTGGGCCCTGGAGGACAGAGCGCTGTTGATGTGCCAGGCTGGCACAGACGGGGGAGGGGGATCCACTCGCCTGACCCCTGCCTGGCGCCCCCCCAAGCCCCACTGCCCCACCATGGAGAATAGCCGCCTGTTCCCCTTCCAGGTCCCCCTCGGCAGGCCGGGCTCCGGGGCTGAATGCTGCGCCTTTATTCGGGGTTGGCAAGCACCCAGCTGTGAGCTCATCGGGCCTCCTTTGAGCAGAGCTCCCACCACCCGCTCCCCACGGGGCTGTCTCCATCCCCCTGGGGCTGCGGGACCCTAACCCTGCCCAGCCACCACCCCCACGGTACTAGCCCTGGGCTCCACTTCCCTACTTTTTGGGCAGGAATTAGGAGCCACGTAGCAATGCCGCAGAGACCCATTCTTTTGGCTGTAGTCCACGAGTTCCTGGGGAGCAGCAGCTGGGGGCTGGCCCTGGCAGGAGGGACAGGTGCCTGCAGAGTTGAGACTTGGCTGCATCCACCTGCCGGGCATGTCTTTGCTGCTCAAGTAAGGGCAAAGGCTCTGGTGGGAGGGTATGCTGCGCTCCTGGGCTTGCACCAGCACGCGTGTGCACACTTGCATGTGCAGACGCGCACCGTTTGCGCACATGTGGGTAATCCCTGGGTGCTTGCACACACAATATGCATGTGCATACATGCAGCCCCCTGGCACTGTGCATGTGCACACACCTCATGTGTGCACACCTGCTCAGTCCCCGTGAGTACCTGTGCTGTGCTCGTATGTGCCCGGTGCTGTCACCTCTTGCAGCCGGACCAGTTCTGTGTGCTGGGAGGGGGCAGTGGTGCTGGAGGGCAGGGTGTTGGGCTGGGGGTCTCATGTGGGGCTATGCCACTGGCCTGCTGGGCCCTTTCTCCTCTTGCCTTGCCCTCCTCCTCTTTGGCTCTCCAGCCTATTTAGACTGCAAGGGGAGGATCTTGGTGTCTAATTCCCATTAGTTCCCATGGGAGTTAGGCACCTCAGTCCCTCCTGAGCCAGGAGCCGTGTAGCTGCACGTGGGCCATTGTGTGAAGTGGGGCACTCTGCACTGCTGGGCAGAAGGTGAGTTGGCCTGACCCATGCTAATTCACCTGCCCCTGCTAATTAGCCCGCCCCAAGCCTCAGAAGCAAGCAGCTTTTGGATCCCAGCACAGTGCAGGCTGCCTGCAGGCATTGTTGCTGGGCACGGGGAGGTGTCTATGCCATCCCCGTCTAGTGCTGGCATCCCAAACTGGTCCAGTGCAATGCACAAATCCTGTGGTGTCAGGAGCTCATCAGAGCAGTCGCATCCCAGGGCAGCCGGGAGCACTCAGGCACCAACCCGGGGAGCACTGAGCAGTGGGGAAAGGGTCAGGCGACTCCTGTCGCTGCCAGGGCCCTGCGCCCCCAAGGCGGGCGGCTGGGGAAGCTCGGGCTCCGTGGGTTTTCATCGGAGCATGGCACGCAATCAACCTGGGCAAAGCATGGGCAAAGAGGCTGTAGCCACTTGGGGCTGGGTGGGACAGGGCTGCATCCATGGTCTTATCTGCAGGTCTCCAGGTCTATGCCCTCACCCTGCTGGGGTGCACCCTGCTGCGTGCCCACCCAATCCCCTGCCCAGGAGAGCAAAGCGTCGCCTCCGAGGTGAAAACCGAGGTGGCTGCAAGCTGCTGGGTCTCCATGGCAACCTCTGCGCTGCGGGGAAATTGACTTATGGAGGATGATTAAAAAGAAAGGCGCCGTGCATAATTTGGGGAGCGGAGAAGGGCAGGGAATGGAGATGCGGCCGCGTGGGGGGCCGGCAGGACAGGGCGGCCTCAGGGTTGCAGTCCCGTGCTGGAGACTTGGGTTGGGTGCCCAGCTCTGCCGTGCCTCGGTTTCCCTGTTGGCGACTGTGGATGCCGCCCCATCTCCCCCGGGGGCCTGAGCACCAGGTGAGGAGCTGTGTGTCTTTGGCATCGTGGGTCGCAGGGTGGTCTCTGGCTCGTGTGGATCCAGCATCTCAGCCTCCACTTTGGACAGAAGGTGGCTGGGAGCCTGGAGGGGGCTGGGGAGTCGGGTCTTAGCTGGGCTGGGTGCTTCCCCAGCTCCTTCCCAGTGGGACACCAGCTCCAAAGGCAGGAGGGCACATCCTGGGTACCGGCAGCCCGCGGGGCACTGCCAGCATGTGCTGATCTGCCCCCTCCTCTCTCTGGGGCCGGGGCGGGAGGGGTTCATGACAGTGCCAGCGTTAAGTGCTTCTCTGTCCTCATCTGAGCAATCAGACGGAGTGTAAATTTGCCTCGCAGGCCCTCTATTACTGTTGCTAAAATACAGGCTGATTTCCCTGGAGGCTGATGACTAAAGAAACCACAGACAGCGAGCAGGCGGAGGGGTGGGGGGGCCAGCAGAGACATGGCCGGGCTGGCAGCCGCGTGGTTCAGCTCCTGCATGGGACCCAGGGGCAGGGTGATGGGGGTGGCTGGTGTGTGTTGGATGGCTGGGGGCAGCTCTGGGGTGCCTGGGGGAGGGCACATGGGTAGGGGGTGTGTGGGGGTGTCATGGGTGGGCAGGAGGGATTGCAGAACAGACCCTGCTTA
>NW_017729015.1:14267888-14273213 GCF_001723915.1 Gavialis gangeticus | reverse complement strand
AGCGAGCAGGCGGAGGGGTGGGGGGGCCAGCAGAGACATGGCCGGGCTGGCAGCCGCGTGGTTCAGCTCCTGCATGGGACCCAGGGGCAGGGTGATGGGGGTGGCTGGTGTGTGTTGGATGGCTGGGGGCAGCTCTGGGGTGCCTGGGGGAGGGCACATGGGTAGGGGGTGTGTGGGGGTGTCATGGGTGGGCAGGAGTGATTGCAGAACAGACCCTGCTTAGCTTTTCTACCCATCCTCAGCATCTCCCCAGCATCACTGCCTCCTCCTCCCCTCCCAGCACTGTCCTTGGCTTGCCCAAAGGCTGGAGCTGCCCTAGGCTCTTCCTGGGCCCACTTGGCATGGGTGGTCCTGGCCAGAGAGAGACCCCTGGTCATGCCCTAGCCCCGGTCAGAGCAGCAGAGGCATGCAGCGCGCGGGGCGGTAGTGGGCGACACTGGGGGCAGCTCCGTGGGGCCCGACAGCCTGAGATTTACTGCTTTCAGGAGGAAATTGAATTTGGTTTCTTTGTCGAACATAACTGGGGGAAGTGCCCTCGTATATCCCGGTGATTTATGACACTGCCTGGGCGCACGCTCTGACACGCATAATTCCCAGGCATTTCTAATCAGGTGCACATGGCTGTCCCGCTTCGGCCTGGATGCCCATCTCTCCGGGGGTCGGGGGGTGGCATGCTCTTGGCCCCAGCTGATGGCACGATCCACTCTCTGTGCCCCGGCATCTCCAGGGCTGCGCAGAGGCTGGCAGTGGGTTGTGGGGAGGCAGCTTGCGTGTGCTGTAGCTGCGTGGAGCCCTTCCAGAGGGAACGCACCGGGGCATGGATTATATTAAGTCCGATGCAAAAGTCAGTAAATTTGGGACCTTTTTATAGAGCTAATAAGTGTCAACACAATCAGCTCTCGAGCCAGGGGGCCTCATATATTACAGGCACCGCAGGGATATCGATAAGGAGGATGCGGAGAGGGACGGGCAGTGTCAGAGCCCAGGGCATGCTTTCCCAGGGCCTGGAGAGCAGGGCAGGGGCAGGAGGGCGAGGACTTCTGCCCTCCAGGCTGCCCCGAGCATGGCTCTTAGGGAAGAAGCTCGTGCCAGCCTGGTTATTGGCCACGCTGTGCCCCTGCTTGCCTCCCACATTTGCAGCTAGTGTCAACCATGCCCCGGCCCCTTCTGCCCACCTGCCTGACCACTGGGAGCGCTGAGATGCTGGAGACCATGCCTCAGAGCCCAAGGGAGGCCCCTTGGCCTGATTGGCATCAAGACCTGAGATTAGCCCGGAGGGGTTGAATGCTCTTGCTTGGTGCCAGTGGTTTGCTCTGAGCGGGTTGTCCGTGTGTGAGCTCCCAGCCGTGTTGGTGGCTTTCCCCGGGCTGGCGTCTGGGTCCACCCGTGATGCAGGGCAGTGATCCTGTCCCCTAGGATGCCTGACACTTGTGGGGCTGAGGCAGGGCTGGGGGGGGAGCTGCGTGAGGGAAGGGCCATGCCAGCCCCCTCCCCTGCCGGCGGTGGAGCACGTGCCCACGGGGAGTGCTGTGCGCGCCTGCTCATTTCACGCCACGTGCCCGTGATGGATCTCTTGTTATTTCTGGTGAGCTGAGCCATACATTTATGCCATCGTGCTGCAGCGAGCAGTGGGGAGGGAGGGTGGGCAGTGCGTCAGCTAGCGCAGACGCCGGTGCCAGGGCAGACCTGCCTTCCCCGCTCCACCAAAGGGGCACTCGGTGGGCACAGAAAGGTGCCTACTTGGAGCGGGGGCATTCCCAGTAGGATGGCACTGACGTCTGAAGAGATTGGTGGGAGCTGGGGATGCACCAGGTGGATGCACTGTGTGGACTGGCCCCTGTCACCTCTAGCTCCCCATCCCCATGGCAGTGGTGGCTCCCCTTTGCCCAGCCCTGGCTGCAGCAGCCAGGCCTCCATCCCTCCGGGCAGCTGCCACAGAGCCATCCTTGCTGCCCTCACTCCAGGACCGGAGGTCCATGGCGTCCCTGGCATATCCTGCTGCACCCCTCCATGGCTGCTCAACAGACCAAGGGCAACTACCCACAGCAGTAGCCAAGGGGGCAGGGGCAAGGATCAGCATCTGGGATGACGCATTTCCAGAGGGGCTGGAGCAGGTCAGGGTCCATCCCTGGATGTCTGCCCAGGGTGGGGCTGCACACACTGCCCGGGGGGCCCTGCCCAGCTCCTCTGCCTTCTCACCGGCATCCTCTCTCTGCTTTTCAGGCAATGACGTGGAGGAGAATCAGAAGGTGAAAACACAGTGGCCAAGGTCCGCGGATGAGCCTGGGGTCTACATGGCGCAGACAGGTACGGGTGTGGTGGGGCCTGCGGGCCGGGGGGCTCTGTGCGCCGGAGGATGGGGTGCTGCGAACCACAGAGGGTGGGCAGGCGGGCGGGCAGGCAGCTTTTGGGCCTCCAGCCTTGGTCCTGCCCATGGGAGAAACTGCGTACACAGAGGCTTACGTATGTATGCGTGCAAGAACATGCAGTGACACGTGTGTGTGCGTGCTTCCCTCGGTGGTCCTGGGGGCTAGCAGATGTGCCCCACGCTGAGCCAAGATGCCAGCAGGTTCTGCTGCCGGCCCCCCAGGGCTATAATGAAACCCCTCAGCAGGCTGCAGCTGGGAGAGGAGGGGGTTAACCCAGAGCGGGTTGCCAGGTAGGACCTGCAGGGCAGGGGTCGGGGCACCCGGGCTTGTCCCCGAGGTTGGTTGTGCAGCTGACGCACTGGGCTGGAGCTTGGGGGACCTGGGTTTGACTCCAGCCTCTGCCACTGGGTCCCTCCTTGCCCTTCTCCCCGTCCTTTATTTGTATGCTTTAATCCTTTTTGTGCCTGATGAGGCTGCCACTGGTGGAGGCTCAACACAATTAGCAATAACGCCGGGCGATTGTTAGCTATCAGTCTGTGCAGCAGGCCCTGCCACATAGGGCTGGCAGGAATGAAGGCAGTGTGCTCGGAGGTGGAGCTGAGGTGTCTCCGACAGGGGTGGGGGGTGTCGCAGTCCTACAGCACCCTGCGAGTCAACCCTGGGGTGACAATAACACAGTGCATGCTAGCAACTCGGGGAAGGTTTCCACAGCCAGCGCCCGCCTTCCCTTTGCAAAGCCCTGGGCAGCTGGAGATGGAGCGAGTTCCCCCCCGTCACCGCCCGTGCTCTGAGTTAATTTGCTCCATTTATATATTTTCTTTGCACCTTCCTCAGAGGGTGATAAAGAGAGAAAAATCTATTAATTGTTTAGCTCCGGAGTATTTATTTAGCAAATTCGCCGGGGTAATTTGAGCCCGGTGTGCTTCCCCGCTGCCGTGATTGATGCGCCCCGGGCCTCTCTGCATGCTGGAAGACGGATGGAGCTGGCAGCCAGGAGAGTGATTGGGGCCGGCTCTGTCTACCTGGTGTGCCGAATCACCCAGGCAGCTGCTGGGCAGGCTCCCAGGGCTACCCTGCGGTCCCTGCCTGCCCTGTGGCCCTGGTGTGTGCTCCTGTGGTGCCCCTGGAGTGGCTTCACCAGGGGGGGAAGTGTGCCCTCCCTGCACATGCCAGGGAGACATGCCCTTTGGGGCCACACGCTCCCCAGGGGTTGAGGTGGGGGGCAGGGACCTCCATCTCAGCTCCTGCTGTCCCCTTCCCAGCTGGAGTGGCCAAATCCCCCGCTGGCAGGGAGCTCCACACAACACCTCCAGCCCGCTCTGATGGTCGACCCTGTGCCAGGTGTGAGGTCAGGCCCTCTGCACCATCTAGGAACAGCCCTGGCTCAGACTGACCCCCCCCAAGACTAGGGAGGGGAATGCACGGACCTGCACGTATCCAGCGACCCAGGAGGACCAAACCCAAGTGCCCCGCGTGGGTGGGGAGTGCCCCAGACATCCCTGGGGGACCCTACAGCCACAGGCAGTGCCTGATGCTGAAGCCAGCTGGCCCAACACCCCAAGAGACAGGACTGGGAACATGATGCATGTGCTGGGCAGGGCTACTGTGATCACAGCCCCCCTGGGGTGTGTGGCCCAGTATTCACCAGTGGGCCCAGTGCTAGCAAAGCGGCAGCACCCGTGTTTCATGCTGCTCTGTGCCTCCTGCACCTGCCTGATCATATCTGCTCCCTTGAAGTCAGTGGAGTGGGGTTGGGAGCTCCCCTGCTTCACCCCAGTGTAGCAGGGAGCAGAGCGGCTGACAGTGACTCCGGTACCAGCCTGGGTTTCCCAGGGCTGTGGGATCCACCCCCCGGCTAGGAGCCCTGCGCCGGCAAAGCCTTGCTGTGCCCCTGCAGATGCTAGACTACCCATCAGCTGCCTCCTTCCCTGCTTAATTCAAACTGATGTCCCCACTTCTGGCCTGTCCAATACCTTCCAAGAGCTCATCAAGCTTCATCAGAGCAGCCTTGTTGGAAATGTCAATAGCAGACCTGCTCGGGGGTGAGAGATGGAGCGTGCGGCCTGAGCCGCGGGCCCAATCGGACCGGTGGGGCTGTGGAGCCAGTGCCAGGGGATGGACACCCGTGCCTGCCCAGCCTGGCGGGTGCTGACCCCTCTGGAGTCCACCTGCTCCCCCCAGCCTGTATGGCGTGTGCCCTTCCAGCCCCCTTCCTGCTCCTCTCCTTGCAGAAGGAGGGAGGGAGCCTGCAGAGCTTGAATCCTACCCTCCTGCATCGTGCCCAGGCCCTGCTCCCTCCTTCCTCTCCCTTCAGCGTTGCTCCATAGGGTGCCCAGACCCATCTCCCCTCCCTGCAGCCTCCGTTCCCTTAGCTCCAGCTGCCCCTGGGTGCTGGAGCCCCGGTGGGTGGTGGCGCCGAGGGAGGCCGGGACTAACGTGATGCGTGTCCCTGTCTCCCCCAGGGGACCCGGCAGCGGAGGAGTGGTCGCAGTGGAGCGTCTGCTCGCTGACGTGTGGGCAGGGCTCCCAGGTGCGCACGCGGTCCTGCGTCTCCTCACCCTACGGGACGCTGTGCAGCGGGCTGCTGCGGGAGACCCGCGTCTGCAATAACACCGCCACCTGCCCAGGTACCGCGCCCGGGGGGAGCAGCATGTCAGGGGAGACAGGGGTGGTTTCACATCCAGAGCTGGGGGCACTGTCTTCTGTGCCCCGCAGCCAGGGGTCCCGTGAGACACATGAACCTCCCCTTTCCAACGGGGTTGCAGAGCCAGGCTGTGGCATGAGCTGGGGGCATCCAAATGCCCTGGCACTAGGTGGGGGCAGGGCAGTGCTCTGATACGGGAGGGACGTGGGTGACCTTGAACTCCTCTCCCCTCCTGAGCTGGGGTAATGCAGTGGCCCTGCTCCCCCCATCTTACCCCAGGAGGGACTCGCCTTCTCCTGCCCTTCACCTATA
>NW_017729015.1:14264706-14267725 GCF_001723915.1 Gavialis gangeticus | reverse complement strand
TTCTCCTGCCCTTCACCTCTGCCTGCGGAGCTGTTTCTGGGCTCCGCTCAGCTTGGGAGCTGTTTCTAGCTCTGGGATGTGCCTCCAGCCCCCTCGCCCTCCAGCCTGAGCTGTGCCAAGCTGGCATGGAGCGCCCAAACTCTTGCCTTGTTTAAGCTGATGCCTGTAGCTTGGTGTGAGGGGTCTGGCAGGGTGAGGGAGACTCTGTCCTGGTCCCTAACATAGGGCCACGCCTGGATCCCATTGGCAAAGCGGGGTGCGGTGCCAAGCATGATTATGGGGACACCCCTGGGAATCCCCTTCCCCCCATAGGCTGGTGTGTGGAGCGGGGGCTGCCTGACCGCTGTAGCCTCCATGCTCGGGGGCAGGGGTTTCCAGCAGCTGTTCTCGGTGCACGGGGGACCTGCAGCGCGCGTAGGTTTGGGTCTGCTTTGTCTTCGCGTCTAAGATTTTGCTGCTTGTCCAGAGCCTCGGGGGCTTCCAGCAGACTCGGGCATTGGTGCAATGAGTTTGCAGGCTTCTCAGCCCAGCTCCCAGTTGGGGCACATCATAGAAACCATCAGTGACTTTGCAGGGTCCAGCAAGGGCAGTGGCCCTTGGAGGGTATGGGAACTGCGCTGCCTGTGACTATGTGATGGTACCCACTAGGGGAGAGTGCTGTCGGGCGAGGGAGGCACAGCAGCTCCAAGCGCGGGCGACCCAGTGGGAACGCCTCTTTGGGCTGGCTGGGGTGTGGATACTGATATGCATAAATTGCAGGGTGAGGGGGCTTGTGGTTCCAGCCTGGGGAGGAGGGTGGGGAGATCAAGGCATGTTTTCCATTATTGCCCATGCAGCTGCGAGTGAGGACTCCTGGGTTCTGCTCTTGGCTTCCCTCCCCGCTGACCTGAGTCCCCGCCCCCCTCCATGACTCAGTTTCCCTTGGAGTGAAGCAGAACCCGTTTTGCAATCCGCCTTTGGGCTCCTGGATCCTTAGGGTGGGGACGTGGGCACACTGAGATCGGCCTCCAGCGCTGGGGAAGGGACCGTGCCCGCCTGGCAGGTGGCTTCGTGTGTGCCTAGGGGGATCTGAGCCCCCTGCACTCGTTTGGGGGGGTTCGTGCCTGCGTATGGGACAGTGGGGGAGGCTGCTGTCCACAGCCCAGACTGTTCAACCTGTGTCTTTAGGTGTATTCAGGGGCGGGGGCTTTCCTGGTGTGAGCAGTTGTCCTGAATAGTGCTCCCATGGGCACCGTGCTCACCCTCACCTTACCCGTCTGGGGATGGGATGGTCCTGTTTTGTGGCCAGTGCTGAGCTGTGGCATCAGTTTGGCAGCTCCGTCTCTGAGCACCAGGCTTGGAGCATCTCAGGGGTTTCAGTGGTGTCCCATGCAGTGGCGGCTACTCTCACCCTGGCTGGAAAGCCCCAGTGGCAGAGGCAGTGAAGGTTGCACAGGTTCCCCTCTCTAAGGGGCATTTTATGTTGTACCGGATCTCTACAGAGCACTAAAAAACACCCAGGCGCCAAAGTGTTTTGATTGGTTTAAAAAGAGCCCATGCGGACAGCGTCCAGGCCACTGATCAGCTGCCACGAGGCTGTGCCTGCTGTCGGGGCTGGAGAGGGTCCCACGTGCTTGTGCGTGGCCCAGCGACCCCAGCGGGGTTTCTCTTGGGTCTGGCGGGCTCGTCTGCACAAGTCCGGGTGCAGGATCCAAGCTTCGGGCCCTGTCTGCCTGGAGGCAGCTCTGGTTTCAAGTTGGTGGAAATGGTGTGAGATGCGCTGGGGCAGTTTTGGGGCCAGGGGCACACGGTGGGACTGAACGGGAGCGAGCGCGTCCACATAGGGACTGACCCCAGCTTCACTGATCTGGTTTCAGTTCCCCCTGATGGTGAAGGCAGTGCTGGTTTCACTGGTAGATGCCTGTGAGGAACCAGCTGGGCTCAGCTCTGCCACTGAGGAAGCTTTGCAGCCGCTTGGGCTTCGAGCTCAGGGGGCCTATAGGTCATTACCCAGCATGTCAGCTGGCACACCTGGTCCCTTGGGATGCCAAGGCAAAGTGCTGGTTTCTCTTGGAAAATCCCAGCCTGGAGGATGTTCTCCAGATGCCTGTTGGCCATTGCCGGCGCCTCTTCACTGCCTTTCCAGTGTGACTTGCAAAAGTTGTGAATGTGCTAAATGTGCATGTGAAAATCTCAAGCCACTGTTTGCAGAATCTGTTAGCGGCAATGAAGGCGTAGCTTTACTTTATGTTCTCCATATATTCCTTGCCAGCCAGCTCTTTCCCATGCTGGCAGCTGGAGCTATTTAATTCAGACTGTCCATACCAGGGCCACCTGCCTGGCTGGCTTTTGCAGGAAAGGGCTGGTGGCATGAGTGTGATAGTAGGTTGTGTGCATGTGTGCACAGGTGTGTGTGTGTGAGTGCATGTGAGAATGCTGTGCCAAGGAAAGATGAGGTCTGCTGGGCATGGGAGAGACCTTTCCCCCTCAGTCTGCTCCATGGGTTTCCCCCGTTATCCCTGCCCCTCCCTGGTCCCACAGGGCAGCTGCTTTATGTTATACAGAGCCTGGCTGATGACCCTCCTGGCTCTGTGGGCCAGGTCAGCAGGGGGACGGGGCAGAAGATCCAGCCTCAGATCTGCCCATGGGAGCCTTGGGGTAGGATTTGGGGCGCCCAAGCAGCAAAACCCACAAGCCTCTGCCACGAGGGCGTTAGTTAGAGCACGGGCATTGGCGTCAGGACCCATGGATCCCCTGCAGCTTTGCTCCATGACACTATTTCCCCATCTGTGCCTCCGTTTCCCCATCTGTAAGCAGAGGGCAGGAACGCCTGCCTGGTCACAGGGCATTGAGGCCTCAGGTCACTGCTGCTTTGGCCCCTTTGGAGCAGAGGCTCAGCTCTTTTCACAACTTGGGGACAGTCCTTTGCAGCAGGCACGTGTTCCTGGGGCAGACCCATGCCCCACAAGCCCCCCGATCTGATGCCATAGGCCAGCAGTTCCCATGCTGCGCGGCTCTCCCCTGGCCCCATGCGCCTTGA
>NW_017729015.1:14258816-14264521 GCF_001723915.1 Gavialis gangeticus | reverse complement strand
GCTCTCCCCTGGCCCCATGCGCCTTGAGAGGGCTGCCAGGCAGTGTCGGGGGGGCACAGCACCCCCCTGCCAGCCCCCCGACCCCCCGTGGCGGGCGCTCGGCAGCATGCGCCGTGACTGCTGTGTGCTGTATTGCAGTTCACGGTCTGTGGGAGGAGTGGTCCCCCTGGAGCCTGTGCTCGCTGACCTGTGGGCGAGGGGTCCGGACGAGAGCGCGGCGCTGTGTGGCCCCGCAGCATGGAGGGAAGGCCTGCGAGGGCCCCGCGGCGCAGACTAAGCCCTGCAATATCGCCCAATGCCCCGGTTAGTACTTGGATCTCACCCTCTGCCGCGTGCCCCTCGCCGCTCCCCTGCCTGCACCCTGCCTGGTGGGGAGCTCCAGGGAGGCAGGACCAGGCTCAGGGAATGCCTCCCCCCTTCCTCATGGCAGGGCTTTCCACAGGCCGGGGGTCCCGGGCATTGCACCTGCCCCAGTGTCCTGCAGCCCCCTTAGACCCCAGGGTGGGAGGGCATATGGAGAGGGCCATAGTGCAGGATGGGGTTGTTGGAGCATCCCAGCCCAGGGCTGGAGTGGGGTCCCCTGGGCAGACAGGGCTCGGGCGTGGGGCCCTCCATGCAGGTGTACAGGCGCTCTGGAAGCTGACTTGGGGGGCAGCTGCCTCGATAAGGGCAGTGTCAAGGCCAGAGGAGCTGGAGTAGGAGGGGGTCTGCTGGGGAAGGTGTCGCACTCAGGGCTGGAGGGCAGGCAGGGGCTGGGTTGAGCTGCCGGCCCCACATCACCTCGGACATGGAGGTGAGCCTGGGGACATGCAACACAGTGATTAGGGAGCAGCAGGTTCAAAGCTGGCACGTGGCAGCTGTTCCTCACCTGGCACATCCGTCACCCATCAAACTCATCACCCCAGGAGCAGGCAGCTTAACCCAGGTCCCAAATGTTCCCGGGGGAAAGGCCCATCCGTGGCAGCTGCAGGGGACAAACTCTCAGTCAGCTTCCTAAATCTCTGGGAGTGGCTGTGGTAGGGGAGCAGGTTGAGGCGTTCACCCTCCCTGTCTACCCACCCATGAGACAGGACTCAGCTATGGGGTCCAGGCTCTGTCCCGGTAAAGGCAGCGCTTGTGAGGCTCCCATGTCACCCAGGAGGGCTTGCAATGCTGAGAGCACTGCTGCTGCTAGGATTGCTTCCCTGGGCCGGCGATGGGGTCGGATAGTCTGTGACCAGACGGCGTGTGTGCACACCAGTGTGTATGCTGGAGGGAATGTGTGGGTAGGTGTGCGCACACATGCCGGAGGAAGCATGCATGTGTGTACGTGAGTGTGTGCTGGACAGAATGTGTAGGTAGGTGGGTGCACACGTGTGCTGGAGGGAGTGTGGGAGTGTGCACGAGTGTGTGTGCCAGAGGGAGCGTGTGTGTATGTGGTGGAGGGGGTTGCCTGTAGCTTTGCTGCTCCATTAGGGCTTGTTCTTTGCTCCCGCCTTGGTCTTGGCTTGAAGACCTAAGGGAATGGCACATGGGAGTATCCCTGACCTCAGAGCTGCCAAGTGCCCAGGATTGGGGCCCTTCTGCCAGCTCCGGAGGAGCAGAGGCATCCCATGGTGCGCTGGGCTCCAGGTGGTTGTGGCATGCCCGTCGTGGGTCTGTCCCTGGCTTCATTCCTCCCCCTTTCCCTTCTCGAGCCGTGTCTTGCAGGGGTGCATCCATCCGTCTTTCTGTGGCAGTGGCTTTCAGACAGGGGTCCTTGCAGGTCTACCCAGAAGGAAGGGGCATTGTAGGGGCTGGGTTTGGGCTGGACAACTCAAATGACAGCAAAATTATGCTCTGCCGGCCTGTGCCCCTTCTCATCAACTTGGTGGTAGGAGTGTGACTCGCTAAAGGGCTGTAGTTTCCTCTATGGCACCTGTCTGTGGGCAGTGGCTCCCCTAGCCCCTTCCTGGTGGGTCCAAGGTTGGTGCCTGTGCAGGGCTGAGTTGGTGCCCCTGCCCTGGATGAGTCTCAGTCGATGCGGGTGTGAGGGGTGGCATTGCCATCCTGCCTTTGCCAGGGGCCTGTCCCCATGCCTGGGGGCACGTTGGACATGCCATGCAAGCTGCCAACTGGGGTTTCCAGCTCTCAGCCTGCTCTTCTCCCTCCTCCATCCTGACTCATATTCCCCCCCCGGCTACCCCCATGCTGGGCTTCCCTGCACCCTCCGTCCTGTCCTATAGCCTTAGACGCCAGGGTCAGCTCCTGGATGCCCCGTGCCCCCCACAGCTATGTCTCCGGTCAGGAGGGCAGGATGGGGCCAAGTGGGCCATGATGGCTGTGGGGCTGTGGTTTAATGCAGTTCTGTGGCTTGAGGCCCTGCAGTGCTCCTGGACACGGAGCCGCTGGCCTGGGTGGAGGTACCAACACCCTGCGGCTCTGCCCGTCAGTGCTTTGTGGGCAGCCTTAGCCTGTTTGCCAGCAGCCCTGAGCCTCTGGGGATACTGTGGTATGAGGAGCAGGAGTCTGGTGGGCAAAAAGTGCCAACCTCACCCTCTCGCTTAAGCCCCCAGTGCCCATGACCAGGGCTAGGGGCAGCACTTGGACCCAGGGCTGTGAGCTGGGCAGCCTGGCCCCAGCTGAGCTGCTTCTTGAGCTGGCAGCAGTAGTAGGCAACATGTTACCTTGGCACAGACAAGAGGCATAGTTCCCTGGGGGAGTTGCCAGGAGGCCCCCGGATGTACCGGGGAAATGGCAGCAGCTCCATCCCTGTGGCCCCCTCGCTAACCGCCCCCTCTCTGTGCTCCCCCACAGTGGAAGGCCAGTGGCTGGAGTGGGGCGCATGGAGCCGGTGCTCGGTGACCTGCGCCAATGGGACCCAGCAGCGCACGCGCCGGTGCAGCGTCGCAGCCCACGGCTGGGCCGAGTGCAAGGGAGCCCACGCTGACGCCAGGGAGTGTGCCAACCCCCCATGTCCAAGTAAGCGCCCAGGTGGAGGTGGGGGGAAGGGGGCACGGGGCAGGGAGGCAGAAAGCTGGGAGCAGCGGGGTACAATGCTCAGGGGCCAGGCTGGTGTGAGGATGCTGGGGGGGAACGAAGGGGCTAGTTTGTGGGACGGTGTGCTGGGGCGTCACACTGGTGTGAGCGAGGGCCGTGACAGGCTGCCCCTGTGCTCACTGAGTGTGCCCCAGAGTGTCCCCGTGCAATGGCTGTGGTGATGTCCAGGTCCCTGTGCGCTTGCTGCGGCCCTGTTGGGTGCCTGTGCGCTTGCTGTGAGTGTGAGCAGCAGGGCGGCATCAGAGTGTCCCCATGCACTCCCTGCAGCCATGACCCTGTGCACTCGCGGTGACCGGTCCCCACGTGCTCACTAACTATTGAGGTCCCCACGTGGTTGCCGAGGCTGCGTCAGGTCTGTGTGTGCTCACTGTGGGTGTGAGCATAAGGGCAGCATCCCCGTGTCTGCGTGTGCTTGCTGTGGCCATGTTGGGGCACCCACATGCTCCCTGTGGGTGAGCAGGGGGCCGTGTTGGGGTCCCCATGCATATAGTGTGGTGTGAGCAGGGGTCTTGTTGAGGGCAGTTTGCCCAGCCAGTCTGAGGTCCCTTCAGGGCTGCCCCTGCTCCAGGTGGGAGGGCCGGTCCCGTCCTCTGGCTTTGCCTGCTGGGCGGAGAGGCAGCCTGGCTGGGCAGACAAGCCACCGTGCGCGTTGGCCTGCCCCATGGCTGTCGTGATGGCATCTGGTGTCTCTGCTGCTTGGAGAGACACGGCACAAGCCCTGTTCAATCAGGCCCGGGGCTCCCGATCTGTCTGGGTGACAGCTGTGCTCTGTAAAACCCGGCTCTGAATGCAGGGGCTGCCAGGCAGCAGGTGACAGGGACAGATGGGTCCCGGCTGCCTTCCCCGACAGCCTGGAGCTGGCAGCCCGGATCAGACAGCCAGAGAGGAGCTGGCAGGCTGGGGGGCACACGGCCCTCCTGCTCTCTGCTGTAGTGGGACTTGCATGCCCCGATGAGCTCTCCGGGGTGCCCCAGCCTCCTCGCACGTATGGCATCCTGGGGACTGCGGGCAGCGCGCCAGGGTCCCTCTGTTTTGGGAGGCTGCTGCCATGCCCCCAGCCCACTCATGTCCCAGGTAAGCTCACAGGGAGCAAAGATCCAAGGTTGGACCCCATCTCCAAGGCTTTCACATCATCACGGACATGTGCCCTTTCCCCATCAGCACGGGGCCGTGAGGCTTGCAGGAAGCTGTAAACACTCACTCTTGCTCTGACGGCTGCAATGGCCTTGTGTTGCCAATGGCATGGCAGCCCCCTCCCTGCCTCGCTCCCTGCTTCCAGCCAGATGCGGCACCGCGGGGCATGGAGCAGCTTGCACGCCAGCGATGTGGCTTTGCGTGTGAGCGCTCATGGTGGGATGGGGAAATGAGCAGTTTTGCAGCCCAGGACTCTATGTGTGTAAACACGGGTGTTCACGCACGTGTGAGCACTTGGCATGGGGAGTGAGCAGGTATATGCACGTGGAGTTGGCATGTCAATATGGCTAGCCATGTGCCTGAGCAGTCTCTGGGATGGGGGCGTGAGCAGGGCAAAGCACAAGGACTCAGCCTGCAAGCACGGGAGTTCACACTTGTGTGGCATGGGGGTGGGGGGGAAATGTGCAAGTCTCAAGGTGAACACACATTTGCACACGTGTGTGAATACTTGCAGTAGCACTGGGGGGACAGCATGCTCTCAGCCAGGCACTCGCATCCCAGCATGGATAAGTGTACATGTGTGAGCACTGCCAGCCACACAGAGCAGCTGGTGTGTGCGGGCACGGGGACAGGTTTGCACGTGCTGAAGGGGAAGCACGTGCAGGGGCGCAGTGGTAGCCAGGCCCAGGCTTTCCCTACGTACCCGCAGAGCCAAGACCAGAGCAGGCACAGCATAGCTCCACATAGAGCCCCCTCTCCCCGCCCTGCCTCAGGCCAGCTCTGCCCCCCTGGCAGCCGGGCTCTGCACCCCCCACCATCATGGGGCAGCCAAATGCCAAGTGGTGGCAGTGGAGTCACGTGGCCGATGACCTTTAAATGTCACTTGGCTGCCATCGCGCTGGCAGGAGCAGGCAGGAAATGTCAGGGGCTGGGTGGTGTGATGATGGCTGGATCGTTCCAGGGGGGTGTCAAGGCCCCTCCCTCCCCTCCCCTAAGATCCTGAGCTGCTGATCTGGGCAGGAGGCACACGTGCTCCCCGCATGCTGCCCTGCCACGTGGGCAACTCAGAGATGCCACAATAAGGAGAGAGCTGTGCCCACACCAGCCGTCTGAGCAGAGCTGGCCATGCCTGCAGGGAGAAGTCCGGACACCTGGGTCCTGCCCTTGGCTCTGCTCTGGAGCCGCCATGTGTCCTGGTGCAAATCACTACCCTTCCTGTGCCTTTTGTTTCAGCTTGCAGAGTTGAAAGTGTTATTTTTGGTCCCCTGATGTCAATCTCTCAGTGCTATGGTATAGAAAATAACATGGTTTCTGTAGACTAGGGGTGAAGTGAGCATGCTGCTTTTAAGCTTTGCATCTGTTGTCAGTGGACCATTCAGCTTAACCAATGAAAATCATGAACAGAACCTTCTAACATTCATGCTATAGAAAAAGTTGATAACTGCTGGGTTCTCAGAAGGAGGCTTAAACAAACCTGTTCGTGAATAAAACATCTTCAAGTTAGATTGCTTGCTTTGTCCTTTTCTATTCGCACATGCTAATTTAGGCTGCTG
>NW_017729015.1:14257963-14258798 GCF_001723915.1 Gavialis gangeticus | reverse complement strand
GGGGGGGGGGTGAATGGATGGAGCAGATGAATGGGGAGAGGGTATACAGGGCTGGGAGATGAGGGGAAGAGGCATTGGGACAGAGGAGCCCTGAAGTGGCTGGCACACTTGGGTGTCCCTGGACGGGGCAGGCCCTGACAGTGTCCACATACTGCCCAAATTGGGCCCCAGAGGCAGGAATCCAGGTCCCTGGGTGCCAGGCGAGGTTAGTTTGTGTGTTTGGGGGGGCTGTGATTTGCTAAGGGCAATCTTGGACCACGGTGGGGGCTGCATGTGGGGGTTGATTAATGGGTTTAATAACCTGTGGAGTATTAGATTCATGTCATCTCTGGGCAGCACGACCCAAATCTGCTCCCAGTCCGTGCCTTGCCTGCCTCTCCAGTGCACCCCCACCCCCTCCGGCTGCAGCCGAGCTCTGACCCCCGTCTCTTGCTCCCTGGCAGGTGACAGCAAGTGGGGACCGTGGAACCACTGGAGCTTGTGCTCCAAGACGTGTGACACAGGCTGGCAGCGGCGCTTTCGGATGTGCCAGGGCACAGGTGTGCAGGGCTACCCGTGCGAGGGCTCCGGGGAGGAGGTCAAGACGTGCAACGAGAAGAAGTGCCCAGGTAGGGGGCTGGGCAGAGAGGAGCGAGGTCCCTGCCTTGCCCAAGGGTCTCCTGAACCCGGACTCTGCCCCCTGCGTCCGTCTGTCTGATCATTCTCTCGGGGCACCAAGCCCGCCCCTTGCCAAGCCCCGGCTATGCCCCTGTCCCCACCCGTGCAGAGCTGCCATCTCCCCATGTGCCCACCCTGGGGTACGGGGCCGAGGACAGGACCCCCTCCCCAGCCCCCT
>NW_017729015.1:14254544-14257393 GCF_001723915.1 Gavialis gangeticus | reverse complement strand
CCCCCCCCCCCCCCACAGCCTACCACGAGATGTGCAAGGACGAGTACGTGATGCTGATGACCTGGAAGAAGACGGCCGCTGGAGAGGTCATCTACAACAAATGCCCACCCAATGCCACAGGTGAGTGGGCATAGGTGCCGCAGCTGGAGGTGGGGTGGGACAGGGGCTCTGGCATGTGGCTAAGGGGTCGGGCTGCTGAGGGGGCACTGAGCACTCACGGCTTGTGGGCTGGGGCACGGTGCCGTCAGGGTATGGGCAGGTGCCGGAGCTGCCCGGGCCAGCTGCTCCATGCTGCTTCCCCTTCTCTCCTGCAGGGTCTGCCAGCCGCCGGTGCCTGCTGAACGCCCATGGTGTGGCATACTGGGGCATACCCAGCTTCGCCCGATGCATCTCTCATGACTACCGATACTTGCATCTCTCGGTAGGTGCACACTCGGGCTGGTGCCCCCCTGCTCCCTCGTGTGTGCTCGAGCTGGTTGGTGGCCAGGGCAAGCCATGGCAGTGGGGGGCAGAGTGGGTGCTGGTCAAGACCCCAGGGGAAATCTGCTATGCCCTGTGGCTGGTTTCTGGCCCCAGACTGGCTGTGATGGGGGCTGGTTCACCACACACTTGCTGCAAGCAGAGATGTGGCTGCTGGGAGGCCTCCGTGGTGGGTGGGGGGAGTAGCCATTCCTTTGGGTTTCTAAGCTGTGTTTCAGGCTGGGGGCTCCTGGGTTTGCAGGGCAGGAGGGTGCGGGCTGGGGGCCTGGGCTGTGGCTTGCAGCGATGCTGGTAACCTGTAAAACTCCCCCCATGTCACTGGACCCGGAGCCCTCTCTCAGGCCAGAGCAGGGCTAGGGCTAGGGTTGGGATCACCAGCACTGTCCTCTCCATCTGTCCTGCATCCAGCACAGAGGATGAAGGAGCTGCCTGGACCCCAGGCTCACTTCCACCCCCTGCAGTTTGCCCTATGGGGAAACTGAGGCAGGGAGTGGGGCATCACCTCACTCCCAGGTCAGGAGGTCAGTGGCAAAAGTGGAGGAGGACCCAATCATCCTGGCTCCTTGCCCTCCCTACTCTGGCCTCCCCGTCCACGCTAGCCTGCTCCTGGTCCTAAGCTGGCAGACAGCTCTCGCATCCCATTGCTTCTGGAGCAGGCACCCACTAGCCACCACTCCTCCCTCCACCCCCTCCTGGCTCTGGCTGGCATGTTAATCAGCCCCTGTCATTAGCACCCCATTAGCAGCAGAAGATGCCTGCCTCATCCTTAGCTCTTTAGGCAAAGGGCAGAGGCTAATGGCTACATTGCCCGGCTGGATGCCCTCTTTACAGGACCTGTGCCCGGCTGTCACCCTGTGGCTGGCAGGGGGGGTCTGGGGCTGGGCTGCTAATGATGGGATCGTGATGCATCTGGCCGGTAGGGCTCTGGGCAAGAGAGGCGGGGGTGGCAAGTTGACAGGAGCACCCCCACCCCCTTGGATCGCAAGGAGATAATGAGAGGAGCTTTGCAGCCCGGAGCAGGTGGATATTGGAGAGGACTGTGCTCAGCTGCAACCAGCTTATCTAGGAAAGAAGATTAGAGCGGCTGGGATCAGATTATGGAGGCGGGGTGGCAGAAAGGGACGTCCGGTTCCCAGTTCAAGGGGCTGAGGTGTTGAGCTCTGCTGGCCGCCCCCAGGTTGCAAAGCAGAGAGGAGGATGGGTGGTGTTTCCCAGGCATCCGGGCTTTGCTGGGTGCCCTGCGGGGTCGGAAAGGAATATTTTCCCTTCTTGTTGCTACAGGGTTTTTTCATCTCCTGCCAATGAATTTTGACTGGGTTGTGCCAGTGCCTCTGCTGGGACTCGAACCTGGAGCTTCCTGGCTAAAGGGTCTTGTTCCTCTGCTCGGGGTCACACCGACCCCACGTTTGGAAGGAATTTGACCCCATAGTCAGATTGGTACAGACTGGGGGAGGGTTGGCGTCCTCTGTAGCAGGAGGCCTGGCCATCTTCCCAGGATCTCTCCAGGGGGTGTAGGTTGTAGTTGTGCTGGTCTAAGGACATAGGCAGGCAAGGTTTTTTGGGTAAATCCAATATCTTTTATTAGACCAACTCAAATGTGTGTTTTAACACCCCTTGCAGTGGCAGGACACTGCCAGCCCTCGGCCCCCTGCTTCACCTGGGGCAAGCTCGGTGCTTTGGGTGTCTGGTGCCTTGTAGCTGTGCCTCAGGGTTGATCGTGTAGTTTTAGAAGAGCTCAGAGCCTCTGGGGTGGCTTGGATGGGGACCATCCTGTCCTCGGGCAGAGCATTGTTCCAGATGTGACCTCCACAGGCCCCTTGCAGCCCTGCTTTCCCACGACACTCGATTCTAGGGGAGCTGCATTTTGCAACCTCCCCACCCCTGTCTCCACAGCTCCGGGAGCACCTGGCGAAGGGGCAGCGGGTCCTAGCGGGCGAGGGCATGTCCCAGGTGGTGCGCAGCCTGCTGGAGCTCATGGCTCACAAGACCTACTACAGTGGGGACCTGCTCTTCTCGGTGGAGATCCTGCGCAATGTCACCGACACCTTCAAAAGGGCCACCTACACCCCCTCCTCTGAGGATGTGCAGGTACTGCATGGGGATGGATGCTGCTGGCACTCTGGAAAGACAAGGGTGGCCTCTTTGGAGAGGTTGCAATTGTGGGGCTCTCCTGTCCTGACTGCCTTGTGCCTTGCTGGAGGGTGGGGGCTGCTTTGGTGCTACCTGGTGGGTGTCTGGAGCTGTGCCCTCACTGCCGGTTCCAGGTGTGCTGCATGTCCAGTGCCACCGCTGTATTGGCACTGAGGGACACAAAGTTGACATACCCTGAGTGGTGTGTGTGTGTGTGTGTGTGTGTGTGTGTGTGTGTG
>NW_017729015.1:14247858-14254219 GCF_001723915.1 Gavialis gangeticus | reverse complement strand
GGGTGTAGGTGTAGCAGGACAGCATACATGTGTATCTGGTCTGGCTGGGTTGGGGAGTGGGTAGGTCTGGTGTGCCAGTGTGTATATGTGTGTGTACAGAGGGGCCTGATGTGGCTGGGTGGGCGTGTGTGTGTGTGTGTGTGTGCAGGGGGCCTGGCGTGGATATTTGGGAATGTGTGTGTGGGTATATGTGTGTGTGAGGGTCTAGCAAGGCAAAGTCTGTGTGTGTGCGCATGTGCAGAGGGCCTAGCACGACTGTGTGAGAATGTGGGTGTGTGTTTGTGTCAGGGTCTGGCAAGGCAGTGTGTGTGCTTTGGGTATGTTTGTGGCAGTATGTGTATGTACATGCAGGAGGGCCTGGCGTGGCAGCATATGTGCTTTGTGCATGTGTGTATGTGCATGTGTGTGCCTGGTAGTGTGTGTGTATGCACGTAGGGGGGGCAACATGAGTGTGCGTGTGTGGCTGCCTATGTGTTGGGCATGGTGGCATGCGTGTGCGCATCCCCGTGCATTCACTTGTTTGCACAGTTGAGTCTCGGGGCTCTGGGATGGGGCTGGGTCAGACCCCCCCTGGCCCAGCCCCTACCTCCTCTGTCAGCCGCCCCTCACCCCTGCCCTGCTCTGCCCTCCCCACAGCGCTTCTTCCAGGTGGTCAGCTACATGGTGGACGCGGAGAACAGGGACAAGTGGGAGGACGCACAGCAGGTGAGCTGCCTGCCAGGGGTGCCAGGGCTCCCGCTGGGCAGGGAGGAGGCGCACAGGCTGGCAGGAGGAGGGGGAGGCTGGGGCCCTTGTCTGGAGGGGACCTGGGGTGACAGCTTTGCTTGGAGCACTGGGCAGGGGTCTGTGGCCCTGGGGAAGTGCAGAGGGTTGGGTGGAAGCCTTGCCCTCCTCCCCGTAGGTCTGCTGGAAGCAGGAGGGTGGAGGGGAAGCCAGGGGGTAAGGGTCTCTGACCAGGCGGGCTGGGCAGGGACAAGGCAGGTTGGCTGTCCCTGCCATGGCACCATGGAAGTGGGCATCCCCTGCTTAGAGCCCTGCATGCAGGTGCCCAGAGCCTGGCACTTCCTGGACACACTCAGAGGGGCTGTGGGGTCAGAGGCTTCCCAAGCCCGGCCAGAGAGGTCAGGGCCAATGCTCGAGCAGGAAGATCCCCCTTGCTCATGCCCAGGGATGGCAGGGGCCATCCTCAGGATCCCACCCCATGCCCTTGGCCAGGAAGACCCAGCTACAGCTGCCCTGTTCTCGCTGCATCCACAGGTCTCCCCCGGCTCTGTGCACCTGATGAAGGTGGTGGAGGACTTCATCCACCTGGTGGGGGGTGCGCTCAAGGCCTTCCAGAGCTCCCTCATCGTCACCGACAACCTGGGTGAGTGGCCTGGGCCAGCGTGTTGCACACCCTCGGGGTGTGTCTGGGCAGACAGGAGAGGCCTGGGGATGAAGGATGGGGCAGGTGGGTCACACTTGAAGGGTTAACCGTGCTAGCTGGAGCAATGGGAGATGGAGGGGCTGGGCACTGCTCAGTGCCAGTGTGCCCAGGTGCTGGGAAGTGACCGCATGCCCCCGCTCTGCCCCTGGCAGTGATCAGCATCCAGAGGGAGCCCGTGTCGGCTGTGTCCAGCGACATCAACTTCCCCATGAAGGGGCGCCGGGGCATGAAGGACTGGGCCCGCACCTCTGAGGACAAGATCTTCATCCCCAAGGACATGCTGAGTCTCTCTTCCTCTGGTCAGTGGGGCTTTTGATGGGCACCTTCGAGGGCGGGTGGGCAGGTGCTGGCTCATGGGTACGAACATTGGTGTGCATGCTCCTGTTGTTCACATGTGTGTGTACAAGGGCGTTTGTGCATGCATGTGGAAGCAGGTGTGTGTGTGTGTGTGTGTGTGCAAGCCCCTGGGGAGCTCATACAGAGATGGACTGGGGCAGGTGAGGACGGGGCCTCTCTGCCTTCCCTGGCTCCTGGGGTGTAGGGAGCAGCAGGTGAGGGCTGGCAGCTCGTCCCAGGAGGACCCGCTATCCATGTGGTCATCTCTCCCTGCCCTCCCCCAGCAGCCAGGCTGGGGGTGAGGGGTAGGGGGCTGCACCCCAGCCGTGGGCACCGGCTCCATTCACAGCGATTCCTTACAGTCGTGTCCTCTGTGCAGAGATGGACGAGTCGTCGCACTTCGTGGTGGGGGCCATCCTGTACCGCACACTGGGGCTCATCTTACCTCCTCCCAGGTGGGTATGTGGCCGAAGCCAGGGTCAGGGGTGCCATGTCCAGGCCTTGTGGGTTGGAGACTCCAGCGAGGGGGCCAGGGCTTGCCCCAGTCGGCCCATTCAGGAGTCCCGAGTTGTTCGTGGAGGGCCCTGTGCCCTTGGGAGCCAGCCCCTGCCCTGTGCCTACTGACCCTGCCGGGCCCTGCGACCAGGTGCATGGCACCAACTGGCTCTGGATGAGGGCTCAAGTGTGGGTCAGAGAGCCTCAGGATGAGTACAGGATAGCATGGGGGCAGAGTGGGGTGCCAGGAGGAGAGTGGGCACCATCTGCTTGGGGATGAGCAGCCCATGGGTCCCCCTGCCCTCCCTTCTGCTGGGAAGGATCTGACAACTGGAGAGGAAGAGCGGGATGGAGAAGCAGAGCCGGGTGTGGGAGGTAAATCCGGTTGGGAACATGGGGGCTGAGAAACCGTCTGCACTTACAGGCATTCGCACACGCATGCGCCACGCAGGCAAGGCATGTGCTTGGGGACAGGGCCAATAGGGCACCGGCCACCCCCACCACACATCCAGGCAAAGGGCACACGTGATCTTGGGCCAAGAGGTGCGTGTTCTTCTGTGTGTACACGTACACCCAATAGCCCAGCACTAGCCAAGCTGAGCATATTTGCATGTGTGCACACCAGTGTCTGTACCAGAGCTGGGCTTACATGTGATCCCGTGTTGCTTGAGAGCAGCAACCAGGCCTGTGCCAGAGTCCAGGCACAGGGGCAGGACACTGGTGCTGTGGATGTCCAAATGGCCCCTGTGCCACCCGTGCTGTGTCCCATCCAGCACCCTCCTCTCTGCAGGTCCCCCCTGGCCGTAACATCCAAAGTGCTCACGGTGACGGTGCGCCCGCCGCCCAAGCCCACGGAGCCCCATGTCATGGTGGAGCTGTCCCATGTGATCAATGTAAGTGCTGTGCCAGGAGCAGGTGGGGGATGCTGGCATCCTCACCCTGGCAGGGGCTGGAGGGCTTCCCTAGCCCCTGAGTGCTACCCTCGCCCCTCATGCCTGCGCCACCTCCATCCCAGTCCACAGCCCCTTCCTACACTGAGGTCCTCCTCCAGTGACCCCGATCACCCCTCACAGCCCCCTTTCCCCTCAACCTGCACAGCTCGACTGATGCCCACTGCTTCTGAGCTGTAGCCCTCCTTGCTCTCCCTTGCCAGCCCCTTGGCAGTGCCCAGGAGATTGCTTGGAGCTCAGGGCATGGTATGAGTGGCTCTTGCTTGGCTTGGTGCAAGGGAGGCTTCAGTGCCAGGGGTCCCCAGTGTGGCAGTAGATGCCCCAGCCTCCCTGTACCCGCCCAGGGCAGGGGTGTCACCAACACGGTAGTAGCTACAGGCTGTGCTCAGGTCACAGATTGTGTCCCCATTGCCTCCTCCCAGCCGGAGCACGTAAGCCCAAAAGCAGGGCTACAGCCGGACCCTCCCCATGGGGTGGGGGTGGGACAGCCCTGCCTTGGGGTCTCTGTTCTCTGCTTACCAGCTCTCCCTGCCTGCAGGGCACCTCGCACCCGCAATGCGTCACCTGGGACTACTCCAAAATGTGAGTACAGCTCATGGCCTGCCATTGCCCCAGGGCAGGAGAGGAGGGGGGCATTTAGGAAGGGAGGCTGGGGGTAGCTCTGCAGGGAAGGGCAGCATGGGGTGAACTGAAATGAGGTACAGTGTACCCCAGGTCCCCTGCCCCTTGGAGCCCACCAGCCTTCACAGACCCATGCCCATTGGAGCACAGTGGAGCAAGCTGTTTCTTGGCCCCCTGGGCGGGCTGTGCTCCAGCCCCCCCTGGGCTTTGTCGGGGGCACCCTCACAGTCTGCCAGCCCCTTGCTTCCCCATGGTGCTGGCCATCTGGTCCCGAACCCTGGCAGGTGCCGGTGCCTGGGCCTGTTGCTGGGGCCTGGGCTCTGGCACCTTTGCAGGGCAGGTAACTGCATCGTAGCCTGCTCCAGGCTGGAGTCTGGGTGCTCTGGGGGGCGGGGGGGTGTCTGACCTGGTGCCAGGATCTTCCTGCCACAAAGCAAGGGATACAGGCATAGGCTGGGGCCATGACCCAGGTGCCTCCCCTCCTGGCAATGGCAGCAGGGCTGGCTATTGATGGGCGATGGGTATGGACATGGACGGGGCTGCCACCCAGCCTCCCCTCTGTCCCACCCTTTCTGGGCACGGCCATCCTGGGTGCTGCACCCCATGCTGAGAGGTGGGTGGACTGGGGGCATATGGGAAGAGCAGACACTTTTAGGGTGTCAGGGTGCTGCTCCAGTGTCTCATTAGGGACTTGGGGGTGGGCACAGCATGTGTTGGGGGGCAGCGGGCACAGGGTGAGAGGAGGGTGGGGTAGAGAGATCTGTTGCTGTGCAGCATGGGCTGCTCCTGGGTGCTGAGAGGCAGACCCCCCTCGTTCTCCCGCAAGGAGGGATGTGGCCCTATTTCTGCAACAGCAGCCTGTGCCGCAGCCAACCCCCTCTGCAGCCGCGGGTTAATTTGGCTAATACAGGGATTGATTGGTCTCCGCTTGCAGCCAGAGATTGATGCCTCCATCCTACCAGACACAATTCATTAGCGCGGCGCTGGGCAGGGACAGCGGCGACATAGGACAGAAGGCCACAGCGTGGGCGAACGGCGTCCTTGGGGAGGGGGTGACTATGACCAGGGCTAGGCCATGGGGGGGTGGGGATGGGGTTGCCCCTGTTGCACCCGTCTGCCAGCCTGGAGGCCTTAGTGTTTGCTCCCAGCGTGGCCTCCCCTCCCTGCTGCCTTCCTCCGGGTTGCCAGAGCAACCAGGGGATGTACCGCTGTCGGCCTTGGCATGCCGCAGCACCCGTGGCTGATGCTCCTCCCCACTCACCCACCACCCGCAGTGGCTGGGCACCCCCTTGTCTCCATAGAGGGGGCTGGGGACTGCCGGAGGGTGGCACAAGCTCACCGAGAGTATGGCAGGACCACAGCAGGCTGGTCCCAATGCAGCTCTGCTGGGCAGGGACTGGGGACAGTCGAGAGAGGTGGCTTGGCAGGTCTGTGATGCCCACCCCACTGCCACAGCCCCTACCCTGCATGGACCCAGGGCGTTAGGGCCCCCTCACAGTGCTGCTGAAGTCCGAATGGCCCTGCCTGGTCTGCCCCACGTGGCCTCGGCGATGGGGGTGCTGTGGCAGGGATGGGCCGGGACCTCGCTGGGCAAGGAGTGTGTTGTTGAGCCTTAGGCGGTGGGGCTCCAAGCACAGAGGCTGCCTGGGGACCAAGGGAGGGTGCATGGCACCCGCTGCCAGCCATCACTGCCACTGCCCTACCCTGCCCAGAAGCATCCAGCCCTCGGGTCTGAAACAGAGGCGGTGCTGCCCAGCTGGTTGGGGGTAGAGTCTTGCCCCAGCCTTTGCTGTGACAGCTCCTGGCACTAGCATACCTGGCAGCCCCGGGGTAGCTTCGGCCCCTTGCTGGACCTGGTGGTGCTGAATCCATCCGGACTCTGCAGTGCCTGGCACTTCCCAGCCATGGGCATGGGCTGTCAGTCAGGGAAGGTTACGTCGGCCAGGCCAGGAGCTGGGTTGCACCTACTGGGATGACCCTGGGCTTGGCTCAGAGGGTCTCCTGGCTCACGGCTCAGCTCCCCACTGGCTTTGCCTCTCAGATGCAGGGCCTGGTGTGCCCTTCCCTGCAGGGCCCCTTTGGCATCCAGGATTTTTAGGGTTGATTTTATTGCCTGGCTGTGTGGCGAGAGGCACAGCAGCTGTCCCGCTCGCGCTGGGAGGAATACGCTCTGGCAGTGCGTGTCTGTGTGGGTGCCAGGTCTCTGGAGGCCACTGGGTGATGGCTGAGCATGTGGGGAAGACGGTGCATTTGGAAACCACTGTCAGCCCTTGTGCATGGTAGCACTGATGCTGCCCAGAAGGGCTGGCAGCCCTTACTGGGTGGGCATTAGGTGTCCGGGTCAACTTGGAGATCCAGACATGAGAGAAGCTGATTCTCCCCATTGCCCGGGGGAGGGCCTTCCCTCACCACCTGCAGTTGGGGGCTCAGCATGGGACAGCCCCTGTGGCGGGTGCAGAGATCCCACCTCAGGAACACAGCTGGGTATTCGTATCCCTCCGCTGTTTCCACCACGTGAGGCGGGCCAGTAGGG
>NW_017729015.1:14245645-14247146 GCF_001723915.1 Gavialis gangeticus | reverse complement strand
TTCCCCCTCCCTCAGGAATGCAGCCAGCTCCAGTTCCCTAAAGAGCCAGGCTGAGGGTGTGGTCCCCTGTGTGCTGGGCCCATCCTAATTGAATGGTCACAGCACAGAGATTTAAACCACAGTGTCACAGGGCAGAGATTTTTGGGGAGAAACCAAGGTGGCTTTCTGCCACACCCCCCACCACCCCTGTACCTGTACTTGGGAGCACAGGGCTCGTCACTGCCCTGGGATGCTCCTTCTCTCCCTGCCCCACAGCATGTGGTGCCAGCCACGTGGGCAGCAGGCACAGCTCAGGCTGCAGCAGGGATGGAGGGGGTGATGGCTGGGCAGCTGCCCCCAGTGCCTCTGCGGGGCGAGGAGGGCACTAGCTGGAGAGGTCAGAAGTGCCTGCTGGAAGGGGATGGCTCGATGCTGGGAGCACAGTCAGCTGGCTGCAGGGGAGCCTGGGCACCCCAGGGCACCTGCTTCTTCCCCTGCTTTCCTTAGTGCCTTCAGGCCCCTGATGCTCACGCTTGCCCTGTACTTCACTGAGCTGGGCAGAGCAGGGCCTGGCAGAGGTGCAGGGGCTCCACTCCCCTCCTAGCTGGAACTCAGCACCCCCTAACCCCAGCTGGCAACCTGAGCCTTCAAATGAAACCAGGCACTTAGTCCCTGTCGGAGATCAGGGAGGAGAGCGCAGAGCCGGAAGCCCCCGCAGCCCGGGCTGGGGGAAGCCCAGGATGGATTTTACCCCAGCAACTGTGTCGGCCTCCCCAGCAAGGGCCAGAGCCGAAGGCAGAGCTCCCCTCGCGGCAGGCGGGTGGCGCCAGCAAAGGGTTAAGCCGGCACCGGAGCCGAGGGGCTGTGGGTTGTGTGTGTGTGTATGTTTGATCATTGCGCTCTCTCTCGCCTTCCCCTTCCATTCATCAGGGATGCTGGCGCTGGGAACTGGGACACGGAGAGCTGCCAAACGCTCGAGACCCTCCCGGCTCACACCAAATGCCAGTGCAGCCAGCTGTCCACCTACGCCGTGCTCGCCCAGCTGCCCAAGGACCCGGTGAGTGCCAGCAGCTCCGTGCCCCCTGCTCGCTCGCTTGTGGCTCTCGGCCTCTGCTCTCCTGCAGCCCGAGGCAGGCGAGAGATGGAGAGGGGAGGGATGGGACTGTGGGCTGGGGGATAATGGGGGGGACCACTGGTGGCTTGCAGGACAGGTGGGGGGGGGCAGGTCTGCCCCAATAAGGCAGGGGAGGGAGTGATCTGAAGTCACATGGGGGATATTTCTGTGGTGCCAGGTGGGCATGGGGGAAAGGGACCCAGCAAGGCACTGGTCTGTGGGCTTGGGTACCAGTAATCTCCACATGCATGCACATGCACGTGCACACACACATGCACACACAGAGCAGCCCCGTGGTGCTGGGAGAGCGTGTCTGAGCTGCATGCAAGCTCTACACATGCACACGCATGCACACACGCAGGCGGCCTTCCTCAGTGACCTGGCTAGGGCATTGGTCCCGGTGCCGGG
>NW_017729015.1:14236215-14245560 GCF_001723915.1 Gavialis gangeticus | reverse complement strand
CCCCCCAGCCCAGCTGCTCCAGCCCCACCCCCCGCTCCTTGCCCAGCCCTCGCTGCCTGGCTCTGCTCAGCTCTTCCCACCCCCTCCGCCTCCCCCTCTGTGCACGCCCACCCGCTTCCCCCCCACATCGCTGGCGTCTGGTTGCCAGGAGCCCGAGGAGAAGCTGAATAGGAGAGCAGCATCCCCCTCACCCACCGCCCCCTTCCCGCTGCCCCCGCCGAGGGGCACAGCCCCCGGCAGGGATCACTTGCTGCTGCCCCCGTCGCCAGGGCTGTGGAGTACAGGGCGAGGGGTCTTGGCTTGTCCCCCTCCTGGCAGCTGTAAGGCCAGGGGAGGGTGCGTGTTGGCATCCTTGAGCCCAGGAGGGCTGAGGGCGTCGGGCATGGGGGAAGCCCCTGATGCCTTGGTGGCATATGGCGAAGTGGGGGCATAAGCCCTGTTCCCATCATGCAAAGTACAGTTCCCCCCCCCTCCCAGTGCACAGACCCCATTGGAGACCATGCATTGGGGGGAGCAGCAACTGGGGAGCCAGCCCACACCTTCCTCCCCCGGACTCCTCTCTCCTTGCTCCTCTGCGTGAGTCACCCCCGCCCCCCTCGCGCTGCAGTATATAATGGAGAGATGTGCTCTGCAGCACAGGACGCCTGCCTGGGATTTATAAGGCTCAATTAACAGGCCTTCCAGGCATTAATATATGTGCATTTGGCGGAGGGGGCAGAGCAAGAGGAGCCATCTTGGCATGTGCCCGGGTGTCCTGCTGTCTCCTCCGCTCTGCTCCTGTCCCTCCAGCACGCTCGCAGACGGACGCAGGGACAGACAGACAGGGCTGCCCTGCCCCCTCCATGCCCCACGCCAGAGCGTAACCCGGATCCCGGCAGCCGGGTCTGGCGATTGATATTCTGGGAGCGTCTCCGGTTGGCAGGGAGATGGAGAGGCGCCCCCGGGAACGCACCTCGGCAGCCAGGGGCCGTCGCGGAGCCCGGGAAAGCGATGGGCCCTGGGAGGGGGCACCAGGCCTGGTGCTGAGGGGTGGTGGGCTCTGCTCCCCTTGCCTTCCCCAGGCCCTCCCCAGCGGTGTCTGGCTTTATGGCCTTGGGTGCCCGGGGCCTGGCGATCTCACCCGGGGCAGCTCCCAGCTTCTCTCTGCCCTACGCCTGTTCAGGCCAGCTGTGTGCCCCTTGCAGCAGCAGCCTCCATCACCCAGCTCTTCCTTTCTGGGATCCTCTCCAGACATCTCCAGAGCATCTCTCTCTCTCCCCATCAGGCCATGGACCCCTCGGGCATCCCCTCCGTGCCACTCATGATAGGCTGCGCCGTCTCTTGCATGGCCTTGCTGACCCTGCTGGTGATCTACGCTGCCTTCTGGAGGTAGGTTGACCCCGCCGGGGACCCCGTGCTCCCTCGTACCCACCCCAGTTGCACAGGAGTAACTCCCCCATGCTGAGCCCAGGAGAAGCCAGCCAAGCTAGTAGCAGCTGGGCCGTGGCCATCTTGGAGCTTGAGCCAAAATTTGCAGCTGCAAGAGGTCTGCTGTGATGAACCCCAAAGTGCCAGGCCCCGGTGCCACCCCCCGAGCATGAGATCAGGCTGCCTGCTTGCGTGGGTGCCTGGCTCTCGGGGGGTGTTAGGAAGCGCCGCTGTAGACGTGGTGGCTAAGCCTTGGCAGAGGTCACTGCCCCTGGAGGGTGCTTTGGGGCCTTTGCCAGCCTAGGGGAGATAGGAGTGGCCATGCGAAGGAGGGTGTGGGCAGTTGTGGGCTGCAGCACCACTACCCTGCAAACGGGGTGCCCTCACACTCTGCACCCCAAGCAGAAATGGAGCCAGCCCCGAAATGGGCAGCTGGGAGAGGCAGCAGGGTGGGAGAGAGGAGGGCAGCAGGGAGATCCAGACAGCAGAAGAGGACAAAATACGTGCCGGGCACTGACAGGGTGGAGAAAACAGCTGGTGGGTAGGAAGGGGGCAGGGGAGGCTTAGCCACGGTGTGATTATGCGGAGCTGTTCCAGGAAGGGGATAAAGGTCTTATCGCATTAAAGGTGGCTGTGGGCACAGCAGCACCCAACTGGCGTGGCCCCAGGCACGTGGTGTGGACAGGAGGGCCCCACCGGGCCTGATGCTGGCTCCACTCACATCAGTCTGGCAAGTTCATCAAGGCTACTCTGCATTTACACCGGCACGTGTGACACAGAGCCAGGCCCTTTGTCCATGCCACATGCCTGAGGCTGTGCCAGCTATGAGGTCCCCGGGGCTGGGGGTGTGGGGCAGATGTCCACTTCCCTTTCCCCCAGAGAGATTCAGGCAATGCTTGATCCATGCTACAGTAGTGCCTGGGAACCCCGGCAGGGCTCAGAGCCTGGTTGCACCAGGAGCTGTGCCAGCGAGTGATGGCAATGGGAGCTATGTGCCTAAATCCTTCGGGCAGCTTTGCAAAGGTCCATCCTAGCGGGTTCTGTCACCCCCAGCCTCTGTCACCCGCAGTGTGTCCTGCAGACACGTCCCCACAGCCATGACCCAGGCATGCAGAGATAAGCGCATGCAGGCGGGTTTGATGGAGGACAGCCTGCGACCCCAGATGAGGGCAGGGCAGGGGTGCATTGCCCGCCTGGCACAGAGGCCTGCTTGCCATGCTCCTTGTGGCTAACGAAGGAGGAAGGGCTCCGATTCTGAAACGGCTGCATCCCCGCCTTAGGGCAGAGTGGTCCCTGTGCCCCAAACATCCTGCCTAGGGGGGCCAGAAGCCTTAATCCAAGTCACAAGCAGAAACTCCCCTCCCCAGGCCGGGCTGAGGAAGCAGCCTCTCACCTGCTGGCTCACCCATGCCCTCTTCAGGCTCCCCCATCGCGTACGGTTGGGGACAGGCTACCAGCCTGCTGAGGCTGTTGGTTCCTTGAATCGTGAGGGCTCTTGGCCCCCAGGCTAGGGAGAAAACAAGCCAAGCTCCAGGCACAAGGACTTTAAACCTGCCTCTCTCTGCCCTCCACCCTGCCAGGTTCATCAAGTCAGAGCGCTCCATCATCCTGCTGAATTTCTGCGTCTCCATCCTGGCCTCGAACGTGCTAATCCTGGTGGGCCAGTCCCAGATGCTCAGTAAGGTAAGAGCCCTGCTGGGGCACCAGGGCCCCTGCTCCTCTTCCAGCTGTCAGGGCCTTGCCAGGGAACTGGGCAGAGAGCAAGTTGTTTCCAGTGGGCACCTGCCCTACAGCCAGAGATTTGGGAGTAGAGCAGACACAAGTGGGACCCGCTTATAGGAGCAGATCTGGCCTGCGGGGTTCACCTGCGCACCTGGGTTTGCCTTCCCTTGGTGGGAGCATTGTGGCAGCTGAGGCCTCTGCACATCTGGGGGCATTGGGGCGTGCAGATGTGGTTCTTTGTGCTGAGACGCTTCCCTGGTGGTTACACCGGGTTGAGGAGAACCTGCCGGCCCTTGGGAGGAGCTGCAGGAAGCCTTCGTGGGACGTTCAGTCTGCATCCACACTGCATCTAAGCTGAGCCCAGCCAGAGCAGAGGGTTTAGCCGTGGGGCTAAGCTGGAAAGCCGGGGAAGGAGCAGACTGGCTGGGTGGTGTGGACAGACCCTCCACCTAAAGCGCTCTGCCGTGTTGCTGGGAGCTGATGTAGCCCTGACCATGCAGCACCCCAGAGGCAGCCGCACTTCGGCGTGGTCTGACTGGCTCCAGTTTTGGCAGGGCTGGGGAGGGCTTTGGGGGCCACTGGGCTCTAGGCCTCCAGATTGCTCTCCTGCTCCAGGCACCCCCAAGAGAGCTGCCACCAGCCCTGCATGACCCCGGCTGGACGTCTCTGTGGTGTCTGCATGGGGCTGTGGCACCTCTCTTCTCCACGGCAGCCCAAACCCAGTGGCAGGGAGGAGCCAGGGAGAGAGGCAGTGGAGCAGTGGACCATCTTGCCCCTTCCCCACCTCTGGACTCCCCTCAGCACCTCTCCGGAGAACAGGGCAGTCCTGGCAGCCCTCTCCTAACCCAGGGCCTTCCCTCCTTTCTCTTCTCCTTGGGGGCAGGGATGCCCACGGGTACCTTATTGCATTAGCCATCCATGCCTCCTGGTTCCCCCGTACACCCCAAAGGGAGAGGGAAGCTTAGCTTTCACCACACTCTTCTGCCCTGGCTGAGGCTGTGCCAGGGGGAGCAGATCAAAGCTAGCGGTGGGCAGTATGGCAGCTTCATGGTGCGTGGCTGCAGGCAGCTTCCTCTTTAATGAAGGATTGCTTCAGGGTGCTTCTCCTTGATGCTGGGGGAGGTGGTAGGGGGGGCTTGCCTGCAGGTGTCTGGGAGTGTATCAGGTGAGCCTGGGGGGCTGCCTGTGGGCTGGGGTTCAGGACCAGCATAGGCATCCCCATCTCCTAATGGCAGGCAGCTCTGGATGCCCAGGATGCCACCTCCACGCTGGGCTCTTAGAGGTGGTGGCTCCCTGCACTGAGCTTCTGATGCATGGCACTGGTAGCATCCGGAGCCGGGATCAAGCCCTGGCCAGGGCATCAAGCCCTCTGAGGGCATCCTGTATGAGCTAACGCTGAAGCACGCTGTGCCTAGGACATTGCTGTCCATGCACATGGATGGGCTGTGCCTGGATGCAGGTGAGGCCCAGTGCACGTGTACATGTGCATGCCTGTGCCCCTGTCCCCACACTGGCTGTGCCATGCGGTGCAACGGCTGAGAGCCGAGGCAGCTGAGCACTGATGACTGCAGCGAGATAGGGGCCTGCTGCGCAGTCTGGGCTCAGCGATAGCGTTATCTCCCCTCTCGGGCTCCCGGGGCGGATTGGCTTTGGATTAACTCCATCTCAGGATTAATTTCCTTGCGCCGTTGGCTCAGGCAGAGACCAAGGCCGGGGGCAAGAGGTTTAACCCATTGGCGGCTGGGCAGCCTTTGCTGTTCAGGGAGGGCTGTTTTGGGGGGCTGAGGCCCTCGGGGTTGTGCTTCTGGTTCTGCCGCTGCCTTGAGTGAGTCACTTTATTGGCGTGTGCCCCAGTTTTCCCTCCTGAGCATGGGGGCTCAGGCATCGTCACAGCCGTGGGGGCCTGAGAAAAACCTCCCATCTGCACCCGTGGTGCTCACAAAGGCCGACCCCCGCTAGGAAGGAGCATGCAGCTCCCTTGAGGCCAGGGTATGCCTCGTCAAGCAGGGCAGACTTTATGGTGACAGCACAGAGCTGAGGCAGGCCCCCCCACCCAGCCCCAGTGCTTCACCTATAAACAATACAGGGAGAGGAGGGGGCCCCACATTGTCTCCATCCACATGCCATGGCCCCAGCCTGGAGCAGCTGGTTCAGGCTCCCAGCAGACTCAGGCAGCTCCAAGCACCTGTAATGGGGAGGGAATGGGAATCTGATCCCATCGCTGCCCATGCCTGTGTGTGAAAGGTGCCAGCTCACCGGCGGTGCTGGGCTCCCCAGGTCTCCATGTGCAGGCCCCACATTGACCATGACCCATCTTGCACAGGGCGTGTGCACCATGACAGCCGCCTTCCTGCATTTCTTCTTCCTCTCGTCCTTCTGCTGGGTGCTGACCGAGGCCTGGCAGTCCTACCTGGCGGTGATCGGCCGGATCCGCACCCGCCTGGTCCGCAAGCGCTTCCTGTGCCTCGGATGGGGTAAGTGCCCATTGCTCACCAGCTGCCAGGAGCACAGGGCCCTCGGGGAGTGAGGGGCAGGATTAAGCGGGCAAAGCAGGGGGTTTCAGGCATGTTACACTCAGCCCAGCAGCTGCAGGAGAGCTAGGGGGAAGCACCCCATTTTATAGAGGGGAAAACTGAGGCACAACGCAGGATAGGGACTTGTCAGTGGTCTCACAGCAAACCAGTGGCACAGCTGGGAATACAGCCCAGATGTCCTGGTACCCGGTCTTCTTGCTGTCACCGCTGTGCCCTAATCTCTTTCCAGAGCTGAGAGTAGAGCCCAGGTGTCCTGGTCCGCACGTGAAAGGTTTGCTCACCTGGGCCCTATAATGGAGGCCTTGTGTGTACCCTGGCATCGTGTGTGCCAGGGGAAGCCAGTGTATGACCTGCTGGGCTGTTACCCCTAGCTCCATCTCCTCCCAAGAGGGCATGGGGCAGAGCAGCCTCCCAGGCATCACTGAGCCCCCTCTGAGGGTCCTGCCCGTTGTCTCCTCTCCCCTCAGGTTTGCCGGCCCTGGTGGTTGCAGTCTCTGTCGGCTTCACGCGCACCAAAGGCTATGGAACAGCGAGCTAGTACGTGGGGATGCGGCTGGGCAGAGGTTCTGGGGGTGGGGGGGCATGAGCAAGGCTGTGCTGGGGTCCCCTGACAGTGCCGTGCTCCTCCGCAGCTGCTGGCTGTCCCTGGAAGGTGGCTTGCTCTACGCCTTTGTTGGCCCGGCTGCCGTCATCGTGCTGGTAGGTGCAGCGTGCTTGCCCCATAGCAGCAAACCAGCCTTGTCCCACCCTTTGCCCTCCCCGTTCTCACCCGTCCCCCCTGCGGCTCCCCCAGGACTCGCCCAGCCCAGCCCAGCACCCACAACTGAGCTCTGCCTACCTGGGGTAGGCTAAGGTGCCACATGCCCTGCCCAGAGCATGGGACTGGCATGCAGAGTACCGGCTAGCATGGGAGGGGGGTGCTGCAGGTCGGGGGCACCAGCTATTTCCCTGACCCCAGGCCCTGTCTGTGCCTAGGTGAACATGCTCATCGGGATCATTGTGTTCAACAAGCTCATGTCCCGGGATGGCATTTCAGATAAGTCCAAAAAGCAGCGAGCCGGGTAAGTGTCTCCTTCTCTCAGGCCCTGTACCCACATGTGAGCTGGCGGGCAAGTTTACCCACACAAACAGGGCCCTGCCCCATGCCCTCTCCAGCAGGCTCAGCTTTCAGGCCAAATGCAAGATGGGGAGCGGGCTGAGGCCTGGGCAGACTTCACTTCACTTGTGAGCAGCTGGAAACACAGCAGGGAGGCTGCTGGCTCATCCAGGTCCCCTTTACTCCAGACAAACCCTCAGACCTCAGTGCTTCAAATCCCCTCCCTGGGGTGACCTTTGCCCCATGGCTGCACCCGGCAAAGGGACACCCCTAGCTTATGAGATCCATGCCACGTCCGCCCACAGGGACCCCTTGCTTGCTGCCCTAGTGCTCCATCCCAGCCCTGCCAGCTCAGCTGCACCCCGAAAAGGGCAGAACAGGGCTGGCACCCAGCTGAGCTGCTGCTGGCATCGAGCATCACATTCATGGTGACCCAGAAACGCCCGGGGGCTCCCTACCCAGCAGCGGGACCCCATTACCGGGGGGGGGGGACAGTGACCAGCCTGTGAGCCTTCTCGCCTTGCCCACGACCTCCCAGAGGTGCCTCCCTGGGGACAGCCCCGTCATGCCAGGGAAAGGGGGTCCCACAGCAGAGCCCCTCATGTAGCGGGGGCTGAGCCGCAGGCCCCCCCCCACAGCCCTAGCTGCCTTGCTCGGCTTTTGCCCCCCGCCCCAAGCTAGCCATTAACAGCCCACAGCAACTAACCCATCTCTCCCTTTCTCTCTGTCTCTCTCATGGGCTTTGTGTGTGCGTCCATCTGTCCCCTGTGCCTCCCGTCTGTCTCGCGCCCCCGCCGCCTGCCTCCCCTCCCCTCTCTGCTCCCGTGTCTCCGGTGTGGGGGCCTCACCGGGGGCGGGCGCAGCTCGAAGCAGCCCCCCTGCGGCAGCCTGCTGCTGAAATGCACCAAGTGTGGCGTGGTGTCCAGCACGGCCATGACCTCCACCACCGCCAGCAGCGCCATGTTAGTCTCCGCCGCGCGCTCGCTCGCTCCCCAGCCCCCCCACCCCCCTGCGCGGGACGCCAGGGAGCAGCATCCTCCAGCCTGCCGGGGCCGGAGCTGCCCGCCAGGACCCTGGGACTCGCTTCGCAGGCGCCGGCCCCCAGCCCCGGGGCCACGTGCGCGGCTGCGCCAGGGACCAGTCCCCGTGGCCACGGGTCGGTCGTGGGCTGAGCAGTGGCAGAGTCAGAGGCGCTGGTTTGGGCAGGGGCCTCGAGGGCTTCTGGGTGCGGGACACCTAGATGTGGCGGGTAGGCAGGGGCCACGGGGAGCAAGGCCACTGGGGCTTGTGGGTAATGGGGTGCGGGGTGCAGGTTCTGGGGGTGCTGCAGGGGCTTGTGGGTAATGGGTAGTGGGGTGCAGGTTCTGGGGGAGCTGCAGGGGCTTGTGGATAATGGGGTGCGGGGGGCAGGTTCTGGGGTGCTGCAGGGGCTTGTGGGTAATGGGTAGTGGGTGCAGGTTCTGGGGGAGCTGCAGGGGCTTGTGGGTAATGGGGTGTGGGTGCAGGTTCTGGGGGAGCTGCAGGGGCTTGTGGGTAATGGGTAGTGGGTGCAGGTTCTGGGGGAGCTGCAGGGGCTTGTGGGTAATGGGGTGCAGCAGATGGGCGAGTGCTTCCTGTGGCAATTCCTCGGGCCCCAGGGCTGTACCCAGGCGCCCCTGCCCTGGGTCCCTGCGGTGCCCCTCCACTCTGGGACCTGTCCCCTCCTTAGGCCGGACGCTGGAGGATGCTGCCCGCCCGGGGCCGCTCCACGCTGCATGTCCGCTGCGCTCGCTGGCTGTCCGTGTGTCCGGGGCTCTGTCAGGCTGGCCGGTGCGGGCCCTGGCTCTGCCCCTCCATGCATGTGCGTGTGCAGCCCCGTGGGTGCGCTACCATTGCTCCTGCATGTTCACAGCTGCTCAGCAAGGACCACCATCTCCTGGGGACTCTTCTCCTTCCTGGGTGGGGGGCACGTGAATGGGGCACCCTGCCACATCGGCTTTGAGACATTTGCCCTCTCAGTCTGCAGCCCAGGACGCTGCAGCCTCCAGCTCCAGGGACCAAATGGGGAGGAGGAGCCAGCCTGCTCCTGGGGCAGTAACAAGCTGCCAGGGGGCACGTCTGGCATCCCACCCCAGGGGGCAAGGCCGAGCCCTCTCTCTGGACCTCAGAGCAGGGAGCCTTCCCCCTCAGTGGCTGCGGCTGTTCGGTGGCTGAGCTTGCAAAGTTTGGGTGGCAGGGGTGGGTCTCAGCCCAGAAGCTGCCTATACAAGGCACGGGAGAGTGTCACGGTGCCCGGGCCCGTGGGGGGCAGGGAGGGAGGGTGACCCCCGGGCTCACCTGCCCATGGAGAGCCATGCATGGGCCATTTAGGATGCTCCAGCCAGGTCCTGGGGCAGCATGGCTGCTGCTACCACCAGGCTTATGGCTGTGTCACGGGGCCCAGCCTTGGCTGCGATGGGGTCATTCATTCAAAAAGAAGGAAAGAAAAGGCTATGGAAAACCATCCATAGGGTTACCAAGGCCAAGCTCTGGGCCTGGGCTGGGAGAGCAGAAGTCAGGCACTCCAGCTCTGGTTTCTTTCCCCCATCCCCATAGCACCCCCTCCTT
>NW_017729015.1:14223391-14231215 GCF_001723915.1 Gavialis gangeticus | reverse complement strand
GGCTATAAACTCTTGGCAGTGCCCAGGGACCCCGTCCTGGCCCCCTTACCACCTTCCCCTCTGATGGCTGCTCCACCTCCTAGCAGAAGTCTTCCTGGGGTGGGCTGGCACACAGGCTGGCCACCTGGGCAGTGAGGTCAAGAACTGGCTGGCTGCAGAGACTCCTTCCCGGGCTGCCCAGGGCACCTCTGCCCGGGATGCCAGGGGGCTGGACATATGAGGGGAGGTTTGCCCTGATGGTGCCCAAGCTACAGCGCTGAGCACAGACAGCACTCGGGGTCTCTCGCAGACAGCGATGGGATTGGGGCAGCCTTTGTGTTGGGAGTCTGTCAGGTCATGGGACACAAGGGATGACTGGTGTGTGTGTGTGTGTGTGTGTGTGTGTGTGTGTGTGTGTGTGTATGCTCACGCATGTGTCTTTATGTGTGTCTACGCATGTATGTGCGTGTTTGTGCACTTCTGTGTATGTGTCTGCATATGTGTGTATATGTGTCTATGCACATCTGTGTGTTCATGTCTATGCACATGTGTCTGTCTGTGTATGCACGTATGTGCATGAGTGAGCTTGTCTGCATGTTTCTAGGTGTGTGTGTGTGTAAGCATGTGTGTGCATGCATATGTATGCACATACATATGTATGCAAGTGCGTCTACGAACACGTGTGTGTATGTATCTGTGTGTCTGTGTATGCACACGTGGGTGTGTGTGTGTATGCTGAGAAGCAGGGGAAGGCAGGACTGAGGCGCTGGGGAGCACTGGGGGCTCTGTCCCGTACGTGCCAGAATCATATGTCCGTGTCCCACACAGTCTGCAGCACAGCCTGGTTCCCCTGCCCTGAGCACCCCCATGCTTCGGGACCCTGCAGCTCAGGGGAGGGGGCTCGTGCCAGTCCCCTGGCCACAGTCTTCCCTCCACACCCCACCCCACCCCAACCCTGTCCCTGCAGCACCCTCCGCTGGGCCTGGCTCTGCCCTCCTCACCCCAGTGCCTCCCTCTCCCGCCCAGGGCCTCACTGTGGAGCTCCTGCGTGGTCCTGCCGCTGCTGGCGCTCACCTGGATGTCTGCCGTGCTGGCCATGACCGACCGGCGCTCCATCCTCTTCCAGGTCCTCTTCGCTGTCTTCAACTCGGTGCAAGGCTTCGTTATCATCACCGTGCACTGCTTCCTGCGCCGCGAGGTAAGCCCTGCTGCCCACCCCTCAGCATATGCTGGCACAGCACCCTGGGGGTGCCACCCCACTGCCCACTCCAAGCTCCACCCAGAAGGCCTCTTGCTGCCTCCCTGCCTTTGCAAAGGTCCTGATCCTCTGCAAGGAGAGACTCTGGGGTAACTGCCAGTGGCCTGGCTCACCTTCCCTCTGCCTAGTTGGCAGGGGCATGGGGTTGCTTTGCTGCTTGCTCAGGGGGGCTCGAAGACCAGCTGTGCTCTGGGTTTGTTTCCCACCCCAAAGCCAAAAGCTCCTTTCAGTCAAAGCTCGCTGCCTGCCAGAGGTGACTAGAGCAGACCAGGTGAATGGAGACTCGGTGTCGGATCAGATAGAGGTTGCAGGGGTCTGTGGAGGGGGAGGAAGGGGGGTCCATGGGGAGTGTTAGCACCCTCCATCCATCTGGAGACAGCATCCCTCTGAGGCTGCCTATCTGTGCCCTGGCGGACCTGGATCATAGCAGGACAGGCTGCAGGCAGCAGCTTCATTAGCTGCGATCACAGCCCTGGCCACAGCATGCACCCAGCCCTGGTGCTCCTACCCTACTGGCAGTGAGGTGGGGGAGAACGTGGCTCTGTCCCTGGGGGGAGCCTGAGTCTGGAGCTGGGGGTCTGGAGCAGCTGGAGGACGTGGGCTTTATGGAGTACAGGAGAGAGGCAGCTGGGGAGAGGCAGGACCAATTTACAAACACTCGGGGTGCTTGGCACAGCCCCTGCCTGGAGAGCAAGGGATGGGTGAGCTTCCAGCTGGGTGGTAAGACAGGTGCTACCAGGGGGTGACGTGCCCCAGGGGAAGGGAGTTGAGAGCATCGGGGTCCCGGCAGGGGCAGCAGAGGGGAAATGCAGAGGCACGGAGTTTGCAAGAGGCCTAGGAGTGAAACTCCCACCCATACTGTCTGCAGGCTCATGGGTGCTTCTGTTTTACACTGGTGCCAGGCAGTCCTGGCAGGGAAGCACTCACTCCAACCCATCCCAGCCAGCTCCATGGTGCCAGCTGAGAGCAAGGCCAGAGGGGCCTGCTATCTTCTGCCTCCCCTGTTGCCCTCCCAGACCCAGGTTGCTGGTGGGGCAGGCATGCTGGGCAGGACCAGTGGGCTCGGGGTGGGACATGGATCCTAGGGATCATCTGAGGGCGCAGAGCTGCCCTGGGCCCTGCACCCTTCCTGCTGTGGGGCAGTGACGTTTGCCCCCCTGACCCTCCCCGACAGGTCCAGGACGTGGTGAAGTGCCAGATCGGGGTGTGCAGGAGTGACGAGAATGAGAACTCACCCGACTCCTGCAAGAACGGGCAGGTGCAGATCATGGTGAGCGTGGCGGCTGGGGGCACTGGGGTGGGCATGCAGCCTGGGGGGTGGGCGCTATGCCAAGGAGTGTGTGGGCAGCGCTGCACGTACCAAGCTGCATTGCAAACATGCCAGCATGAGTGCACGGTGCCCGGGGGGCAGGGTGGGCAATTGCCTGGGTTGCGTTGGTGAAGGTTTGGCTGGGTACCAAGGCTCTCTGCAGGGGTGAGGGCTCTGGGCTGGGTAGCTCAGGTTGCTTTACCCAGGCTGGGGGAGACCGGGTGCTTGGCTCTGGGTACGGCTGGGCCCTTGAGGGGACAGCATCTTCCCACAGCCCAGGGACACAGTGCTGAGAGGGTGCTGCAGGGGCCTGCTTGCCTCCTGGCATGGGATGGCAGACTTACTCACTGCCTCTGGGAGCCTTATGGGGAGAGCTGGGGTCTCAAGTACCCTCCTGCATGACGCCGCTGGCCCTGTAGCTGCCTGTGATGCATTCATTCCCTGCCTCTATCTCGCCTCTCTCTCTGTCTCTCTCCCCGTCCCTCTTGCCCTCCCTCTGTGTTTTTATAGACAGATTTTGAAAAGGACGTGGACCTGGCGTGTCAGACAGGTGAGGCCTGGGGCTGCTTCCAGCAACAGGGCCAGGCAGGGAGGTTCCCAGAGCACAGCTCCCTTGGCTTCGGGGCTGCCCCCTCTGTGGTTACAGCCAGACATGAATGGCTCCATCCCTTGAGTCGGAGGGGCTTATGGCTACAGGGGCAAAGCCAAGATCTCCCAGTTTGGGTGAGCTTCCAAAGTGGAGCCATCCCAGGTGCGGTGGAGCTGGATGGGGGGGAAGGGGTTTACAGGGGACACGAAACCATGTTCCAACCCCATGGTGCCCCTCTGATGCTCGGGGGATGCCCCCACTCTGCTGCCCGCACGAGCCTGACCCGTGTCTCCTTGCCTTCCCCTCGCCACAGTGCTCTTCAAGGAGGTGAACACCTGCAACCCAGCCACCATCACGGGCACCCTGTCCCGCATCTCCCTGGATGGCGATGAGGACCCCAAGCTCAACACAAGCTCGGAAGGGGGCCTGGGATTCTCCACCCTGCCCGGCAACATCCCACCCAGCAGCATCCTAGTGCAGGTGCCCAAGATGGCACCCAGCGTGGGCAAGGGCTTGAATGAGCTGAGCGATCCGCCCACCAAGAAGAACATGGGCCTGGAGGTGCCAGGGCCTATGTACTTGTGCCCTGAGAACAGCCTGCGGCAGGTGGAGTACGGCTGGATGCGCCCGCCTGAGCCGGCACTGGAGGGTGACTACATGGTGCTGCCCCGGCGGACGGTGAGCCTCAAGCCCTTCGGCCGGGATGAGGCCAAGCTCAACATCCAGATGGACGAGGTGCCGCATGCGGGCAAGGGGCGCCCAGTACCTGAGGCCGAGGCCTACCCTAGCTTCGTCTCAGTGGATCACATCAACGTGAACTTGAACCAGCCCTACGGGACGGTGAAGCACGCCTACGGCCTCCAGTTCAAGCAGCACCCCACAGTCCGGCAGATCCTGGCCTCTGAGCTGTCAGAGCGCAGCCGCACCATGCCCCGCACGGTGCCTGGCTCTGCCATGAAAGTGGGGTCACTTGAGGTGAGCCTGGGGGCCTGGGGGCAGGGGGGAAGCATGCAGAGGTCTGCAGGAGTGTGCAGGAGAGTGCCCACGGTGTGCACACGTGCCAAAGACTGCACACGTGTGCATAAGGGAATGCCAGGGATTTATGTTACAACATGAAACTAGTAGGTAGGAAGTTGAAAACATAACACCAGGAATTTCTTTTTCACCCAGCACATCGTTCACATGTGGAGCTTGTTGCCACCAGGGGTGGTGGAAGCTGAGTTTAGCCAGATGCTCAAAGGGCTTGAGCACGTTTTTGGAGGAAAGGGGCCTCCATCGCTATTGATATTAGGAGTGAGGGGCACTGCCATAGCCAGGTCCTTCTCCCTTCTGCCCCCATGTGGCACAGGCCTTTTGATACCCCTTTGGGAAACCATGGGCCTAGTAAAACCATAAGCCCCCCTTGGTGATGGGGGCCACTGAGGGCATATCACCGATTCATTGGGATAAATGATGACAAAACGGAGACGGGAGCGAGGGTCATAGGTTCAGAATAAGTGCATCGAGGGGGCACAGTGGGCAGAGCACACCAGACGGTGTCCACTGGCCCTCGAACGAGTCCAAGGAGCCAGTGGACACGGCCCAGTGAAACTGCCTGGAGGTGTGAATGGATGAAGGATGGGAAAATAGCCCCTCAGTCCTCCGGGGTCCTCCTGACTAGAGTCTCCTTCCTGCTCAGATATATTGTGAGCTTAGCCAGGGCCAGGAGGAGGTTGACTAGGAGGTCCAGGGACTTGATGGGGCCGTGGATGAAGAGGAGACTGATCAAGATGGACCTATAGTGTGACCGAGTCAGTGGCAGTTCCTGGGTTCTTATGTGCACCTGTGCACACTTAGCACTGGAGGGTGCAAGAGCAGGCATGGGCAAACCTGTGCAAGGCTGGAGGGTGCGCACAGATGTCTGCACACCTGCAGGAGAGTGCATGTGCATGAGCGCGAGCCAATGGGTATGTGTGTGTGTGCATGTTGGGTGCAAGAGAGGCAATGTGCAAGTACACGTGTGCACAGAGTAGGGCTGTGCCCCTCTTGCAGGGTGGCCACCGTGGCAAATGGTGAGTTAGCTGTGCCATGGCTTGGGGGGGTCCATGCAGCCACCCTGGCCAGCCCAGGGGTGGGAGGCTGGACACAGCACTCACCCCCGGCCTTCTTGGCCTCAGTGAATCCTTCAGACTGATGTTGCTGCCCATCCCCTGCTCCCCTCGCTGCCCCCCACCCAGTGCTGGGTCCTTCCCAGTGGCTCTGAGCATGGTGCAGGGTAGCAGGCAGGACACCAGGGGTTCGCTGCTGCCCTGTGGCTGAAACCAGGCCTGGTCTGTTCGTCCCCACCAGCTGGTAACTGGGCAGCAGCCAGTAAGCCAGCCTTAACCCCCGCCCCATGCAGCTGGATGGGTGGAGGTGAAGGCAGGGCAGTGGCTGGGATTGGGTCCCAGCTCTGCCACTGCCTGCTAGAATGCCCTGGACCAAGTTCCTTAGCCCCCGGAGGCTGCCCCTCACCAGGATTGAAGCACTGGTTGGCTCAAGCCCTGTGGGAAATGGTCCCACAGAGGTATCCCAGCTGGCTCCCATGCCAGCCCCATCCCCCGACCACCCCTGCTTGCTTAATTAATGAATGCAGATGAGGGCAGGGAGCTTAGGAGGTGCATGGAGCCAGGCAGCCAGGCCAGTGCAGAAGGAGCAGCTATGGAAACCCCAGCCGGCAGGGGAAGCTCTTACTGTCCTTTCCCACAAGCTTTGGCCCGTCCCACCCCGATGCCAGCGCTGCTGGGGCAGGAGGCCTCTGCTCTCCTCTCGCCTGATAAAGCTAGTGAAGGTCCTTTTCCCTCCTTCCTTTCCCATCCGGCATGGCTGGCGTGGACGTTTCACCCCCAGAGGAAGCGGTTACGATACTCAGACCTGGACTTCGAGGTTAGTCCCACGGACATGTTCATGCCCATGCCCGCTTCTCCTGCCAGCAGGGCATTCCCAGGCATGGGCATGAACATGAGCATGAGCATGGGCATGGGCGGATCAGGGCGCTCACTGTCACACACCTGTCTTCTGGGCCAGTGAGCTTGGTGCTGCCCGAAGTGCTGAGGCGTCCCAGCCAGCAGGGTATGGTGGCAGGGTCCTTTCTGTGGGCATTCAAGGGGCACTGCTGATTCAAGCCCCTAGACACTGGCTTGCTGCACTTGCACCATGGCCTCTGTCTGCCCTTTGGGGGTGCGTCCCCCAGGGAAGGCAGGGCAGGAGCTCCCTTGGGTGCAGGGGAAGGGGCAGGGCAGAGGCAGGCGCTGCCACGCATGCCCGTGTCCCCCATCCCTTGCCCCTTTGCAGAAGGTCATGCACACGCGGAAGCGCCACTCCGAGCTCTACCATGAGCTGAACCAGAAGTTCCACACGCTGGATCGGTACCGGGCACCCGCCACCAATGCCTCCAAGGTACGGACCCCCTCGGCCCCCGAGCTGTGCGCCCCTCAACTGTGGGGTGTCCTCCCCCCAGCTCTTTGGTCCCTTGAGGAGTTGCCTGGGGCTCCCTCCCAGAAGAATACAGGAGTGGAGTAGCTGGGAGTTCCCCACTCCCAAGCCTGGGCTGATGCCCTTGTCTGCCAGGAGCTGGGCCCAGAGCTTCCCCACTGCTAACTGGTTTTCCCTACAGTGGGGGCTGGGGGAGCTGGGCTGACGGGGCTTTGACCCCCACGCTGCTTCCCCTGCAGAGAGAGAAGCGGTGGAGCGTCTCCTCGGGCGGCGGGGAGAAGAGCACATCCAGTGTAAGTGCCAGCATCCTCCCTGCCAGACCCCAGGTGGGGCGTACCTGGGGCGGTGGGGAGGGGGTGGCAGGAGTGGTCTGAGCTGCTGTGCCTTGCTCACCTGCCACGGAGCAGCTGCTTCTCCCCCTCCTTCCACTGCCAGGCTGCTGGCTGCTCCTCTTCATCACCATCCTCCCCATCACCCCAGTCTCCCCATCCCCATGCTGGACCTGTGCACGCTGCTGACATTTTAGACCCTGTGAGCTCACACATCCGCCCCGGTCCCTTTGCCTTGCATCTCCTTCAGCCACTGGGTACTGGCTCTCCCATGCCGCCGCCGTGCCAGTCTGGCTCTCTGGGCTCCCACTGCTCTCCCGGCTGCCTCCAGGACTCCCCCCAAGCCTTCCCAGGGAGCCAGGAGCAGGGCAGCTGGGGGGTGCTGCTAGCTGCAGCACCATCCCAGCGCCCTGTCCCCTGGCAGGAGGTCACCAGCCCGGAGGAGCTGCAGCAGCAGAAGCAGCGGAGCTGGAGCACCTTTAAGGCCATGACGCTGAGCTCCCTGCCCAGCGCACAGCGGGAGAAGCTGGAGCTGCACTGCGCCGACTGGGACAGGCCCCACATGAGCCTCGACGTCTCTGAGGGCGATTTCCAGACCGAGGTGTGAGCGGCGCCAGGCACTGCCTGCCCAGCTCGGAGGATGGGAGCACCCCTCTCTTGGTCTCTGGCGGGGCACCGCAGCTCCTGCCTCTCTCCCCGTCGGACTGTGCCCGTCCCATGGGGGGCACCGCACCCCCGTCTCCTTTCCCGTCTCGTCGTGGGGTTTCTTTTTCTTCTCTTCCCTTCCGCGGCGGCCGCCCACGGGACACACGCCTGGACACACGTGCACGCGGACACACGCACGCCCCCTCCATCGTGGCCCGCGGCCACTGACTCTTGCGCAGGGCACGGTGGTGGGGAGGGGGCG
>NW_017729015.1:14214766-14218391 GCF_001723915.1 Gavialis gangeticus | reverse complement strand
GGGAGCGGGGTGGGGGGGTCGGATGCGTGGGGCAGGGAGGATCTTAGCTCTTTTATACCTGGATATTTGGTCACGCAGTGCACTGTGTGCACCTGGGGAAGCCCAGGACCGAGGCAGCCCTGCCTCCCCGGCCAGCCCGGGCATTGCTCCAGCCCCCTGCCCCTGGCCCAGCCCTGGGAGGGGGCTGCCTGCCTCGGTGCCCCCTTCTCTCCCCCTGGGGCGGGGGCTGTTCTTTGTTGGAAATAAAAGTTCACTCTGTGTGGATGCGAGCGGCCGTGCGGCCCTGGCTCCTGTGCGCGGTGATTGGTGTCGGCGGGGCGGGTGGTACTGGGGGCCCAGCTGGATGCAGCGGGCACTGCCCAAGGGATGCCTCGCAGCGGGCTCTGGTCCTGCCCCATTACCACACCTGGGCAGAAGATGCAGGAGGAGAAAAGCCAGAAATGCCCTCCAGCCTCCCCTTCAGCTGTGGGGTGAGGTTGAGCTGCCCCTGTCTGACAGCTGGGGAGCGGGGATGCCTTGCTTGCCTGCCCTGCCTTGGCATGCTTGGGACCATCTCAGGATGGAGGCCTGGGGTGCCACGCTGGCTTCCAGTGGGCTGGGGCAGCTCTGCACTGATGCCCACCCCACCAGGCCTACCTGTCTGGGGATGCCTCCTGCGGGCACATGTGCTGCTGGCTGCCGTGCCAGGTGCAGGGACTTGATTGAGCTCCTGCTGTGAGGGCAGAGGCTGCGGAAAGGATCCTCCCAGCTGGGGAGGGACTAGGAGAAAGCGGGCGCCTCTGAGGCTTGGCCTCAGCTACTGCTGCTGGGCTCTGGGCTACACCCCTCTGCCATGACAGCAACCGTCTTGGCCCAGGCGGGGCCACTCACCGGGTTGCTTCTAAAGTCGCTCCCCACGGAGAACGTAGCTTCCCCACAAAACGGCCCCGTTTGCAAGCAGCTGCTGGGAGCTGCTGCTGGGTGGGGGAAGCAGAGCAGAGCTTGGGGTGAGGGTCATGGGGTGGAGGGCCACACCCTTGGCAATGCTTCCCCCCCACAAGCTTCCCAGCTGGTCCCCTGGACTGCTGCCTAAACTAGTCCAGCACCAGCAAGGATGGAGACACGCAGCTGGGATGCAACTGGTCCAGCAGCTATGTCCCTGCAGGGCAAAGGCTCAGGCCCTGAGAGTCTCCCAGCAGGCTCCTTTGCAGCTTGATTTGGCCAGCACCCAACATTGCTTTGTAGTGCCAGCAGTTGCTGCTGGGTTGGCAGAGTTGAGCTCAGTGCCCCAGGCTGGAGCTGGCCTGCAGGAGCGCTGGGGTTTCAGCAGGGCCCTCAGCTCTCTTCTCTTGCTGGGTCTCCCAGCTCAAGGCAGAGGCCTCAGGACAGGACTTCCCTGCCTGTGGGCATCACCCCTGTCCCCCTAGTGCTTTGCAGAGCAGAGCTGCAGCCGCAAACGCGCAGGCCCTGCCATCCGCCTGACCACGCTCCAGGTGCTCCAACAAAGCATCTCGCATTTGCACATCTCCCTACCACCCGCATCCATGCTCACTGATGGCCTGAGAGCTCTCCCCTTGCTGTCTGTGCAGCTGAACACACGTGTGTGTCCATGTGCGGAGAGCGGGGCTGAGCAGCTCGGACCCAGTTCCCAGCACAGGGATGCTGTGAGACCTGGATCGCGTTTGCTGTGCCAGGGTGGAGGTGGGTGCTATGGCCTCTGGGACTCGGGGAGGGGACGCACCAAAGCAGCAGCAGATGAGCAGACAGGCCTCCAGCCACCGGTCATTTGAAAGCCAGCTGGGGCATCCTGCTTCCCCCAAGCCTCATAGAGTCACTAGCCCCATGCAGCCAGATGTGAGCACCAAAGCAATTTGTTCAGCCAGTTTGGGGCTCTCAGGCTACAGACCCCATCCCTGACTCCTACTTAAAGGCACTTGTGTGGGTCAGTGCTTTTGGTCTGAAACCCAAAGGGCTACATGTGGTGCTGTGAACACAGGGAAAGCTGGTACTCGGCGCAGCTGAGGAAGCCTTGGCTCGATCCTTGCAGAGCTACCAAGCCCACTCCTTGCTTCCCAGAACCGCAAGCCGGATGCTTTGCCCCTCCCGTGACTTTTAAAGGCAGGGAGTGGAGTTTCCTGCCTTTCTAGCCAATAGGCTCAAAGCATTCCCCTGTTCTCAGTTCCTATTGGGGGGATGGCGCCCAACTCCACCCGAAAAGGCGGACCTCTGGGTGGGAAGCCTCTATAAAAGGGGAGAGGGTGAGGGGGGCTGGTGCCTAAGGGTCGCGTCTTCTGCATGGCTGGGGCTGGTCTCTCCTGATTTCAGGCAGAGCAAGTGGAGCATGGTGGGTGCTGCAGGTAAAAGACACTAAGGTGGGAAGGCCGCGAGAGGTGCCGGGGGAGATCGGGTTTGGTGGCTATTGGGGGTTCCTCCCACCCTGGTGGTGGCCTTGGCATGCACTTTCCTGCCTGCTTTGGGGTAGTAGGTGGGTGCCAGTGCTGGGCTCCCAAGCAGCCCCTTGAGGCCACTCCAAAGATGGGGCTAGCTCTGAGGCTCTCCAAGGACCTGAAAGATCTGTGAATGGGGAAGCTGAGGCACAGGGAGTGGGAGGGCCCCTGGCTGCAGCACAGCTGTGGAAGCAGGGCTGGCACTCATGCTTTCTCCTTGCTGGAGCTGATGGGGTGATAACCAGTGACTGCCAGCAGTAATAGGGCCTGTCGTCTCCTGTTGGGAGGTGTCTTCTGGCGGGTACCGCTGTGCCCGCCAGGTCCCTGCATTCTGCGCAGCAGCTGGTGCCTGCAGCTGCTCTCTGGGCATGAGGGGGAGGAGGGCAGGGAAAGCTGTGGCCTCACGGACTGGCATATCAATGGCCCTAGCTGTGCCCGCATGCCAGCATCCCAGCGCGAGGCCAGCCTCACGGTCCAGCAGGAGCTGTGTGCTTTCTCTGAGAAGGGGCCTGCTGATGCCGCCCCCCCCAGCCCTGACCCAATGCTCTGTCCTGGGAGGGTGGGCGCAGGGGCAGACTCCATCTTTGGCTTCCTCTGCCTCCCACCAGCCTGCAGCTAAGCTGGATGTGCTCGGAGGTAGCAGCAGCCGGCTGGGCTTGGGACAGTGCTCGAGAGGGCAGAGCAGTTGGGCTCCCCCTGACCCTGGGTCGCCGTCCAGCCATGCTCCCTGAACCCTGGTTCTGGTGCATGGCCCTGCTTGCCCCTGGCGCAGAGATGGGCGTGTGCGCTCAAGTGGGCAGTGTCGGGGATCTCTGCTCCCTGCCTCTTGTGCCCTTCACATAGGGGTCTATGCGGTGGGTGCAGAGATCCCACCTCAGGAAAACAGCTGGGTATTCGTATCCCACCACTATTTCCACCGTGTGAGGCAGGCCAGTAGGGGGCACTCCTGCGTTGAGCCACCCACCTCCCTGCGCCCGGCCACCTTCCAGGCTCCGAGCGCCTCCCTAGGGGCGCCTTATGTCCGGCTGACCCCTCTCCCGGAGCACACTCGCTAGTCTGGGGGTAACGTGCTGCCACCACCCCGAGAGCTGACTGTCTCGGCCCTGTGTCCTCGGGGAAACACAGGCCTAATAGTCCTACGGGTACTCAACCCAATACAGGCACTTGGGGTACTTCCCCAAGTCTGGGGGCAAAAAGGA
>NW_017729015.1:14188675-14209766 GCF_001723915.1 Gavialis gangeticus | reverse complement strand
GCCACAGTGTCCATCCTGAGTTCAGCAGAGCCCTGGGGGTTTGTGCCACCTCCCCACCCCATACTCCCCATGTCACCATGGAAGGAGCTGGCTGGAAGGAGGTGGGAGGGAGGGAAGCCCACCCCTTGCTGCCACATTACTAGACTGCAGGTCGCCAGCCCAGCTCAGGGCATCATGCCAGTGGCAGCTCCAGCTCCCCTGGGGAAGAGCCAATTACCCCGGCACCGCTGGGGCCTGTCCCAGCTCATCGCTCTCCTTCTTGGGTTCATGTGCCTCTAGTCGGACTGTCCTCCCGCTCAGCCAAGTCTCTGTGGGGGAGGGCAGTGGGTGAAGTGGTTCCCGGGGGCCTGGGCTGGAGGAGGCCGGGGTGCCCTGGTGTCCCTCTGTCCAGGAGCTGCTGTGCTTGCCCTTGGTCAAGCCAGATGCAGCCCCTCAGCCTTTCCTGGCCCAGGGAAAGGTTCCTCTCTCCTGTGTCCCTGGCCTGGCCAGTCCAGCTCTCCATGCTGGAGGCTGCAGAGCTGCCAGTGGGCACCATTAGCCCCCAGCCCCTGCCCGCTCAGGCTTGCCCCCTCTGCCCTGCTCAGAGCACAGCAGGATCCACTAGCCAGCACCAGTTGCCCCTTGCCACCGCCTCTGCCTGCTGCATTGGCAGCTCAGCCCCTCGGCATCCAAGTTTCTCTGCCGAAGAGCAATTAGATTAGCACGGAGGCTGCAAAAGAACGAGCCCATTTGCAAGCGGGTGGTGTTGCCAGCTCTGCTCTTGCTGAAATGAATACGTTGGCGCTGATGGGGAGGAAGGGGCAGGGGGGACAGGGCTCCCAGAGCAAGGGGGAGCGGAGGTGGTAGGACCTGGGGGGTGGCACCCAGTCAGAGGCATTGTGGGGGGCTGGAGAGGGGGCTTGGAGAGTCCCTGGGGCCCTAAGTAGAGCAGGGCAGGATCTGTGAGTGAACATCATCTGCAAACAGCTTGGGTGCATCCAAAACGTTCGCCCGAAAGGCACCTCTTGTCTCGGGGAAGGCTGGGAGAGGCGGAGAGATGCCAGCTGTGCCCAGGGCTCCTGCATCTCCCACCTCTGTGTTCCAGGTGCCCGATCATTCAGGGTGTAGCGAGGAGGGGGGTCACATTTTTATGGGGCCTTGGATCTACCCCAATGCAGCACAGGCCATTGGGCAGGGACGGGAAGGGAGAGCGGGGTGAAGGACCTGCGGGCTGCAGCTCCCGAGTGCTCCTGGTCTCGGAGGTGCCTCTCATTTGCCTCCCGCCTGCCGGAGCCGCGGGACACGGCTGGCACCGGCGCTCCAGTGGCGCTGGGCTGGGATTTCCCTATGCGCCCTGCGAGACCTGAAGCCAGGAGCTCACGCTTGGCTCACCCCATCCTACCTACTCCAGCTGGGCCTGCCGCGGCCACCGTCTCTGCAGGTGTCGATGCCTAGCCCCCCCGGCGCCCTGCCTGTTGGCGATAACCTCTGCAGTTGCACTTGAAGCCAGTCAGCTCTGGCCCTTGCCAACCCCCTTCTTAGCTACCCAGGCAGTGAGGCCCAGGCTGGGGCCAGGGCCGAGGCTGTGCTAATTGGGGGGTGCCCTTGGTGGTGATTTCCATGTTGCAAATTAGAGCCTTATCACAAGAGCTAAATGTGGTAAATTACACGGTAATTAATCTATGAGCAAATTAGTGACTTCGGATGCAATTACCGTATAATCTGCCGAGGCCTGTGACGCAGGGGCCGGGGGCACGGCGCCGCGGCTCCCTGGGCTGTCCCCAGCTGCTGGCTGGACCTGGGCCAGGGCTGCCTGCTCCTCCGGGGGTTTGCAGCCACTGGAGACCTGCGCCGCCGGGGTGAGATGCGCTGCGTGGCTGGGAAACGGCGCCTGCTTTCCAGAGCTTGCATTGGCTTGGAGCTGTGGCTTGCACCAGGCTATGGATGAGCAGCCTGATGCAGCCGGGGTGTGGGTCCCTGGAGAGGCCCCTTGCACCTGGGCAAGGCTGGTCTCTATGGGAGTTGAGGCCCCCAAGGGCCGACCGCCCTGACTCCCCCCGACCCCTGCCCGGGGTGCAGCAGCTGCCGAGGCCCATGTCCCTCCCTTTGCCGGAGAGGGGGCTGAGAGTCAGGACGCACCAGGGGCTGGTGGGCAGAGCAGCCTGATTCTGGCTTCGGTACGTGACCCATCGCTCGAGCCTCCATGCCTCCTCTCTCTGCCGCCTGTATCCTGGGCAGGGGGTGAGAGGCCCCCGAAAGCATGGGGCCTGATGAGCCCCGAGTGCTTTGATGGTGCGGGGAGGGGGCTGGAAGAGCTGGCTCTGCGGCAAGGCAGACGCGTGCACTGATGCCTGTGGTTCCTGCAGTGAAAGGCCCCCTCCATCATCCGCGGGCTCATTACCCTCCCATTACAGCGGCTTCGCATAGCTCATTGGGCGAGGCAGCCTGCGTGCTCTGGCGACTGGCGCTCCTGCAGCACGCTGCAGCCCCCTGCCAGCCTGCCTGCCCCTTGGGGAGCTTGCTGGGGTGGGGGTGAGGCCTGGCACCCCTCCTGCATCCTCTGCCCCATCCCTTGTGAGGCCCACAGTGCTGAGGTCCCTTTGCCCATGTACATCCCCCACGACAGACGTGCTCTTCGCTCCCCGAAGCTCCTTTGGTGTCGGCGCCACTCCCTGTATGTCCAGAGCAGCCTCTGAAAGGGATGGGGCCAGGATCTGGCGTCGGAAAGGCCATGGCCGGCCTGTTTCCTGCACCGCTGTCTCCGGGGAGGAGCGCGAAGGTCTGCCTGCCCCTGCCCCTCCAGGCAGCACCCGGGAAGCGAAGGATGTAGTCTCCAGCCAAGGCTCCCAGGAGGACGAGGAAGTGAAGGCAATTACCGGCACTGGCGCGGGGCCAGGACAGCAGCGCTATTACCCCATGTCTTATGAAAAGTGCCTTGGGATCTTTAACGAGCGTGCAGAGGTCAGGGCCCTGCGTTAAATCTCTCCTGGAAGATAGATCTGCGAGGCAGGAACATCTTTCCTCTTTAAGGCCCTGCTGAGTGAATGAAAAACCCGTGCGCTTCCCCCCCACCCCTCCCCGAGGATTTATGCCCCAAATAAACTCCCAAGAAATAGGCAATAATCGGGCTGATGACAGCACGGGGGATGGCAGGAGCTGTGCGGTGGCTGGCTGGGGGAGGAGGCGCAGGCAGGGCCCAGAGCACAGGGGCACTTGGGGGGACACCCTGCTCCTCACATTGATGGGGGAGCCAGCGGTGGGATCTTCCCCCTCGCTGTGTGCAATCCCTGCCTTCTCCAGGCAGTGTCTGGGAAGGCGTTGCTGGGACCGTCTGCCTCTGCTTGACTAGAGGAGGGTTAGAAAAGGGGCTTGGAAGGGCTAAGGAGGGGACGGAGGCATGAAGGGGGTGGTGGTGATTCCTGCCCATGTCCCTGGATGGAGACTGTGCCCCTCCTGGTTTTGTTACAGATGGGCAGGTGCTGGCTCCATTGGGGGGCGGGAGGTGAAACCTTTGGCCCCCGGCACTGGGATGAATGGTTGTCCCATGCACGGGTGCACAGAGCTGAGAGGGGGCAACCCCCAACTCGTGCGTGTCCCCCTGGGCCTGCAGGGAGCTGGGGTCATGGGCACCAGGGCTTCACAGGGGCAGCGATCTGTCCTGAGCTCCATCATGCAGCATGGGATCCTCGCTCCCTGCCAGATGCAGCAGTCTAAAGGGAAAGTCAGGCCCAGATGGGTTTGAAAGCTGCTCTGCCACAGAATCCATGCGCCCTTGGGCAGATCCCCTGGCTTCTCTGTGCCTCAGTTTCCCCAGTCAATAACATGGGGTCACCTCTCTCGCTGCCATCCCCCAGGAAGGTGTTGTGAGAAGAGAAGCCCCTGGGACGTGGCAAGGTGAATGTGGCTGCAGCTTCCTCCTGAATACCTGCTCATGGGGCACGTGGCCGTGGGGCCCTCTGAGCTCCTCGGAGGCAGGCCCAGAGCAATCCCCGGTCCTGTGGGCCCAGAGGCTTTATTCTCCAACTCGTGTAGCTAGTGTCAGTGCCTGGGATGTCGTGTCAGCCCGGAGCCGGGCGGCTGGCCGTGTGCAGGGCATGGGGGGGGGGGGGGGGTCAGGTCTCTTCCCTTCAGGGGCCGCAGGTCACAAATAGTTAATCAGCTTCAATAAAGGCTTAATCAGTGCTATGGACTGTCCATGTCTGGCCAGCCAAGAGGCTGCTTATAACTCATCATCCTTCCAGGAAGGCGATTACTACCCCTGCTAATGCTCCTAATGGCTCCAGCGATGGGCTTAAAGCTGTCTGGAGCGTGGTATTACCAGCGCCTGGAGCACCTTTATAGCTGCCATGAGTCCCCGTTAACCCTGCATGAGCGGCTGCAAAGGGAAACCCGAGGAAGCAGGAGGAAGACAAGGCCTGTGGTGCAGCTAAACCAGCTCAGTGTCCCCTGGACGCTTGTTTGCTGGACGCCGGCCCTTTTTAAAGCATCCCCTGTTGGGCTCTGTCTTTGGTCTCGGAGCCCAAAGGTCCCGCTAGGAAGTCAGGTGTCAGGGCTCGGGGAAGCCTGGGGGACAGGACATTGGGGGACAGCTGTGTGGCATCCAGCCATGTGAGCCGTCTCTTCCCAACACGTGTCCTTAACCCCCTTAAGCAAAGCAGTGACTTGACTGGCAAAGCGGCAGCCCCCTTCCCCCTGCCCCTGCCTGGGAGCCCAGCGAGGTGCATAACTGGGTTTAATAAACAAGCACTTAGAGCTTAATGGAAGCGCTCCCTTCTGTTCCCATTAGTGCCGGGTCAGTCGAATCCCACTTACAGCTCACGGGGGCCGATCGGGCCTGACGTCGCCCGGGCTCTTTCTTCCTCCTCTTCTCTCCCAAGTTTGCTCTCCAAGTGGGGCATGGAGGGAGAGGCGCAGGGGCAGGGCGGGGGGGTGCTCAGCCCTGGAGCCGCTTGCTAATGGAAGGGAAAGCTCGCTCACCCTGCGTGCTGGCATACCGGGGAGCTGTGTAATGGGGCGGGGGGGGGTTGGCTTAGCAGCACCTCTGGGAACGGCAGGCGAGGAGCTGCGGTTCGGTTAGCTGCGGTGCAATCCAGGCCGAGTTTCTGGAGGCAGGGGTGGAGGGCGCCTTGCTGCACCCCAGACGCATGTCTCCTGCACAGGGCTGATGTAGCTGCTGGGGCTGATTGCAAAAAGCTCAATGGGGGGATGAAGGGGAGTTGAGGAGCTTGTCCCACCACCAAAAAGCATCCAGAGTTAGGAGAGGAAGGATCAGGGAGGGGCTGTCCCGCTTCCAGGCATCGGCCACCTCCCAACTCATTGGGGTCAGGAAGAAACGTGTTAGTGGCATTAAACCCTTCCGGGCTCTGCAGCCGACGTCGGGGGGTGAGCTGGAGGTAGGGATTGGGGGGACGCTGCAGCTGGCACTGTCCAGGGGACTCAGCCTTCGCCTTTGCATGGGTGCTCTCCAAGGAGCATCTCCGTGGGGTGCCGTTGTGCCCCCCCATCCCTCCTGAGGCATTTGTGCCATGGAAGCAAAGCGCCAGGAGTGCCAGACCTTCAAGAGCCACGTGTAAGCAGAGACCCAGCGAGGCCATTCCCACGTCTTCATTACCCAGGTTGCTGCAGGTGCTGGAAGCAAATAGGTGTTAACGAAGACAGATGTAGTGCTGGCGGGGTTGCCGCAGGCGGGCTCCCTGCAGCACGTGGAGGGGGCGGGCCAGGCCCGAGGGGCATGTGGCGCTGAACGTTCCCAGTCTGCGGCGTGGCAGGCGAACGCTGCACCGCTCACCTGTGAAATGCGCCTCCCTGCAAGAGGGAGCCGAGCCGTGCATGCTGCCATCGTGGCTTCCCATCAACTGTGCGTCTGAGCAGCTCCACTTGGTCTTCATCGTTGTTCCCAGTGCCGGGATGCCCATCTCCATGGAGCCGCTCTGGGGAAGGCTCCTTCAGGCACACGGCCTGGGACATGGTGTCTTGAGAAGCAGGCGGTTGTGACTGTGCTGGACCCTGTGGGCTTGGCAGAGCTGTCCTTCCTGTCCCCTCCATGGAGCAGCTGAGTCTATATGTCCCAGCCCCACTAAGGTCTGGTGCTGCCTGCCCTGCCTTCATCCCAGACCAACCTAAACCCCTGGCCTGCATCTCTGGGGCTGCTACTCCCACTGCAAACCTTCCCTCCACTGCTCTCCCAGGCACTGAAAAACACCTGGTAGCCAAGCCTGGCCAGTCAACCCTGGCCCAGCCTGCTTCCAGCTAGGTGGTGACACCGCTTTTCAGCGGGCATCATCTCCCATTGGTATTGAAGCTCATGCAACAGCTTGTGGCTAAGCCCAGACAGCACACGGAGCATGTGGCCTCCCTTGCCTTGCTTAGCTGGGCAGTGCCTGGTTCTGCATCTCCGCCGTGTGCTCAGGGCCAGCTTGCCAGAGAGCAGTGCAGCATGGAGACTACCCCCATCCCTCACTTGCAAAGGGGTAGTGTAGTGCAGCAGTTAAAGCAAAGGGTTGCAAACTAGGACACCTGGGTCCTGTTCCCACCTCTGCTCCATGCCTAGACCTTCCTCTCATGGGGATGGTGCTGCTAATGGCCAAGAAACCATGGAAGCCATTTGAAAGCAGCCCGGCGGTGCTGGGGGAAGGGGACTGTCATGCTATGATCCCCATAACATTAATGGTGTCGCCCCCCTTCCCGGCTAGGGGAAGCATGTGCCTGTTGCCAGTCTGTCGTGGCATGGAGAACCGTGATACTTGGCACTCTGCAAGGTGGGCATGGGCCCAGGCCAAGGCCTGCCCCTCATAGCAACAGCCCAGGGGTCCTTCCTCTCCCACCCTGGGCATATAACAGCCTAATGCCCTGCAGCAGCATCATGCCAAGGGCTTTGCAATGCAGCATCAGGGAGCTCCGACCTGGCACTCTGGAGCCATCAGCTGCCAGCTCTGCTTGTACAAGGGGAGGTACGAATTTGCATGTGTGCATACACATCCTCTGAAGCCTGGCACAGCCCATGGGCTGTTGACTGTAATCAATTTTGCTAATTGATCCCAGCCTCCTTTGGGGCTCGCCGTTGTGTTCCCATACACATGCGGCAGGTGGCTTGCCGTGCTGATTTGCGCCCACCTCCCTTTGTACTAGACGTTCGGGTATAATGCGGTGACTAAATGGTGCGGTATTTGACATGGGGATTGTTGTTGGAGGCGCAGAACCCGCTGCTCGATAACGTTCCCTGCGGATTCGAGAGCGCCGAATGCAGAGCGCGCGTCGTGCCTCTTCCCTGGCGCGCCTGGAATATCACCTGCAAAGTGACACCGGTGGCAGCCTCTTTGATGGAGCCGCTCAGGCCTGGAGGAAGGGGGGAGGCAGGAAAGCAGAAGCAAAATGAAGCACTTTCCTCCCTCCATCTTCTTTAGATCGTCAATGTTTCTCAGGACTTAAAATACCAAGAGTTGCGACTTGCATCTAAAACCAGCTTTTGCTGTTCCTGCGGCAGCGTTTCCTGCTTGAGGACTTCTTGCATAAAGGGATAAAAAGCCGTGCAAAAACAGCCTGGGATTTTCCCTTTCCTCGTTCCTTTTCTAGTAAGTGTTTTGCTGACGGCCATGCTACACCGGCGTCCTTGACTTGCATGCGACTGCTGTAGGTGCAGTGCCACAGGGTGTCCCCAGCTAGCAGGGGTGCTGGAAGCAGCGTGGCTGAGTTAGCCTGGCCTCGCTGGCAGGATACGTTAGCCTGGCGGGGCTCTCTTGGGGTAGCCATGTGGCACTAGCTATCCAGCATTGCCTTGAGGAGTACAGGGGATGTGGGGCTTGTGGAGGCTAGAGACCCCGGTTGCTTCTGCAGCTGGAGCAATGGGGGAGCTGGGCTTGTGGCCTGTGGGGTTTGCAGTGCCTCGCAACCCACCTGCTCCTGTGTGACCCCCGCCCCATCCCGGGTGAATGTGGGTCTTGCACCCACCCCATGGGAGGAAACTTACTGCAGCCTCCTGGCCTGGTGCCTCTGGGAATAGCTCAGGCCTTCAACCCCACAGCTCCTCTGTGCTGTAACGGCGAGCTGAGCAAGGCCTTGTCCAGTGCTGCCTTTTCTTCCAGGCTTCACACGTGCCTAAGCATCTCCCAGCTGACAGCGCCCCAGCATCCGCTCCCAGCCCCGCTTCCCAACAGGTCGCTGTGCCCAGACCACGCTGGCTAATTAACTCCGAACCCCTTCCTTCTGTGCCCCCTTGGCTCCTCCAGCGGGTGTGGAGCTTCCCTCCCCGTGCCCTGCCCACCTCCGCTACTTCCCTGCTCCTCTCGAGGGCCAACGAGCTTTATTACCTATTTAACCGTCAGCCAAACAGATTAGTTCTGGGTCTAATAAGTCAATTAGTGCCTGTTAGATAAATGCCGTAGTCCCGGGATCTCCAGCTGAGGCATTAAAATTCAAAAGGTGTTTAACACCGCTTTCCTCTCCTGTTTGAGCCAAATGAAGTGCACGTGTGAGCTGGGCAGCTGATGGGGAAGTGCATCTCCCCTGACTTTTTCTTTCCCTCTTGCTGTCTCCCCAGCAGAGCAAAGACCAGTCTGTCCGCCCTTCCCGCGGTGCAGGGAGCCCCTTCTGCTTCGCTTTGGCCATTGCAACGGGTGAGAGCCGATGAGGGGCTTGGTTTGGCTGCACCCCATGCATTCAGAGGTGGGGTGATGCTCCTGGTCCCTGCCCTGCCAGGGTAGAGGTTGGTGGCTGGGCTCGGGCCTGGGAGATGCAAGTGCCCCCGATCCCCATTGGTGTCGCTAGGTATTGAGGGAACTCAGGGCTGTGCTGGATGGGAATGGCTCTGGGGGCCTGAATCTCCTGTTCTCCTCCAGTCTCATTCCCCAGGCGGCTTCAGCAGTCCTGGCCTGGGTTCCTGTGGGTGCCTCTTCCCTGCGCTGATCCCCCCAACCTTGGGCAAAGACCTCTCCCCTCTTCTGGAGACCTCTCATCTCTTAAAGAGCCTCTGCCTCTGTCCTGCCGTGGTGGCTGGGGAGGGTCAGGTGGGGCTGCCACCGGAGACCAGGGATGCTCCGGGGTTCAGTATTTCTACGGCTCCTCTGGGACACGGTGTGCCCCGCAGTCCCTTTCCCTGCAGGCTGCCAGCAGCCTCCTCCAGGCACTGGGGACCTGTCCTGTGGGAGAAGCCCTCCAGGAGAGCTTCTCCAGCCCAGAAAAATGAAGCTCCCCAGGCCCCGAACTTCCCCAACAGTCTCCTGCTGAGCAAGTCAATGCCTCTGCAATCATCAGAGAGGCAGTGATGGGGCGCATGCACCAGTCAGCGGCCTTTAATATGCCCCCTGTAGCAAAGACCTGTGTTGCATTGCATTGCATCAATCACAGACGTGCCTAAGAAGCAGGAGGAAACCTGGCCTCAGCTTGCTAGGGGCTGTGCAAACACAGGGTCACAGACCTTCCTTGCTCCAAACTGCTGGTCAGCTGAACAAGCAAAGTAAGTGCAGGTTGTGGCATAGGGGAAAACATGCCAGTGCCACGAACCACGTGATGGCTGCAGCTGTCCTGTCACTTCTACAAGGGTTTTATTTGGGGAGGGGGTCAGAGCTGGTTGAGAAGGGAAGAGCTAAATATGGTAACCACAGCAGTCAGTACCTCTGAATACTGCATTTGCTCACCTACAACACCCCCTGAATGAGATGCACACCTTGTTTTTGAAAGGCCGAATGAAGGGAAAAAAAGATTGTTCCTCGAAAATACTGGCAAGGAGCCTGAAGTAACTATGTAAGAGCAGCTGGGGAGCCCAGCCAGCTCCTGGGAAGCACATGCAGTCTTAGTTTTGCTTTCCCAAACAGCAGGCACCCTATTTTCCTTGTTTATAACGCGCCCTCCAATTTCCAGCCGCTTTTTGTGGGGGGAGAAAGCTGTGCGTGGTATGTCAGAAAATACGGTACGCGCCTTGCAGCAGCTGTGGCTGTCCACGTACTTTCACATGTCGCCTGTAGCATGGGCCTACGACTGCACCAGCCAGGCCATGTGAACTACATAGACTTCCACTTCCCTGTAATTAATATCCGCCAAAGCGGCAACAGCAGAGTGGCAGATTTAATTTACTCTTGGCATCTCGGAAGCAGCTGAGCCCTGGAAAAAAAATTGCAGTCATGATTCATTGGCCCTGCAAGTTAGCTCGATGGCAGATCTCCAATAAACTAACCTTGATCTCCCTTCCCATCCCGCGTGTCTCGGCTGTTCATTATGTCACACCAGCCACCGGCTTCGGAGTGGCTCATCCGGAGAGCAGAGGCAGCTCCCCGCCAGCTGAGCTGCAGCTTGCAAACAAGCTCCCCTTCTCTCTGTCTCGGAAAGCAGTGCTCTGCTTACGCTGCAGGGCAAGTATCTGCTGAGGACTTCGAAATGAAAGCTAGTGCCCTGGAAGGATCTGGGGGAACCGTCACTCAGCTGGAAAGGGTGTCAGGAAGTCATCGGTGACAGGCCAGCCTTGGCAACGTTAGAAAGTTCAGGATTTTCAATTTGCTGCAGGCCGGGGCGTGCGATCTCATCCCAATATTGATGGAGCTGGGATAATAGCGTCGAGCTGCGCCTGGCAGTTCAAACACAGCCCGAGATGGCTTCATTATCTGAGCCCGACACTGCACCGTGTCAAAGCATTTGAAGCGTCAGCCAGCCTTTTACTAGCTCTGCCCGCCCCGCCGGTGTTTGTAGAGAGGATGCATGGGTTTTCCAAGTGCCGAAACGCTGAGGCAGCTGCTAGGGGTGGTGGGTGTGCACGCGTGGAGCTGGCGGGGGTCTTTTAAACAGGGATGAGGAATACCGTATCTTCCCGCATATGACATGCCATGAAATAAGATGCGCACCTTGTTTTGGAAAGGCCGTAAGTAACTGAGTAGCAGCACCTGCAGAGTGGCCTCTGCTCATTGCTCTGCTCCTGGGTAGCAGAGAGTTACCAGCAGAACTTTGAATGGCAGTAGTTGCCATTACCATACTTCCTTGTATATAATGCGCACCCCAATCTCCAGCAGCTGGTTTTTGGGGGGAAGGGTATGTGTTGCATGCAAGAGAGTATGGTAGCCCTTTGTTCAAAAGGACAGGGCCCCAGTTTGGATGGCGAATCTGATCTGAAGCACTGAAACGGCATGAGGGAAACGGAATAATGCCAAGCGAAGCCAACCTGCCCTTCCATTTCAGAGGCAGGACTAATCAGTGGGCTTGGTTACCGCCAATGAAATGAAGGCTGAGGAAGAAAAGGCAGGTAGTAGTTGCTTCTTGGTGCCTCAGTTTCCCTGTCTCCTTTTGCAAAGTGCTTTGAGATCAGCTGATGAAATGCACTATGGCGTCAGTGCTTTGAGGATTTACTGGTGTTGGAAGTGCAAAGCCTTATTAAAAGCCCCCTTCTTCCTCCTGTAGCTCTGGAGAAGCTGGCGGTGAAGGCCTTTGAAAGCCTCATCTCGTTCCCTCTCCCCCTGTCCTGCTGTCAGGCTAAATATTCATACACGTCTCTCGGTAGAGGGAGCAGTTTCCTGATTTCCCAGCCCTGACCTTTTTATCTGCATGAATCAAGGGCTATCAAATATGCCAAGCTGAGTTCTCTGAGGGTTATCCCAGCTCCCCGGTCTGCCGTGGTTAAATGCTGCAGCTGGCCTGGGATATCAGGCGCTGGGACCATTTTGGGGCTTTTTATATGGAAGATTTCCTTTGGTGAATTTTTAAAGCAACTTAGCAATTAGTGTGTGGTTTTTTTCCCCCTCTCCCCTGGGTGTTTCTTTTTCCTCTCCTCTGTTCTGCGTCACCCCTTTGCTGCTATTTTAGCATTTGATTTTGAATAGATGAATGATTTTGAATAGATGCTGCTTTTTTAGCCTCTGAAGTCCTGGGAAGCCAATAGACACACTGACAGGCTTGCACTGGCTTTCGTGGGTTTTGCACTGGGCCCTTCTGGCTGGAGGATGAGGTCCAGCAGGGCCTGTCCATGTTTTTTAGGCAGGTGACTAAACACCTTAAAGGATTTCAGCATTGATTTGGCTCACTGGGGCAGAAACATGGCATTGGCTGTTCCAACCATGCTTTGGCAGAGGCAAAAATGGCTTTTGTGGGGATTTGCATTGTTGTCTCTGGGTTTCAGAAAGGGGGTGTGGTTTGCATTGGTTGCAGTGGGTGTGATGAATGATGATGAGATTTAAAATGCTCTTGGGTGGTGGAGGAAGCCAGGCAGGTGTGCACTGGTTGGGTGCCTGCACCCCTAGGAGCAGCGGTGATGGACCTTGTGTCCTGCTGCACTTCTCTATAGCATCTCTTCCCTGCCTGTGCATGGCCAGTCACTTCCAGAGACTGAGCAGACCTGGCTGCACTGGGGTTGCAGAGTCTTTTTGCCTTTTCTGTGTCACTGGAAGCACCCGGGTGACCCAGGCAGTTGCAGGCCCCCACCCACTTTGGCACTTGGTCCCCCTCTGTGCTTGGAGCCATGCATGGCCAGGAACACGCAGATGAAAGAAGACGATGAAGGGACCCCTCTGATTTTCACATCTTCCTGGAGATCGAGGAGGTGCCCGCGATGGAGCCCTGCCAGGGCTCTGGGGCAGGGGCAGCAAGCAGCAGTCTGGGGGTGAAGGGGCTAGGTCTGGGCTCTCTCAATCTGCTGTGTGCCTGGCATGCGGGTCCTCTCTGGTGAGGGGAGCTGATGGCAGCAGAGGGCACGGTGCCAGCTTGCGGAAGGCCACCACTTAGCCTGGCAGTGAGGCATTGGTGCAGGACTTAACTGAGCTGCAGGCATCAGCCTCCTCCATGGCAGCAACCTGGCTGTGCCCACTGGGCAAGTGGCCCGAACTCTCCCACAGAGCGGATGCGAGATGGCAGGGACAGATGCCGACAGAGGGCAGGTTGTACCTTAAGGTGATGGGTGTGGGCGAGGGCTCTGTGTTTCATGGATCCAAGGAAGGCCCTTCACAGCAGGGTGGGCAAAGCAGCGTGATGGGTCTGAGCACCAGCAAAGTGGCTGCAGGGGGCAAGCTAATGTGCGTAGCAACAGGAGCAGATCGATGGGCTGTGGGGAGACCCAGAGGGTAGGGGACCTGCTCCACTGATGCCTTTCCCTGCCAGGTCCTGCAACGAACTCCCCCCATCCTCTGCGCCCTGGCAGTGCCAGCAATCCAGAGAGCACCTGTGGGTCCCACTTTCTGCTCGCTGTGGCTGCGACCCTGGCCCAGGGCAGCCCAGGCCCTCTGCTGCTTCCCCCCTTAGCCAGGTGCCGCCGCGCCTGTAATAGCTGCGCCATTGACGCTTGTCCAGTCCAACCAGGAGCAGCTGCTCTTTAGCAGCCCTGCCACTCACAATCACATCAGCCGGTGCGGCTCCAGCTGGCTGGATCTGAGGCGGGGCAGAGCCCCTCTGCCCAGCCCTGCGCTCGGTTCCTGCTCGCTTGCTGTCCGATGGACAGGCTTGCGCGGGGAGCAAGCAGCCCCAACCCAGGCCTGGGAGCTCCGGCAGATCTTCCATTTACCCTGTAGCCATGCTCTTTCTCTTCCTTTCCACCCTCCTCCTCCTCCTCCTTGCAGAGCAGCAGGTGTTGGCTGCAATGGTGTTTGCCAGGTCTTCCAACCTCCAGCTCCTGGAGTCCTGGGATTAGGGGAAACGTCAGCTCGGTCCCTGTTCCTCTGATTCAAGTGCCACCCACCTTGACAAATGGACAAGAACCAGGTGGTCCCAAACCTTCCCATGGGTCTTTGGGGCCTAGTTCTCTTGGGATCATTAGTGCAGAGCTGGATCCAGCCCAGTTCATAGGGAACCAGATTGCAGATTACCCCGTAGCATCTGGGGGCTGGGGGATTTGGGTTCAGCCTGCTGTCACAATAGGGAGCCAGATTTCCCCCACCCCCCTTCTCCCATAATTGGGTCCAGACTCTCTCTTTGCTGGGTACCAGAGCCTGGCTGCAGCTCACCATTCAACCCAAATGCCTGGCCAGCGCCTACAATCCCCTCTCCCATCTGCCTTCTGCAACGAGGACGGGTCACACAGGGATCTCAGCCTGTTTCCCAAGTGAAGCAGGTTCAGCCTTGTCTGGTGTTTGCATGGGAGACCCCTCAGAGGCCCACGGGCCTAGAGACGTGGCATGGGTAATTTGGCCATGTGCGATACCTTTGCATGCTCTAAGCCCTCAGGCAGGCTGGACGCCTTGATCTTGATGTTTAGGTTGCACCTCCCTTTCCTTTCCAACTTTGTTCATGGCAGGGGAGAGCAGTTGGGGTTGGTTAAGAGCCTTTCAGGTCCAGTTAGCATCTGACGCTGGTTGGCTGCAGTGGAAATGAACAGCTGACAGCCGGTCGATGGCTGTGGGAAAGGAGTCTGCCCATAAAGCACCCTTGCGACTGGCACCCTGACAGCTGCACCAGCTTGCCCTGGCTTAACTGTGGCAGGTAATGAAGCCCAGTATCGTGGCACATTGGACACCGCCTGCTCCCAGCCAGGGGAACATGTCTCCCTGCTCCCCGTGCCAACCATTACTCTCCCCAGCTTTCCCCTCAACTGGAGCTTCCTGGAGTCTGAGCCGAAAAGGCCCCATTTTTGTGGCACCTGGGTGCTTTGCCTGGTGTATTTTCAAGGAAGGCCTCTCTCTCTCGCAGGGGAAGGAGCCGTGTGGGCAGAGGGAGCCGGGCAGCGCTCCATGTTTGCAGAAGCTGCGACTTTCCCCATGCAAATATTTAGCCCAGTTTTCTGCAGGCGAGGGAGGAGCAGCTGGGTCCCGGGGGCCGTGCCGGCGTGAGTTGTCTATCGCACCCAGGATGCCCAGTTCAGCCAAGTGCTGGCGAGTGGATGGCACTGAGAAGGGACTAACCTTCCCCTAGCACCTGCCTGCCGTCTGGGGTGACAGCTGGAGGGATGTTCAAGCCCCCCTTGCCATCCAGCTCCTGACCCATGTGTCTGGCAGGAACATGAGCTGGGCATACCCCCCTGTGCTGCAACCCTGCCTCTGGGAGACTTTTCCCAGCCTCTCCAGACTGGATGAAGGCTCGCGGATGTCAGTGGGCTCTGGGCTGGGCCCCCAGACTCCCAAAAGCAAAGGGACAGGCGGTATCATCACTGGGTCTGAGACATGAAGCAGTCGGACATATAGAGCTAAAGCTTAAACTGAATATAATCGCAGCTTAAATTGCTCTTCAGCTCCAGAACCCACTACCTCTTCCTACAATCCTGTCCCAATGGCCAATAATGGCCATGGTCACAATGTCCCTTGACTGTGCTCCTAGCCTGGGACTCATGAGACCTTGGTTCAGTCCCACCCTCTGCTCCAGTCGCGTAGTGTCTCACACACCAATGCAGGGGTGAAGGGCCTGACCACAGCCCTGGGAGGCAGCGAGGGTGACCTGGGGGCTCGTCTGGGACATTTCCTGGCAGTATCTTCCCCTGGAGCATGCCGGTGCAGTGAAAAGGCAGCGCTTTTGTGGGGATGAATCCATTCCTGCCAGGTCTTGGTGAGACACGGCGAGGGAAATGTTTCCATCTGATAAGGTCAAGGCGCTTTGTTTTGATGGAGATTCTCATTGCCCCGTGTCACACCTTTTATAGGAGCTGAAATGTTTCATCAAAACACTGTCAGGAGAAGCACCGCGATAAGCCTGACTCGGATAATCCTTGAATTCAAAGCACTTGGGGACCTTTTGCTGGCAACTTGGACCCTTTGTTCTGCTCCAGGTGGAAGGAGAGCAGACAGGCAGGAATCCCCCTTGGTTCCAGGTTTCAACCAGCTCGGCTAAGTACTTTAGACTGAGAGGCCTGCAAGCACCTAACACTCCTGGGTTTCAATAGGAGTCAGGTGCCTAACCCCCTTGGGTTGGCTATACAATGATGCTGGGGCCATGTCACTGCCTGTGCACCAAGATCCTCCTCATTGAGGGCTCCCTCCATAGCCCAGGCCCACCATCATCTCTGCAGCCCATCATTGAGGGTTCAGAGGGAAAGCACCTTATGCCTTGGGCTGGCATTTCCATCCTCACAGGAGCTGTGCAAAGCCCTTCTTTGTCCCCTTTGCGGCTTGCTTTGGGTGTTGCTTCTGTGGCCAGAAAAGCTATAAATGCACGATGCTCCCTAATGTAGAGGAAGCTGGTAATTGGGAGATGGTCCCTCAGTTAAGGAGCTGCTGGTCTGTTCGAGCCAGGCAGGGCCTGTAGAGGTTGCATGCTGCTCCACAATTAACGTTCGTTCTTCTCATTCATGTGTGGGGGGGTTTATTGAACCCGGCGACCGCTCGGCACCCCGCTTTCCACTTAGGAGAGGGTGCTCTCCGCTCTGTAGCCAAAGGAGCCCTAGGGAAGGCACGCAGATGGCCACGTGGTGGAGCATGCCTCGTGTTGGCAGCCTGTTCTGCCCCAGCTGTGCTGCTTAGTGGTTGGAGCCAGGACCAGGACTCCTGGGTTCACCAGGCCTGGCCACTGCCAGAGCGGACAAGCTGCTGTTTCTCTCCATGCTGCATTTTGCAGCTGCCAGTGGGCCCACTTGTGATCTGTCTGATGCTTTGTCCATTGACCTCTCACTGGGCTTGCAGAGCCAGCCACCTGCCCCTTCGTGCCCCTTACCTGAGTGACCCCAGGCGAGGAGAAGCCGCTTTCCCTTCCCTGGGGAGGACTGGAGCAGCGCAGCCAAGCCCCAGCTGGGCCTGTTTCCACTATGGCTGTCAGCAGTTTCCCTCATTAATTAGGCTCCTGTCAGTGTGAAGGAAAGGCAGCTGCCTTCTCCCAGCCTGGTGCGACATGTGGAAGGGAAGGCGATGTGTCAAATCTGATAAATCCTCCTCCGGCCGCTGACAGGTCCCTACCGGCGCGGTTGTCAGGGTGGACGAGGATGACTTCATCGGGTGGCTGTGTTGGTGTTGTGGGGTTCAGGGGGTGCATGGCTTTACCAGCAGTGTTTGGGGTCCCCCGGGCCCCACAAACCCCCAGAGGATGCTGTGATCCAGGCTGCCGACCCTGCATCTGATGCTCTTCTCATCCCTTCTGGCCCGAGGTCCCTGCCGCATCGGTGTCACTAGGACACGGCTCGGGGATTGCTCTGGGCAGCGTCTTCAGAGAGGCCAGGCTCAGGTGTCTTGGCGGGTGCTGCAGGTCGATTAAAATGGGGCCTCTCCATTCCAGCAGCTCTTGCATCGAGGGGAGTTGTCCTTTCTCTGGGTGGTCCACCTCCTAGTTGAGTAGAGCAAGTCTTCTGCGTGGCTGGTCAAAAACCTTCATCTGGGGCCCTTCACAGCCTTTCTGGTTCACCCTCCTTGGGCTCCTGTGCTGTGTACCAACCCCAGGAGCGTCTCAGCTGCACAGCAAGCAACCCGTGCCAGGTTGGGGCACGTAATGCTGCGCTGTTGTGAGCGGCAGCCAGTCCACGGGGCCCGCGATGAATCCAGCGCCCGCCCTGCTGGGCAGAGCTGGCTGGTTTGGAGGGCCAGGCAGGGAGGAGAGATGGCAAGGGGCCTGCGTTGGAGAGTGGGGTTGTCCTGCCTCCTTTGAAACAGCAGTAGTGGTGCCTTTAGCTTGTCAGCGAGCGTTAGCCCGTCCTTTGTGAATGGCCTGCCTTCTTCTCTCATCTGCTGGCACCCTGGATTTGTTACTGCCAGCGAGTGACATTTCCAAATGCCCCCCCAGACCCTCTCCTGTCTTCATCAAGCAGCTGCAATGACCTCCCTCTATTCTCCTTACCCCTTTGTAGATGGATGCGGTCCAAGAGGGCGTTCACAGGAGCTGGCCTGGCACCATGGAACGGCCTGAGAGGTTTGCCATTAATTGCAAGCGCTCAATTGCAAGCCTCAAATGCCTCTACACAAACGCCTGTAGTATGGGGAACAAGCAGGAGGAACTCACCCTCCTGCTAGCCGACACCAACCCGGACATAGTGGGGCTCACTGAAATGTGGTGGGACCCAATGCACGACTGGGTGGTGAACGTCAAGGGCTATCGGCTGTGCAGGAGGGACAGGACGGGGAGGAAAGGCGGGGGGTGGCGCTCTACATTAAGGAGGAATACACATCCTCACCAGGTAGCACAGAGTCAGAGGAGGGGCACATGGAAGTGCTCGGGGTTAGGATACAAGGCAGTCGAGGGGAAAGAGACTTAACGGTGGGGGTCTGCTACAGACCTCCCTACCACAGGGAAGAGCTAGACCAGGAAGTCTTCAGTCAGCTCACGGACGTCGTTAGATCAAAGGATGTGGTCATCATGGGGGACCTGAACTTTCCAGACATCTGCTGGGAAGAGCAGTCAGCCAGGTCTGACCGCTCACGTAGGTCCCTAGCCCAAATGCAGGACCTCCGTCTAACCCAGGAGGTGCACAGCCCCACCGGGGGGACGCCTTGTTGGACCTGGTGCTGGCCACGGGCGAAGACCTGGTGAGGGGGCTGCGGGTGCTCGACCACCTGGGCGACAGCGATCATCGCCTGCTGGGAGTCACCGTCCAGCGCAAGGTGGCAAAGGCTGCAGCAAGGCAGCCGCCCTGGATTTCAGGAGGGCGGATTTCAATGAGCTAAGGAGGAGGGGAGGGGAGGGGAGCCAGGTGTCCAAGAAGAGTGATCGCTCCCTTCCAACCCTACTGACTATGAAACTATGAAACTATTAGCAGGTAGGCTCCCTCCATAGGCATGGGAGGGTGCCGTGGCTGTAGCTTTCCTAGCCTGTCACCTGGCAAGAGCCAGCCAGGAGCTTGTGCAGCTCAATAACCAGTGCATTTCAGCTCCAGTATGCGTGTCCCTTTGCTCCCAGCCTGCCCTGCACAGCTCTGCAGCACGGAGCAGCCCAGGTTCAGGAGGATTGGGTGTGGGGAGTCCCACGTTGGCAGGGCTGGCAGGGGGTGCTGTGGATCAGGCACGTGGGCAGAGCTGTGCACGGGAGCTGCGTGCAGTGCTCCCCAGCACTGCTATGGAGTACAGTGTCCCCAGAGCTGGGGAAGGGGGTGGAGAGGGTTGCATGGTGCTCTTGAAGGACCTGGCATCCATGCCCAGGTGCAGGAGAGGAGTGCAGAGGGGAGGCAAGGACACTGCATTGGCACACGGAGAGCAAAGGCGGCTGGGCAGGCGGGTGCCCCATGAATATTTAAGGACCCCAGATGAGCTGCAGCCACTTGCTTCAATCACTTATGATAATGCACATTGGAAAATGCGCTGGCTGTAAATTATGCCAACGCCTTGGCAGGCTGCACCCATGCTGCGCAGCCTGCATTGAGACCACGTTAACCCTTCGGGGGGGCTTCTCTGCTTTCCCAGCACGAGGCAGGGGCTCAGAGGTGGGAGTCTCTAGGCCATGCTAAGCCCAGCTCCGACGTGCCCGGGATGCAAGCTGGAAGGTGGGTGGGGAGGGAGAGAGCAGACCTGGCCCAGGCCCCCTGATGCTGCTCCCATCCCAGGCTGGAGCCCCCAGTGCACAACCCATCACCCCGCTCAGGTGGGGATGGGGGTCAGACTGTTCAGGCATTGGGGCTGGGATCGGGGGGGGGCTACGGGCTTGGCTCCCTTCCCTCCAGCTCCATGCCTGAATGGTCTGACCCTCGTCCCCGCAAGGGGTCTTGCATGGGCAGCTCTGCCCTGGACTGGGAGCAGTATTGCTCAGCCAGGACACTCGCTCTTTGGGCAGGGGCTTGCTGGTGCCCTGATGTCTTTCGTCTCCCCACAACCTCCACCCCACAACATCACCCCAGGCCTAGGAGCGAAGGCCAGGCGTCAGAGGGCCTGGGTAAGCTCTGCTGTCTCCCTCCTCAGCCCCGGCTCCACCTTGCAACCTCCCTGCTTGGTCCCCACAATATAAATCAATGAGCAGCTGGCACCCTCTAGCGGTCCTGCCTGGAGAATGGGTGCAGCCGGCTCCAGGTGTGTGCTGGGCTACGGCTGCCTGGACAGCGGGGTCCCGCCTGCAGGGAATCTGGGGACAGGACAAGCCCCTAGGGCCCAGCCTTTACACTTTGTCCAAGAAGAACAATTCAGGACGAAGTGGGAGTGCTGTGGGCAGCAGCTGACCCCAGGCCCAGCCTGGCTCCCATGGGGTTAGCAGTGCTAGGAGGCAGCCTGGGCCAGGTCTGGCTGGGCCCAGGGGGAGCATCACCCTGGTGCAACCCCCGTGTGAGGTGTTTTCATGTTTCACAAGTGCCCGTGCAAGCACAGCGCAGCTCATGAGAACGGGAGCAGGAAGTGGCAGTGTCAGGGCTGGGTGGAGGCTGCGAGGTGGCTGCCCCAGGTGGCTCCTTTTGGATGCTGGGGGCAGAGCAGGACGCTGCTGCCTGCAGGGGTCATGAAGCAGCTCCTGTGGCTGCAGCCTCTTGCTGCATCAGAGCCTCTTCGTGAGCATCCCGCACTCCCAGTCTCCCCAGGGGGGCAGGAAAGCCCTATCCTACAGGCATCGGGGCAGGGAATGGATCATTTCCCCCTCCTCCGCCACTGGGGCTCGGTGGTGCTCCGGTGAACACCCCTGCCTGAACCCAGTGGGGACTGATTCTCCCTGGCTTGGGCACACCGTGGGTCCCCGTGTGTCCTAGGACCCAGGCGTCCCAGCCCGCTGCCCTGCTCCACCTGCCACGCTTCCCTTGCCCCCGGGGCAGCTCCACGGACTGCTGTGGGACCGTGCGGGGATCCCCTGCCTTCGTGCTGGGTGCTGTGGGCTGCAGCCGGCCTGCTCCCCTGGGGACGGATGGGAGGGGCTGGCACTGCCCCCCTGAGTTAGGTTGCAGGGGGCAGCAGGCATGGCAGGCCCCGAGGCACATGGGGTGGTTGCTAGAGACAATAGAAACTGCTCCCCTGGCATCTGGAAGTGCCAAGAGCTCCCTCCTCCTTCCACTGCATTGACCCTGCAGGGCTGTAGGAGGGTGGGTAAAGCCTGGACGTCTGGACACCCTCTTCCTGGGCTGTGGAGGGGCCTCATCCAGCCTGCCCCTTCGGGGTGGCAGGTTCAAATCCCCTGAAATGTCTCCTGTGCCCCCACACTGGCCCTTTAAGAGGGTAATTGCATAACAGCGTCCTTCCCGGCATCATCTGGTTTGGGTTTCGGGGACTCAACCAAGGGCTTGGAGCAGATAAATGGCTGGAACAAGGCTGCGGTCTAATGGGAGCATCCTGGGAGGGGCCGGCTGGGGCTGGGGGTGTGGATGGGGGAAGGACCTGGGCTGCCTCAGCTGTTGGGGGGG
>NW_017729015.1:14184962-14188494 GCF_001723915.1 Gavialis gangeticus | reverse complement strand
CAGGGGGTGTGGATGGGGGAAGGACCTGGTCTGCCTCAGCTATTGGTGGGGGCTTTGGGGCCCAGCTCTGCTGCTCTCACCAGTTTCCCTCCCCACACAAAGGCCTCTGATGCATCCCAGGCCTGGCTGGGCACGGGTCAGTTGTGCCGAGGTGACTTGTTTGCACCCTGCCGGCCAGGCTGCCTGGGCACCAGGACCCCTGGGCTCTTTGTTCACCCACCTGCCCCAGAATAGACCCTAATTGCCCCCCCTTGAGGATTTTCCCCCTCCCACACCTTCCTGGGTGGCCCCAGGGGTGAATGTCACCCTGCAGCTGCTCCCAGTGCCTCTGTGCCACCAGCTGCAGTCCCACACTGTCCTGGCCCATTCCCTCCCTCTACTACAGGCTTGGGTCGAGCACCCACCTCCAGGGAGCACTGATCCGATGCAGACAAGCATGAGGGGAAAACGCCGAGCGCAGAGCTGAGATCCTCCTGCTGCACAGCTGCAGCCCCCTTTTTTGGCTCTGGGGTGCAAGGAGAATCACCATCTGCATTATGGGGCTTAGGACATGTCATAGCCGTTACTCAATACCATGCTTGAGTGTTGCCAGTTCAGTGTGTGATGAAGCTTGCGGGGTGGGGAACACTGTGCCATCCACCCCATTATGGCAGTAAAAGTGGCACCCACGGAGCATCAGCCATGGGCCCATCTATCCTGGTGTCCTGGGCTGGTCCATCCCCTGCCCCTCTTTCCTTACAGCTGGAAGAAGGATTTGCATGGCAGGGATATGAGGGAGGAGAGGTGTCTGGGAGACTGGCTGTGTCAGGTGTGGGGGGGGTCCACACGTGCATGCGTGTTGGGGGCACACTGCACTGTTTGCTGTCCCTGGCAGCTGCAGGGAGAGGGGCTGGAGAGGTGCCCATGGACAGACCACCCCCTCCCAGCAAGGGCACCCAGCATGGCCTGGCTGCCTCAAGGAAGGGCATCTTTTGGCTGCTTTTGGGGGGGTCCCAGCTTCACCCCAAACCCCCACTGCTTCCCTTTTTTTCTACTTGCTCCATGGTTGCTCCTGGATCTCATGGGTCACTGCTCTCCAAGGGTCCCTGTGATACGGAGATCCCCCCATACCTCCCCCCGGGTCCCTAGGATTCAGGGAGCAGGGCAGCCCCTGGCGCTGCACTTGCTGTTGTTGGGCTCGGGTTAACTCTCTCCAAAGCATCCATTTGCAGGGCTTCATGGCACTGGAGTACATCGTGAGATGGCGAGAGGCAGCAGAAAGATTTCCTGGGGCATCTGCTGGTGATTAATGGCTTTTATTTCCTTGCAGAGGTGCCATCTTTAGGGCAGGACAGAGCCCGTGCAGAGAAGTCTGGGCACTTGGAGCCCCTTCCTCACTCAGAGAGGGGACGGGTGGGCTGACAGTGAGAGCAGGGGGATCCCACTCAAGGCAAGGAGGGTGCAGGGGATGTTTTAGGACAAGGTGATGGGTAGCAGTGCCCTCAGGGCAAGGGTTGGCCCATGGGTGTGGGCTTTTTCCCCAGCCCCTTTTGCACCTGGCCTGCTCTGGGCACCTTGGAGCATGTTGCTGGCCAGGCTGGAGAATGTGTGTGCACACGTATTTGTGTGCATACGTACATGCGCGCATGCACTTGTGAGCTGAGGCTGCAGGGAGGGGGGTGTGGGTATAGTGTGCCCCAGAGCAGCTGTGTGCCGAAGGGGCATGGATCTGTGTAAATGCACACATACGAATGGATCAGAAACCCCAGGGGACCAGTTTCCGCACAGCAGCTCTGGTGCAGTGAAGCCACAGGCAAAATTGCCTGTTTTTTAAAATTTCGCTGTGATTTTTCTCAGCCATTTCTGTCCTAAACACAGTGGTCTGCCCAGAGCACGGCCTGCCCCATCGGCACAGCCAGGACGCGGCCATGTGGGGGTCGAAAGGACGTGTCCTTGTCATTTGCTTTTCATCAGACGTGTTAAAATCGGGGAAAGGTGATGTTCAGCATCAGTCCAAATGAAATGCTGCCCTTGTTCTGGAATGAACGGTGGGCTGGAGGGTGGGGATGGGAGACCTTTGCTTTCACTGGGAGCACTGGTGTTTCTGGGCCATGCTCATATCCAGAATGAAGGTGGGCAGCAAGCCCTCAAAACCCCTTCGCAAACTGGGGTTTTCATCTTGGCATGTGAGTTCAGGTGTGTATGTGGTGGGGAGGGGAGGTGAATGCTGGGGGTGGGGGGTACATATGCTGGGTATAAGTGTGCGTGTGTGTGTGAATGCTGGAGTATGTGCATGTGCTGGGTATAAGTGTGCGTGTGCAAGAGAGAATGCGGGGGGTATGTGCATGTGTTGAGTATAAGAGTGTGTGTGGGGTGTGTGTGAATGCTGGGGGTGCGTGTGGGTGCTCTGTGTGTGCATGTGCTGGGTGTATGCGTACGTGTGTGAGATCCTGGGTCATGACCTAAGTGAGAGAGGGCAAGGGGCGCGGTGAGAGTGAGTATATGCGATATGTAGGCAGAAGTGCCTTTGTGTGCCCGTGCGCGCGTACCAGCCTGAGAGATCGTGTTGGGTTCACACACGGGCACCTTGGTGTGATTATGTGGGGGGACCCTGGTGTGTGTGAGCAAGAGGGAGATTGTGGGTATGTGTGTGTGAGCTGGGCAGTGGGGTTCCCCCAGCCTCCCATCTCCTGGCTCCTCCTCCCCCAGTTTTGCTGCTGCTCTCACTCGCTTCCATCTCCTCCTCCGCAGCCGTTCCTAATTACGTGCAAGTGAGCACGGCCTCTTGGATCCAGATGGCCCATCAACCCCAGAGCCGGCCCGGGTCTCCGCAGCAGTCAAATGGAGACGGTTCCCGGCACGGCTGGGGCGAACGGACGTCAAGGGCCGAAGCCGGGCATCGCACGTGTGCAATCTGGAAGGCTGGGCTCCGGTTCGGGAGCAAAAGCACGCCGACCTCTTCACTTCTGTGCAGAGTCATCGAGGAGGAGGTGGCAGGGGTCATTGTCTCCTCTCTCTGATTTCCTCTCCCTTGTCGTTACATGTGCGTAGTGCCTGCGGGCCCCGGCGGAGGTCATAGCTGTGCTGCACCGGGCGCTGTACGTACCTGATGAGATGGCCCCTGCCCCCAAGGGCTGACAGGTGAGGCAGGGAAGAGGCAGGAGAAACAATAACCTGAATTATACAGGTGAGGAGCTGGGCCCAGAGAAACGAAGTCAGAGAGGGCCACAAATTAGCTTTGCACCCCCCCAAGTGCCGCTCTGATCCCTTTTCCTTACTGAGTCTGCTGTTCTGTTCTCTGCACTGTGCTTCCTGCCTGATTTTTTTTTTTTTTTTACTTTCCTGTCTGCTCCCTGCCCTGTCTACTGCTCTTCTATCTGCTCCCTGTCCTATCTGCTGCCCTGCTGTCTGCTCCCTGGCCTGTGCTTCCTGCCTGAACTGCTGCACACCACACACACCGGCTGCCCATGCTGCTTGTGGCATGTGTGCTGCAGGTCGGCCCTCCATGGGCTATGTGACGTGTGCAGGGCTCATGGGGATGCCGTGGGGGAGC
>NW_017729015.1:14174369-14179962 GCF_001723915.1 Gavialis gangeticus | reverse complement strand
CACACACACTGGCTGCCCATGCTGCTTGTGGCATGTGTGCTGCAGGTCGGCCCTCCATGGGCTATGTGACGTGTGCAGGGCTCATGGGGATGCCGTGGGGGAGCTGGGAGCACGTGCTAGTCTTCTGCAGTTTGAAGGTGCTGCAGCACCAGTCTGTTACTGGGGTGGGTTGGCAGAGGCATGGAGGGGTTGTACTTCAGCTCCAAGGGCACAGGTTTGAGCCTTGCTCTGGACTCATGCCGACGACTGTTCCCAGCTGTCAAGGGGCACTGGTTCATTGCAGATGTGCATGATACTGCCCACATCCTTCCCTTGCGTGCTGCCTTCACCGTGCCTGCCTGAGGGCCTGCTTGGCAGGAGAGAGCTGTGACCTTGACTGTCCAAGGGAACCACTACCTCGTATGTCATGCTTTTTGCTGGTGCCCCTGGTCATACCCGGCTACTGCTAAGCAGAAGGCCTTTCCCAAAGCTGTCACTGGGGAGAAGCTGGGAAGCATCTGATCATCTCCCAGTTGGGAAATGGGGGTGTATTCCCAGCCCTGCTATTGTAGTCTATCTCCTATAGTGCAATCAAGGGGGCTGGCTTGATCACTGGCTGGATAGAATAGGAGCCATCAGGGTGTGGGGTAGACTAATAGTTTGCCAGATAGTGCTGGCTTTCAACCAGAGCCGTTCTGGGGCACGTTAGACAGGTACCAACAGAGCCGCTTGTTGGGGAAAGGGCTTTGAAGGCGCCGCAGCCGCCTCCATCCGGCCAGGGCTCTTCGTGGGTAACCGAATCGATGTGGAAAGCTCTCTCGAGGTGCCCGGCTGGGCTGCTCTGCATCCTAGCCTGAGAGATGGGCAGCTGCCTACAGGCCCACTGCAAAGGGATCTTTATACTGGACAGCCCAGCCAGTGCATGCTGAAGGTGCCCCTTGCACACAAGACAGATGTGGCAGCTGCTTGAGGCTGACGGTGCCGTATGCCCGTGGGGGCAGGGAAGGGGGCTTGGCATGGCAGGGAGCACATCTTGGCAGGGGCCCTGCCACTGTGTGGGCGGCAACAACAGGTCGGCGCTCAAGGAGGAAGGATGGGACATTGGTCCTGCTCCGAGGCCACCTTGCTGGGTGACTTTGGGGCTGTCTCCATGCCTCCTTGGCCTCCTTGCTCCCTGCCCACATTTGGATTGCAAGCTCTTTGCAGCAGGGGCTCTCTCTTTTTAGGCATGACTAGGGTGGGACCCCAGGTTTAGTTGCCCCCAGCTGTTTTGGGGTGTGCTGGACCTGGGACCAGGAGTGTGGTAGCACTGTGGGGCATGTAGGAGTTGGGGAGGAGGTGCCAGCACACTGGCATGGAGGAACGATGCACTGGGAGGTGGCAGCTGGCTAATGGGGTCTGCACGTCTCTGGTATCGCTCACTGAGGCAGTGGAGAGAGATGAGCCTCATTAGCAGCGGCGGGGGGAGATGCACAGCACCTGACAGCCGCGGCCCTGGCTTTGCCCTGCTGTTGTGAGACCGAGCATGGCTTTCCTGTCACTCCTGATACATGAACTGAAGCAGGGGCTTAGCCGAGTGCCAGTGCCAGGCTCTGGGGCCTGGTCTCCCTGCTGCTGGGGAAAGTCCTTTACACTTGAGTAGTGGGGGTGGGATCAGGTCATTGAATTCTGTGCACCAGTGGACACGGTGACCCCTGCTTGCCCTGGTGCAAACGAGTGTCGAAGGAATGAGGCAGGAAAGAATCGAGACCCTGATGTGAATGGCAGCAAGTTGGTTGCCCTGTGCCTCAGTTTCCCCCCTACACAAGGTGGTTACCTCACTCCAGGGGGCGAGCCATGTAAAATGCTCCAGTAATGGGCTCAGGCTGCTGCATGTGAGAGGTGCAGAACTGGCTCTGGCATGCAGGGCAGATAGCTCAGGCTGCAAAAGGCCTCTGGTTGCAATTGTGAAGTCCTCCTGGTTTAAAGCAAGGGCCGGGGAGCGAAAAGTGGACACTGCCGGAGGGGATCCTGTTCCTTCCAGGTGCCAGGTACAGGGAGAGGGGTGATGCTGACCTGCTGTGCACGTGGGCACAGCTGGGGTGGAAAGCTCCCTTGCCCTGAGAGACCTTGTGTGATGCATCAGCCATTCGCACCCCCCGCGGAGGTGACTGCCCCATCACTGCCACAAGGTGTTTGTGTTTCATGATACCTCGCGGGTGGTAGCAGAACCCACATGCCCGACAGCTCCTGCTTCCTGCAGTCTCATGAGACCCCGGCTGGAAATGAGCCGGGCTTCCTTTCTGCTGATGGGGAAGAGGTACGTGTGCCCTGCCTGCTACCGTGCAGCAAACATGGGGCAGCGCTGGGAGATGAGAACCAAGCGGCTCCCTCCTCCGTCACCTGTGGGATCTCAGAACAAAGCAATGGACCATCCTGATGCAGGAGGCATCACGCCATTGTAACGATGCAGTGGGCGCGTGCAACCCAGCGGGGCTCAGGCCCCGAGCTGGGGGTAGCGGGACCTGTTTCCTTCCTGTGCGTCAAGTGCTACATGCTGGCTATGATCCGATTTGATCACCTGCCTATTCTTCGGTTCCTTCGCTGGTTAAATGGATGTAGTAGTCGCCCCTTCGCCAAGCAGTAGGAGATGTCTGGGCCTTGCCATGCCAGCTTGGAGGAGAAATCAGTGGAACCCGGGTATGTGCTTAGCGTATCTTCCCCTAGCCGTCTATACACAAGTCCTGGAACCGAGGTGGTCACAAATGGCACGCAGGCTCATCCCTTATCAAGCTTCTCAGCCCAAAGGCCAATGCCTACTTTCTAGGGGGCCTGTCTGCTTTATGAACGCCATCTAATTAGAGTGATGAAGGTAGAGAGCAAATTAGTAACCGTCCTTGCTGCTTGCTGCAGCTCCCTATAATGCAAACCACACCACGCATAAAGCCAACCCGCCATTGTTTCCAAAACCCATCCACGCTCTGTTGCTGAGAACTTGTGAAGCCAAGTATAATAGCAGCACTTTGTGACACCCCTCCTAATAACCTACCTGATTGCACCAGGGTGGGGTTGCGCATTTAATTTATGAATGTCTCTCTGCTGAATGATGCTGTCTAGTGAGTCTGGCTGCTTCTATTACAAGCCTGTCCCTTATCTCACACTTTGGGGTGACACCAGATTGTCTCCGTAGCTGCAATTGCCTTTTTGTTGCCACATAAACCTTTAGATGGAGGTACACAAGTCAACCTTCATTATTTCACATTTATCCCTAAACTGGGTTGTTTAATAGCTCTTGATTGGCTTCAACAAAGAGCAGCTCTGGGAGAATAATTGTCCAATAAAAACGAATTATAAAAGTTTGGTGATATTTCATACCCGCTTGCTTTAATTACCCTTAATTGCTACTGTACGCAACCAGCAAGAGGAGAACCACTCTGTCACTGCATGGTGGGTGCTGTCTCTGGAATAAATGGGGAGGATTGGAACTGAGTGCTGCTCCTTGGGTTTGCTGGAGACAGCTTATTTGCTTTGGGCTGAATAAATATCAGTTGTTAATTAGTGCATATTTATTGAGATGCATGCGTCTCTAATACACATTTGTAAAGCCTCAGTGTAAATAGATTTGTCACTGGATTGAGGGAAGGAAGAGGAACCGAGTCCTCTCTGCCAGCATAGCAGAGCCGGTCAGGGGAGCGAAGGGATGGAAAGGTGGGGAGAGGGGCCCGTACCCCTGCTTTGGGGGCCATGAAGATGGTAGCAAAGATGAACAGGAATGTCTTGTTGGGCTTGGGGGAGCGCTGGGAGAGCAGGGCTGGATTGTGCTAGGTGCTGTACAAGAAACAGTGAGCGACTGGGCCTGCCTCCAAGAACCTGGGATCTAAACAGAGAGGGGAGAGGAAGGGAATATTAGCTTCTCCATCTTCCGGGTGAGGAAACTGAGGCCCAGAACTAGGGAATGAACTGGAGCTGCCTCAAATCCTAGACCGGTCCCTCCTCCATGGAGGTCTCTGCCTGGGGTACTCCTTGCTATGGGAGCTCAGCGGGGTAAACCCCCAGGTGGAGCGAGAGCAGGCAGGGGCAGGTGATCTGGAGCAGGGGGAGGACGGTGGGGCTGCGAGTGACTGGCAATGGCGCGACATGAGCATCTGCTGTCTCCCGAGGGCCTGGCTGGACAGTCCGGCGGTGATGCCGTGGGCTGGAGCATTGACAGAGCCAGCCGGGCCCACACATGCTTGGCCATGCAGAGCTGGGGGGATGATGAGGGGTCAGCCCTCCTCTGCAATGCCCAGCCCAGCACCCAGTCTCTGGGCTCAAACCCCTCCAGGGGCAGGGATTTCCACAGGCTGGACCTAACACGGCCAGTGGCACAACTCTGCCAGGCCCCAGTCCAGTCCAGTTCCTCACTGGGGCCGGTCTGCCGCACCCCCTACCCCGAGCTGTCCCCCTGGGAGCTTGACTCCACCACCAGATAAGTGTTTTGAAGGTTTTCTTGGCTGGTGATGATACTGCCCGGAGACTTCCTCTGAGATGTCACCTACAGCCTAGGCCTGGCCGGGGGCAGCTGGCTCCATACGGTCAAGTCTGGAAGGCAGGGCCATGCATCGCTTTGACCATGGTCATCTGCCCAGGGGCTCTCCTGTTAAGCTGACCCCCTCTCCCCCATCTCCCTGCTGCTCCTGGTTAAGCCATTGCCTGGGAAGCACAGCCAGGGACTGGTGACTCCCACCCCGCTTGCTACCGCTGGAAAATCAATTCCCAGCAACTTCTTCGTGGCGGCATTTGGTTGCAAACGGGAATCCTTGAGGTTGGAGGATTTTGCCTGAGTCAGCTTGTCCCACTGAACGTGGCGGGGTGGGGGTGGGAGCCCGCGGTTCGCTCGCTCCCCCACCGCGTCTGTCATCAATTTGGGGTTGGAAACGTCTCTCAGCCTTGCGTTGCCTTTTTCCGTCCTCACCAGACCTCCCCCACTTGGCAGGAGGAAGAGGCGCTCGGTCTCTGCCAGCAGCTGGCTTTGGGGCCCGGTGAGAGATGGATGCAGGGGGGGCGAGCGGCCCCCGGCATCGGGCAGCCGGTGTGGTCACACGAGCTGGCTGGCCCTCGGCTGGAGAAGGGCTCGGTGCTCCACTGCCTGGCTCGCCTGTGTGCCAGCCTGGAGGTGCTGCCGATGGGTGATATGTTGCTGTGTCTCTTTGCACCCACACCCTCGTGCTGGAAGCTCTTGGGTCATTCGGCTGCATTTCCTTTCTGCACCTGGCAAAGGGGAGCGAACCTGCCTCTGCAGGGCTGCACCTGGATCCGGTGCTGGGTTAGAGCAGCCGTGGGGCTGCTCTGAGTTGCACGTGGGGAGCAATAGACTGCCCAAGCCACTCTCCGGCCCCTATTGCAGGAAGAGGAGGCCCTGGGGAGGTCCAAGAAGCTGCCATGAGGTGCCCACTGGGTGCAGCGGGGGTGCTGCGCTCTGGCAACGTGCACGGGAGGCTCCCAGGGCTGTGCCAGCTCCCACCAGGGCACAGGGGGCCTGAGCTGCTGATCTCCCCCTCGAGCACTGGGTGTTCAGCAGCTCCGACTCCAGCCCCACTCCCCTGCCGCGAGCCAGGGCTGGCGCCTTTCGCAGGAGCTATTTTGGTCTGGGAAG
>NW_017729015.1:14151762-14169369 GCF_001723915.1 Gavialis gangeticus | reverse complement strand
AAGGTCCAAGAAGCTGCCATGAGGTGCCCACTGGGTGCAGCGGGGGTGCTGCGCTCTGGCAACGTGCACGGGAGGCTCCCAGGGCTGTGCCAGCTCCCACCAGGGCACAGGGGGCCTGAGCTGCTGATCTCCCCCTCGAGCACTGGGTGTTCAGCAGCTCCGACTCCAGCCCCACTCCCCTGCCGCGAGCCAGGGCTGGCGCCTTTCGCAGGAGCTATTTTGGTCTGGGAAGTCGGCGGCGGCTCCGGATGGGGGGACGCTAATGCCAGGCCCTGCCTCTGTCCTCGCTCTCTCCAGCAGCCGGGGTTGGGGAACAGCGGCCAGGGCACCCCGGGCACCGGGCTGTGCCCTCTGACCCCATGCGGCCTGCCCTCCATGCCCACACTAATTTGCCCTGGTGGGCGGCTGGCACTGAGGTCCAGGGAGCCCCACGGGCCCCTTGGCACCCTGTGCTGCACTCTTCCCGCAAGGGGGGTTCGCCTTGCCCCAGCCTCAGTTTCCCCCTGCACAGAAAGCAGAGGAGGTGGCTCCAGGGGCCCCAGCCTGTTTCCTAGGGGTGGCTGCGGCGCTGTGCGGGTTCGAGCCCCGCCGCCGGCGGGCGGGGAAGCCGGCTGCAGCCGTGTCAGGCCTGGGCGGGGAGCAGGGAGGGAAGGAGGGGGTTTCCCTTCCCCGTCCCAGCTGCGCGCACAGCTCCTCCGGCATTGCTGCACGCTGCCGCCCGGGGAGCGGCGGGGCGCGGGCCCAGCACCGCAGGCAGGTAAGCGTGGGCACCCCTGCCCTCCTCTCCTGCATCCCAGACCCCCCCTGCCCACCTGCCCGCCCGCCTCACCCTCTACCCGCTGGGGTGCAGAACAGATGTGCATCCAGCTGTTCCTGCTGCCGGATCCTCCGTCCCCTCCTTTCGTTTGGCCCGGCTGGCCCTACGTCTCCACCGGGCAGGGGGGCAAGACCCTGGCACCTGCTGTGCCCTCCTGGCTGCTGGGAGCAGGACCCCCTGCCTGCCCGTCAGGCCCCGGTTGCGTGGCTCTGTGCACATGTGGGGGAGAAGGGGTCTTTGGAGCCCAAGGGGAGTCTTGGCTGGGGGTGTCTTTGGGATCAGCTGCACGGCTGGGCAAGATCGGGGGGCACCGAGTGTCCCTCCGTCGGGGCAAAAAGACAGCCTGAGCTGCCGGGGAGAGAAGGGAAAGGAAAGCCCAAAGTCTCCAGGTGCGGGGTTGGTTCAGGTCTTCTGCCTTGAGCGGGACATTAGCAGGGAAACGTCTGAGCACAGTCGTGGAGGAGGAGGAGCTTTTCGTCTCGGGGCCTGCTAAAAAAAACCCTTGACTGGAAACCAGCCCCTGGCAGGCGTCCGCAAGGCCTGTGCGGGCTGCTGAACCAGCCCCTGCTCCATTGCATCAAGCAGCTTGCGCCTGGGACCTTCCCTGGGGCGCGGGGGCGCTTGGACTGCGCGTGAAGCCCGAAGACGGCTTCGGCGTGGCAGCCGCAGCAATGGGCCTGAATGCTGCCTGGTGGAGCGGTGGCTCTGGGTGGGGGCCAGGCTGGGTGGCATCTGCACGCACGGCTCTTCCTCTCTGCACGCCGGCGGGGTGATGCCCACGGCCTGTCAGAGCCCCAGGGGCTCCGGGAGATGCTGCACCCGTGACACCACGGGGAGCGCTCGCTGGGGTCCGGAGCTGGAGGGGAGCGGAGAGGCAGGTCCTGAGAGCAGGTGGTTGGCGAGGCGCTGTGGGCTCTGCCTCCACCCCTTATGGCACAGGCCGGGTGGGTCAAACAGCCGGTCCTGGGACCAGATCAGGGTTCGGGGAGCGTTGAGGCTGAGCCTGTTCCCCTGGAGTGCGGTTCTCAGCTCTGTGCCTTTCCTGGGCCTGTCTGTGCCCATCCTGGAAAGTCAATGCTTGGCCCAGAGCTGCCCTCCAATTCCCCAATGCCAAGTGCCTGCTCTGGGGCCCGAGTGGCTCCCGGCCAAGGTCCTGCCAATGCAAAACCTAGCAGCCGTCCTCTTGGTGGGCATCTGATTTGCACCGGCCCCTTTTGCTTCTAGGGAAAGCAAAGTCTGAGCCCCTCTGAAGCACCATGTGGGGCATCTGGGCCTCGGCCCTCTGTGTCGCCGGCCTCCTGGGAGCCTGCCGAGGCGGGAAGCTGCCTGCGTCCGGAGAAGGTAAGAGAGCTGCGTTCGAGGGCAGGGCTGGGTTAGGGGGTGCGGGTGCAGCAGTGCCTGTGGTGCTTGCATCTGGAGCAGTAGCAGGCGGGGGATACAGGGTGGCTGGGGTCCAGGCTGCAGGGGCAGGGGGTTGCAGGGAAGGTTGCTGCTTGTTGTACGCAAAGCACTGGGTTCGAATCCTGGTCCCCTCGGTGCTTGGCAAGAGGGGGTTTGGCATGGCTCCTCTGCGAATTGCTAGTTATTCTCAAGCAGGCACCAGCGCAGCCCAGGCCCTGCTGTGCTCCTTCCCATGTCCCAGCTGCGGGAAGCGTTAGCCCCAAAAGGCCCTGCTCTCTTGCCCCAGTCCCTTTGGGGTGCAGATGACACAGAGGATGGCCTGGTCGTGAAGACCAGGGGCTGGGGCCCAGAGTCCGGTGTGGGGTCATGTCCCCAGCCCTGCAGAAAGGGGCATTTCGGGAAGGTAGGCCTTGGGGCACCTCCAGCCTTTACTGCCTTTGTCCTCGCTGCACCTCATTAGGTCTCTTTGCAGCTGGGGACCTGGCCCTGTGACGTGCTCACAGCCCAAGCCATTGCTCTAACCACTGGGCAACCCTTCCTCTCTGCCTCCTGGAAGGCAGGGGGGAATTCACAGAGAGAGGTTTGCCCCCCACCCCCTTGCCTTTCTGCTCCATGTGTCAGGGTGTTTTTAAGCCTTCCTCAGAGGTACGGGGTGTTGGCTACAGCCACCCAGGTTTGACTGGGCTGGGACCAAAGCCCGAGGCTCCTGGCTAAAGGGTCTTGCCCCTCTGCTCAGGGGCAGACTGACGGTGCATTGGGGTCAGGAGGGAATGTTGCCCCTGGATCAGATTGGTACGGCCTGGGGGGGTTTTCTTTCCTCTGTAGCTGGGAGGGGGTGGGGGGCAGTGTGTGGCACTACCTGGGATCTCCGTACAACCGTGTGTATAACCAACCTTGTCTAGAAGCAGGACACTGGGCACTGTGGCCCCCTGCTTTCCCGGGGGCAGGTTTGGGTGTTACATCTTGCGCTGCGTCGGGTTGACTGCAGTTTTGCTAGGAGGTTGCACAGGATGGCTTGGATGGGGACGGTCCTGCCTCAGGACCCGATGACCTGGACTAGATGACCTCTGGAGGGCTCTTCTGGCCCGACTTGCCTTTGATTGCATGGGACGGCGAAGTGTGTCCCAGGACAGTGCCCCCGGGGTGCTTTGGAGCTGGATGGCGGCAGTGCAGCTGGGGCCATGATGTCCAGGGTGGGTGTGCATGTGTCTGCCCAGCCCTAGCCCCAGCCCCCATGCTGCCTAACAGAGCGGTTCATGGACCCATCCTCTCCTCCAGGCCCCTGCAGGAGCTGCAGGGCCCAGATGCCACCCCCACCTCCCTCCTTCACCCTCTGCACTATGTGGTTTATTAGCCGGAAATGACAGGCTGGCTTCCATTTAACGAGCCTGGGTTGGTTAATTTAGGACACACTGATCCCAAAATACGGGGGACTGCTCTACCCTGGGGGTGCCTTCGTGCTCCCCTGTTCCCAGCGCCTCTCCCCTTCCATGCACAGGGGATGTCTGCAGGGTGGTGAGGTGCTTTATGGGGTGGGGGTGCCCTCAAGCAGTGATGGACAGGACAAGAAGTGACCTGCTGGGGTGGGGGGTCCTGTCTGTAGGGAGCTCTTTCTCCGGGCTCTGTTCTGCTGTCAGGGCTAGTTAAGAGGCACGCTGGCCCTGTGCACGAGTCCCCAATGCCCAAAGGGTCCCTGGGGCATGGAGAGTTGGAAAATCCCTCTCCCTGCTGGGAGCTGCTCGCTCCTCCTGCTGCTGGTGTCTCCTGGGGTAGAGAGGAGCTGGTGTCTGATGGGTGACACATCCTGGGAGAGCATCCCTTGGAATTAGGCCAGGGACAGCACCCCTGCTTTTCAGTGGGGAAACTGAGGCACCGAGAGGGGAAGCAGCCTGACCACGGTGATGCAGGCCGCTGGTGACAAGAGCTCACGCACCAGTGTCCCAAAACCCCACCAGCGTGGTGTGGTCTCTGCCCTCTTCCTCACAATGCAGAGGCCTCTTGTTCAGTCCTTTCCACCAGTGCGGTGTGCGTGAAGGTCTGTGATGGTGCGAACGGCTGTTTGGGGCAATGGAGATCTGAGGCCCGTGCCTTTCCATGGAGCATCCCAGCCAGGACTGGCAGGGAAGGCTGGGCCAAGAGCTGACAGAGGGGCTCAGGAATTTGGGCCCAGCTTTTGGACTTGGCACCTCAGCCAGGAGCCCTGAAGCTGGGGGTGAGGAGGGGAATTCAAGGTCCCCCGTTGGAGTCTGCCCTGGGGCTCCTGTGATGCCATGTCTGGATCCCACTATCCCAATTGCTCCATCACCTCCTGCTCTCCCCATCTGGCAGCCAGGAGGCCTTGGAGAAGCGGCCGAGCCAGCGTGGAGCGCCCCAAAGGTGCCAAGCTGGGCATGCCGCAACCCGGAGCACATGCACTTCGCTGTCCTGCGGTGCACAATGTGCACGGGCCTCCCCCTCCAGCTGATCCCCCGACACGCCTGCCCAGGCAGGACGGGCCAAGAGGCTGGAGTCATACTGGGCGGGGTGGCAGCCAGCAGTGAAATCACTGACGGGGCCTCCTCTTGGAGCGGGTCCCTCTTCCTACGGCACCGTCTCCCTGCCAGAGGGGCGTGGGGAGCCTCCTTTGCCCGTGAGCACATCGGAGCCCAGATCGCTGGAAACCGGCTCTGTTCTCTGCAAGGACTTGGCATCGGCTGCACGTCCAAGGGCTTCTCTGCTCCTCCAGGCACCGGCAACATCATTTTGTAGACAGGGAAGCTGACCCAGGCCCCGGGCTCTGTGTGCCTTCTTGTTAAGCCAGTGACCCCTGCGGGAGTGAGCAATCGGAGCATTTGCACTAGCAGCACGGGCTGGGCCTGGCCTGCTAATTGTGGGGAGGGTGGGAGCAGGTTTGGACGCAGGCCGGCAATGGGAATACGGAGGTTAGCTCCATGCAGAGAGCTGCCCTCTCCGCTTCATTCAGTCTTGGTCCCGGACACCAGGCAGCCTTGGGCATCCTTGGATGGCATCTCTTGAGTCTGGAGGTCTCGTGGTGGCTCTGCAGCGGCTGAGTTTCCAGGCGGGCAGAGGAGTTTGCTAAAGGGAGCTGTAGACTGTGCTGCCCTTTGCCGGGGGGGGACCTGATGCGCGTTTTGTAGAGACTCCTGCAGATCCTTCTCGCTCTAGGGGTAGGCTACAAGGAGCTGGGAGCTGCTGTGTGAGCCAGGCTCATTGGCTTTGAGTCCAGACTTTTTCATATGGTTCAGCTTTCCCATGCTGAATTGGCCCTGTCTCAGTTACTGAGTGAAAATCCAGCCCGCGGGTCCCAGGCTATTGTTTGCTCACTGGCCAAGCAGCATTTACTATGGTGGCAAAAGCCCATGTGATGTCCCGTTTCCCATGCACTAAACTGTCTGCCCAGCTTCTACAAACTGGGATTCTCCTTGGATCCGGTCTCTGCCGTGGCCTGCCTCCCTGGCTGCAACTGAGTCCACGGAAAGCGTATTTGGGAATCGGCTTAGATCTCAAGTCAAGCCTTGAGCATCAGCTGAGTGACGAGGCCGCACAGCAGGCACTGCGGTCTCTCCAGCGCGCAGCAGCCCGAGACAGGTGCTGGAAGTGCCGGGGAGCACAGGGGTTAACCTCAGTGTCTGAACTCAGCTCCCTGCCACTGTGTGCAGCTGGCTTGGAGGGATGCAGTGGTCTCTTTCCGGGCGTTGTGGCGTGTTGCTGTGAGCTGTTTGACAGCTACCACCCCAGAACTGGCTGCATATCTGCCACAGCAAAGCAGTTGACATTGGCAGTGCAGGGCTGGGGCGTTCCCCACCCTCTTCCAGTGCTCCTCAGAGGGACTAAGGGCTGGGCTTTGGAGCTGGGGCCCCTGGGGTGGGTTCAATCAGCAGGTCCGTCTGGTGCACTGGTGTGTTGCCGGCATCCCTGGGCATGGACAGGACACAGTTCTGGATTAAAGAGGCTGCCAGCACTCCTTGGGGTCAGTGCTGAGACTGGCTCACCCAGCTGTGACAGCAGGGGTGACAGGGCAAAGCAGACCCTGTCTGGGGAGCATGTCCCCTGGCTGCTGTGCCTATGTGGGGTGGCACAACTCCTCTGGACCCTTTTCCTCCACGAAGCCAGAGGAGAACCAGGCGGTGCCTTTCGTTCCTCTTCCCAGCAGGTCTCCTTTCTACTTCTGCCTCTTTGCTCAGCAGCATCACTGCCTTCCCCAGGTCTCCTCACCCCGGGGTACCCACAGCGAGCTTGGCGTGGGCTGTGCTGCCACGGGCTACCCCGTGATCTTGCCTGAGATTAAGCCAAGCCCTGCTGGGTTCATCTGCAGAGTAAGGTAACCTTGCAGCGGGAAGGGTCTTGGGAATCGTCAGTGAGAAGAGGCTGACAGAAGCAGACATGTCCAGCTTGCAGAAAAAGTGCTCGCAGGGGCACTTCATAGGAGTCTTCAGATACTTGAAGGGCTGCCACAAAGAAGAGAGGAAACATCTTGCCTCCCGTGCTGCCGAGAGCACGACGCAGACCATTGGCTTGAAGTTGCAGGCACGTCAGTTCAGACTGGATCTCAGGAAAAAAACCCCAACTTTGCTGTTAGGACAGCGAGGCAGGGGAATAGGCTGCCTAGGGAAGCTGTGGCCTCTCCATCACCGGAGGTGTTCAGGAAAAGGTTGGACAGGCGTCGGGCAGGGATGATCTAGGTGTAGCTTTGCCTGTGTTTTGCTGTATTTCCCATGCTTCTGGGCTTTGCTGGTTGCCACAGGATGCCAGAAAGGATTTTTCCCCCCTTCTTATTGCTACAAGTGCCGGGATTTGCTTGGTTGCCCCCTGCTTCCACAGAGGCATTGCGTGTCGGCTGCAGCGAAGGCTGGGGATTGGGAAAGGAGAGTACCAGTGCTCCTGTAGGGGCTTAAACCTGGGGCTTCCTGGCTAGCCCATCTGCTCAGGGTCACATCGGGGGTCAAGAGGGGTTTGTACCCCATGGTCAGAGGGGCTTTTGGTCTTCCTCTGTAGCAGAGGGCACCACCCTCTTCCTGGGACCTCTGGAGCGCATATGAACCACCTTTACGGCAGCAGGCCGGCGGGCGCTCTGGTCCCCTTGCTTTACCAGTGCCAGGTGTGAGTGTTACATCTTGTGTTGCGTCGGGGTGGACTGTGCAGGGTAGCTAAGGGGTTAGATGGGGTGTGTACAGGATGGCTTGGATAGGGATGGTCCTGCCTCGGGCAGGAGGTTGCATTCGATGACCTCTGGAGGTCCCTTCCAGCCCGGCTCTTTCACCCCCCTTCTCTTTTGTCCTGACCCCTTTCCCCTTCTCTCTGGTCAAAGTTGGCTATGGGCTTGGTGCCCCGGAGGGGATTCAGAGCTGCCTGAGCCCACCCCCTGGCCTCACCTGGCTTGGCTGGTGGCATCGTGCAGGGTGCTCAGGGTATTTTTGGCCTACGTTGCTGTAGGTGAGGGATTGAAGTGGTGATTTTGGGCACCTCTTTAGGAAACGGCAGCTTGTGCGCTCAGGGGCCCGGGAGACCCCACCCCATCCTGTGGTCCTTGACTAAGTTGATGTGCTGGAGAGACACTGCAGGGCCATGGGCTCCAGGAGCCCACTGAGGAAGAGCCATTCTTCATGGAGGAAGAGGCTTTGGCAGGGAAGTCCCTGGCAGTAGGACACAATCCAGGAGCGATCCAGGGGTTGGAGACCTGGAGCTGCCTCTCGGGACTCCATGCTGCAAAGGGGAGCAGCTGTGCCCCAGGGAGGGGGGAGCAGACCCTCCTGAAAGGATATTGCAGTTTGGGATGTCCCAGGCCTGGGCCTGGCTGGCCCTCTGGATTACAGTGATGCCTTCCTGGCAGGCCCAGTCTCTGAAGCAGAGCAGGGGTCTTGGGCGCGGAGGCAGTCCAAAAGCCAGAGCAAAAACAACATCTCTGTCCTGCTCCATCAGCCACTGCCTTGATTTCAGTGCATTTTGTCTCTGGGTGCTGGCAGGTTCCTGGATCCCCTGGGCAGATGCTGATTTTTTTTCCCGGGGCAAGTGGAGGCGACGCAGTGCTGGTGCATGAATCAGAGCCAGTCTCTGGCTCTTGTGAGGCTGGTTCAAGCTGATTCCCGCCAGGACAGAGTCGGGTCGGGGCAGGGGATATCCATCCGTGAACGGGGCAGATGGAAGGGACAGCCCCGGGACACAGGCTGGAGCACGGGGATCCATGCAGCCATGCTCAGCCTGATGCCCACGTCCCCCCCCCACAGCTCCCAGCCCACTGAGCGCACGTAGCTGTTGGGCGCAGCCGATGACAGCAGTTTGTTTTCCAGGGGACCTGTGTCTGCAGCTACAGCAAGAGGAGCTGAGGCTGGAGCAGAGCAGTGACAGCCATGCCAACATCACCGGTAAGGAGCCCTCTTCTTTCAGTCAGGGTCCATCTGCAGCGTGGCGGGTCCGTGCAGGGCACCACGTGCTCAGGTCTGGGCTGTGGAGCTGCTGGGGGAAACCGAGGTGGGGGGGCAAGGGATGCTGAGGAGGCGCTGGGCCCAGGAAGGCAAATCCAGCAGGGGCAGTGAACCCCCTTACTCATCATTACACCTTGGGGAGAGGAGACTTGGGACCAACCACAGCCCTGGTCGCTTGGGGGTGGAAGAGAAGCCTATGACAAACCGTGGCCCCAGGGATGCTGAGCACCTCCTTCTGCACTGCGGGCAGAGCCGCCACCCCTGCTTGGGGAAGCAGGGCGGAGGGGATGGGGCAAGGTGTGCATGGCCCTGCAGGGAGCTGGGGCGGAGCCAGGCGTGGAGCCCAGGTTTTGCAGTGCCGGGTCTGGGCCCTCAGTGCTGAGCAGCTCTGTGCTGCAGAGCAAAGCTGCCCAGGAGCTTTGGGCTGGGATGTATTTTCCCCTTGGAAGCTGCTGGTCAGGTTCAGAGCAGCTTGCAGAGGTGAGACACGGGGGCCGGCATCCGCCCACCCGCCCGGCTGGCTTCAGAACCTGCCTGGTTCCCAGCCTCGCCCCCGGGGGAGCCAGGGGCCCTGGAGCCGCGGCTCCTTTCCCTTTTCTGAAGATCTGCCAGGCTCTGCAGCACGTGGCGTTTCCCCCATGCGGTCCCATGGACTCTGCTGGCTTGGCCTGGTCTCACCCGGGCTCCTCTTCTCTCTCCCCCACAGGGTTTAACCTCATTAAAAGGTTTGCTCTCCTGAAGACCTCATCTGTCAAGAAAATCCGCAACCCCAAAGGGCCGCTGATCCTGCGGCTGGGCAGCACTGCTCTGGTCCGGCCCACGGAGTGAGTGTCTGGCTGATTCCTCAGTGGCCAGGGTCTTAATGCTGTCAAGAGATGAAGGGTTAGTGGGTAGAAAGGCCAGGAGGATGGGACTTGAATCTCTTGGCAGTGGGGCGCGATGCCCTTGGTTCCTGCTGGCGGGAGCGAGTGGGCACGGTAGGGAGGTGTCTGGGGGTTACTTGGCTTTGCTGTGTTTTCAATCTGGGTGCCTGGGGCACAAATCTCTGCACGTGCCCATGTTTCTGGTGGCTACTCACCTCCAACCCAGTCGTCATGCACTGACTGGCCATTGCCCTAAAACACCGCTGCATGCCCGCCCTGGGGGGGTACAGGGCATTACTGTGTCATACCAGAGCCATTTGTGCAGGCGGCTGTGCGTGATCATGGGCTGTGTGGGGCATCCGTACTGTAGCTGGCTTGTGTGGTGACCGCTCCATCGTCCTGGCTCTGACCTGCGCGGGGTGACTGCCGTGCGTGCGGTGATGCCTCCTGCTCTCACATTTATGGGTGCAGGGGGGTCCTGGCGTGGCTCTGCAGATTCATGGCTTGAGAATATTGATCTCTGCTGATATACAGGAGCTGGGCCTCTGGGCAAATGCACGGGGTGGTGTTAGCTGCTTTCCCTGCCCCCAGCAGGACCAGGCAGTATCCTGCCTTTCTTTGTGTATCCGGTTTTATGCTGCGCCATCGCTGCCACCAGAAGCAGCCCAGCTGCCCTTGTGTGGGGCATCCGTGCGGGGGCAGCCGTCTGGCCTCAGTGTGGAGGTGCAGCCTGAGCAGGAGAAGGGACGGGGGTCCGGGGATGCAGAGGGTTGAGGACACAGCTGCAGCATCTGTGCAGAGGTTATCCAGCGCGCAGAGGGTGCAGCAGTAGCTATACAGGGCGTTACCCAGCGCAGGGGGTGTGTTGCTCTGCAGCCCGGCAGTGTTGTATTTAACCATGCTCCCAGACTCCAGCATGGATATGTTAGGTGGGAGTTGGCAATACTTGTCCTCACTGCAGGACTCGGAGGATGGCTTCCCCGGGGCTGGAGGGCGGCAGCAGGGGCCCGCACAATGCCACAGTGGAGCAGTAGTGGGATCTTCTCACTGAGTCCTGGAGCCAAGCCTCTGCTTCTGGGCAGCACGTCCTGCTGTCTGTCTTGTGCATGGAGAGCAGGCCCTGGAGCGGTTCCTTTGCCCCCTGCCTCTTCCCCCAGCGTCATGCATGATGGCAGGTGGTGAATTACGGTGGATGAATCATCCCAGGCGGGAGGTGGGTACACTTAACTCCGTCTAGCCCAGCCCTTGCTAGATGTGCCCTCCAGGAGCCCTGCCAGGGAGCTCCTCTGGCATTCGCCGCAGAGACCCAGGGCAAGGGTGCGGCTTGTAACCCAGCCGAGACCTTGGGGAATAGGCCGGATGCTTGCGTCCAGGCTGGATGGCACCAGTGCGGGAGATGCCAAACGGGCGCTGCAGAGCCGCTGGCAGTGGGGGCTCGTTCCCCCTGGACTGGGTGGGGGTTGGGGAGGTGGCAGGGTGCAGTGGCTCGCTCTGCAGAGGTGCCAGCTGGGGGGGGGCTCAGGCCGGGGCCACAGGGTGAGCACTGTTGAGGATGCCTCAATCCTAGAAAGTAAATCATGCTGGGAGGCGATGGGCCGGGCGATGGGCCAGGCTTACGCAATGCCTGCTCCGGCAGGCGTGTGTTTCTCTCCCACGCTTGGCCAGGCGCCGGCAGGGGAGGGGGCTAGACTGGCCCATGGAAATGCTTAGCCCTGACTTAGCTTCTAGACGGAGCCGCTGGCGCTCTCCCCTCCCGACCCTGCGTGCGGCTGGCTGGGGATGGGCTCTCCCACGTGCTGGGCTTGCAGAGGCTGCATCGAGGGCCTGGGAGCATCCGAGCAGGGGGGTCGGGTCCTGCTGTGCCATTCCCCAGCGGTAGCTGCTACTTGCTGGGACAGGCCTGGGGGTCGCTGCTCTCTGCAGTGCCCAGCGAGGCATGTGTACGTTGTGTGCCCCTGCCCAGTGCTTCCTGCACGGGCTGTGTACAAAGTGCTGGGAGCTCGACTGCTTGAGCCTTCCAGGCATGGAAATGAGTCAGGACCAGCGGCCTTGAAAGCGTGGGAAGTAGCTGGTTGCACAGGCCATGGGCCGTACGAATGCCTCCCCTCCGTGTTGCCACCTTCACCGGCTCCTCCCAGCGCCGGCCCAGTCCCATCAGAGCTGGCTGGGGTCCCAGCCAGGCCCAGAGATATCTCATGAAAGGATGCAAGCTGGTAGGAGGATGGGCAGTTGTGGGGAGGAAGGATCCTTGGTCTTAGGTCCTTGGGTTCAATTCCTGCTCCCATCAAAGACTTGCACAGGCCCCTTTGCCTCGCTGGGTCTCATGCCCAAGGTCTGCCACCAGGTTGGAAGGGCAGCAGTGCCTCAGAGCAGTGTCTTGCCATCCCCACCCCTACGGGAGCTGCTGGGGGTCCCTGGAGCCTCTTTCCCTACCTGTCCACATCCACCCTGCTGTCTCCAACAGCTCTGGGGTGCTGCCAACTCCCAGCAGAGCTTTTACCCACCCAATCTCTCCCAGTCCTGGAAGTTGGTCCCACTCCAGAGCAGAGACTCAGGGAACCCTTGGGGTGGTGGAGATGAGGCCAGCCAGGCCAGACAGCAGGGCCAGCAAACCTGGCTGCAGTCCGGACGTTTGGCTGCGGGCCAAGGTGGGAGTCCTCCCTCGCCTGGTACTTGCACCTCGCTGGAGCTGGGGTCGGCCCCATCCCCCTGTCCGGGGGACCTGGAGACCCATGCTTGCCCCTTGCTTTCTGTGTCGGGGTCACCCTGCAGTCTGCAGATGCATGCTGGAGCCATTGACATGTTTGGTGTGTGGAAGTAGTGTCTATAACCCAGGAGGAGGCCCCAGAGGCTTGGGGATCAGTAGCATGTAGACCGGGGTTGTTTCCCTCCCTCCTTGCAGCCCAGCAGGCTGGCACCCTGCTTTAGGCTTTGCAAGGGCAGGGAGGAGGGTCATTGCCCGTCTCTGCCACAGCCTCTCTGTGTGACCTCAGGGGAGTCACCTCACCTCCGCACTTCCAGCCTCCCTCCTGTTGTCTGTGGGTATCGTTTGCTCGTGGGGGCCAGGCCCATCTCCTACTCTGTATCTGTCTAGTGCACGTCACCATGGAGGCTGCCGTTAAGTAACACGACATCTATTGCCGCGCAGGGAAGGGGTGGCCCCTTTGGGTCCCAGCTGAGCAGATGTGGGTCCTCCACCGCCTGAGCCTGGGTTGGGATCTGTGGGACAAGTTGGTGGCTGCCAGGGGAGGTCAGCGGAGCTGTGATGGGTCCTAGCTGGCTCTCCAAACTGCAGCTGGCCCCCCACTGGGTGAGATAGGAGAGTCAGTCCTGCCTTTGCAAAATGCCTTTGGCCTGGCCATCCTGAGTGAGGGGCAGCAGTGATGGGGCAGGGGCGCTGGATCATGCAGCACATGGTGGGATCCCGGTCCCACTGCCTGTCTGGCCACTGCCTCCTTCCCGTGACTTCTGGCAAGGAGAACCCAGGCGTCCTGACCATGCCACTGCTTCCACAGGTTCCCCTGCAACTTTGCTCCAGATAACAGGACTTTCTTGTGCTGCCTTGAGTGGCTGTCATGCTCTGCCCCAGATGCAGCTGCATTTTGGGGGCAGATGAGGCCATTCTGATAGTGCGCCCGTCCCAGAGAAATGGCTGAGGAGATGGGTCCCCCTGCTCACATAGTCTTCCTGCCAGACCCCTGTGTGGGTGAGAAGCACCTCCCTTCACTTCCAGCTGCTGTACCTGGCCTCCCCGCGAGCTGCCACAGCTCTCCTGGCCCAACACCCTTGTGCCTGCTGGGAGTTCACTGCCCTGATCCTGCCCATGCCCTGCAGTCTGGCTTCAGGTCCCTTTGCATGAGCTGAGCACCACAAGATCCCCATCATCTTGCAAGTGCCCAGGCCATGCCCAAGCACAAGCCCAATGCAGATAGTCAGTGCTCTGGGACAGGAGCCTGGGAGAAGCATCCTGTACAGAGATGGACTGACTCATGCCTGGGCGATGCGATTGCAACAGCAGGAGAAATTCGGCAGCTGGAGCTGGCACGTGCTCCAGCTTAATCCATCCTGCGGAGCCCTCCAGGCCTCCTGCACTGTCTGATCCGCCGTCCAGGTGCCCGGAGCAGTAGGCCTGGCTGCTGGCAGCTGCCACGGCAGAGGAGGAGCAGGTCTTGACCTGGGCTTCTTGCTGCTTTCCCTACTTGTCGGTGCTGCCTGGTTCGGGGGGTGGAGCGCGGGGGCTGTGGTTGGGCTGTTTTCCTTCTTGTTGGCTTGAGGGGAATGGAAAGTGGGAAGCGGCTTCTGTTTGTGCAGGGAAGGAAGTCCCTGGGGGGGAGCGGGGCTGTGTCACTTGCCAGCCGCAGGGGTTTGGGCACCCACAGGAGGAAGGGGCCCAGTCTCTATGGACTACATCTCAGGGTCTAATGGGTGTGTGAGGGAGATGGTGCAGTGGAGAGATGCTGCATGGCACATGGGGGGCTAGGGTCCTGTAGGAGGGGTGCTGGGGCATCTTCCCCGGGAGCACCGGTGCATTGGGAGCTTGCCAGGACAAACCAATGGACCCTTCCTACCTGTATACATACCCCTATTGTCTGGGCCTGGTTATCCCTCGTGCTGTTTGCCTCTGATTTATCTCTTGTTTCGAAAGCGCTGGCTTCTCTCCTGCAGCACTGAGACAAACAGCTTCAGCCCCCCTTCTTCCCTCTCCCCAGCACACGAGCCGGGTCTGTTTTGACCGGAGCTGTGCTGTCTGTGTGGCCTCCAGGTCTCCAGCCCCAGGCTCCCCCGGCTCCCGTCATGCACTGATGAGACATGCAGTCTAGGGGGGATGGCATCTCCGGCCACGCATCTCCTGGCATGGGTGCACTGCCACATGCCCAAAGGGAGCTGTGTTTGGGAGTGATGGTGCTGGGGGTTTACAGGAATCCAAGAGTGCCCTAAAGGTGCGGGGGGTCTCTTTATCCTTACGCCTGCCCATATCCACCACTTGCAAGATCCATGCACATTGACCCATGCCCACATGCCTCTGAGTTGGTCTCATGCCCACGGACCCATGGAAGGGCACACGCTTTCACACCTGCATGGATGGCTGCGCCCATGTTCGCTCACGCAGCGGTGCATGCATGCGTGCACATGCAGATGCGGATGAATGGGTGGGTCTCACTCCCAGAGACCCCTGCAGACACATGCACAGCCTCAGCCCTGCGCAGGCAGCATCTGGGCTGGTCTCAAGGCATGTGGATCCGTGCTGTCGGAGGCAGAGATGTCCTTGTGGGTCCACACACACACCTACACACACGCAGCTTGCCAGGCTCCGTGCCGGAAAGGTGCTTGTGCTGCCTTGACAGCTCCTGCGGGGCTAAGGGAGGAGACAGCTCCCCATAGCGATGTCAGTCTGTGCTTCCACTGATGTCTCTTTTCCTCCTCTCCCTGCCCCACTCCTAGGCAGGTGTTCCCCCTTGGCCTGCCTCAGGAATTCACCCTTGTCATCACTTTGCTCCTGAAGAAGAAGAGCAGCAAGGAGGACTGGTATCTCTTCCAGATCACCGACCGGCAGGGCTACCCCCAGGTACCCAGGGCCTGCAGCACTCTCCTTTCCTGCTTTCGCCCTCCCCTTGGTGTTTCATGCCCCACTCCCACTGGCTTTACCACAGCACAGGCTCCAGAGTCGCCCAATAGACCAGGTGCAGGGTGGTTGCCAGTCGGCTTTTCCCTGGGAGCTAATGGCTGTTGGTTGGCCAACGTCATGTGCTCTCTGGGCCATGCCAGCCATGGCATCAAGGAGATGCGGGCTCCATGCTCTGTCCCTGTGCATGGGAGCAATGACCTGCTGTGCAAAGTGCCACCTGCGGGGTCTGGAACGGGTCCCCTGTGTGCCACGGGCTGTGCCACCTTGGGATCCTGCCTTGTAACTGGCCCCAGGCCTCACCCCACATGGTGGAAGAAACTGCCTGGCTGGTGCCAATGGTTGCACAATAGCTTGGCCTTAGCTGTCCAAGCCCCCGACTACCAGGCAGGGTCTTTGCAGGTGCCACTCTCTGGGGATTTCCTCGGCCCACTGGGCCCTGTCCTTATGACTGGCCCTGGCTGTCTTTTCCCCCCGGCACCTGTAGAAATTGCCCTTAGCCAACACATCTCCTCTCTCCCTAGCTCTCCCTGGCAGTCCACGGCAAAGAGAGGAGCCTGGAGTTCCAGGTCAAGGGCCAGGAGAAGGAGTTTGTGAGCACGGTCTTCACCGGGAAGGGGATCACCTCCCTGTTTGACCAGAAGTGGCACAAGATGGTGCTGAGCGTGCAGAGCCGGGGGGTCTCGGTCCACATCGATTGCAACTACATCTCTGCCAAGCCCCTGGAGCCCTGGCAGGCGGTGGCTGGCGAGGGCAACACCTTCATTGGTCTGGATGCTGTGCAGGGTGTGCCAGTCCAGGTGGGTCACTGTGCATGGGTCTTGATGGGGCCAGTCTGGGCAGGAAGGGCTGGGGTGAGGAAGCAGAAAGCAGTCAGAGGGTGTGTGTGTGCACACGTGTCACGGGCCCGTGGCCTGCAGCAAGAGGGAACAGGGTCCATCCTCTAGACGGGGCAGGGGCATGCAGAGGCTCCCTGTGAGTGGGAGCTGCCTTTTTTTGTGGCTCTGATGGGGTCCACGTGTTCCCACTCCTGCAGTTCGACATCCAGCAGGCGCACATCTACTGCAGCCCGGAGCTGGCCATGCAGGAAAGCTGCTGCGAGATCTCAGCTGGCGGGGTGAGTATTAGCCTCACTGTCCGGGGTCTCCTGAAAGCCCCAGGTCTCTTGGGATTGCCTGGGGCTGGTGGGCCAAGGGGCTCTCTCTCCACATACATACTTGGCTGTCACCCCTCTGGCATCTGGGCACCACCCCAGGGCAGGCAAGTGACTTGCCCCCGGATCACAGAGGAAGCCTGTGGCCAGTCTGGGGGTTGAACTGAGGCCTGCATCCCAGCCTGGTGCTCTGAGTACCAGAGCATCCTTCCTCCCCGAGCAGGAGGAAGATGCTCCCCATGTCCTTGCTGCAGAGGATCATGCATCCCCACTGCTGCCTCCATCTGTCAGTCAAAGCCTGGGGGTCGTTTTTCCCTAATGGTCCATGGGGGAGGATCTTTTGAGTTTTGCCCTCCTGCATCCTGTCTGTGCATGGGGGCTTGGTGGCCGTGCTCACTCCCAGCCCCTGTGTGGCTCCAATACCCCGTTCTCACAGGCTGATGAGTTCCCATTTCTCCTTTGCACAGTGCCCTTCTGAAGCCCCCAAAACCCGGAGGCAAGCAGAGGCCTTGCAGAACAACAACCTGATCGAGATCAACCCCCAGTCGGAGGGGAAGGTGTACACCCGCTGCTTCTGCCTGGAGGAGACCCTGGGGAGCCAGGTGAGAGGGGGATGACTGGGGCAGGTGCATGGGAGGAAGGAGCTGGGAAGCGGCAGAGCTGCAACCACCCTTGGGGCTGGGAGCCTGCAGCCAGCTAGACAAGCTAGACGAGGCCAGCAGTGAGGCAGAGCATTTAGGGAGCCGGGCAGTGGCAGCCCCCCTCCCAGATGTCTCTGGCTGTAGAGCCCCCGTGCCTGGCGTATTGCGTGACTTGTTGGTACCAGGGCTTGGCCAACTGGAAGGCATGTCAGGAAGAGCTGGGAAAATGCTTAGGGCGCCGTGTGTGTGATGGAGAGGGGTTGTGCCTGGGTAAGAGCTGGAGAAGAGATTAAGGATCTGGCAGATGGAGCAGGACTGTTTGCTCTCTGGTTTCTCCCACTGGAAGCAGGGGCTGCAGGAGAGGATCAGAGCTGCTTCCAGCTGCAGGAGGCCTGAAAAGTGCCTCCCAGGTGGAAGAGGGCTGGGATCTAGGGAAGCTGCCCCGGCAGGCTTGGGTGAGGCACTAGCATTTGGGCACAGGGCCCTGGTGCATCTCTCTGCTCCTCCTTTCCTTGGCTGTCTGCTCAACCCTGGCCGTGCTCTTGTCCCAGACTAGCTAATCCCCCAAAGCAGAGCTGCTGGGGCACGTGTGCTGGGCAGAGGGACCCTGCATGGGGCAGGGGACAGGCTTGGGTACAGCAGTGCCGCCCAGCCAGCTGCACGCTCTGGTGCTGTCTGTGTGTCTGC
>NW_017729015.1:14125084-14146762 GCF_001723915.1 Gavialis gangeticus | reverse complement strand
TCCCAGCCAGCTGCACGCTCTGGTGCTGTCTGTGTGTCTGCTTGCGCCTTCACTTCCCTCGCAGCACTCCTGGCAGCCCAAGAGGTCTGGGCTCGAAACCTGCTGGCGGCAAAGAGACAGGATATGAAGGACGGATGGTTTCCTCTCTGTCTTGTTGCCTGTCCAAACCCTTCCCCTCCTGTCATGGTGCCGTGGCCCTGACAAGCTGGCTCTTCCTGTGTTTACCTCTGGGCTGCGCAGCTAGCGGGCTCCAGCCTGGCTCCCCATGGCCACGGCCGTGCAGGGCTCTGGGAGCTTTCCATGCCTCCCATCCCCCACGGAGGGGGCTGCAGGGTCTCTGGGCCTTAGGACCCGGCATGTCACTGAGCAATGTTCCCTCCTGGTGCCAGTGGTCACTCCACATGGAGCATCCGCATGGCAGTCAGTGCTACCAGTATGCCCCGTGCTTGGGAGGGCAGCCAGGCAGCTCTGGGAAGTAGACCCATTCAGGGGCCAGCGCAGCCTTGGGTGTCACTCAGAGCAGCCTCTGGGCTGCTGTAACCTGTGCCTGATGGGTCCTGGGCAGCAGAGATAAGCCCTAGCAGAGCACGCCCCAGCACATCCCCTCCCTAAACCTGCCCCCCACCCCACCTACTGCCTGTGCCAGCTAGCGAACCCCCACCAGTGCCCAGAGGATCCAAGCCACAGCGGTGCTCAGTGACAAGAGCCACATCTCCTTAGCTCCTGCTGTCGCTGCCTATTCTTGGAGCTCTGGAGGGGTTTAAATTGAAATCTCCTGGACCAGGCGAGCTGGCTCCCTCCTACCCTGGCTGGCCAGAGGCCCCACTCACCAGGAGGGGAGAGTTGCCTTCTAGAGCCAGATATCAGGGCAACATTAAGAGACTTTAAGGGAAAGCATGAGGCCAGCCTGGTCTGAGGGCCCCCGGCTGCCAGGAGAAGCTTAAGGGTGTCCACGGGAGGCACCGAGGCGGAGCTGAGCTGCAGCCGTGGGCACCGAGGTTTCCTGCAGCACTTCACCTGAAGGCATCTCCCTTGCAGCCCTGGCGAAATCACTGGGTGCTCGCTGCGGGATGGTTTCCTCTGGCCGCCTCGCTTCCAAGGGCCCGAACGGGGCCATCTCAGCCTGGGGCATTTGATGGATGTCCCTGCCTGGGGGGAGGAGGGAGCAAAACCCAGCCCCAAATGGGAAGCAGATGAATTTGCAAGCAGCAGCGAGCGGATTGCCCTCCCCAGCCTCTGCCTGCGTGCTTGCCTGGACCCTGTCCTCCCAGCCTTTCCTGACCGGGCTTTGGCCTGCGTCTGGCCTCTTCCAGCGGCAGTCTAGGGCAGGAGGTACTCCCACAGCCAGCCATACCCAGCAGCTGCTCGGGGTGCATGGAGCAGGACTGGCGTGTTGTGGGGGGTTGGTGGGGGGAGCGGCTGGTCCTGCTGTGCCTGTGGAGGTTCGGTGCCTCTGGGCAGCGTGCCTTACAGCTGTGCGACAGGGTGAATCGTGCCATTTCAGGAATAGGTTAGACAAGGACGTGTCTGGGGACGATCCTGCCTTGGGGAAGGGGCTGGACTAGTGGTGACCTCCTGAGGCCCCATCCAGCCCCGCTTTTCGATGGTTCTTCATCCCAGCCTGGGAGCCGGGCTGTCCGGCTAGGAAGCAGGCGTCGGATAGGGGCCTGCGAGGGCAGGTTGGGCTCTTGGGCCTGGCAGAAGGTGGTATGCACAGCTCGCCCCTCCAACAAACATCCCCTGACATCCAGGATGCCCTCTGAGTAGCGCAGATGGGAACCTAGCAGCCTGCACGCTCTTGAACCCAGAACCAGCTGGAAAGCCCAGCCCCGTGCCCTGAAACCCCTCCTGTCTGCGCGGCAGAGAGCAGGCCTCTGTCCCTGAGATCTGTCTCTCCTCCAGGGCTCTGGGATGTTCCCCAGACCTCTCGATGCAGCGCCCACGCTCCCGTGGCGGAGAACACAGCTGCATTGATTCACCCCCCCCCGCTTGATATCCTGCATCACATTTTCCGCAGGCTGGGGAAGTGAGCAGCCGCGGGGCTGTCGGGTCAGCGGGAGAGTCGGGGCACGAGCGGCTGGCAGGGTGTGTGGGGGCCGAGGCCAGGAGAGGAGGGGAAAAGCTCCCTCCTCAAACAAGCACCAGGCTTGTCTGTGCCGAACGAGGAGTGCTGGCCTCCGGCTGCTTCCCGAGCAGCCAGGGAGAGAGGCTCCAGGCTCAGCGGGAAATCGGACGGGGGGGTCTGTCCGAGGGTGCCAGGGCAGAGCCCAGTGCAGGCAGGCAGGGCAGGATGCTGGGTTTGACATGTCACCAGGAGTCGTGCCCCAGCCAGCAAAGACTTCCTGGGTGGGCAGGTGCAGCAATGCTCCATATACCCCGTGTGAACGGGCAGGCTGCCTGCCTTGCAACGACAGGGACTTGGATGGCAAGAGCAAATGGGCCGAGGGGTTGGTTGCCGGCTGTCCGAGCCCAAAGCAGCCTGTGGGGGGGTGTTGGCAAGGAGGTCCCCCCACCTGGGTGGCTCTAGCTGTGTCGTGGGGAGCCGTGTTGAGCTTCCAGGCAAGGCTGGGGGGTGGCGTGACATGAGTCAGCTGTAGTTTCCAACCATGGGGGAAAGATGGTGACTTCCCGCTTCTCCCAGCGGGGCGGTGAAGGATGATGGGAGCTGCCCCATCCAGCCTCCCCTTGCCCGCGACAGAGGCAGGAGGGTCTGTAGCGCTGGGGCGGCTCTGCTCTCTCTGCAGGAGGCGAAGGCGCCGGGGCAAGTCGGTGTGAAGGGTAACCAAGGAGAAAAGGTGAGGGCTCGGGGGTGCATGCTGTGCAGGGGTGGGGATTAGGACCTCTCCTGGTTTTCAGCCCCCTGGATGGGTGCCCCCAGCCTGCGCTACCCTGAACAGACACCCCCTTTGCATCCTGCTCCACGCCCCCCTCGTTACCACGCAGCCTCTTATCTTCCACACCGGAGACCTTGATCCCCAGGGCACCCTGGCAGGCGGCCCGCTGCGCAGCCCGTGCCTGCATTTCCTCGCTGCCACTCTGGCCGGGGGGCCTGGATCCCAGCCCGGCATTGGGAGCTGCCGTGCCCTGCCCCGTTGACTGGTGCTGCAGGCAGCGCGGGGAGACACCCTGTGCACCGTGCTTCCTCCTGCCTCCTCCCCTCCCACCAAGGCTACGGACACTGAATCAAAGAGCGGCTTGTCCGGCTGCTGCGGCAGCACTTAGAGCGGTGTTTGCTCCGTGTCGCTCCTGGACAGAGCCCAGCTGCTTCTCAGGGCTGCCTTGTCCCAGCCAGACTGGAGCTGCCGGCACCTCCGAGCTCGGGCTGCAGCTCCCAGATGGCTCTGAAATGCCGGGCAAGCGCCGGGACCTCGGCACCTCCGGTGCTGCCTGGCTTGGCCTCCCAGCATGAGTCCTGGTTTCCCCATTCGGGATTCCCGGCATCTGACTCCTCATTGGCTTTTGCTGGTGAGAGCTGCATGTGGAGCTGGCTTCAGCAAGGGAAAATGACTGCCCAGGCCCACATTGCAGGCCCAGATGGGAGGGGCATGGCGCTGGTGTGTGGCTCCGTGTATTCGGCCTCTTCCCTTCCTACACGCACCTCTCTCTGTGTTGCTTCCCGCAGGGCTACCAAGGCCCCCCTGGCCAGCCAGGCATGCCAGCAGGCGAGGTAAGGCAACGCATTTGGGGGGCTGCGCAGTGCTCCAGCTGTGCCAGATGTGGGGGGAGGGAGCCCTGGTAGGAGCTGGGCTCCCCTGCCCATCCACGCATGGCTCAGAGCAGCGAGGGAGCTGCTCTCTCTGCCCGTAGTCTCCTCACGTTGCTTCCCATGGAAGAAGTCCAGCCGGTCTAAGTGGTTTAGGGAGAATATAGGGCACTTGATGCCTGCCTGGCTGGAGCTGGCTGTTTCCGTGGGAGCAACTCGCAGCCACCGGTTTGGCTGAAGGAGCCTGTGGTCAAGCCACAAACCCACACGTACAACCCCCCGGTCAGCGCTGGCAGGTCCCAGAGCCCCAGGAGAAGGAGCTGGGAGGGGGAATCTGTTGCTGTAGGAGCAGCCGTGTGCTTCCCCCCGGCCCTTCCTACGCTGCTCTTCCCCTCCTGCTCCCAGCAGCAGTTTCCGGGAGGGGGGTCAAGGGCAGGGTCAGGGTCAGGCCATTAGGTAGTAGCCTCTGAAGGGTTCCTGCCTGCTGCTGATGGCCTGGTCCTGGCCTCTGCAGCAGACTTGCAGCTGCCTCTGGTGTTGCCCATGCCGCTGCCTGTTGCACATCACAGTGCTGGGCCCCACTGGTGCCAGTCAGTCTCCAGCAGCGCTGGGGCCTAACTCAAGTGCCTGGTTTGGCTTGTCATTAGAAATATTCCCCCTACCCCTTTTAAATGCCCATCACCCTCCATACCCCCCGGGGAGGGGTCAGGGTGGGATCCAAGGTGGGAAGGTTTCGGGGCTGGCGGGGTTGGTTGTGCCCAGAGGTAGTTAAAGGCTTGCCCTTCTCTTCCAGTGCCCGCCCTGCCCACCGAGAGCCCAGCACACCAACGTAAGTCAAGGACCTGAGGCTGGTTTGGGGTTTTGGCTGGGGGATGGGGGGTGAGGTTGGGAGGAGGGTTTCCCCCTGCTGTGGGGTGGTTGCGGGCCCTCCTGACTAGAGGAGCGCGCTGGGTCCGTCACTCTTCCCTGCTCTGTCTCCTGCTCTTGCCCACGCTCAGGAGAGGCAGCATGGCCCTGTGGTCGGGGCTCTTGTCTGGGAGACCCATGTCCGCTTCCCCGCTCCGCCACAGCCTGCCTGTGTGACCTCTGGTGAGTCCCTTAGCTGCTCCCCCGTTGTGCTGGAGATAGCGGCCTGGCTTTCCTGCCTGGGGCTGGGGGAGTCGCCACATCACAGGGGGCTCCGGTCCTCTGGCAGTGGGGGCAGATTCCCTCTTCAGCTTGAGGTGGGAATCAGGCCAGGTCTCTGGCAGGGCCAGCCCCTAGGTCTGGTCTCCAGAGCCAGGGGCTGGTGGGGACCATCAGGCCAGAGAGCTGGCTCTGGGCCGCCCCATGCTGTGACACGGGAGACGAGGAAGTTGAGTCCCTGCCCTTCCAGGTAGATCTTCCGCATCTCCTAATGCAGCGAGGCTGCCTGAGCTGCCCAGGGAAGGGCCGTCCCAGCCCGTGCCTGAGCTGCAGGTCACTCGGGCCGTGCCCAGCCCCATCCCTCCTCGGTGCAGCACCGTGGCTCGACACTCCCACATACCAGCAGGGCTCGTCGTGGCCTGTGCATCAAAGGCCCCAGCCTGCCGGGGCTCCCCAGCACAGAGCGCCGTGCCGGGCCGTGCCGTTCCAGCCCGTGCACGCTACCCTCTCCGCAGCCACGCCTCAGCCCCGGGGGCAGGCGGGCATCACCGGAGATCGCCCAGTGCTGACTGCTGCAGCGATGGAGCTGCTTTCCATGGGGCTTGGAGGGGGACGGGCCCCACAAAGGAGTGATGTGAGGCTTGCCCCTTGTTGCCAAAGCCGGGCGCAAAGCCAGGGCTTGGATCTGGGCCCTGGGCCTGTTTCATGGCACTGGTGGTAGGAGGCTGCATGCAGTGTGACCTGGTCCTCACTCCTCCCCCCACATCTCTGCCCCCGTACAGCAGGACAGGCCTGTCCCCTCATCCTGCCCCCAGCTCTGCCGGCTCCCCGCTTCTGCCGAGCCAGAAGACGCTGCCACAGCACCGGGCTGGACTCCCGTTGTCCCAGCCCCAGGGGACCCCGTTCCCCATCCAGTGCACCCCGGGGGCTTCCCCAGGACCTCGCCTTCCTCAGCTGGCTCTGGCCCCCCCGTTTCATCTTCAAAGACCCCCCCCAGACTCCCTCATCCTTCCTGGCCCAGCATCTGGCTGGCTGGGGAACATCTCTGATGGCTTCCAGATGTCCGGAGGGTTCCTATGGCAACCCCCGTTTGGCACAGGGCATGACAATGAATGAAAGAGCGCGGGAGCGGAGGAAGGAATTACGGCGCGAGGGAAGGAGGCGGCGGCGCAGCTCTCTGTGGTCCGACGTTCCCCTCCGCTCATCCGTGCCGCGGTCGCTCTCCCAGCCAGCCGGCCTCCGCTGGGGAGCGGCTGGGGGCTCGTCTAGGGGAGAGCGTTGTTTCCTCTGCTTAGTGCTGCTTTCCCGCCCCACTCCCAGCTCCTCCTGCCCGGTGGCAGGAGTCCAGGGGACCCAGGGCCTTGCAACAAGCCTCTGCGTGCACTGGTAGATGGGCCGTGACACGTCGATACCGTGATACCGGGTCACGTGGGCATCCAGGCTGGTCACCAGTGCCAGAATCTGCCTGAATTGTGGCTTGCGGAGGAATGCAATTGCTTACGCCTCTTTTTCCCACCACCCCTCACGCTCTTCCCCTCTTCCTCTCCTCTTCTGTCCTCCTGCACGTTGTCCCCCATCTCTCTTGGCTGCAGGGGGGGCCACATTTTATTGACAGGTTTCTTTTCTGTCTCCTTAGGTCACGCTTGGTCCCCCCGGCCCCAAGGTAAGTGTGTCCCCACGCTGCAGGACAAGCAGGGCCCGAGGGCCAGCCCCTCTTTGGGGCATGGCCGGTCTGTTTATGCCACCCCTCCCTGGCTCAGAGGATGCAGTGGGTTTGCTGGTGCCAGTGAGCGCACACTCGTGTGCTTGCACGCACACGTCTGTCCTGGTGTTCATAATTGTGCACGTGCTTTTGTGTGTGGGCTTGCCTGCGTGTCCGGGGCTGGGTGCTCTCAATGCTCTGGCTGGCCCTACGAATCTCCCCTTCTTGTGCACAGGGTGGGAAAGGAGAACGAGGACTGCCTGGGACCTTCGGCTCGAAGGGGGAGAAAGGCGAGCGCGTGAGTGATTGGGATGGTGACCTGGAGCTGTCGGCCTGCCTGATGTGGGGGCTGGAGGGTGGCACCCTGTGCGAAGTGTGCCCGGAAAGACCTAGCCGTGTCCCGTGTCCTCCTGTTTTGCCTCCCAGGCTGGTACCTCCCCCTGCCCAGGATACCCTAGCCCTCAAGCTGGCCAGATTGCAGTTTGGGGTCCCTGCCCCTGTTCCCAGCCAGTCCTGCGCCCTGTCTCCCCACCCATCGCCCCCCTCCATGGCACAGGATAAGCGAGCGTGCTGTCCCAGAAGTGGCATGGAGGACGGTGCTGGGTCTCTGCCGAGGAGGCCCCAGGCGTTGGTGGGGCCACGTCTGCTGGGGGAGATGGGGGGAGGCAAAACCAGCCCCCACCCTCTGCTTGTTGATCAACCAGGGCTGCATCTAGGGATGGGCCTTGGCCACAAAGCCTGAGGGTGTCTCGTCTTGGGCTTGACCTGTTCCCGTGATAGCTGGGCTGGTGGGGAAGGGCTCTTACCAGCAACCACTAGGACAGACACCTCTTGTGCCTTCCCAAGGCTCTGGCGTCCCACCGTGCCCCAGCCCCAGGGCCTTAGACAGCTCCTCAACCCCCCGCATCTGCTATGCCAGCGCTCTCCTTCCTCTGCAGCCTGTCCCTTCCCTCCGCAGGGCTCCGACTGCGTGCGGACCTCCCCCGATGGCCCCTTGCAGGTGAGGTGCCGCCCCGCTTCCTTGCCACCTCGCCCTCGGTGATGCCTCATGCTCCTCTAACCCTCATCCTTTTTCTATCCCAAGTGTGCCGAGGGGCCGAAAGGCGAGAAGGGGGAGCGCGGCGATGTGGTAAGTGCAGAGCATTTGCATGGTGGCAGGAGTGGGATGCGCACCCCCCCTCCGCCGAGCTGGATTCCCCCCGTTGCTACGACTCATCTTCCCCTGCCGCAGGGCATCTGAGGTTCTCCGTGGCCTCTCCAGTTGCTGCCCTGCCCTCCTCAGCCTACTCCCCCAGACTGGCGCCATGAGAGGCAGCATCCCCTGTTCAGCTATTGCCAGGGGCACAGCACCCGCTGGCTGTGTTATACAGACGGGTAGTTTCCCCAGGGGCTGTGCCGGGAGGTTTGGAAAGCCCAGGGCAGGCAAAATGGGCATTGCTCCTATGGAGTTATGCCCTTGACTCCGCTCCTTGCATCAGGACCCATTGGCCCACGTGTGACCCGCCTGGCACATGCTCCGGTCTCTGCTTCCTTTTGATCCTTCCCCCCTTGGCAGCTGGAGAGACTCTTGCTCCCAGCCCTTGCACAGGTTAATCCCCCGCTGTAGCCTTTGCCAGGGGAGACCACTCAGATGTTTCTTTGCAGAGCGGCCAAGTGCATAAGGGGGGAAGTAAATATTTATTGGCCAGGATTTGTGAGGGGATTGCAGAGAAACCATCCAGCCATCTGGCATGGGGGGAGGCCTGCTCAGGGAGGTCCTGTAAGGTGGACACAGGTGCAGGAGCCTGCTGAGAGTAGCAGGGAGCCCTTCTAATGCCCCTTGCTTCTGTTGTGAACAGGGCCTGACGGGTTCGATGGGCGCTGATGGGCAGAAGGTAATTCCCCCCGGCTGTGGGTCCAGGACTGGAGGGGTGGCAGGGCCAGGAGGGGCAGGGCTGTGTGGAGGGGTCATCCCACATGGCCGGAGAGGGCACCCCAGGGGTCGGGACTCTCTCTTGGTGGGGAGCAGGTGTTGGGGGGAGGGACAGGGCCAAGTGAAGGTGTGAGCTGAGGGTTGGGCCCGGCGAAGGGAGGCCACATGGGAGTGAGCTGGATGCTGGAGGTGGTTAGAGAGGGGTGAGTGGAGGTTTTGGGGAAGGGGCCTGGGGTCCAGGGGAATGAGACAGCCCCTCCTATAGGGCCACCCTCCACTGACTGCAGCTCTCCGACTTGCTTCCTGTAGGGCCAGAAGGGCGAGAAAGGCGACGGAGGGCTCCATGGGAAGCCAGGGCGCCCGGGCCACGACGTAAGTCCTTCCCTGCCATCTCCATCTTCGAACCCAGCCTCTCCTCTCTGAGGACTGCTCCTGGACGTGGGGCTTGGCAGGTGCTGAAGCCATCCCTGTGGGTCCTCAGCAGCCGTGAGATACCACCGGAGAGTTGCCAGCTTGGTTTGCAGAAGAGACCCCCCGACCCCCATGCACCCACCGAGGGCCCTGAGCCTGCAGGGTCTTCCCCGCATGGGTGCAGCGGTGGTGGGACCTAGCTGGAGGCTGAGCTGACTCCCGAAGTGCAGGGCATCTCCAAGCCATCAGGGCTCTGTGGGCCAGAGGCACTGAGGGTGTAAATCAGCACAGCCCCTTTTAGCCCTTCATGGAGGATCTGGCCCCTTTCTTCCAGTGTCTGGCCTGGCTCAGCTTTCCGGCCTTGCCTTGTTGCTGGGCTCTGGTGCAAAGAGGTACAACCTGTTTGCAGGGCAGCCCCAAGCCTGCAAGAGCTGCCTGTTCTGGAGCAGCAAAGCCCTGTTCCCTGCCTAACGCTCCCCTGGCAGCTGTTAAGTGGCTGTGCTGCACAACAGATGCTGCATCCACCCCAGAGGTGGCTGCATTTCACCCATGGCTGCTGAGCCCAGCAATACATATGGCGAAGAGGTTTGAGATGCCTCCAGAGGGAGGTGCTGTATAAGTGGGAGGCCATCTCCGCACTGCCGCAGTCTCTCTGGCACCTGTCTGGGATTCCCCGGTGCGTGACCTCCCTCGAGCAGGGGCCAGGCCGTGGTCTTTCACTGGCAGGAGCTGACGGCAAGTGCACACGGCTGTGGGAGGGGGGATGTACTTGGATTACTGGTACCCAGTCCCCGCTGCGGCATCTTCACTGCTATCGGTGCCCCAGGCAGCTAGTTGAAAGCTGGCTCAGGTGTGTCTGCCTATGCTGCAGGCCCACCTCCAAGGTACGTTGACATTTCCAGGGGCCACAATCATAGAAAATGAGGGTTGAAAGGACCTCAGGAGGTCACATCTAGTCTAACCCCCTGCTCAAAGCAGGACCAGCCCAACTAGGCTTCTGAGTCTTAAACACCTCCAAGGATGGAGAGTCCACAGCCTCCCTGGGTAACCTGTTCCAGTGCTTCACTCTCCTCATGAGAGAGTTTTTCCTACTATCTAACCTCAGCCTCCCTTGCTGCAACTTGAGCCCATTGCTCCTTGTCCTGTCATCTGCCCCCACGGAGAACAGCCCAGCTCCATCCTCTTTGCAGCCCCTCTTCAAGTCATCAAAGGCTGCTATTAAATCTGCTCTCGGCCTTCTCTTCTCCAGACTCCAGCATGCAGTGGTGTTATTTATTACTTGTGTCACGATAGCAGAACAAGTCATGGAACAGGTCCCTATGGTGCATGGTGCTGTACGGGCACAAAGCAAAAAGCGAGGCCTTGCCCCAGTGAAGCTACAGGGATGGCTAACTCTTCTTTCCTTCGCTGACAGGGCCGACCTGGAGAGATATGTGTGGTGGGGCCCAAGGGCCAGAAGGTACTGTGCTGAGGGTTCGGTGGGCGAGAGATGACTTGTAACTGGGGACCCGACGGCAGAAGGTGCCAGGCTCATGGCTCTGTTTGCTTTCTAGGGTGATCCAGGGCTTGTAGGACCAGAGGGACTCGCTGGAGAGCCAGGCCCACCCGGGGTGCCCGGCCCCTCAGGGATCGGACTGCCAGGGAAGCCGGTAAGGATTTGGTCAGGCTCCCAGCCCTCCGGCTACCTCTCCAGCGGGACGTGCACAGTCACCGCTCCAGTCTGCCAGCCTCTTGGAGGGCTCCAGCAATCCTTGGGGCCAGTGGGCTGCATACTTAACTAGCCCATGGCATGGCTGGGTGGGGGGAGTTGTGGGTGCCACAGCTGCGGGCTTCCCATTGCTCACGGACCAAGCTGGGATGCTGGGGTCCAGCGCTGCGGTGGCCACGTGCCCCCCAGGCTGGGCTAACCCCTCTCTGTCTTTATTCCAGGGGGACCCTGGGGGCCCACCAGGTCCTAAAGGAGAAAAGGTAAGTGCCTCCTCCACAGGTGAAAGCCAGCATGCCCAGGGCAGGGCCTGGCAGGGCTATAGCTATGCCCAGGAGAACTCCTCTGGGTCTGAAGCCAGCCCAGGGCAGAGGGTCCCGCTCAGATAGGACCCCTGGACCTTAGTCCCCATCCTCTCATTCCAGCAGGAAGCAGGCCCCACAGCAAAGGGGGCTGAGGAAGACCCCATTAGCAAGGCTACCCCCCTGCCTGCCTTTGTCCCTGAGCTGTAGTGAAGGGCAGGGGGGTGCTGGGAGGGAAGAGCCGGAAGCTCAAGGGCTTTGGGGAGACGAAGGCTGAGGAGGCGGTGGAGCTGGAGGGATTGATGCTGCAGAGCTGGGCAGCGGGGGAGCGGGTGGAATTGGGCTGCTTTTGCTTTCATCTCCTTCCAAGGAGAATCCAACCCGCCACCCACGGGCTGAAGCTCTGGCGAGCCCGTGGGAAGCAGCAAGCCGGGGCGATGTCAGCTCCGCGTCTCGGAGTGGGGGATCGTGTCTGTGCATCTGTGCAGCAGAGCTGAGTTTCTTGTCCAGGCTCTGCCTCTTCCCACTGGCTCCCCATGCAGCTTCCCTGGGCATAGGCCTGGCATGGGCAGAGCCTTCCCCAGAGGAAGGTAGCTTGGCAGCCCCCAGCTGTACCTGTGTAGAGGGTAGGCATCTCTGGGACAGGATAGCGGGGGGTGGAGGAGCAGGGCTGGGTGCAGGGAGCCAGGGACTTATAGGTCGGCATCAGCAGAGCTGGGAGCAGACAGCCCAGGGCTGGGGTAGCAGGATGGCTATAGGGCAGCACAGAGGGGCCTGTGTGTAGGACCAGGGGGCTGCAGGGGAGCTGTAACCTCAGGTACCCCACACTAATCCCCAGCCTCATGCCCTGCCCCTGCAGCTCAGCTCTTGGCTATGGTGTGGTCCGGCCAACCACGTTTCCCTGGCGCTGCCTGGTGTCTGGCCAGCCCTGGGCTCAGGCTGTTTGCATTTTCTCTGGCCTCTTTCTAGGGTAATTCAGGAGCTCCTGGACCCGAAGGTTCAACTGGGAAACCCGTGAGTGCCAGCCTCCTCTGGCCTGGGAGTGGGGGGTTGTGGGCTTGGCGCTGGGGCGGGCAGGGGGGGTTGCGGCTTTGCATTTCGGCTGCTTGGCAGGAGCAGAGGTGGGCATTGAGCCCAGCTGTCAGGGAGGGGCTGGGAGCATCTGACTCTGGGCCGAGGCCCCACTAGCTGTCCTAGAGCTGCTAACATGCCGGCCTCTCTCCTCTGGAGAGCTGTGTTCAAATGCAACTAACAGATCGGGGAAGCCAAAGGAGCCAGCTGGGCACTGCCCATCAGGATGGCCCCTTCTCGGGCAGGGCCTGGGACCAGAGCGGCCAAGGGAAAGGGGGTGCACAGCAGGGTGGAGGTGTTTGAGCAGTGTTGTGTGTTGAGGGGCAGGGCAGAGGTGAGGAGCACTGGCTGGGGCAGCTCGGGGCTGCTGATCGTGAGCAGGTGGCAAGGGGCTGTGGACTGGGGGGTGTCTTGCTGCAACAAGCTGGTGCTCTCCCCGGTGGGCCAGTACAGGGGGTTGCTGCTGCCCCCTGCCCCAGTGCCCTGTGCTGGGTCTTGCTCCTCAGCTCTGCAGTGTGTAACCAGCATCTGTTTCCCAGGGGAAGCCCGGGACCCCCGGCTTGAAAGGCAACAAGGTGGGTACTGCAGCAGGGGCGGGAGAGGCAGTCTGGGGAGGAGCCCAGGCCGGGTGCGGGGAGCGCAGGGTGGCAGGGCAATGGAGATGCCCCCAGGCTGCCTGTTGCACGTGGAGATGCCTCAGCCTTCCTCCTGCCCTACCTACCACTCCCTGGTGCTTTTGTGGCTGGCTGGAGAGGCTCCCAAGATAGAGGTGATGCAGGGGCACAACAGTCCCGTGTGCTCTCACCACCCATCCCTGCCTGGGCACTCAGCTGGGTCCTGGCAAGACCTAACCCCTCTGGGCCCTCTGCATTGCACCCCCAGAGCCATGGGGAGGCCCCAAGCTGCATGTGCCCGGTGCAGCTGCAGTCACCTCCGCTTAGGGACCCCACGTTTCGCCAGCAGGGTGAGTGTGGAGGATACCCAGGGCTATGACCACGTGTCTCCCCTTCTCCTCCCTCCCCCAGGGTGATCCATGTGAAGTGTGTCCCACCATCCCCGAGGGGCTGGTCGACGCCATCGGCCTCCCAGGACAGCCGGGGCCCAAGGGTGAGCCCGGAGCACCGGGGAAGGCTGGGATCGCGGTGAGTCTGAACCAGCCCCCGCCTCCGCCAGTGAAGGACCCCACAGGGCACTTGGGGGGGCAGGGGGAGGCTGTCTGTGGAGCACCGCACATCTGGGCCACGTGTGGGGAGCAGAGGGGGAGGGAGGAGGGTGAAGGAGTGGGTGGTGGAAAGGGGCTCTGTAGCTGCTTCCTGCCTTCTCTTTGCCCTGCTCACACCACCCAGCCCCTGCCTACTCCTCATGCAGGCCCTAGCTCCACGCTGCCCTCGCCGGCTGCATCAGGGAGGTTGCTTTAGGTCCAGATGAGAGGCAGGATGGAGGCCAGCACTCAGTGCCCAATCTGCCCACCCAGCTCCCAGGGGCTTGGCCCCAGGTCTGTGCCAACTGGGAACCAGCCTGCTCCTCCCCAGGTGTGAGATCCAGCCCAGAGCTGGCACCAGCCAGGGCAGGTCCTGCTCCCCCCGAAACCCTCGCAGTCTCATGGTCTATCCAGCCCAATCTGCCTGGCTCTGCTCACCAGTTACCACCCCGCCCTACTAAGGAGTCCCTATTTGGGGGTAGCCCAGACACCCACGGGGCTGGGCAGGTGTGTGAGGGGCTGTGCGGTAGCACACAGCACCCACACAGCCAGCAAAACCTCGCGCTTGCCTCCTGTGGCTCCTGCAGTGAGGCAGCCGCACAGCCCTGCTCCACCTCACTGCTTGGCTTTCCCCCTCCAGGACAAGCCGGGACCCCGTGGACACAAGGGCGACAGGGTAGGTGATGCCTTTGCTCCAGAGCCTTGTGCTCTGGGGATTGTCACAGTTCACACTTCTAGTGACTCCGTGCCAGCCCGGGCCACATCTCCCTACCTTGAGAGCATGGGGTGGGGGCCCCCAGAGAATCTCCTCCAGCTGGGGGCACTATGGGGCCTATGACACACAGAGCTAGCCGCTCTGCTGTGCAGAGGACGGTGATGCCTCCGAGCCCCAGTAGCGCTTTCTGATGCAGGACCTGCAGACAGTCCCCAGGATGCAAAGCTGTGGGGAGGGCTCCATGGGGCACACAGGACCCCACGTGTGTGTCCAGTCTGGTGGGGCAGGTGGATGGGGGGATACAGGGGAACTAGTATCACCCTAAAACTAGGGGGTCACAGAATGAAACGCATAGATGGCAAGCTTAAAATGAACACCGGACCGTGCTTTTTCACGTGGCTCGTCATTAAAGCGTGGAGCTCTTTGCCACCAGATGTGGTGGAAGCTGAGAGCTTAGCTGGATTCACAAAGGGATTGGACGTGTTCTTGGAGGAAAGGGGCATCCATCACTATCGAGCAGGGGAGTGAGGGGCACGGCCTCTGCACCAGAACTTCCTACACCTTAAATACTGGAGGCTGCAACTGAGAGAGGAACAGGGGAAAAACCCTGTTCATGCCCTGGTCTCTCTCCCTGTCATCGTCCGCTCTTTGCCACTGTGACACGGGAGACTGGGCAGGATGGACTCGTGGTCTGACCCAGTAAATGGCAATTCTTATGCTATTGTGGTTCAAGCCGCTGTGGGAGGGGCTGCTCCAAGGCTTTGTGTCCTGGCTGATGCCCCACTGGGGTCTGCTTCTTTCAGGGAGACCCCGGCATCAATGGGATCAAGGGCGAGAAGGTGAGTGCCCGGCAGGGCCCCATGGGGACCCCTTCTGCTCTCACGCTGACTGCAACGGCTGCCTCTGGTTGCCCTGCAAAGAGGGACCCCGTAGGCAGCCCGCAGGGTTTATCTTGCTGCATCAATGGCTGCGGAGCCCGTCTGAGCCCACACTGTCCGGTTCCTTCCCTAGGGTGAGCCCTGCCTGCAGTGCGACCCCGCCGTCCTGGCTGCCAGGCTGTGGAGCCCGGAGGGAGCACCCACGGGGGAGCCGGGGATCGGCCTGCCTGGGTTGCCGGTGAGCACATGTCCTTTGTTCCCCTCCCCGCTTGCAGGGGATATGCGGTGAGAGGCTGAGGGGGCATGTGGGTGGAAGCATGGGGGCCTCATTTGAGTGGGGACCGCACTCGGACTGCATCCAAGTCCCTGTGGAGCCACACTTCTGGCCCAGGCAGCTCTCAGGGCTCCAGCCTCCCTCCAGCTGCTGGTGCTAAAGGCCAGAGCTGCTGCCCTGTCTGCTCCTGTCCCGGGGGCTGCACCCCTTCTCCACCCTAGCCAGCTAGGAGCCTCCATTGCTCTTTCCTTTGCTCCCAGGGGTAGCCAGCTGGGACTGGCTACCCAATTTTCCCTCCGCCTTGGCCTGGCTGGTGCTGGGATGAATTCCCCGGTCGGTCCCAGCCGTGGTCCAGTCTCCAGGGCTGCAGAGGGCTGTTCCCAGGGGTCTTCCCAGACCCATCCACAGGGCTCCCGGGATCCCAGCCCTTCTCCCCACCTTGCTGAATCCACCACTCAGAGCCTTTGATTGTGTTGCAGGGGAAAACCGGTGCTCCTGGGCTGGCTGGAGCCAAGGGACAAAAGGTGAGTGCCCCCTGCCCCCATCTCGCCTTTGTTCCCCCATCCTTGGAGACAGAGGTCTCTGGGCCTGAAGGGTTGGATCAGCTCCAGCCACGTCTCACCTCCCTTTTGTGGGTCATAGCGGTGCCCTGCTCTGCCATGAAACCGGTGGGCCAGGCTGAGCCCACTCAGGGCCAAAGTTCATGTCACTTGTGAGCCCCATGGCCCTGCTGGGTCTGTGCCATCGCTGTCTCTGTCCCCCGCCTCCCTCTGAGCCTGACCCGGGTGCTCTCTGCTCTGCTTCCTAGGGGGATGCCGGCCAGGAGGGACCTGCTGGCAAGCCTGTGAGTAGTAGGGGGTAGCAGGTCCCCTTGGGCTGGGCTGAGTGTGGGGGGCAGGGGGTGGCTTGCTACTGCCCAAATGGTTGGAGGGAGGGATGCTGGGTCACAGCTATGGTGTGATGACAGTGAGTCAAGGAGGGAAGGGTTAATCCAGGTGTGGGTAGACTTCTGGGGTAGGGTGACAGGGCTGTGTGTGTGTGTGCACGCGCACGCGTGTGCGCACAGACCAGGGCCTGCCTGGGTGCTTGGGGTCTGAGCTGACACCTCCTCTCAGCTGCTGCGTCTCTGTGCAGGGCTCTGCTGGTGCCAAAGGGGACGTGGGGCCCGAGGGTCTCAAAGGAGCAAAGGTGAGACTCAGCTGGCCTGGCTTGAAGGGACCAGCGTCGAGCACTAGGGGAGGCAGCCGAAGGGTGGGAGGCAGTCAGGGAGGGGAGGAGTGGGGCACTGAAGAGGGCAGCCTGGGCTACATCACACCCAGAGCTGGCCCCAGTCATGCTGCCTGCATGTTGACGGAGCCTCTTCTGCAAAATCCCCCCACTGAGTACCATTTGGGGGTGAGGGATGATCCCCTTGCCCATGTGCACACAGCCCCTCTGCCCAAGGGCACCCCCAGCATGAGCAGTGTCTGCCACCCCTTCCTGCCCCACGTGGTCATCTCCACCCAGACCCGCTCCGTGCCAATCCGAGTGTGGCGTGCTCCATGATGGGCACCTCAGGCTGGGGGCTGGGGCACGCTGGGCCCAGATGTCAGTGGCTTTAGACAGTGTGGGGCAGGGGGATGCGTGGGGACCCCGGGCTCTTTACCAGCAAGGGACTGGGAGCTTAGAGCAAGGAGGCGCCCTCCTCTCTCTGACCCCAGGATCTCTCCATGGCCATTGCAGGGGGAGCCGTGTGAGCAGTGCCCTTCTGGCCCAGAGGCGCTGGAAGGGGGGAAGATTGTGGTGACTGTGCCCGGCCCTGTGGGGGAGAGAGGCGAGCCTGGCCCACCCGGTGTGGGACTGCCCGGCAAGGCGGTGAGTCAACTCTGCCCTTTGGGGTGGACCAGGGGCCTGCGCAATTGTGGGGGGTGATTGGAAGGAGTGAGCATTGCAGCGCGGAGGTGCACTGATGCAGCTGAGATGGCCATGAAAGAGCCAACCCCCAGACCCGCTCCGAGCCCGGAGCTCTGCGGGGCTGGGTGCAGGGGCCAGGACACACTTGGTCCCAGCATGCATCACATAAACCCCTTTTATAAGTGGGAAGGGGATGGTGCCCCCAGCTGAAGGTGTGGGAAGGGTTGGAGGTGAGGACATGCCTTTTGCCCTTGTTGAGCCATGAGCCAGTGCCACTTCATCCCTGCTCCCAGCAAGGTGCCGGCACAAAGCAAACAGGGCAGGAGACTGGGAGCCCGGACTCCCGGGTTGTAGCCCTATCTCTGAGCTGGGGGAGTCCCTCTTTCCTGGAGGTTGAAGGAGGATCCCGGGAGCCAAGTTTCCAGCCACCGACTCAGTAGCAAAAGAAACAGAAATTCCCTGTGGAGCAAATCACTTTGTTCTTTATTATTAAATTGCCCCCAAATCTTGTGTTTTGCAAACTCTTCTGGCCTCAGTTTTTGTCTGGTTCTCGAACCTTCTTCGCTTTTGAAACCCAGAGTCCACTTTTTCCTTTTCTTTCCCCCTCCCGGGAGCTGATGTGTATCAGTAATGTGCACGTGCATGTTTTGCTTGGAGCCTCCTGGCTTCTCTTGGTTGCTGGTGGTTCCTCTGGAAAGTCTGGATGAAGCGCGAACTTTCCACCAAAGCGCTCGCGTTGGCTGCAAAAGCCGCTTCTTGTCAGCTGGAGGGGAAGGATGTAGGCTGGCAGGGACAGGGCGCCAGGCTCGGGATAGGGCAGGCATGGCAGATGCCACCAGCGTAGGATGAAGCTTTCCAGCTGGGCCATTTCCCTCGCTCCACAGTGATGGGTGGCTTGGGACCCCAAGGTCATGAGCTCCTACTCACCCAAGCGATAGAGCAGCCGTGCGATGGGTTGACTTTAGCTCCGGGCCCCTTACAGAGCTTTTCTCACCTACTAGTCCCTGTGGTCCAAGTGCCTGGCTGCATTGCCGATCTGGGTTCCTCCTGTACAGGGGCAGGGAAGGGATGTCGTGGGGATGGGGGGTCAGGGGCTTTCCTTCTACCCTGATGGGCTGATTTCTTCCTCCTGCTGCTGTTTTGTTTCTCCAGGGCAAACCAGGGGAGCCTGGGCAAAAAGGACAGAAGGTGAGATGCGTGCCAGGGGACCCCCCCTGCATGGGACTGGGTGGGGGCATCTGAGCATCCCACACCAGAGATGGGGGTGGGTGGCTTGAGGGCGTGGAGCTGCTGGGAACATGTACCTGAGGTCTGGCTCGCACCCGAGCGGAGCAGCCGTCCATGTAGTCTGTGGAGGGGAAAGGGGCTGGGGGCCAAGACCGTGCCTCTAGTGCCCACCCCAGAGCAGCTGGCACCCAGCTTCCCGAGGAGAGCAGGGGCAGGAGCCTGGAGCGGTGGGTTTGGGCGTTGCATGCTTCCCTGCCTCACACCCTTCATCTGCTCCCTGTCTAGGGAGATGCTGGGAACACGGGCGACCCTGGCATCCCGGGCACAGCGGGGCTGCCGGGGCTTTCGGGAGAGCCTGGCACCAGGGGTCCGAAGGGGCCTAAGGGTGAAAAGGTGAGTGCCTGGCTGCCCCCACGGGGCTCTCAGTAGGGCCCAGCAAGGATCTTAGGAGCCGCCTCAGTCTCCTGCCTTTGCAAGGCCTGGCATCGCCTCAGTGCCAGGGCATGCCCTTCCTACAGGGGCACCCATCTGTGCCCCGTATTCCCAGTCCCCCACCGGTCCTCTGCAGGGGACCCTTCACCCCTTGCAAGAGGTGACTTCCTTTCTCCTCGCCTCACAACACGCGCTCCCTCCCATCACGGTGCCGTGGGTGCTTCTCCCAGATCTGCTCCATGCTTCCCTCTGATGGTCCTGGCAGTCCTGCCCCAGGCAATGAGAGATGCCCACCGTCCCTGAAACGGTGGGCAGCGAGTTCGAGTCCCTGGTGCTCCCGATCTGTGCGGGTGGGTGGATGCCTCCGCGCTCCATCTCTGTGCGTGCTGCCTCCTTGCAGGGAGATGCCTGCGATGCCTGCCCCAGTCTCCAGGGCGAGTTTTTGGACGTGGTTGGGATCCCAGGAAAGGCCGGACCCAAAGGGGACCAAGGGCCTCCAGGCATCGGACAGCCAGGCAAAGCCGTGAGTGCCCCTCAGCCCACCTGGCACCGCTGCTGGCAGTGTGACGCCGATACCAGCTCTGCCACAACTGCTGCTGGCTAATGTTTCTATGTGTCCTAGGGAAAACCAGGACTCCCAGGGATCCAAGGCCCCCCTGGGCTGAAGGGGCTGCAGGTGAGTGCAGGCTGCACTGGGTGCCAGGAGCTGCCGCAAGCTGGAGCCCTGCCATTCACCCACTTCTCTGGTCTCCCTAGGGTGAGCCTGGACCCCCTGGGATTGGCCAGCAGGGTCTGGAGGTGAGTGTCAGCATGTGGCTGTAGCCCAGGGCACCTGCTCTGTGACCATCAGCCCCGTGCCACCTTCTCCCCGACCACAGGAGCCTGCATGGTGCCTGCTCTTTGCACACCTGCCTCTTGCCTCCTCCCCAGCTGGGCCAACCCCTGCTTTGCAAACGTTGCACCCTATTACAGCTCCCTCTACCCTGGCCTGGGACACACTGGACACTGCTCCTCACCCCACCCAGCTCAGCAAAGCAAGCTGGCATCGCCTTCCTCCTCCTCTCCCCTCCAGGAGCCAGGTCTGCTCTGCCCGGCCTCCCTTGTCCCTCCCCTCCCAGCTCTCTCTGCTCACCCCTTCAGCCTTGGCTCCAGGGGCACAAAAGTCTTCTCCTCCCCGGCTCCTCCCTGCAGCCTGGCCTGGGAGCCTCTATTTCCTCCTTTTCCTGATAGTCTTCAGTCTTAAACCACTGAAGCATGCTGGGGGGGAATGGAGAGGCCCAAGGGACCTCAGATGAGGTCCAGCGCCCCCCAGCCTGTGGGACTCCATCACCTCTGAGATGCCACGGATACTTCTCTGGGGATAACCCTGAGCAGACGAAGGTGTCGGAGTCCAACCCAGACCCAGCTGGATCCGGGAGGCCCAGACGACCTGAATGATGCCTGTCCTGCAGCAGGGCGTTCCCCTCCCCGTCCGAGGCGGACACCCTCGCTGCCTTCCCCATCTTCTTGCTGGAGCCTGTGACTGGAATGAGACTCGACTGGTTCTCTCTGTCTTGCAGGGGGAGCCTGGGAAGACCGGCTTGCCTGGCCTCCCTGTGAGTACAGCTCCACCCTTCCCCGCTCCCTCCCACCCCAGGGAAAGGGCTTGGGGCAGCTCGGCTGTGGCCAGCCCAAGCCCTCCTCTGTGGCGCGGGGCTTATCACAGAGCAGCCACTCAGTTGCAAAGGGCACGTGTGTAGGGTCGGTCGGGCATCAGGGGAGCCCATGAAGAGGGTTTTCTCTGTGCAGCATAAACTGTATCATGCCAAGGTGCCTCGATTGGCTGCAGAGCATGGGTCAAGTGGGGAGAGCAAAGGCTGTCCTTGACTGGTTTCTTCTTGCCCCTCAGGGACCCTCTGGACCTCAAGGGCCCCCAGGAGCAGCAGGAGAGAAAGGCATCACGGTGAGTGCCCCAGATGGGCACTGGGCCCTGCCCTCGAGCCCACAGGGGACTTGCAGGAGAGTGGGCACTGCCGCCTGCTCGTTACAATGGTGGAGCTCAGACCTGGAGCCAGCCGCTGTCCTTCCAGGAGCCTCCCGCGGCTGGTGTCACAGAACCGACTCTGGTGATGAGCCGCTGCAGAGCTGGCCGATGGGGGCATGGGTCCAGCTTTGCTGTGCCAGCTGGGGATGCTGGTGCTGATAGCAAATGGTGCCAGCTGAAATCCAGAGACGGGGGCACCTGAGGGGCCAGACGCCATGGCCTGGTCAGAGGTGCAGAGGGCAGGGGATGCCTGGATGTGCCTTGGGGATTTTGCCTGCATCCAAGTTCCCAGCTTTACTGGGAACAGGCTGGGAAGGGACTGGGCACAGTGCCTGCAAGGGCCTGTGGTCTCTGCTTGGTGCCTTCTGCCTCCGCCGCACTCCCTACCAGCGTCAGGTGTCCAGCATCCTGGCATCCTGTGACCCCAGCATCCTGCAGCCGCCCCAGGTGAAGGGCACTCTGTTGGCACATCAAGCAGGGGGCAGAGATGCTGCTGGCTGCTGCCCAGGCCATCGTGGGTCTTGACAGCCCCAGCTCCTTTCCAGAAGCATGCTCCTCTGCTCAGGCTCCAAACCTTCCTAGCAGAGGTTTTATAGTTGTGCCAGTGGCTGAGTTATTGTCACCAGCTGTGACTGCAGGGAGGAGGGGGCTGTGTCACCAAGGCAGAGCCAGGAAGACCTGGAGCCTGAGCCTCGAGCCTGTGGCAGTAGCTTCCTCACCCAGCCCAGATGTGACTCTTCTTCCCTTCCTGCAGGGATCGCCTGGGCCCAGAGGAGCGGAGGGCCCCCCCGGGCCTCCAGGAGCCAGCGTGGTTGGGCCACCGGTGAGTGCCAGGTTCCAGCTCCTGCTCTGGGATGCTACTGGTAGCCCCCGGGGTCCAAACCTGGATGGGTGCCCAGTTTCCCAGCACGTGGCTGGGGGCTCTCAGGGTGCCAGGTGTGGCGGGTGCAGAGATCCCACCTCAGGAACACAGCTGGGTATTTGTATCCCTCCGCTGTTTCCACCACGTGAGGCGGGCCAGTAGGGGGTGCTCCTGCGTTGAGCCACCCACCTCCCTGCGCCCGACCACCTTCCAGGCTCCGAATGCCTCCCTAGGGGCGCCTT
>NW_017729015.1:14113074-14124922 GCF_001723915.1 Gavialis gangeticus | reverse complement strand
GAAATGCATCACCTGTTACCGGGCAGATCCCAGCTCCCCAGGTAGATACCCCTTACCCAGGTAAGTGATGCAAGTCACGTAGGCAGAGGGAGCAGGTTTCCCCCTCCCTCAGGAATGCAGCCAGCTCCAGTTCCCTAAAGAGCCAGGCTGAGGGTGTGGTCCCCTGTGTGCTGGGCCCACCCTGATTGAATGGTCACAGCACAGAGATTTAAACCACAGTGTCACAGGGCAGAGATTTTTGGGGAGAAACCAAGGTGGCTTTCTGCCACACCAGGCTTCTCCCCCATGGCATGACACAGGTGTCATGTGTGACCCCAGGGCCACTGGGCATGGCTGCATCTGTCTGCTTATTTCCATAGTGGGATGGGAAAAAAAGAGGGCGCATCTCTGCTGTGGCCCCCACTCTGGTTGCACAGGACTCTCCTGCTTCTCCCTGGCCCAGCGAGCAGGGCTGAGACCTGGCTGCACTGGTTGCAAAGGGGCTGCAGGACACGCCAGCCCCTGCAGCTCTCCCCAGCTCCCAGGCAGACTGACCGCTGCCTGTGCTGCTTTCCACCCCGCTGGGGCCCAGGAGGAGCCTGCTGAGCCCCTGCAGTGCAGACCCCTAGGCAGGCTCCAGGTCCTGCTCCATGCCATTAAGTCCCTGCTCCGGGCACTCCCCAGGATGCAGTGCCAGCTGGTGGTGCACATGGAGGACGGGGTGTCAGGACACCTGGGTTGTGCTCCCTGCTCTTCCCTGAGCACAGGCCATAGCAGGAAAGTGGCTCGGTCTCCTTGTGCCTCAGTTTCCCCATCTGTCTACTGAGGATGAACCCTCGCCTGCCTCTTACCTCTGCTGTTTTGACTGCTCCCCCAGGGCCGCGAAGGGCAGCGGGGGCTCCCAGGGATGCCTGGATCCAGTGGGCTGATGGTACGTAAGCTGCAGCCCGGCTGGATTCTGGGCTCTGCGCAGCTCCCCCCGGATAGCCTGTGTTTGCCTGAGCCTCGGTGCCCCCGAGACCAATGTCCCTGCACCTGATCTTCCCTCCTGCTGTTTGCTAAGTTCGCCCTGCAGGGCTTTGCACAGCAGCATCCCAGCATGGCCCTTCCCCTGGGGTCACATCAGGCCATGCCGCGGCTGGCCCTGGGCCCAATCCTTGGCATGAGCCAGCCTTGCCCTCTCAACTGTGCCAGTTTCTGGGCTTTGATGCTGGTGGCCCCCATCTCAGGAGACATGAGATCAGCTGGCTCCCCTGGCCCTGAGCACATCTGGCGTCTGGTGCAGTCCTGGTGACAGTGATGGTGTGAACCAGGGACTCTCTACCCCCATCATGGTGGGCTCTGTCATCCCCTCCCATGGCTGCACTCGTAGTCCAAACCAGGTGCTGTGTTCCCAGTGAGAAGGGGGGGTGTGGCAGGGGAGTGGGGGAGGAATAGGCCCATCCATGCCTTTTCACAGGAAATGTGAACGCCCTTGGAGGCCTGCTCCGCTACAGCCGCCACAGGTGGCCTTGGGCATGGCACTTAGTCTCACTGTAACTCAGTTTCCCATCTGCTCAGTGGGAATAACAGCACAGTCATCCCATCATGGGGCCAGCCCATGGAGGCCCGGTGTTAAGGAGGGAAGGGAAGTCTTCAATCTGGACAAGAAGGGCACTGAGTGGTGGCTCATTCAAGGCAATAGGGCATATTTCTCTCCTGATCGTGCCTGTGTTGCAGACTCGTGTGAGAGCCTAAAGGCAGCCTGGCCAGCTTGGGGCAACGTGGCCAGTGGGGCTAGTGGTGCCACGTGGGTGTGACCCATGGGGTGTTCACCGGGGGCCGGGTGCAGCAGGATGGGGAAGGGGTCTGGGTGCTGCTCTCAGCTCTTGCCTGGGAGCCTGGCCATTGACTTCAGGCCAGGCCTGTTTTCCCACACAGGGGAGTGGACACAGATAAGTTCACTACTCCTGGCTGGGGAGGCCCCAACAGGACCTGCCCGGCTGTAGATGGCCCTTGGCCTCGGTGACATTGGCCTCTAACGCTTGCTTTTCTTGGCTTCTTCCCTGCAGGGAGAGAAAGGCGCCCAAGGAGAGAAGGTGAGTTGTGGGGGGGCACCCTCCTTCCCTCGGCCCCCTGCCCCCCCGTGTGCCTGCAGTGGGGGTGGCATGTGCTACCTCATCCGTGGCGGGGACTCCTGCTGGCACTGAGCTCCCCAGCCATGGGGCTGCCGGCCCTGAGCCTCCTGCCCCGCCCCATGCATCCCCAGTTCCCTGGGGCTCCCTCCCACCTGCCCTGCCTCCCGCTGCCCCAGGCCCTGGGGGAACCCCCAGCACTGACTCCTCTGTGTTTGCAGGGAGACGCCGGGGAGTGCACGTGCTCTCGTGCGGACCCCAGCTCCGGAGGGATGCCGGTAAGCGCCGTGACCGTGTGCGCCACGACTGTCCGCACCACCCTTGCCTCGCAGGCTCCTTGCGCCGTCAGCTGGGGCCGGTCCGGGCTCCCTGCCCCCGTGCTCCGCTGCCCTGCCCCCCGCCAGCCCAGCTGCTTGCCTGCCCCGGCATCCGGGGCTGGAGCCGGGCCGCCTGCACCCTGGGTTTTGCTTCGCCCCCGCTAAAGGCTCTCCCCTTCTCTTGGACCCCCAGGGAGCCCCTGGACTGTGGATCGGGACCTCCTGGCAGCCTCAGCCTGGCCCTCAGGTGTGTGCGCTTTCCCCCCTGCCTGCTCAGCCTTGGTGTCCCCGCGCTGGCCCCCGCCGCCCACCGCTCACCTTGCCCTATCCTAACAGACTCTGTCCTTTGTTCTGGGCTCTTGCAGGGTCCCCCCGGTGCTCCGGGACCTCCAGGCCCCCCTGGTGCTCCAGGGCGACAGGTGAGTGCAAGAGAGGGGGGGACCATGGTCTCGGAGGGCAGGCACGGACCAGATCCTTGCCCTGTGGGTGCCTGTAGCATAGCTCCGGTTACCTGTGCACATTCATGTGCTCATCCATGTGGATGTTCCTGGACACATGGGATCTCCGGTCACGCCCAGCCTCCGGGCTCCCATAGCTCTTTCTCCCCTCCCCAGGACATCTTTCATGTCCGGGGCTCTCCAGGCGGAGGGGCGCAGAAGGACTCCCTGCGCTGCCCTTGGTAGCCAGTGCAGCCCTGTGCTCTCTAATCTAGGCTTTGTGAGTTGCTTCATTGGGAGTAATTCAAAGTAATGGCCCATTATAGACAGGCCTGTCTGCAGGCTGGGTCTGACCTGAGATGCAGGCTGCCGGCTGAGCCATCCTAGGCATGACATGAGGCAACCCTGCCAGACACAGCACCGTCCCCCACTCTCCCAGCACCACTCCCCATCCCATTGAGGGGTAGATATCATAGGCCGCAGTCTGTGCTGGGGCCGCGAGCGGGCAGGCGGGCATCCATGCAGCTCAGGCAGCTGGCTCTCACGGCAGCGCGGTTGTCCAGCCGGCACTTGGGCGCACAGGGCAGGGTGTATTTTTATGGGGCACACCCAAAAAAGAAGAGGGTTTCTGGCACCACCTATAACCAGCAGCCCTCATCCTGCAAGCATCCGGCATGAGCTGCGATCAGATGCTGCAACAAGGGGGACCGCGTGTGATGGCGCTCACCCGATTAATGCATCATGCACATCACAGCTGAGCAGGACCCAGAGCCCAGCCTTTCCCCCCGCACCCACGTTAGGACAGGCGTCGAGTATCTACACATCAACTCCACGTGTGCACAGCTGACATGGCCACCAAGGGGCTGGGCCCGAGACCTGTAGCACAGCGTCTCCTTACAGTGAAGGCAGCGAGAGGGGGAGAGGATATCAGTGGTAGAAGACAGCCCTTCGGAAGGACTGAAATATTCACGCTGTCTCCTTGGCTCCACAGGGAATCCCAGGACACAACGGTTTGCCAGGCCTGCCCGGACCAGCGGGGGATTTGGTAGGTATAAGACCGGCCCCCACACTACCCAGATAGTCCCCAAGTGCCTGAGTCCGCCTGGGTAAAGCTCATGTGAGACCAGGACCTGTTCTCCATCACGCCTTCCACGGCTGTAAGCAGTCGTTCCCAGCGCTGCGAGCCCCTTGCCAAAGGAAGCGTTGTCGCTGAGCGCTTCCTCTCTGTGTAGGGGCCGCTCGCGGTCGTGGCTGAGAGGAACATTGCGGTGCTCAAGGTAAGAGCCTCCCCAGCCAGCTGGGGAATGCGTTTGCCATTCGGAGTAGCCTCAGGTGTGGAAGGGCTGGGCCGAAACCCCCACACCGAGGAGCCGTTTGTCCACCGCTGTTTGCAGCGGGGCTGCTTCCGCCTGCCTCTGCAGTCGTAGGCGACTGGTAGGGGGTGCATGGGGGTGCACATGCCCCCCTGGCAGCCAACACTGATACTGTTGGTAGGGCAGGTGCCCCCCTGACAGCGCCATCACCATTGGCAGCTTCTGCAGATGTCCCCCCCAGATTCAGGAGGCACCAGTCACTCATGTCTGCAGTGCCTGGGGACGGGGATGCTCAGAAGCAGGATGCTGGGCCGTGCAAATCCTTGGTCCAATGTCACCTGCCCAGCCCTGTGTGCTCACGATGGGCTTTTAACACTGGAGCTAATGGAGTGACTCCTGGAAGTAGCCAGCTCTTGTAGCTACTTGGTCCGGTCACCAGAAGGAGATGTGTGAGCGTCTCCATCTCGTAGTTCGTGCAGGAGGGTCCAGCTGGGCGCTGGGCAGACGCCTCACGCCTCTCCCCCGTCTCTCGCTAGAACATCTGTGGGGACTGCGCTCTGATGCAGACCGGCTTGCCAGTGCCCAGTGGCCACAAAGGAGAGAAAGGTGACCAGGGCATGCCTGGTGCTCCTGGCTTGGACACTTGTGCCCGGGTGAGTATGCTGCCAGCATCCAGCAGCTCTCAGGAGGTGGCTTGGCTCCCAGGAGACCCCGGAAACAGTTTCTTGCCTGGTGGGCAACCACTGTACCAGGAACATGGCAGAGCAAGGTCCACCCCCACATGCACAGTACACACATGACATCCACCTGCATATATCACATGTGCATGGGAACGGACCTGATCCTCCCACATGCCTGGATATACAGCTTCCTACCCCGCGGCACAGCTCCGGCTCATGCTCACTTGCCCTCTGCTTCTGCACACATGTGCCTCCAGACTGGGACTGTCGCCACCTTGCTCTACCCACCTTGTGCAGTCACTGGCACTTCTATAATGTGGGCACGAAGGCAGAACAGCTGCAGCCAGCCATAACCCCTGGCTCAGTGGCAACAAAAGGGGCAGGGGGTTGGATTCTGGGGGGCTCTTGGGGGCAGGGTGGGTGCTGGGGGGAGCAGCAGGTGCCACCTCCTTTCCTCCATACTGGCTCCCTATCAGGGTTGCCAGCACCCCCAGCACAACACCTCTTCCCCAGCTGCTCTGGGAGGCAGCAAGGCAGAGCAAACAGCCAGGTCTAACCCTGCCGCGTCTCTCCTCTTTCCCAGTGCTTCGAGCAGTTCCCGAGTGCCGAGGAAGCCCGGGTGAGTTGAGCCTGTTGAACCTGGGGAGGGACAAGGGGGTCTGGAGGGAGGGAACCCTTCTCTGTCTGTCTCCCGGAGCCTGGCGAACCACATGGTGACATCCTCCTGGCTTGGGTGTTGGGAGAAGCCAGCACAGCCTGGGGGTAAAGGAAGGATGCAGGTGGAGGACCCCTGAGCTTCGTCTGCTCTACCCTGGTTGCCCTGCCACCATTGCCCTTTGCTCAGCCCCTTTGCCCTGGAGGGTCGGAGAGGGGGGCATGGCCCAGGGGTGGATGAAAGCAGATCCCTGTCTAGTTGCTCCATTGCACCATGACGCCTTCCTCTGCCTGGGAGCAGGGGCCAAAGTGTGTCCTGAAATGGCTCCTCTTCCTCTCCAGGGGGACAGTCCTGACTGCGTGGGGGAGCCCGGGCACCCTGGGAGCCCCGGTCTGCCCGGCCAGAGGGGAGAGCAGGTACGTGTAGTGCTCAGGTTGGCTGCAGGGTAGCTTAGGCTCCCTGCCCCTGGACCCACTGTGACTTCTGCAGGCCCCTCAGCCAGCTCCCCCCCACCAAAGCCTTCTTCCTGCCCAGGGGAAGTGGCCAGGGTTGCCTCACGCTCCACGGACCCCAGCCCCAGGCTCTGCAGCAGTTCCCACAGCCTGGTGCTGTCCGCGGCCCCGGCAAGCCGGACACCAGGCCCCAGACGGACGAGCCATGCGGCAGGAGTCAGGGCAGGGTGGCCCCATTCCACCTCCACATCTCTTGGCCTCCGTTGTGGGGGTCTGGGACAGGTCCTGCTCCATGGTCTGCCTGCCCCGGGTTTGGGCCAAGGTCCTCCACAGCCAAAGCACCGTCTGCTCCTGCCTCGTCCTGAGAGGGCTGGGCATGGTGGGGAGCGGTAATCCCTTCCACCCTCCCACGCACACTTGCATTCATGAATGCACAGTGGCCTTACGCCCCTGTGCCCCACGCAGCGCCCAGGCGCAATGCTCTGCTGTGAGATCTGCCTGTCTCCCGGGTCCAACCCTTAGCTGCTCTCTCTGCAGGGACCGCCTGGCGTGAGGGGATCCCCGGGACCACCTGGACCCATTGTAAGTAGTCTTGGCCACGAGCACCTACTGCAGCCTGGGCTGCCGGTCTGTCTCCCTCCCCTCCCACCTCCTGCTCTATTCAGGGAAGGCATCCACTGAGTGCTCCAGGGGCCATTCCTACACCCCAGAGCGAGCTCCTGGCCCCCAGGCAGCAGCAGCCAGATCTGCCCCCCAAGCACCTGGGCTGTGGCTTGCTGGAGAGGGGCAGAGGGGAGATGAGCTGAGGGCAGGTGCCCCCTACCCCAGCAGAGACCAGCCCAGGGGCCGCAGTGAGGGGCGGATGGGTGGCGGGGGGGGATCCCAGCATTGGGGCAGACCTGCCTCTGCCCGTGGCTGTGAAGGTGTCCTTGAGCATCCGGGTCTGAGGAGGGTGAGCGCACAAAGCAGCTCTGGAGGCGAGGAGGCGTCCTGCCCGGAGCAGGAGCTGATGCAAGCCGGCGTCCCGCCCGCCGCGGCGCTGGCACTGCCAAGGGGTGACCTCGCTGTTTCTTCCCTCAGGGCCCTCCAGGTTTTCCTGGAACACCTGGCGCACCCGGACTGCCTGTAAGAACCAGCACTGCACGTGCTCTGTGCGGTCGTGTGTCGCTCTGCTTGTCTGCATTTGTTCCCCCCGTCCAGTCCTTGTGGTCACACTCTGCCCCTCAGCCCCAGCCTACCCCACTCAGCCCCCTTCACGGGGCTCTCGGCCTCCCCGGGCCCCCGGCTCAAGGGCTTGGGCCTGGGTGAAGAGCCATGGAGCTGCTCATTTCTGTGCCCCATCTCTTCTTTCCCCATCTCTCTTCTTGCTTTCCATCCCTCCCTTTAGATGCCCGCCACGGGCTGTGTTCTCGTCTCATGCTGGCTTGAAGCTGCAGCAACTTGGGTTGGCACTGGATCTCAGGAAACACATCGTCACTGCTAGGGCAGCGAGGCCATGGAATAGGTGCCCAGGGGAGCTGTGGCCTCTCCATCGCTGGAGGTGTTCGGGAAGAGCCACTGGTTGGGGATGATCTGGCTATAGCTGTGCCCGTGCTCTCCTGTGGCTTCTGGTCTTTGCTGGTTGCTTCATGGGGCTGGGAGGCAATTCCCCTCACCCTGCTGTGTGTCAGGGTGTGTTTTTAATCCTCCCTCAGTGGCATTGGGTGTTGGCTGCAGCCAAGGCTGGGCATCGTGCCTGGGGTATGCCCAATGCTCCTGCTGGGCCTCAAAACCCAGAGGCTCCTGGCTAGAGGGTCTTGCCCCTCCACTCATGGTCAGACCGATGCCACGTTTGAGGTCAGGAAGGAATTTTACCCATGGTCAGATTGAGCTGGACAGTGGGGTTTCTTGCCTTCCTCCATAGCCGGGGGCATGGCCTCTGCCTGGGATCTCTCAAGCATATATTAGCAACCTTTGCAGCAGCAGGACATTGGCTGCCCTGGTCCCCCTGGTTTACGGGGGCAGGTTTGGGTGTTAAGTCTTGTGTTGTGTCAAGCTGACTGTGTAGTGTAGCTAGGAGGTTAGACAATGGATTTGTATGAGACGGTTTGGATAGGGATGGCCCTGCCGAAGGCAGGGGGTTGGACCAGACAACCTGAGGCCCCTTCCAGCCCAGCTTCTCTGTGATTTTATGATCAAGAGTAACAGCACTGATTGCAGTGGGGCCACATTCCCTGGAGCTGTCCTGGTGAAGGCACTGGGTGGAGACATGGATTTAAGGGCATCTGCGCCACTGACTCCCTTTGTGGCCTTTGTCAAGGCACTTGACTTCTCTGGGCCTGGGCTCCTATCTGTCCCTCCTTCGCCCCCTGGGTCTGTGCCTCCTGTCTGGTTAGATGGCAGGCTGTGGAGGGCAAGGGCAGCCTTTGTGTGCAGACCCCTGGGCCCTCATTTCAAGCAGGGTCTGTCCGTGCTCCTGTTACAGACTCTGTGAAGAAGTGGTGTCACTCCAGTGGGGCTGCACGGGTTTACACTAGGTGAAGATCTGGCTCAGAGAAGCAGCTGGCCCTTGGCCCCAGCCTCCCTTCTCTGTGCCCAGGGCTCAATGACATCCTCTGCAAAGGCCAAAGTCATGCTGGTGTCTGGCCCTGGCCTGCTCCCAGGCTGGGATTGCAGCCTGGGCATCCTCCAACTCTCCTCAGTGGAGAAAACAGCTGGGTCCACGTCGAGGGTTTTCCCCTTTTATCAACATCACCCTCTCTCTTGATCTCTCCTCCTCCCTCCTAGCCCAGGGCAAGCTGAGGCCCCGGGCCCTCTCCCGCACAGCCCCCTGCCCTGCCCGAGGGCTGCGTCCTGGGTGCCAGGCGCAGGGGAGGGAGGCATTCCCATCCTGGTGTGTCTCTCGGGGAGATCACACGGTCCCCTCCCCTCACCCGCACACACACATCGTCCACTTCCTAGTCTTGTGTCTGGCCTCTCTCCCACTAATGTCACTGTTGTCCCAGGGTCCGTGTGCGTGTCATTAATGTGTCCTGTGAAACCATCGTCGCCTTCCACCACCACATCCGTGCCATGTAACCGAAACTAACGCCATCCACCAGCTCCTCGTTCCTGTGCCCGTCCCCACCTGGTTCACCTGGAAGCTGTAGTGACTGGGCAGTGGGAGGAGGGCAGAGATGGGGGCGTGGGGGGGTCCTCCTTGGCCTCTCCCAGCTGTCAGTCGTGCCTTGGTTGTCCCAGTGAGAACCTCATGTGTTTTTCTCGTCTCTTTTCACGCTTGCTTGGGTGCGGAGCGTCTCCTCCCCTGCCCACGCTTTGTGTCTCACCCGGTGATGCGCCCATTACACGTCCGAGCAGTGGAGGCAGGGGAGAGACAGAGGGGTAGGACGCCTTGGGGCACGGGGGTCTGGAGCTGGGACCACGGAGGGCGTGCTGTCTGTGCTGGAGAACACGCGCTGGAAAGGGTTGGGGGGATACGAGCACAAGCAGTGAGCCACGTGTGCGGCAGGACCTTCCTCGCCTGGCTGGGGCCTTGCTGGTAGCCCCCGGCCCTCACCTGCGGAGGGACCCTCCTTCGGTCATTCGCTCGCACGAGGCTGCCACGGCTCTGCCCGTGGGGCGACCGGTCAGTGCTGGCCTGGGCTCTGAGCTCACTTGTGAGGTCATCTCCACCAAACTGGGGCGAAGGGAACATTGGTAGGACACGTAGCATCCAAGAGCGTGACCTCTGCTCCTTTGGAGGTGGGGCAGGTGAGCCCCTTGCTGTGGGCTGTGGACATGTGAAGATCCAGCCACAGGCATTTCCACACCCAGGGCCAGGCCTTCATGGCTGCAAGTGGACTTCGTTTCATTGAAGCTGTACCGATCTACCCCCTGGGTGGGGGGGCAGGCCTGCTGGTTCAGGCATCCTGGATAGCACCAGGATCTCCAGCCTGGCAGCCTCCCAGCCTCCTTCCTTTGAGACAAGCACAGGTTGTTGCTAGACAAGCGGGATGTCCATGTCCCTTAGGCACAGGTGCAAAGAGCAGCTACGCCGTGCTTGACACTGGCAGCAAGGCCCGTGCTGGAGAAGCTGGCCCCGATAGGGCAGGCTTGCGTAGTGCCCAGAGCCAGGAAAGCCTCCTGCACCCAGTTGCATCAAAGGGAGCGTGAGCTGAAATGCCCCATGCCTGGCCTGAGGGCCCCGCTCACACCCTGGTCCGTCCGGCCCATTCTGCCCTGCCATGCTCGGCTTGGGGAGATGGGCTTGAAGCCAGACACCTCCCTGCAGAGCCTCCTGTTTTCTCTCCCCAGGGTCTCCAAGGCGAGCGTGGACCCGGTGGGCTCCCTGGTGCAAAAGGGGAACCGGTGAGTGAGCCCGCTGCAAAATCCCCCTGGGCTGGGAAGAGTGCCTGGCTGGCGCTGGGTGCCTGTGGCAAAACCCCCCCAGGGGGTGGGAAGAGGCACCTCTGCTCTCAGGGGCTTTGGGGCTGGGGAGAGACAGGAGGTAAGTTCCCTTGCTTTGCTGGGTCTGCCCAGTCCTACCTTGGGACACCTCCTGGTCCGCGGTGAGCAGGCAGCATTTGCTTGCAGAGGGGCGATGTCCATCGGTGCTCAGCAGGGTGCTCAAGCCAAGACGTGCAGGTGTGTGGCACCTGGGCAAGCCCAGGGACAACACAGCCCTTGAGCCTGGCAGGTTGTAACACCGGTTTTCTTCCTTCCAGGGCCCCCCCGGTCAACCCGGCTATCCCGGTGCAACAGGACCCCCCGGCCTGCATGTGAGTACCAAAGGCAGAGGAGGAGCCTGGCAGGATGGGCAGCTCATTAGCTAGAAGCTTTGGGGTGGGGGCTGCAGCTGGCATGGGGATGGCAGCAAGGCCCAGCTCTGCGGGGCAGGCTGGGCTGCTGCAGTGGGGAAGACCGGTCTGACCAAGCAGCGCAGAGTGGGAAAGACCCCCCTCTGCCCACCTGGAGGGGGAGCTGGGCACACATTTGTCCCCGGGGGTCTCTCGAATGCACCGTTGGCCTAACTCTTCTCTCATGGAGCAAGGTCATACAAGCCCCAAGGTACCAGCACCGAGATGGATGTCCTCTCCTGCCATCAGCACCCTTCCTGCCAGCCCCTGCCCACCCAGCCCAGGGGGTGTCCCCAGCCCTCGGGGCCACCCAGCGAGGCTCAGGCTGTCCCCTATCTTCTTTCCCCAGGGCATCAAAGGTGAGCGAGGCCACATGGGATCCCCGGGAGAGAAAGGGGAGTCGGTGAGTATTGCAGACCAGCCGCCTGCCACCTCCGAGCCCCTGAGGAAATCGGTTTCTTTCCCACAACCCGCTGTGAGCACGGAGAGAAGAGGCCGATGTCCCGGCAGAGACCACATCAGCTTCCAGTGCCGTCACTGGGTGCTTCGTGAGGGCGGCCAGGCCTGTGGTCAGCAGTAGGAACGAGGAGAAGGGCAAAAGCAGCCTCTTGGATATGGTGGGGCGATGGCAATGGCCACTTATGCCAGGGACAGGGAAGGGAGGCAGCTGTTGGCACGAAGCAGCTAGGGCATGATAGGAAGTGCAGCCTCATCAGCCCCTACATTGCCTTGCCTTTCCCGGGGGAGAACTGCAGGCAGCAGGGTCCCCATCCTGACGGGGCAACTGGGGGCCTCCACAGTAGAAATAATCCTGGTGCACAATGCCAACATCGCCCCTTGCTCCTCGGGGCTGCGCTGTGGGACCAGGGGTGTGCTGGATTCAGGATCTCCTGCTGAAGGGATCGGGTCTGAGCTGAGCCATGCGGAGCTGGGGCACACACGTGCGCCTGATTCTTGTTTCCTTTGTGTTTCCCCAGGGTCCCCCCGGCGCGGATGGCAACCCCGGTCCCACGGGGCCAGTGGTAGGTTCATGGCTGAAGATCCTCACGTTAAAACTGCACTGAAGAGCCCAAGCCTGATCCCAAGG
>NW_017729015.1:14104585-14108074 GCF_001723915.1 Gavialis gangeticus | reverse complement strand
CCTACATTGCCTTGCCTTTCCCGGGGGAGAACTGCAGGCAGCAGGGTCCCCATCCTGACGGGGCAACTGGGGGCCTCCACAGTAGAAATAATCCTGGTGCACAATGCCAACATTGCCCCTTGCTCCTCGGGGCTGCGCTGTGGGACCAGGGGTGTGCTGGATTCAGGATCTCCTGCTGAAGGGATCGGGTCTGAGCTGAGCCATGCGGAGCTGGGGCACACACGTGCGCCTGATTCTTGTTTCCTTTGTGTTTCCCCAGGGTCCCCCCGGCGCGGATGGCAACCCCGGTCCCACGGGGCCAGTGGTAGGTTCATGGCTGAAGATTCTCACGTTAAAACTGCACTGAAGAGCCCAAGCCTGATCCCAAGGGCAGCACCTGGCCCCTGGCATCCCTGAGGCTGGATCAGCAGCTCCTCTAAAGCCTGGGGGTGGGGGACGGGAGAGGGTCCTGGCATGTGCGCTGGGGAACGGAGACTGGAGGTCTCCCTGCGCTGGCCTTGCCATCCCGTGGGTACCACCCGCTGGGCACACGGAAACCACAGCCCCTCCTGGTTTTCTTTCCTTCCACCAGGGACCGAGAGGAGAGCGTGGACTTCCAGGAAACTCTGGGGAGAAGGGAGATCAGGTGAAGCTCCCAGTCCCTCCAAGGGAAGTCCTGGACCTGGCCAGGGGGAGGGAGGCTCAGAGGGCACTGCCCATGGGGCACACTCCTGCACCCCCCTAGGCAGGGCAGCCACCCATGGGGATCCCACATTGTCTCCATGGTCCCCAGCCCTGCAGCCCCTCCAGGCTGCCGGGAGGGCTGATGGGGTAGAGACAGCCCAGCCTTGCCCCCATTCAGTGAGTGCAGCCTGGCCTGGGTGGCTGCAGTGGCAGGACTCTGCTCCAGGGTCGGGGAGTCGTCAGCTTGATTCCTTAGCTGCCCAGCCCACTTCCTTGCAGCCCGTGTGGGGTCCGGCAGGGCCGTCACTGCGGATCCCAGCTTGCACGGTACCCCCCTCCCCAAAAGCAGCCCCATTAAATGCCCCGTCTTGGCTTAATAAAACACCAGCTCCTGGGTGGCTGGTGCCTTTCCCCTTGGCTGGCTGCTTGACAAAGCTCCACTGCAGACTAGTGACATGGATCCATTTACCGTCTCCGCAGGGATTCCAGGGACAGCCCGGCTTCCCCGGCCCACCTGTAAGTACATCCCGGTGGACGCATCATATTTAGGGGCTTGGGGCGTACTGCAAAGGAGAGGGAAGAGGGAAAAGGCCTGTTGTGCTGCAGGCTCCCATGCAGGTGGGAGAAGGCACCTCAAGGGCTCTGTCGATGGGCAGAGATAAAGGCTGAATCCTCTTTGCAAAACGAAGTCTTCCCTGGTAGCAGCGTCAGGAGGATGGAGGAGGTAGCTCTTTAAGAACCTCTCCGCCTACATGGGCGCAGGTGCTCGTACGGGTCTGGTGAGTGCCAGGAGCTGGCAGAGAGTATTTTAGGAGAGGGATATGCAAATCTGTAGAGTTTATTTGAGGTTGACTAAAGAGCAGCGCATTTCTCAGGGGCAGTGCAGAGGGCAACAAAGGCACCAACCCTTCCTTGTTGCATTATCCAAGCAGAGGGTTATACAGGAGCTGGCTGCATTTCGGACGTCACACCAGCCCCAGGCATCCTCGCTGGAGCTGAGAACAGGCTGGGGCTGGGGGAAGGAGAGCAGCCAGGGCTGGGCCAGAGGGGCCTTCTTCCAGCTTAAATTTCAGGCCTGGCTGGGAGGGGGCTAACGTCCAGTCCACAGCAGGAGCAACAAGTGACCCCCAGCCACGTGCAGCCCATGCCCAAGCGTGCTGGGCCCAGCTGCCGGGGGCAAGTACGGCCATGACTTGTCTGGCTTCCCCATCCGTCGGGGGTGGCCATCCTCACCGATAGCTGGTGCTGGACACCCAGCCTGGCCTGGATTTAGTGTCCCAATGTATCCTGGCACTTCAGCTCTGGCCATGCAAAGGCAGCTGCGGTCGAGGCCGGCAGTGCCTCTGCCATCATGTCCTGTGGCCGAGTTCTCCCGCGGGCAGGCGGGCGGGTGCCTCCCCCCAGGTCTGGGTGCCCAGCCGCTCCATCGGGTTCCCCAGATGCCCAGAATAAGTGGCTTTGATCCCACCAAACCATCTTCCTTTCCACGTGGCCTGCCAGCTGGGGCCCAGGTTCTGTGAACCAGCATCCACCACAGCCCGTTTCATTACACCCAGGACTCTGGATCATCCTTTATGAGATGAAGTAGACTGTAAAATTTTTGCTGTTCCTAGGGCCCCCCCGGTTTCCCAGGAAAAGCTGGATCAACGGGGCCCCAGGGCCCCCCCGCAGAGAAGGTGAGTGCTGCATAGTGGGGCTGAGAGCCTCTAGGGTTGGGAGTCCTAGAAGAGACTCCTTTCCCCCTGCCGGCAGGGGTCTGAGCCCGTCCTGGCTCCTGTGGGCAGGCAGAGGAGCTGCCCCAGCCTGGGGGAGCCCCAAAAGGGAAGGTGGGTGCTGGTATGAAGCTGGTGCTGGGCACTGGACTATTTGATGTCCATCGTTGATGCGGCAAAGCCGCTGGTAGCTGGGGGCCGCCGTCGGTCAGCGGTCGCAGTCACACAGTCCTCTGGGTCCGACGTGGGGGCCTGGAGACAGTCCAATGTTGCGCCCCGACGGGGCCAGCCGTCGGCGTCCGATGCCAGCACCCAGCACATGACGACATCAATTAAAACAAGTGGACGGGGTTGTCACCGGTGTCCGGCACTTGTTGGTCCGGCGGTTTCTAAAAGGCTAAAAGCGTAAAAGCAGTAAAAAAAGCTAAAAGCCTAAAACCACCACGGGGCCGCCTGGCACGACCTTGTATTCAGGCTGCTCTCCAGCCAGGGCATGGCTTTAAGGATGCAGGGGAGGCATCAGCGCCCTGGCAGGCCTTAAAAGCTGAGCTGGGAGAGGAGCGTCCCGTGGCATTTCCAGGGCTTGGTGGGCACCTGCTGGCCACTGCAAGGAGTGCAGCAGGAGCTCTGCAGTTTGGGGGGTGAGGGTGCGGGAGGCAGGCTCCACTTGGGATTTGTCTCCCAGTCCCAGAGGGGTCTGAGCTGCACAGGCTGGATCCAGACCATCAACAGCTGGCCTTCGTGGGGGGCAAGGGGCAGTGCTGCAGAGTCTGCCTCGCTCCAGGGGTTGGGAAAGGTGCAGAGCTGGGCACTGCAGGTCAGCTGTGGGCCTGCTGGATGGAGACACGAAGCGACCTGGCCCAGGGACCCTTGCCAAAGTGGACACCTGACATCTAGCCCCTCCGTGCTGCTGATGCAGTGTGTGTCTTGCCAGGGAAACTGGCTCTAGACTGCCTGGAGCTCAGGAGGCACCTGCCAGGCAGCGCTGCTCCTCCTAACCTGACCCGGTCTGGGCTGCCGGCCCCACCCTCCAGGGTCTTGCTGCGCCATGTGGGCAGACCTGGGTGGAGAGGTCAGTGAGTGGGGAAGCTGATTACTAAGGAAAGGCTTGGCA
>NW_017729015.1:14098337-14104535 GCF_001723915.1 Gavialis gangeticus | reverse complement strand
GAGGTCAGTGAGTGGGGAAGCTGATTGCTAAGGAAAGGCTTGGCAGCAGATGCAGGAGTGCCTGTGAGACCCGTCTCCCAGGCTCTGCACCGATGGTGGGGCACGGCGGTGACCATGCAGTTCACTGCTTCCTGTATGACTCTTGCAGGGCAGCCAGGGGATGACTGGCTCCCCAGGAATGCCAGGCCCACCGGGCCCCCCGGGACCTCCTGGGATACAGGTAAGTGCATCTTCTTCCCAGCTGAATTCCTCCCTGCCTGGAGTGGAGCCTAGTGAGAAGGGAGCAACAGGGAAGGCATGTGCATGCGTGGTTCAGCACAGAACAAGCACCTGGCAGGTCGGCGGGTCTCAGTAGATGAGATCGTTGCAATACAAGCACCGTGGCCCTCTGCTCTACAAAGCCCCATTGCTCTACATTCGTGCCCTGGAGCAGAGCAGCCCTACCCCAGTGCTGCCAGGGTTGGAACCAGAGCGAGAAGCACACGTGTGTGTTGGGAGGGCTGGGGGACAGATACCAGCTCACCACTCTCCACCTAGTAGCCCAGCGTACCTTCCCCTTGCTGTGCATAATGTGCTGCCCAAGCAGTAGCTGTAGACTGGCAGGGATGCCCTCCCTGCTCCAAGTGTGACCACATCTGGTCTGAAAACACCTACAGCTAACACTGCTGCCTTGATCAGCACCCCGCAGGGTGGGCACCTGTGCTCTCGGATCAGCAGGTCCTGAGTCCCATCCCTGTCTTGCCCTGGAGAGCCCAGGGGAAGCCACTACTGACCCAAGTCTGGGTGCTCATGGGGTTGGTCTTGCCCTGGGAGGTCCATGTGGCCTCGCTGGGGGAAGCACTACTGACCCGAGTCTGGGTGCTCATAGGTTTGCTGCAGCTGAAAGGTCACTGAGTGCTTGGGGGAGGCCTCGTGTGACCCCATGAGAGGTCATATATCATGCTGAGCACCAGGTCCCAGCCCCTGGCAGAGCCCACACCTGTAGCAGTAGGTAAGATTAGCCAGTCAGGACCTGAGGTTGGTGACAGTAGGGCAGTGCCAGCCCTGCAGTTGCCCGGGGCCCTGTGGTATCACAGCTGCGCTGCAGGTATCTAGCAGAGTAGGAGCCTCAAACTGAGCCTCTAGCTGGGCCCCCAAAAGATGGCCGGGTCGGAAACCAGAGCAGGACAGGGTAGATGAACAGGCCTACAATGCACCATCTCTCTCTTTGTCTCTCTCGCTTTCTTCATTTCCCCTGTGGCGCGGCAGGGCCCATCCGGCTTGGAAGGACTGGACGGCAAGGACGGGAAGCCAGGGTTGCGGGTAAGAACATAGGCGGGTGTTCGCATGGCAGCTCCTGGCTTTGCTCCGGCCACGTCAGCAGGAGGAATAGGTTCCTACGGGAAGCCCAAAGTGGGTGAGCTCGGGGTTGCTTGGGCATTATCCCAGCCTGTACCATGCTCGCTGGAGTCCTCTCCTAGGTGGGACCTCAAACGCTTTGAGCTCCTTCCCACAGCTGCCCTAACTCTGGCTGTCCTCTGCCTCTCTCCTTAGGGCGACCCAGGTCCCCCAGGGCCACCAGGCATGATGGGGCCTCCGGTAAGTGCCATGTGGGTTTCTCAGCTGCCCCTGCCCATGCTATGCCAGGTGTCCATGGGAAGAGGAACCTGGGGGGGGTCTCGAGTGCCTCATTCCTGTGCTGTCATCCGGGAGCTGTGTCCCTCCCATGCCCAAGCTAGCCGCACAGATGCTTGGCCAACGAGGAAGAGGTTGGCCTTGAGGGCTGGCTTGGTCACTGCCTTTCCCTGGGTCCCCCATGCCCCCTCAATGGGGTGGCTGTCCCCCAGGGAGAGTGGGGGGCTGGGAGAGGGACTTCTCTGCCCAGCTGGGGGTTCCCTTGTCATGGGAGAGCTCCTCCCAGTTGCCTGCTGGTGCACTGGGTTTAGTTCCCATTATATCTGAGAGGAAGGGGAGGGGGAATGTGGCGCCTGTTGGAAAAGTCCTGCTCACACCGTCCTGTGCTTCTTCTCCCCTTAGGGCTTCAAAGGAAAAACAGGGCACCCTGGCCTGCCAGGGCAAAAGGTGAGCTGGCTGGCTTAGCTGTCCCAATGGTTTTAGCATGTCTGACTGTGTGCCCCTCCCCTTGGAGATGACTTAAACGGGGCCTCAATGACAGTGAAACCCTGGCACCATACTCCAAAGGGCCTGACCGAACCCCATGCTGGCCAGACGTGGCTTGTTCCCCGGAGCTGTGGCAGTGGCTTCCTCTCCCCTTCTCCTTCTTCCCAGGTCATGCTCATTGCTGCGGGGGAGAGATGGCATTCCCTGCTCAGCAGGCAGGAGAAGCCGGGCACGTCCTGAATGGACTTTCCCTTTTAAAAGGGCAGACGCTACTGTGATGCTTTATACCACTGGGCCCGTCACTCTAAATTGGCATAGACGTATTGAAGCCAGCGTAGCTTGCAGCAGTGGAGCAGAGAGCCCGCTGCCAGCTAGGAGGGTGCCTGCGACTTCTTAGCGGTCATGGAGCAGGGCTTTCCCATTTAGATGCATCATGGGAAACCGTCCCTTTCCTTGTCTAGGCTGGGGGTTCGCCCCTGGCTGCCAGGCCTGCTAGCCTGGTGACCCACTCGGCGTTCTCCAGTGTGCACTGTGCAGCCTTGTTTTCCCTCCTAGGGCGACTGCGGCAAACCCGGCCCCCCTGGGAACACCGGCCGGCCGGGAGCAGAGGTGAGTCAGCGCCGTCCCGAGGGACACAGGTAGTTGGGAGCATGGCACGGTCTGTGGTGGCACAGCATGGCTGGCCTCCCTGCCTACCTGTCCCCTCCCTTCAAGATCATGGCATCTACAGGCAGCCAAGGACCCTGGCACCCAGAGCTCAGCAGTGCTCAGAGATGAGCCCCAGCCCATCTCTCCCAGGGTGATGGAGGTGCCAAGATGCTGCCTCTGTGCTAGGCATGCTGCAGATTCAAATGGCTCAGTGGACATGCCCTGTTCCCCACCTCTCCTTCTTTGGGTAGAGTTGGGCCCCGCTCCCCTGCACTGTGAAGCTGGGGGTGCAATGTGCATCACGATTGCAGCCCTCTGTGATTGTAGAGACCTCCACACCAGCTGTTCCTGTGTCCTGGGCTTTGCTTCCCTGCCCGCATGTCAACCCACAGGTTGACGAGAGCCTCAGCAGTCCGCTAGCTGCAGGGCCGAGCTCTTGGCTGGTGCAAACAGGCCTTGCTGTGTTGAAATTTGTGCATTTGCATTGGTTTCCTCCAGCTGAGGATCTGGCCTGTAACACGTAGCCAGACTCGGCAGGGGAAAGGGCTCACTTCCGCCACGGCGGCTCTCAAGCTCAGCAGGCCCTTCAGCAGGAGCCTAGGGAAAGATTCGCTGCCAGCGCCACTCACTGAACTCGTCCTGGTTTGACACGATGCTTTGTCTCTTCCAGGGGGAGCCTGGCTTGATGGGACCCCAAGGCAGGCAGGGACCCCCCGGCCTTGCCGTAAGTTGAACTCTTACTCCAGCTTGCTGAGAAGACACCTTACTCGTGCTGCTTTAACCAATGGAGGGGCATAACACTGGGCAGGGCAGTGATGCCTCCCTGCAGCCCTGGCCTCAGGGGGTGCTGCGGGCAGTGGGGATATTTTATTGCCCCCGACTAAAGTGACTGAAGTGAATGGGGTGCCCCACAGAACAGAGTGGCGAGCGGTGGGGAAGCTTATGTCTGCTTTGGCTACCGCTGCCTTATCCCACAGTGTTATTCCATCCCCCTTAGGCCTCCAGTTTGAAGACAGGGGGCTTTGGGGTCTCTTGGAAATCCCTCCATTTCTCCAGTCCCCTGCCAAGGCATCTAAGAACCGATAAGGATCCCCCTAGGATCAGCTTCAGTCCCTATCTCCTGGTTCATTTTCCTGCTTTCTCTTGTTCCCCAGGGTCCCCCAGGAAGCCCAGGCCAGCCAGGCCCAGCTGGACTCATTGGAGTTGTAAGTACTGGCCCAGCCTCAGCAGGCTTCCTAAAGCCTCCAGAGGCAACCTCGTTCTTCCATGCATGATTGCAACCTGGAGCGGAGCGGGAGTGTGAACCCGCAGGGGGTTGATTTGGCTCCAAGGCCAAAAATGCACTTGTCCAGTCCTGAAGCACTGGAGGAACTGCCTGAGCTGAGCTTTGGCTGTGTGTTGGCCTGCAGAGCTGTGCCGTGCCAGAGCCCTGGTCAGGAGGGAATGGGGCAGATGAGAATCCAGTGCCTTGCTGGGAGCTGGAGGCTGGGTGGGAGCAGGAGCCAGGCTTTGCAAAAGCAGGGAACTCTTTTCTGCATCCGGGCGCTCAGCTCAGCTCTGCGGCTGCCATCCCAGGGACACGAGTGCAACTTGGACCACACGGATGTGGACTTGGGAGCCTTTCAACCCCTCTCTGCAGATATTTCCACTGCAGGGTCCATCTTACTCCTGAAATTACTGCTGAAATCAGCTGTTGCCCTTTGCTTCTCCCTTCCTCAGGGACTGAAGGGTGAGAAGGGATCAACAGGTGACAGAGGTCTCCCAGGGATGCCCGGACAACCAGGACCCCCAGGTCACCCCGGACCATTGGTGAGGTTTGCACGGCAGGAGATGTGAGGTGGAATGGGTGATGCTAGAGCTCTGATGGGGAACGGGGTTTGAACAGTAACCCCATTGCAAGTACTTTGTGGGTTGAGATGGAGAATGAGGCCGGTTGCTGAGCTGCTGGGTTTGTCAGCTCAGTGTGTTGGTTCAGCATGTGGTTTGCTAATGATGGCATTGCCTGGGGCCTGCCAGGCTTACACAATGGCACAGGGGTCTACAAATGCAACGTGGATTTGGCAGTATCCAGCCCAGCCTGGCTGCTGCGATGTCCTGTGCTGGAGACCTGGTCACAGAGTGCAGGATACTGGTCTTGTCAGGGTGTCTCAACCGTAGTGTACGACAAATCCATTCCTAGGAGTGCATGGGGCAGATCTGTGGGCTCTGATGGGGGACATGGGTCTGTCCTTCACAGACACAGACAGGCTTGGAGCTCTCCATCCCTTCCTTTTGGAGCAGACTCCCAGGTGTATCACGTTCTTTCCTTTGATTTTCCAGGGCGAGCCAGGCTCGGACGGACCAGTTGGCAAAGAGGTACTGCAGCGCTGGCTCTCCCCTTCCAAGCCCCCCTGGTTCCTCCCTTGGCTGTGCTGCAGAAGGCAGCTCTGGCTGGCAGGCCCACACTACACTCGCTGCCCCTCCCTTTCTCCCCACGGTGTTGCAGGAGAATCGTGTTTGCAGTTGGGGCTGTCAGTGAGCCAAGTCCTGAAGCCCTGACTCAAGCAAAACTCCCTCGGTATCAGAGTCCTCTCCCCAGAGGTGCTGAGTATGCCATAAAAACCCTGTTCGCTGCAGGAGTTGGCTAACGGAGCATAAATAACAGCAGCCCAGAAGGCAGCTGCCAGGCCTCGTTGTCCTTCGGACCCAGGCTGCACCAGCATGGTGCCTTGAGTTGCCATTGGGATCCGGAGCCAGGTGCTATGAGCCACGCTTCACCAACTAGGTCTTTATGGGCATTTAGGGGCCTAGATGCAATTATCATCTACCCTGCTCAAGTCCCTAAAAAACTCCTAATGCAAAAACATGGGCAGGCCCTCTTCCTCCACACTGCTTTTTGGGACTCTGTCATATGGGTCAGTTGATGGTGAGTCACAGAAGTAGATGCATCAGTCTTTCCTGCTCCAGTGCAGGTGGGGCTGGATCCGGTGATCTTGTAAGGTCCCTTCCAGCCCCTAACATCTATGAATGGGCATTCGGAGAGTGGTACAGAATTGCACCAAGACCCCCGTTAAACGGAGCTTCCTCCCCTGTCCACAAAGTTTCCTGAAGTACCGGCTCTCTGCCACCAAGGGCAACGTTTCACCTCCAGTTTTCTGGTTTGCCGTTAAATTGGAGGAAGTGGCTGTTTTGTAGCACTGCAGCTCATGGTGGTACATCAGCTAGGGTGTAATGACACCTGTGTCCACTCTTCGCGGGTTTAAACCCTGGCACCAAGACCGCGGGCATCCTCCAGAGCAAACAATGGTCATTAATTCTTCCCGTGACCAGTGCTTCCTTCTGCACCCTTCCAGGGCCCACCAGGGAAACCAGGACCTTTGGGACCAGCTGGCCAGAAGGTAAGAGCAGGTTGGACTTGCTCAGCTGCAGAGTTGGGGCCATGCTCCTGAGTGGAGGTGAATGTTCCCCCTG
>NW_017729015.1:14092844-14093337 GCF_001723915.1 Gavialis gangeticus | reverse complement strand
AAGAGCGGGTTGGACTTGCTCAGCTGCTGAGTTGGGGCCATGCTCCTGAGTGGAGGTGAATGTTCCCCCTGTCCGGAGGACAAGCTGCTGTTCAAGCTGCAGTCGTGTAGATGCATACATTTATAGTCCGGGTTGGGAAGGGCGAGGAGCAGCTGGAGAGAGCTCTACATCGGACCTGCTTTATTCCAGGGTGAAGCTGGGATCCCAGGAGAGAGAGGGTATCCTGGAGAAAAGGGACGAGCCGGGATGCCCGGAGGACCAGGGAAAAGTGGCTCCATGGGCCCTATGGGACCACGTGGCCCTGCTGGTGAGAGAGGAACGCCGGGTTCCCCGGGACCTGCCGGCAGCCCTGGCATGCCGGGGCTCCCAGGCTCAGTGGTAAGTGGTAAGAGGGGTGAGCCCCTGTGGGCGGTTGGACCAGTTGTTGAACCCCCGTGCTTTTCTCCCAGCTTGGAGAGTGGATGAATTTTGCTTGATGTTTTCCTTTCCCATC
>NW_017729015.1:14083560-14087844 GCF_001723915.1 Gavialis gangeticus | reverse complement strand
AGCTTGGAGAGCGGATGAATTTTGCTTGATGTTTTCCTTTCCCATCATCCCCTTTCTCCAGGGAGACGTGGTGAATTATGATGAAATCAAGAGGTTCATCCGCCAGGAGCTGACCAAAATGTTTGACGGTAATCAGCACTGGGGGAATGGGAAAAGAGAGGTGTGGGGCTGAACGCAGCAACTCGGGGGTCAGAGCATCGGGTCTGAAATGACCTGCACTCCCTGGGCCCGGATGTTTAAAGCCCAGAGGGGTGGCATTGGCCCCTCATCCTTGTAAAGGCAACGATACCTTCAAATTGGGGTCTGCAAGGTCTGCAGTGCAACGTGGGCAGCGTGTTTGCCCTCTCTCTTAGGAGCCTGGGGTTTGCCCTCCAAATGGAGGAGGACATCCACGTTGGGGAAGCTGGGCTGACCCTGTCTCTCTCTGCAGAGAGGATGGCATACTACACCTCCAGGATGCAGTTCCCTGTGGAGATGGCTGCCTCCCCAGGAAGACCAGGGCCTCCTGGGAAAGACGGCTTGCCAGGGCGGCCAGGACCTCCTGGATCGCCTGGGCTTCCTGGACAGATCGGGAGAGAAGGGCGACAAGGCGTGCCAGGCATGAGAGGTAACCATTCTTCTGGGACCCCTTTCTTCCCTCCCTTTGCTTCCTGATGATTGTGGCTGCAAGGGTCAGGCAGAAGCAAACAAATCCCACCCCCCTAGTCAGTGCCTGCAGTGGCTACTGGCAGGTTTGCTCTGTCTTCCCGACCCCATCGCTCATGCTGAGTCCCATGCGATTGCCCTACATCCGTGCGGTGCTCTGCCTGGAATTTCTCACGGCTCTCTGTTGCCCCAGGTGAGCCAGGAGCAAAGGGCCAGAAGGGAGAGGTCGGCCTTGGCACGATGGGAGATAGTGGCCTGCCGGGTCCACCAGGTAAGCACCTTCTGCTTGCATTTGGCATGGGAAGCTTGTTGGATTGGGACTCGCTGGTGAGCTCTTCCCACTGCAGGGCCAGGGAGCACCATGAAAAGAAAAGTCCCAGAGAAGTCTGCTCCTGGCATGGCTCTTCCAAGTGATGTCAACCACAGACCAGACCCAGTCCATCCATACCCTCCGCACTGTGGTGGCCCAGCTGGCCTCATCCAGTCTTGGACAAATTGGCCTCCTCTTCACCTCTCTTTCATGTCTCTCTCCTTCAGGTCCCCAAGGGCCACCAGGATATGGCAAGATGGGTCCGCCAGGGCCGGTGGGACAGCAAGGTATTCCGGGCATTCCTGGACCACCGGGCGCTACAGGGCAACCTGGGAAGACTGGCCACTGTAACCCTTCGGATTGCTTCAGCATGATGTCCTTGGAGCAGCCCATGTACCAGCCCAAAAACATGAAAGGACCTTTAGGCTGAGTAAAGCGGCAGGGTGTTTGCACAAAGGACTCCATTGGGGACAGCCAAAGCTCTAGTCCTCGCGACTGGTCGTGAAGTATTTTTTATTGCTGTTAATATTTTGGTTTTCTCCTTTTGGTTTTTCCAGTGGGGTCAAACCTCCCCCGACGGCATTTGCGGGTGTATGTACGTCTCTTCTCGTGTCTTTAAAGGGAATTGTCATGTGTGGCCAGCCAAAATACATTTCATGATGGTGCCTTTTGCTTCTCATTGCCATGCACAAACCCCCACCTCCGGAGGCCTCCCGTCTTACTCCGTTTCATTCATTACTTCTTCAATCCCTTCCCACCACCCGCACTTTAGGCCCTGGGACTTGAAGTCAGTGGAGGGAGAATAAAAGCCTTGCCTCCTAGCCAACTTGGCCATGACACGCGCTTGGAACTGCATGCAGGCTTGTAGGTCCTGCCGTTAAATGGCCAGGTCCCTGCTCTCAGGAGCGAGCAGGCCAGCCCGCTACCCCATGTGCTTCCCATGTGTGTCGCCTTCCATACTCCGCTGCTCTTTTCATTTGTAACAAGCCAGCATCATCTTTACTAACCTCTGGAAGCCATCTGCCATCTTGTCCGGCACCAGCATGGCTCGTGCCTTGTGGAGAGCTCATTTCCAAGTCTTGCTCCTTTCACTGGGGTGCAGCACGAGGGAGAAATTCAGCTCAACAGACTGAATTAAGCAAGCCACTTTTTGGCGCCTTCTGCCAGACTTCAGTGGCTCTTCTTGTAGCCGTGCTGCGGATCCATGTGGAAGCTCGCTAGCCGTGAATGCAAAGCACGGCTTTCTCCCTTCACTTGAAAAACAAGCGTCTGAGCTTTAGACACAACAACTGGTTTGCTAATGGCTGCCGCTTCCCCTGTTTCAGATGTTCAAAGACAACACCTGAGCAATTGGTTTCAACTTGTCAGATCTGTATCCCAGCAAAGGATTTTGCTTTCCTCCTCAAAGCAGGTTGAGCAAACAAGGCAGAACTAATAAATTTCGTTCCAGCCCACAGCTTTGTCTTTTTTTGGTTTCTTTAGCAACATTTTAACAGTCTTGCGTAGGTCCTTTCAAAAGAACAACTGAAGAAAGAGCTGAGCTTCTGCCAGCGCATCCTTCAAGCATAAATAAATCTATATAAACCCTCGCATTGGAAAATGCGTACCGGTGATGGACAGCCCTCGAAGGGTTGGACTACACCCTACCGGCTGGTTTTCTCAGTGGAACATCCAGGATCTACAACAGTGGAAGAAAAAGCAACGTCTGAGTAGGTGTGCGCACCGCATGCGAGTGCCTTCGCACGAGCGCGTGACTCTGTGGTATAGGTCAGGAAGGGAAGCATTGTTTGTGAACTTGAGAGACGTGGGTGCCGGTCAGATGTCTTAAACACAAGCCAGCCTTCCTTTGTTGGGCGATTTCTGATGCTTGCTCTTCCTCTTGTACCAAACCCCGTGATCACCGCCTTCCTTGGTCATTCCCATTTCAGTCCCAGGGAATGGTTGGGCTCACAGCGGAAGCAGGAGCTGAGAGTAGGATCAGCAACTGGCTTCCAAGCATTTTTTCCATTAAAAGCAAGCAGACTCTCTTGCAGGGCCTTAAAGGCATTATTTGTTACCAGCACCCGTGGTATTTATGCACAACGTCCCTCCTGAAAAGGCCAGCTGGCTAAATCAAACACCCTCGAGAAACCTGCCTGCTCCACGCATGCATTGCGCTGGCTGATGACAAGAAAACTGTGACCGTGACTAGGGGGGGAGAAGAACGGCAGAACCGCTCACGCGGGGGACCTCCATCCGGTCCCAGCCGGCGTGACCCTGGGTAATCTTGCTGCCAGCGGAGCCCGGTACCATGCAGCTGTGCAACCAGCTCTATCGGACCTCCCGATTTAACACTGGAATCCAAGACGTGCCTGCGTTTCACCGCAGCTCTGTATAGCTTGGCCACCGCTCCTTTAGGATGAACGAGCCTTTCCACCCGTACAGTCCGTACGCACGGATGGAGACGGTTGTCTGCGCAGGTCCCTTGCTGGCTCTGGTCCAACAGCAGGAAGGAACCGAGCCGGACCCCAGACAAGGCCCTCGGCGCGTGCGTTCATCACGAATCTTTGCTTGGGATCTGAGGCTCCCTTTGCACTGAGGGACCCTCTTGCTTTCCATATGTCATCTCTGTTAAGAAAGGCATTCGGACCCTTGCCACCCCTTTTATTAACGAGCCATTGACAACGAATTGCAGTTTAGCGTAGCGAGGTTTAAGACGGGGATGCCACTGGTTGATAAATGACCCCTGCCAGTGATAGGAACGGATCTGAACGCGGGTGGCAGGAGCACAATGCTCCCCAGCCCCGCAGCCTAGACCACAGTGGCAGATCTGGACAGACGCAGTGTTTCTGCACGGTGCTCACTTCCATGCACGCTGCCCCGGGCCAACAAGACTCAGCCAGAGAGGAGGTTTTCCACCTCTTTTAAGAAGATCCAGCATGTCCCAGACTCCCCTTGAGCAACTGCAACTACCAACCTCCCTCAGAGGCCATCTAAAAACCCCCCACCCCACCAGGCCGCAGCAGCGCGGGCCCTTTAAGACACCCAGGCGGCACTTCCGCACCACGTGCCTCGCACCCCGGCAACGCAGCGGGATGGGCGCCCCGCGGAGCCAATGGGCGGCGTGGGTGGGGCGGCGGGGTCCAATCGCGGCGAGGGGCGGGGCCGGCCGTGGCGAGCGCTATGGCGACCTACCCTTACGGGCAGGTGAGGGCGCGGTGGGGTCCTCTGCGCTGCGCTGGGGTTCGGTGACGCGGGCGGTGACGTGGTGCAGGGGAACCCCGGGGGGCCCCAGCGGGGCCACGTGGCTGCCGCCGGGGCGGGAGCTGGGTGCCGGGGGGCTTGCGGGG
>NW_017729015.1:14063200-14078560 GCF_001723915.1 Gavialis gangeticus | reverse complement strand
CCTGGGGGCGGGGTGCCGGGGGCATCCTGCTGCAGCCCCGCAGGCTGTTGTCGGGGGTCTGCGCACGTCACCCCAGCGCCCGCGGGCACTCTGGGCGGCCGCCCCCCCGGAAGCTGCTCCTTGCCAGGGCAGGAGCGCGGGCAGGCAGCCCCCTCCGTGGCGGACGGTGCCCAGCGCGGGCACAGGCGTTGGGGGCGAGGGTTCAGGGAGGTGACCGGCCGTCTCGGCCTTGGGCGGCTGATGCTGAAGCCTCGCGGACGTCCCCGAGTGGGGCACGGCTGGCCGGAGTCTCCTCCCTGGGAGGGGGCACAGCTGCGGGTCCCGTGGGGGAAAGGTGGCAGGCGACGAGTGCGCCCCGCCCTTGCGGCGCCTGGTCCGTGGGTTCGGTCTCCGCGGAGGTCGGGGCGCTGCCCGTCACAGCCGTGGCTTCGTGGTATCTTAAGGGATTTGGGAACCCTGCCCACGGTTTCAGTGGGAGGCTCTTAATTGCCTTCGGGTCTGGCGCACGTGCACCACATATCTTGATGCAGCGGGGCGGGGTTTTTAGGGGGTCCGTCAGGAGGGGAGAAAGTCCTCCGATTCGTAGAAAATGAGGGCTGGATCTCGCTCCCAGACAGGCGGCTCTCCCCGCCTGATCCATGCAATGGGTTTTGTTCCATCAGCGTCCCTCCTAGGTAAACTGAGGCCGGGTGGGCGGGAGGTTTCCTAGGGTGGTTTTGGTTAACCCCGGTACCGGTCCAGGAGGCGTGCGCTGGCTTTGTGTAGCCGTGACAGCAGGGTGTCATGGGGAGTCTGGTTGCTATGGGGAGCTTGGGAGGTACTGGATGCCGGTGGAAGATGGCATGGTGCTCTCTAGGCTCAGCTGTCCTTCGTCCCCCTTCCTCCACAGGGTTACCCTGGATCAGCGGGGCAAGCCCCAGGTGCCCCACAGGGCAGTTACTATGCTGGAGGTCAGTACGGAGGCGGGCTGCCTCCCGGTGGCTCCTATGGCGGTCCGGCACCTGGCGGGCCCTATGGACCGCCAACTGGTGGAGGGGCTTATGGGCATCCCACCCCTGGGGGGCCCCCGTCTGGGGCTCCTGGGACGCTTCATGGAGGAGGTTCAGCACCTGGCGGGCCCTATGGACAACCATCTACCAACCCCTATGATGCCCCTCAGCCAGGACCGTACGGAGCAGGGGCTCCGGGGGGTGAGTACACAAGCGTGTGTCTGCGTAAGAGGAGCGTGACCCCTCCGTCGGGCTGCCCGAGTATCTCACTCCCACAAGCATGGCTTGGTCATGCCCCTAGTGATGGAGGAAGGTGGTGGGCCTGTGGGGGACAGAGGGAGAGGAGCCCCGGCCCCAGCACTGTTCCTGAGTTTTGCCTTGGGCTCTTGCTTCCTTGTGGAGCTGGGCAGTCCCTTTCCAGGCCGGCGTCAGTGCTGGGGCTTCCTAGTGCCAGAGGTCGGGCTGTATCGGCTCTAAGCAAACCCTTGCCTCCATTTTGCAAAGCCACAGGTTGATCCTCCACCCTGACAGGCACTTTCATTTAGGTGGGAGGCATGTGATAAAAAACCAAGAATTCCCCACTCAGCCTCCTCTGTGCCCTGGGGATTAGCGTCTTGCCTCTGTCTTGCTTTCCCTACTGGTTTTTAAAAAAAAGGAAGTCTAAAGTCCTGGGGCTTATGCTTTTGATTGGCTCAAGGCGTTCAACCAGACAGGCTAATGCAAGTGCCGCTGTCACTGGAAGACGCTGGAAGCACTTCTGAGAGGCATGTGAGCGCTATCCCCTGCCCAACAGGACGGGAGCTGTAGCGTTTAACTGAATTATTCATGCCAATTAAGCTGCCAGTTCGGAAAGAGTCCCCGTTTGTTATGTTAAAGTTCCACCGTGGAAGAAAGTGCTGAAGAGGCTGCAGCTCAAAGCAGCCGAAATTAAACTTTACGGCCTCACATCTGTCTCCCCTCAACTGCCGGCATTTATCCTGCTGCAGTGGCACCGCTTGCGTTTGTTTGCAGATGATCTGAAGAGATCTCATTTAAGCTCGCTCTGTTTCTCAGGAGGCCTTGCATGCTGAGGCCTCAGCCACTGTTAACCTGCTCGCAGGATGGATACCAGGGCTGTAATCAGCCATTTAGAATGGAAATGCTGGCTCAGCGTCTCCATCCCTAGTTACTAGCTGCCAGAGGCTTTTTCCCAAGGTGCTCGAGTTGGCTTCCACTTTTGGTAGCGAGCTGGGTTAGTGATGTCCTGCCCAATGCTGCTGTGCCAAGATTTCTAAGGGATTACATGACCCTTTATATGTTCCCTCCCTGACAGGTAACATCCCACCTGGTGTGGACCCAGAAGCCTTCTCCTGGTTTCAGACCGTGGATGCTGATCGCAGTGGTTACATCTCCATCAAAGAACTCAAGCAGGCCCTGGTCAACTCCAACTGGTCTGCATTCAATGATGAGACCTGCCTGATGATGATAAGTGAGTTCAGGTGTTTTCTCCTGAGAGGCGACTTCCTCTCCAGACTCTCTTCTGTGCTGAGCTGGGCTGGGCTGGTGTTTGATGTGGAGAAAACAAAGAGCTGGTTGTGTTTCTGACCTAAAATGTGTGTGTTTGCACCTCATAAGGGGAACCCCAAATCAACTGTATAGTGTCTATGTGCTTTCCCTCATGGGCTGAGCAGGCCATGACCAATACTGATAGAGCAATGGGTAGTGAATGAAAGATCAAGGGGAGGGAGCAGGATGCTTGATCAGAGGCTTTCTGGGCAGGGCTTTGTACTTCTCTGGAAAGGGAACTTGCACACATGCCTTGTGTAGTGCTGTTGATTCATTCAGCGTACAGGTCTGAACGTACACAGAGACTGAGGGTAGTTGCTAACCCAGCAGATCTATCTCCCTGGCATTTGGGTGCACTGCATTTAATTCCTGCACGTAGAGTGGCCTACAACACATAAGTGTCAGAGTTTCAGAGGCAGCAGTTTCATGGTTAAGAGGACAGGGGTTGGGAGTTGGGACATCAGGTTTCCACTGCATTTTGAGCTTCCTGTGCTGTCTTTATTATGTCTTTATGATGTCTTATGAAATGCATGGGGAACTTCTGACAGCAAGCATTATGGGTGTGTGCACGGTGCTGTCCCTGGATCAGTGCTCACTGCCCTGCTCTGGCTGTCTTGTTCCTTGGCAGACATGTTTGATAAAACCAAGTCAGGCCGCATCGACCTCGTTGGGTTCTCGGCACTGTGGCGCTTCATCCAGCAGTGGAAGAACCTGTTCCAGCAGTATGACAGGGACCACTCGGGCTCCATCAACTTCAACGAGCTGCAACAAGGTGAGACCAGAGGGAGCACAGGCCTCAGGGAGTGAGGAGACAGCCTTGGCTGTACCACAGCTAGTCACCTTGGCCACACCGTGGTAGCCATTCCCTTAAACCAATTCTGCTGAAGGACTTGTTTGCCCCATTTACATAGCTGACTTGTGCCCAGGCTCATCCAGGTCAAATGTGGAGCAATCAGTAAATCCACAGTGGTTTGTTGCCTCCCCTTTTAAATAATGACACCTCTCCCATTCTGCAGTGGAGCAGAATGGGAAGCTTCAGTTGAATCAGGTTTCCCTTGAATCTCTACCAGTTGTAGCAGACTTGGTCACCCTGTGGCTAACTCTCTTCCCAGGGCTTGGAGAGCAGGAGGTGTGGCCATGGTCTGAGTAAGCCTTTTGTGTTGGAAGGGCAGGGAAGCACCAGAAGGGTGTGCCCACATTATGTTCCTAGCACCCAGCTCAGCCCTGGGTTGCAATCAGGTTAAATAACATTGCAGCTTCAGTCAAGGTGTGTTCATTAGGAGGAGTGTCTCAGCATGGTGAAGAGATGGGGGTGGAAATACTCTTCCTGGAGAGATGTGTTGGAGTTCATTTTCTCTGTTCTCTTGCTCCCAGCTCTGTCTCAGATGGGATACAGTCTGAGCCCCCAGTTCACTCAGCTGCTGCTGTCCCGCTATTCCCAGCGGGCCCCCAACCCCACCATCCAGCTGGATCGCTTCATCCAGGTCTGCATCCAGCTCCAGAGCCTGACTGAAAGCTTTCGAGAGAAGGATGCGGGGATGTCTGGCAGTGCCCGTCTCAGCTACGAAGACTTCCTCACCATGGTTGTCACCCGCATGTTGTGACGCCTCGGAACGATGCTCAGCCTGATGGCGGTGGGGATGGGAGGTTGGTCTTTGCAGCCTCCTTCCACGCTTGTCTACCTGAAAACAGGAATTGCCAGGAAGGATGGATCAGCTGTGCTCTCTGCTGGGGTGCACCTGACCTCCCATAACAAGGCTAAACCCACTCCCTTCCCAGCTCCCTACCCAACCTGAAGTGCCCGAGACCTCTTGAGCCACAGGGGAAGGTGGAACCCAGCCACAAACCCCTGGTGAAACCCCAGTTGTTGGCCACCTTGATTTGTGTCTGAAACCCAGGAGCCAATCACTCTTCCTCCTTGCCATCAATTCAGCCCGGTTCCACCAGCTTGCCGCCATGGGGCGAGCGGTGGACGAGGGAGGCCAAACGTGAGAAATCGCAGCCCACTGTAGCTCTGTACAGAACAAGCATTCATCCTTTTTTCTCTCCTCCCAAATCAGGCAAGATCGTGTTTCGGGTCACACTGCCCTTCCACCTGCGAAGGGTGCTGTCCTCATCGACATTCCTCCTGCCTCTCAAACACCTCTCCCCTACCTACAATACAGCGTCTAACCAGACCAGTCCCCATACTTGCTGCCTCCAGCTTGGGGCCCTGTTCTTTTGGGACGTTACGGGAAGTCTGGGTGCCATCAAATTGGGTTTCCCTTTGCAGTGCTCAGTCAGGCCCCTTGGCTTCAGTTACCAAAAAGATACTTTGCTCCATTTTATTACCAGCATATAATGTTTCCCATTACTGTCTTTGTGTATAAAGGCCAAAATCATGACCAGTTTCCAGCTTCGGTGGGTGGTTTATATTGAGAGCTCCACAATAAAGTACTGTGTGCATTGCAACTGCTGGCTGTCGTAGTGGTGCTTTGGTGTCGGGTGCTGCATGGCCACCCAGCAGAGAGACAGCCCCCCCTGTCTCCTGGCACTGTGCTGGGACTTGGGACGGGGGGCTGTCCCTGCAGCGGTCACGGCTGTCCGAGGTTGGGCCTGCTCTTTCAAAGTACCAGCTGTGACACACTTGTTCTTCCTATGCAGGATAACTGGTGCTGCTCTAAGCTCCTCTATATCAATACAGGGCTAGGAGGCAGCTATATCTGTGTTCACACAGTGGGGAGGAGGGTGGTCCTGCTACCCTATAGGATAAAGTGCTATTACTTTGTGGGCCAGCCATGCCCTTGATTGAGTGATCTCCTGGAAAATTGGGGTAGATGGGGATGTGATATGAACTCCATTCTCCTCTGGACATGGCCCCGTGCGCTGCTTCCTGCCAATGGCTCTCATGTGAGCCACGGTCGTGATTTCCAGGTCCCAAACAGGTCCTTTATTCAAAGCCCTCAGCAAAGAAATTTAGGCATACCAAAAAGCAGGGCCATTTCCCTTCAGGCTACCCAATAAACCAGTGCCTTTCCCCCTTCAGGCTCTTAAGGCTTTCCAGCTTCTGCAAGCTCCTTCTGCCTGCCTCTCTTTGCAGCTTGGACCCTTTCTTAATGCTCTCATTTGGGAATCTGTCCAGCCACCTGATCCCTTCCACCTGGCTGCACCTTCTGGCTTCCTAAAGGGACTTTACACCCTCCCAGATGTTGCAGCCCCCACAATTCCCTCAGCTGCTTAACTCTGGAACTCAAAAGCTTTTGGAGGATGAATTACCTTTCCCTCACACAGATTTCATTAAAAAGCCTGGACAAAGATACCCCAGGCCCCTAACGCAGACTTTACTTCTGCTTCTCCCTGGGAAAAAACCCATCTGCTCTCACCCCAGAGTGCGCTCTGGTAGGGTGGGCAGATCTGCTACTGGGGAAGTTGCTTCGAATGACACGATTGCTTAAGCAGCCTTGATTTCAGTAAACCAGCCAAATGTGATGCCTTGTACGAGCTTAGCATGCTAGTCCAGTCCCATGGCAAGCCTTGCTCCCTGCTGCTGGCTCCTGGAAGATGCTTTATAAAGTGCCGTCAACATACGGGGGTTTTATAGGGGAGCTGAGCCGTGCTGACAACCTGGCCCCTGCAAGGAGACGATGCGGTGCTTGTCATCTGCACAGAAGCATCAAATCCTCCTGTTGATGAGGGATGAGTTGGCATCGTCCCTGTTTTGAAGACGGGTAAGTGGAGGCACAGGCTGGGGAAGGGCCTTGTCCGAAGCAGCTGGCCGCAGTGCAGTGGCTACCACTCTGGTGTCCCTGCCCTGCCTTAAAGCTTCTCCATGCAGGGAGCCCTGCTTAATGCCCCAGCAGAGGGAAAATAGCCCTCCACTCCTTTGCCCACCGGAGCAGCTGACTGCAGGCCAGGTGGCGGTGCTGGTGCTGGAACAGGGTTGCATCTGATTGCAGAGCTGTGCTTAGAGCACAGCCACGCTCTGCTCCTGGCTGTTTCTAGGGACCTTGCACTGAGCTGGACAAATGCTGATCCGTGTTAGTGCTAGCTTGGAGTTGGGAGCAGTCACATCCTTAATCTAGAAACCTTCTCTCACTGTCCCCTCCACCTGCACAGCTGTGACTTGCTGCTGGAGGCCTGGGGAACAGAGGCAGGACTAGGAGTTGTAGCTGTGAGTTGCCACTGGAGGGCTGGTGAGCCAGGACAGGCCTTTATCTCTGCTCTGTGAGCGGGGGTGTGAGAGATCCTGGGATACTGGAGGACTTCATCTGGGGAGTGGCCCCACAGAGCTGGGGTAGTGCGACTCAGAGATAATCCTCCCCTGGAGTGGTGTAACTTTGAGCCGCCTAACAAGCGCTTAAAACCACTTCAAGGTGTTAATGTGCAGACCATCCAGGGATGAAGAGCTCCAGGAGTTGCCCAAAACTACCGTGTAATGAGGCCCTTCTGCTGGCCAGGACCTCACATCCTAGTCAAGCATGAGGTTGAGGTGCCCCCTTGCAGCGGGCACCTGCATGTGACCCCCCAGCTCTCCATAAGCACCTGCATCCGGGGCAGCTGCTCTCACTGTCGGTGATTCTCAACCATGGCCACCCTGGAATGCCTTGGGATCCTTTCAAGGATGGCCTGCAGTGTTATTGCTGCTAGGGCTCCCCCCGTGATTCACAAGATAAACCCAGAGATTGCAAAGCAGCCTGGTGTTAAAACCACTCTGCCCTGCTGCAGGCTTTCTGAGTCCTTTGCAACAGAAGAGCTGCTCTGTTATTTTTCTGTAGTCAAAAAATGCATGAACACTAAAAACTGGCATTTTCCAAGGGGGCCCTTGAGTCTAACGAGGGGGACCTTGCATCTAAAATGGTTGAGAAGCACTGGGTTATGGTGACCTGAGGTCTACCGGTGGTCACTACCAGCACAGCACAGGCTGGGGATGGAGGGGATAGTCTCCTACAGGTAAGATCCATGTGAGAGTCCCTTTAAAGGGGAAACACCCCACTGGTTTCATAATTTCATAGTTTCTAGGGTCGGAAGGGACCTGAGCAGATCATCGAGTCCAACCCCCTGGCATGGGAGGAAAGAGTACTAGTGTTCAAGGGAAGGATGTCGAATCTGCTGTGACATGAAGGGAAGGATCTTAACTTTCTTTTAAGATTTGGGAAAGAAGGAGGTGGCACCTGGCACACCCTTTATCATCCACCTCTCCCTAAAGAGACCGGCTCGCTCTGTGTTCCTCTAGGACTGTTCATTGCTCCCACATTGCTCTTTTTTGATCCAGGCTGTGGTTTGTACTCGGGTGGCATAGCTACGAAGCTGACTCATGTTGGATGTGCTGGAAAAATCCCTTGGGGAACTGACAGGTTTGGTCTTCATAGTTTCAGAGCTTCACAGTTTTAGGGGCTGGAAGGGACCTTACAGACCATCGGGTCCAGCCCCTTCATCCTAGGCTGCCTTGGGACCCACATGACAGTGCTTGTGAAGTGTCTCTCTCCCCTCCTTTCTATCAGAGCTGCCCCATGTTTGCCAGTGGCCTGTAGGACCGTGACCTCCAGTGCAGAATCCATGGGGGAGCTGCACACCCTGCATCCGGGGTAAGGGCCTGACGAGACTTAATGCATCCCCGAAATACCTGGCAGCTGGCGTCCGTCTCCTGTGAATAGATTCCAGTTCCCGTGATGGCGAGAAATTGCCTCTGCCTTGCCATCGAACCCGGCAGAGGCCTCATTTCACACCAGAAGGCCGGGCTCCTTTTCTCCCGTGTGCCCCTGTGACCCCCACAGTCTTCCTGCCCAAGTGCAGGGGGGCTGGACCCGATGATCTGCAAGGTCCCTTCCAGCCCCTAACAACTCTGAAACCATTGGCTTGGCAAGGACCAAGCAGTAAGGAGATGAGCTCTGCTCCGGTGTGAGACGGCTGCATGCAGTTCCAGTGCAGCTGAAAGGAAAAGAAGGAGGTTCCCCCACTTACACCACAGCCACATTTGGCCCCAAGACCTTTTTCTCTTGGGTGCAGCAAATAGCTCCCCACCCCCTCCACCCCCTTTGGCTGTGACTAAGCCCAGTCGCTCTGATACACACCAGACGTAGGGTATGTGATGTGTCCACAGACCAGGGTGGATTTCTGCTCTGTCTTAGCACCTGTGTTCTGCTTAACCAGGCTGCGTGGATGAGCTGTGCTTTTCCCTGGGACCGGGCTGGCTGCCAGCCACTGCGCTGGGGAGAAGGGAGCCGCTCTGCTGATCTCTCATGTCAGGTAGGACGCTATCACTGGGCGCAGGGCTTTGATGCAATCTGTTGCAATTAATTTCATGCCCAAATTCCATCTCCGGCGTGGGCTGAATGGCCTATTTATCCGGCGGGGGGAGGACGTGTGCTCTGAGCCTGCAGAACTGTATCCTAGCTGGTGATCAAATATTCAGGTGACATCTGTAGGACGCTGCACAATGAAGGTATTTAAGCTTCATGCAACTTTAAATTAAACCCTGTCTAATAGCTTTTCTAATGGGTTTATCCTGCCCAAAATAGCTGCGCTTGGTTAGGAAAACAGCAGGGCTTTGCAGCACAATGTTTGGCTCGTCAGCGAGGTAAATGGCCTAGCACATGCCTGACACTCCGCTTCGTGAGGCCTAATGCTCCTCTTCGGCCCCGAGCCAGCCACACCATCCAGCCCCGCTCTGCTTTTGGTCTTTTGGGCCCTGACCAGAGGCTGTTGAAAGCAAGGGGAGGTTTTTCATTGGTTTAGCTGCTTATTGGTTCTGGACCTGCGCTGGCCCAAGGCCTGGGAGAGTTAATGTGGTCACAGGCACCGCAGCAAATGCATAGTACGTGGCACCAGCGTTGTACGGTAGATGCACATGACTGCTTCCAAGCACCTGGGCTCTGATGGCCATTGCCTTGTCTGCTATGCTCCAGGGCCTGCTGTGTCGTTGTTATGTCCCATCTGCCATCTCCCCAGCCTGCCCCTGTGGCCCCCTGGCAGGCTGTCACAGGGCTGGGACATTGAAAGCTGCCTGCTGGCCGAGACGCAGAGAAGGACTTGATCCAAGGTGCCAGGTGCTCACCTTGCTTCCAGCTCCCCTGGCCCTGGGATTGGGTCCCGAGGAGCCATACCCCACTGCTGTGCGGGGGCCTGGCGTTCACCCAGTGCTGTGGCCAGAGTCCAGTGCTGGCTGTTGTGTTTTTGCTTGCTGCTGGCATCCTATGCATCTGCTCCTGCCTAAAATGTCCCATGGTGTGGCTCTAGCTACTGTGCTCCACCCCAGACCTAGCTGCATCTTAGTGGTAACGCTTCTCTACCTCCCTGATGGGGAGGCTGCTGGAGGCTTTCACTGAGTGGGGTCCTGGAGCGCCTCTGGCTGGGTGCTGCATGCCTGAACTCAGTGAGAGACCCAGATCCCCACGGCACAGTCAGGATCAGGCCCCTAGCATGCCCTGAGATGGGCAGAGAAGGGCAAACTACCTCTTGTAACATGGGCTGGCTTGAAGGCATCTGGAAGGGTGTGGGGCTGAGGCCTCTGCCTGTGGTCTTCACCAGAGACAGGATCAAGTCCCAGAGCCTTTCCCTAAAATGTTTGTCCTGTTCTTGCTCCTCTTGAGACCTGCAGCCACATCTGAGCTCTCGCATGCTGGCAGTGGGAATGGACTTGCCTCCAAGCACCACAGACCCAGTGGGACAGGGACGAAGGGGGCATCTGTTTAAATCCATGGCACTTCGGCTTGGCAGAGACGTGGCTGCATTTTGGGGCCCCGAGGCTGAAACAAAGCAGATACGGCTGTCCCTGTGGCAACAGGAGGATGCTTCTACCCCTCTCCTGTGGACAACCCATCTGAAGCCCTCCAAGAGGGAGCGGTGCCATTTTAGCTCAGCACACAGCTCTGCCTTTAAGCGCAGCAGCCGCGACAGCTGTAACGAGGCCATCCCTCCCCACCCTCATTAACTCGGCTGCTTTATTCCACATCCGGCTTAAGTTGAGACATAAAAGCTGCCAGTATCAATTCCTATTCCCTGCCCCGAGAGAGAGAGGGTTACATTGGCTGGCAGCTTCGATGCTGGGTGGGGAGGAGTTGATCCTTAGCTGATGTAAGTGACCCCTGGACTGGGAGAAATAATGGGATATATATATTTTGAATTGGAGAAGATAACATTTTATGGGACACTTTGCCTTGCAGGGGTGTTATGGGGCCTCATAAAGCAGAGTGCGTGGGCTGAGTGTAGTCATCGAATGCCAGGTCTCTAGCAGGGGACTGGGAACCGTTAAATGGGTCTATTTCTATGGTGCTGCCTAGGGTCCTACTCCAGATGCTGCATTTGGATGAAAAGCCGTAAGCCAAATGCATGATGCTATCTTTGCAGTCTCTCTGTATAAGGGGGTTGGCATGCTGATTGACAGGGGTATTAATACGTAGCAGTTGTTAGCATGCAGTAGGCCCGCTCTGCCCCCGTTATACCACCCTCTCTCCATGTTCTAGCGCCACGATGCTTCCAGCTCCTGTTACTCATGGCTGTAACAGGCCTACAGAGAGTTAACGCATGACTAATATAGAGGCTGTCTCCATACAAAGCGCCACGGTAGTCTCCAGAGAGCTCACGGCTGTGATGCAAGGCCAGGACTCTTGGTTTCCATCCCGTGCATCACACAAGATTTCCCTGGGGTTCGGAGCCCTAGGAGGTGGCTGGTGACTCAAGCCTCCTTTTTTGCAGGCTCTTTGTCTTCCAGGTTTAGTTTAATCAAAATAATCCTTTCTCTCCCTCCACCAGGAAATTGCCTGGGTCTGAGGCCTCTCCCTGCAGGGACCTTGGTTGGCAGCACGACCAGAATGGAGCATGTCTGCATTGCACTCGGATGACTTTCCCCAGCGAACACCAGCCATGAGAGCGCATTTTTGTTGCCTTTTCTTCTACAGCAGGTTGGACTTGCTCTGGGTTGAGGTCCTTGTCCCGCAGAGCATACCCCAGGTAGGCCTAGGAGGCAAGACTTATAAGTTAAGGTGAAAGAGCTAGGGTTATTTAGTCTGGAGTCTTCCCCAAAGGGTGGGATTTGACAACTGTCTTCAAATACCTGAAGGACCATCACAAAGAAGATGAAGATGGGCTTTTCTCTGTGGCCATAGGGGATGGGACTAGAAGCAGTGGCCTCAAATTGCAGTAGAGGAAATTGAGGTTGGAGAGGAGGAAGTTTCTGGCTGTGGGGGTGGCCAGGCCTTGGAACAGGCTGCCTAGTGCGGTCATGGGATCGCCAGCTCTGGAAACTTTCAAAGGCAGGTTGGACGCTGGGCTGGGATGGCTTAGTCAGGGATGATCCTGCCTTGAGCCTCGACTAGATGACCGCATGCCTGGACTAGATGACCTCGTGAGGTCCCTTCCAGTCCCACTTTCTGATGATCCCAAGGTGCCCACCGCCTTGTTCTGTTGGTGTGCTCCAGGTCATCTCCCCAGCCACTGCATTTGCTGGTGGAGCCAGATACAAGAGATTTAGGCAGAGCACAGCTGGGGGAGACCGTCAAACCACCCGGGAGAGGTGAAGCAGGAGTTTCCAGCTCCTCCGTGTGACACGAGCTCTTCCTCCCTGCCTCTCCGCATGTTCAGAATTGCCTCTCTCTCTCTCCTGGAGCCGTGAGCGGCGTGAAGCGAGTGCCGAGCAGACCCTGCGCCGTACATGTTCCACCGCAAAAAATCTGGGCAGGACCATCTTCCCCAGAAACCTTCCCAGAGATGTTTTCTTTGGCTTCCCCTCGCGGCGCAGTGGTCCTGGCTGGATCGCCAACTTGCTTTGGCCAAAGACAATCCATCGCGAGCTTTAAACAGCTCTGTCCAAAGTACTGAATGCGGGTCATGAATGCCCTGGGATTATCCCCATCCCTTGGCTATTCAATCATGTTTCTCCCCATCCCCTTTAAAGTGGGCACTTCTCAGATGTCCTGGAGAGTAGAAGCCGGTCCTCCTTGCAGTGCCATTGTCACTGCGTTGGACAGTCCCCCGCTCTGGCAGAATCAGTGTCCGGGCTCCGGGCAGCGGTGTTTGCCTTTCCCCTTCCTCCTCAGAGGTTCAGATATTTACAGCCCTTTTGTGCCATCGCAGTGGCTTCTGGTTTCCATTAGCTTTTGCAAAGCTTTCCCGGCGCTGGTTGGAAAAGGCTGTGGAGACCTGGTGCCCCTGGGAGTCTGTTGCTAGATGGGACTTGTCTGTCTCTTGTGCCTTAGGGGCTGTGGCTGGATTTGAAGCATCTCAGTGTTGAGCGAGAGGTTCCTACAGCCAGCCAGGAGAGGACCCCTTGTGTGCACACCACCTGGGGAGGAGATTGCTCCAGTTATGCTGTTTTCCCAGCCATGACATTAAGAATGAACCTTATTTGGAAACCCAATGGAGGCAACACGCTGGGCTGATGGCATCAGTGCACACAAAGGCCGCTGGCCAGCCCTGATTCCTGCACCAGGGCTTGTGGAGCTGCCCACAGAGCCCCATGGAGCGAGCGTCCTTCACGTGCTTAACCCATGGACAGTTCAGCTCGGAGATCAGGGGAGGGGATGTACTCACACGGGATCTTCTCAGCCTCTCCAGGTTAAGCTGAGCGGCCAAAAGCTGCTGCCAATTCAGCAGCCCCTGTGAGAGGTTTGAACCTCCAGCTGCAGGGAGAGGGTGAGTGATGCCACAAGCCCATGCGGTGGCAGGTAAGATTCTGGAAAAAACTTTTTTTTCTTCATTCTGCTTTCCCAAAGCAACCTGCATGTTTTATTTGGGGGAAGGGTACATGAGTAATTATGGTAGTTTTATTGGTTTATTTGCAGAGAGAGCATGGGAAGCAGCTGCTGATTGGAAGTGGAGCCCCTTTTATTGGACACCCTGGCCAGCGGAGACATCTCTGGGGCCACGTGACGTTGCCCCTGACCTCTGACCGGGGAGCGAAACATGGTGGGATTGAAAAGGCGCTGCCTCGGGGCATCTCCACTAACCGTTTTTGCTCAGCTGCCTGCTTCGGGCTCCGATCCAGCGGCAACAGGTCCCCGCGGGCGCCGATAGCTCAGCTATCACCTTGGCGCGGGTGCAGGCAATGAAGCCAGGCAGGTTGCAAAAGCAGATCCCACTTAGCAGCAGACCCACAGTGGTGGTGGCCAAGTGCTCTGCTAGATGGAGACCTGGAGCGGCCGGCCCCCCTGAAGGGAGCAAGCCAAGGGGGAAGCAAGTCTGCGTGGAAAACTCCAGGGCTGGCAGCTTCCGCCCGCTCCCCAGCCTGCTAAGCGTCCTGTTTGCACTGGTAATTGCGCCAGCCCCCAGCTTGGCTCCAATTCTCCTTAAAGCAGCAAGGGAACAAGGCCAAATTCGGTCTCGTCTTGGTTCTCCGCGACCCTAATGGTGTCAAACACCACTGAAGCTCTCTGCCTTGCCGCCTGCGCTCCGGCAGGGCTGAGTTTGCTGCTGTCAGGGAACAGCAATCGCTGACTGGAGGTGTTGCCCTCCCAAGCAGCCGGCTGCTGAGTTTCCCATTTTTGTTGCAGTCACGCTGGGGTTTCTGGGCCCAGGCTATGAGCCAGGCCCGATGAAGAGTCATGCCCAGGACAGCTTTCTGTAAAGCCCACCAGCTGCGTCTCTCAAGGATGTGACTGAGCAGAGCTGGACCCATCTTTCTGGCACTCCCAGGTGGTGTGCCTGACTCAGGGGATCTGCATGGATAACAAGTGAATTCCTCATTCAAAGGAGCAGTGGAAGGAAGGTGCTGAGAGGGGCGGTGCATCTACCTGCCTCTGTTCATTGCAGGTGGCATCTCCCTAATCTGCTCTTGACATTTCCAGTGCCCTTCTGAAAGGCCCTGCCCTTTATCTCCCGGCGGTGCGAAGGAGAGGGCTTGCCAGGGCTCCTGGCTGGAGGAGTTGGGAGAGTTGCGTGGAAGGGACCCTATTGCCCGAATGTGCTGGGCACTGGCACTCGGACAATTCAGCCCCTTGAAAGTGTCTGTGGGTAGAAGCTGCAGCTTCTGGGTACCCAAAGTGACTGGCTTGTGGCCTGCACGTTCCAGCTCGTGTGCATCTGAGCGCTGCTCCATCGTGCCTGGGGGTTTCCTCCTTCCTGCTGTCAGTGAGGGTCTGGGCCAACTCCCACTTGATCCCTGAGTCTAGGCACCATTTCAGTCCTACCCCAGCCCTTTATTCTGGGATAGGCCTGGATGATATCTGTGCTCTGGTCCCCGCTGGGTGAATTTTGCCTGGAAGGAAGAACTTGCACCCACTTCCAAAATGCCTTGCCATGATTCTGCATGGAAAAAGAGGAAAAAGGCAGCCTTTCCAGCATTTCTGATCTGCATCATCCCTGCCATTAGATGGTTCCAGTCCCTGAAGGCTGACAGGGATCCAAAAGTCTTGATGAAACGGCTTTGCTCTGATGAGAAGTACCGGGCAGTGACACGATAGGCAGCTGCAGCCAGTGACGGAGGGACTGGGCATTGCTTGGTGGAAGATGGCCCTGGCACCAGTGCATTATCCCAAGGGAAGCCACACAGCTGCAAGCCCTCACCGGCATCACCGCAGCAGGCCACACGACATGTTTGCACTGGATTCGTCAGCCTTTCCCCGGGTGTTTCAGGAAAGAAAAGCTGGGGGCAGGCAGGGACGCAAAACACGTGTTTCTACACCAGTGTAGCTTACTTGATTCCAGTGTAGGAAGTATCTGAAGTCCCAGATTAAAGAATCTGGCATGGGGGGTGTGGCAAAAAGCCACCTTGGTTTCTCCCCAAAAATCTCTGCCCTGTGACACTGTGATTTAAATCTCTGTGATGTGACCATTCAGTTAGGATGGGCCCAGCACACAGGGGACCACACCCTCAGCCTGGCTCTTTAGGGAACTGGAGCTGGCTGCGTTCCTG
>NW_017729015.1:14055736-14058200 GCF_001723915.1 Gavialis gangeticus | reverse complement strand
CTATTAGGCCCGTGTTTCCCCGAGGACACAGGGCCGAGACAGTCCACTCTCGGGGTGGTGGCGGCACGTTACCCCCAGACTAGCAAGTGTGCTCCAGGAGAGGGGTCGGCCGGACATAAGGCGCCCCTAGGGAGGCATTCAGAGCCTGCAAGGTGGTCGGGCCCAGGGAGGTGGGCGGCTCAATGCAGGAGCACCCCTTACTGGCCCGCCTCACGTGGTGGAAATAGCAGTGGGATATGAATACCCAGCTGTTTTCCTGAGGTGGGATCTCTGCACCCGCCACAGAGGGTGCTTGCCTGTAGTTTTTATGGGGGTATCCAAATCCCAAGACCTTCAGGCTTGGGCCTGCACATAGGGTGCCTGCCAGTGGATTTGGGAGTATCTGAAGTCCCAGAGGGAGCGGCTGGGACAGAGGATGCTTACTGGTGGTTGTGCCATACCTGGTGTTTAGAGCAATTGAGTTCTGCCTGCTCAGTCGATGTGGTTTTTGGAATGATTAAGTTCTGCTCAGTCGATACGATTTGGAACTGATTTGACCTGGAAGATGAAATACATTTATTAAAAAAAACCCAAAACAACTGCCTTTTTATTTTTGGTCACCCGGTCCCCTGGCCTCTGCCTCCCTCTGTTTGTGCTGGCTGTTGCTCATCCCCATCAGTCGTTTGAGACCTCTGTGCTTTATGTAGACACGTTCAGCTTGCTGGAAAAAAGTCCCAGAGTCAATGCCAGCTTCCTTGACTCCGAAACGCAACGGGTGAGGGCAGCGTCCAAGGCTGGGGCATGGCAGTGGCGGTGTTTTGTTCAGGTCTGTGCCACGAGGCTCTTCTGCCAGCAGCAAGGCAGGGGGAGGGATTACCGTGGGGGGAAAAGACCACAGCTGAAGCAATTGCATCTCCATAGCTCCCAGCTGTGAGGCCTAGACTGCTGGCACCCAGGTGGGCGCTAGGACCCCTGACGAGACCAGTCCGAGGCCATTAAGCAATAGCATTGCCCCTGGGTGTGCGGCACCTCTTCCTCCCGGCTGGGGACGCCTGTGTTAGTAGCCAGTGTTGCTCCCTTTGCTCAGAGCAGCCTGGAGCATGTTGGCTGAGCCCTGCCCTCCACCCCCTGGGGAGGGGGCACCTCCTGGTCCTCCTTGTAGATGGAAACTGAGGCACAGAGCAGGAGCCAAGGGTGGAGGTTGGCAGCAAGTCGGCAGCAAGACAGATGGGCGAATCCAGCAGCTGCTGCTGTTCAGGGTGGTGGTTCACAGCTGGGCGGGGAGGGGGTGCTGACGTGCCCAGCCTGAGCATGCACTGGTCCATGGGTGCCCCCCACCTTCCTCGGGGCTGGATGCTGTGGTGCAGCCAGCCCACGGCTCTTCACAGCAGTGGGGACCATTGCCCTCTGCCAGGCGGAGGCCTTGCTGACATGGGCTGCAGGCATGGGGGCTCCTAGGAAGGGCCTGTGGGATCCCCTCCCTCCCTGTGTCTGTAGCCCTATATCCTGTCCTGGGGCTGGAGGCGGTGATTATCCCGGTGCAGTAGTTGCTCTCTGGGACCTCTCTTCCCAGATGCAATAAGCCCACAGTCTCATACCAAGGCTGGCATAGAGCAAGCTGCCCCCACCTGCTCCCTGCAGCCCAGCTTCAACACATGAGCAAGTGAGATGTACCCTTCTGCTGACAAACCTTGGTCCTGCCCTGCCAAGCTGCAGCCACAGCTGTCCCAGCTCCTTCAGTCCAGCCTAATCCTGCTGAGCTAGGTGGTGGGAACTGGGGTCTGGGTGCCATCCCGCCCACGCGCCTCGCCTCTCCCCACCCGGGAAGGGTTTGTTGCCAGGCCTTGGCAGGGTCACTGCTGGATGGTCTCACATTGCTCTCCATCTCCTTCGTGGCTGGTGGAAACACTGGTCACTAGGCTCCCGGCAGCATCCCCTGAATGCAAGTGTCCAGTCCCTGTCCAAGGGCTCATGCCCCCCCCCCCCCATGCCACCTAAACAGCAAAGAAGGCTGGCAGGGGCTAGACCAGAGATGCGTGTGTATGTCAAGGGGTTGTAGCACTCTAGAGCATTTCTCCCTTGAATTCTCCATTGCTTCTCTGCCGCACCATTGGAGCATCCCTGCCATCTCATCCTGGTGCAGTTAGCCCTGATCTGCAGGCAGGGATCCCAAGGGAGCGCTGGTGCCTGTCGGTGCAGCCGGGCACAGAGGACACATGCATCTGGGCTGTGAAGGGGTGGCCGCAGCGCTGCTTGCTGGCTGCAGGTGCTGGAGCTAATGAGCCCCAAGCTGTCACTCCTGCACATGGGCCCTGGCTCTTCCCCTGCCACCCTGTCCCAGTGCTGCAGCTGAGAGGCATTGCCTAGGCTGCTGGTTCTCCATGCCAGGCACCAGAAGCTGCAGATCTTGCGGGGGGAGGGGGTCCTCCATAATTGGGTCAGTGCTGGGAGTCTTAAACAGAGTGGAAATACCTCTTCTCAGGTA
>NW_017729015.1:14045351-14050736 GCF_001723915.1 Gavialis gangeticus | reverse complement strand
CCCATCTGTAGAATGGGGAGAACAAGCTTTGCTTGCAATGCTGATCCCAGCTGCTGCTACTTCAGTAGTGCCCAGATAGCCCCCAGGTGCTGTACAGCCAGGACAGATTGGGCACTGCCTGCCCCTCAGAGCTGGTAGCAAAGGTGGGTTGGTCAGGTCCCTCTTCCCAAGCCTGGACAGAAGGCATTAACAGATGGGACAAGTGACACATGCGTGGGAAGGGGGGGGGTCATTAAAGCAGCAATTGCAGGGCAGTGGAGGCTTGGGGAAGGGGCAAGAAAGTCTCCAGAGGCAGGGATAGGACCCAGGCATCCTGACAATCCTCCCTTGGCTCTGCTCAGTCCCAGCTCTGGGCTGGGCGCCTTCCCCGCAGCCGGAGCCTGCACCAAGGGCTGGAAGGAAGGACTGGCAACCCCAGCCTGGGTGCCCAGCCCAGGGAGCCTGGCTGGTGCAAGGGGCTGCGGGCATCCCTCTGCACCAGGCCACGAGCCATCTGTGGGCCTGGGGCACCACCTGGCGGGCACCGCAGGGATCGCACACCGAGAGCAGCCTGCCTGCACAGCGGTGCCCGGGGGTCCCTTTCCCTGAGCTCCTTTGGGGAAGGCAGCGGGGATGAGGGGGCAGGAAACTTCTTAATTGCAGTTCTTCCCCTCCAGCCTGACCTCCTGTGCTCTGCTTTCTTCTCAGAGACCCCTGCTGCTGCCGTTGCAGAGTCCCACAGAAGGCTCTTGGCCAGGTAGGGAAACTGAGGCAGGCATGCAGAGCTGGCTCATTCATAGTTTATTAGATGTTAGGGGTGGAAGGGACCTAGTAGATCATTGAATCCAACCCCCTGCCCTGGGCAGGAATGAGTGCTGGGGTCAGATGACCTCAGCCAGGTGTCTCTCGAATCTCCACTCTTGCGGAGGCTGAAGAGGTTCAGGTCTCCCAATTGGTCCACATAAGGTTTTTTCTGTAGGCCTTTAACCAGATGAGCGGCTCTCCTCTGAACCCTCTCCAGGCCATCCACATCCCTCCTGAAGTGCAGTGCCCAAAACTGGACACAGCTCTCCAGCTGCGGCCTCACCAACGCTGGATACAGGGGAAGCATCACCTCCCTGCACCTGTTCGTGATGCACCTACTTATGCAAGAAAGGGTGTGGGTAGCTTTACTTACTACCACATTACACTGGTGACTCATGTTCATTTTGGAGTCGATGCCGCTGCCAAGATCCCTGTCTGCAGTTGTGCTACTTAGAGCGGTGCCTCCCAGGCTGTAGGAGCGTTGATGGTTCTTTCTCCTCAGCTGCATCCTGTTCTGTTCGGCCCATGTCCCCAGCCTGTCCAAATCAGCCTGGATTTGCTCCCTGCCATCTAGTTTGTGTCCCTCTCCATGAAGTTTGGTGTCATCAGCAAACTTGGACAGGGTTGCACAGGTCTACTCCCTTGTCCAAGTCACTAATGAAGATATTGAATAGTACTGGTCCCAGTGTAGCAAACCCCCCAGTTTTTCTTTTTTTCTTTTAAAATGCATTCCCTCCCCTTCCCCAACCATTTCTGGCTTTTTCTCTCCCTCTCTATTCCCTATAGACAATTATAAGTAAGCTAAGAAGTAGGACAAGCTTTAACATTTTATTTTAGGTAGTAAGTTTTATTTTTCTCTCCCCTCTTTGTAAATAAGTGCCCTGCTATTTTGATATAGATAGTCGCTGTTTTATAAGTGATAATTATTATGGTTGTATTAATTTTTTTACTGCTTTTATATTGTGTGATTACTGTTTTAGGCTAGCATAAGTCATGTCAAGTTTCCGTCGTGTAATGTCAAGCATACATCTTGTGTCCCCTGATGTTGTAACCTATGACTCACACCTACCCGTCCTGTGTAACTTGGTTCCTGGATGAATGGGGATGAATGAGGGTGCTTGAGAGACAATGGCAGTAGGTCTAAAATAGCTCCCTCTGAATGACCGAACCATCAACAGCAATACCTGGACCAACGACCCAGCCATTGGAACCACCCTCCACATTCAAGACACAAAAGATGAGGCACCCCAGCATGGTGCCAGGCTGCATATGTGCAGTATGAACACCTGGAGCCCTCGGGACCAGGACTGACCTTGCCTGGACAGGCCCGCCCAATTGGAGATCAGAGGTAGTATGGCCCATAAAAAGGGGTAGTGAAGACAGACACAGTGGGACACCGTCTCCATCTGGATCAGCACCACGCCACACCACCTATCCACCCAGAGGCCCTGCCAGAGACCCCCTCTGGACAACACCTGCTGGACAAGGACCCCTTTCCAGCCTGGATAGATAGCTATCACCCCCCACCCTCCCTTCAACCAAGGACTTGGACTCTGCTTCTCTTCCCTACCTGAACACCAGCCCTTCCACTGAGTCTCTTTCTCCTGCTGCCATTGTGAGTGCTTGTGTGTGTGTGCGCGTGAGCCAATAAATTCATGGGGCTGCGTAGTGTGATGTCTGCTTAATAAACCTGTTATTCTGAAACCCCGAGTTGGGTTTTTGTCTGTCTCCTCCTTGCCATCACTTATCTGCCAGCACATCCAGGTCGAAGCGCCAGCCTCATTCGGCTTCCTGAAGTGGTTCAGAGATCTGGCCATAGGGTATAATGGGGCAAAAATAAAATATCTATAACTTTGTTGTTTTTTGTCTGATTTGGATGAAATTTTCAGGGATGGTAGAGAGCATGAAGCCTGCCAAGTTTCAAGAAGATTGTTGGAGGGGGTTGGGGGGAACAGCACCCCAAATTCTTGAAAGCAAAACTCATGTCACATCTAGGTGTTATAACATAGCAGGGTGAAAACTGCAGGGCTGGTGGCTCTTACAGAGGCCACAAAGCTTCAAATCTGGAGGGGTGCCCTGCAATGATCTTCTTGAAACTTGGCAGGCTCTGTGGCCTCAGCAGGGGCCCCCAGCCCTGCAGTTTTCACTCTGCTGTGGTGTGACACACAGCCATGACATGAGTTTGGCTTTCAAGAATTTGGGGTACAGTTCCCCCATAAGCCAATTTTCTACCCACCAGACTGTGTAATAATCTACATTGCTTCTGTTTAGTTTATTGATGAGAATTGGGTGTGACGCTGTGTCAAAGGCCTTTTTAAAATCTAAGCAAATAACATCTACCTCTGTTCCTTCATCCGAGCATTTTGTGACCCAGTCGTAAAATGCAGCCAGTTTAGTTAGGCAGGATCTGCCTGCTATGAACCCATGCTGCTTGCCCCTTAGCAGCATTTTACCCACTGGTCCCCTACAGATGTGATCCTTAACAATTTTCTCAAAGGTCTTGCCAAGGATAGTTATCCAGTTCCTCCTTCCTCTCCTGTTTGAAAATAGGGACAGCATTGGCCCTTTTCCAGTCCTCCAGGATCTGTCCTGAGCACCACGAGTGCTCACACAGTGCCAGTGGCTCGGCTATGACTCCAGCCAATTCCCTAAGTACCCTCGGATGAAGATCATCAGGACCTGTTGACTTAAATACATTCAACCCCTCCAGGTGCCCCTTTACTAGGTCAGCACGAACAGTCGGTGGGTTGGTGTCTATACTGGGCTTACCTAAGGTCCCAATGGGAAGCGTATTTGTATTTGTGTCCAGGAACACAGATGCAAAGAAATCATTTAGAAGCTCTGCTTTGGCCATCCTATTGTTACCAGTTGCCTTAGTTTATCCTGAAGGAGCCCTAAGTTACCCTGCGCCCATTCTTTTTGCTTCCTATATACTTAAAGAATGACTTCTTGTTATCCTTAATTTTTGCTGCCAGCCTAAGCTCCATTTCCGCATTGGCTTTCCTTACTGCTTCCCTGCAAGCTTGAGCCAAGCAGGTACACTTCTCCTTGGTGGCAGCCCCCTGCTTTTACAGCCTGTAGGCATCTTTTTTTTCCCCTCCAGGCTCTCTTGGATTTCCCTGCTCCACCAAGAGGGTTTCTTTGCTTTTTTTGCCCCCTTTTATGTGTACTGGGATGGTCCTTTTTTGTGCCTGAAGGATTAGTCCCTTGAGAAGCGCCCACCCTTCCTGGACTCCCATGTCTCCAAGGCTTTTACCAGTCAAGGCTTTTGCCTGAGCTCCATGCAGCTGGGCTTCACCCACATACCCTGGGTCCCACCATGGGGGGGGCAGGGGTTGCTCCAGAGCCTTAATTCCCCACTGAGGGCTAGAGCTGCCCCCCAGAGACCAGCTGCCTATGCCCTGCTCCACCCAGCTGCTCTCCAAAGGGGCCCACAGCCCCCCCCCCCAGCCCCACAGCTTGGCTGGTATTGCCAGTCTTGGCTGCTTTGAAAGGCAAGGACCAGGCTCTGGCAGGGAGGCTGAACCCCAAGTGACACGAGCAGCATGGGTGCCAAGGTGAGGTACGCTAGGCCCACGGAGACCTGGGCAAGCCTGGCCGAGCCTAGCAACATCTGCGCCAGTCCCCCAGCAGTCAGGGGTAAGCAGTGGCATCCCCCATGCACAGAAACCCAGAGACTGCTGCTGCTGGTGTCACCAACCAACCTACCCACGGGAGAGCAGATACCCCAGGGCATGCAGTGTGCAGGCCTCCTGCTACAAAAGGCCAACACACCCCACCACCAGCTGCCTCCAAACTGCTGGAGACCCCTTGCACCCTGGCTCTGAGAGCTGGAGCAGACAGAGGACCCAGCTGGGGTGCTGGGTGTCCTGCAGGGATGAAGATGATGCAGGGTCTGAGCCAGCTGGCAGGGGGCTAGGCAGCTGTCTGCAAGGTGCGTGAGCCTGGAGTGGGGCTGCGATGGGCTCTTAGTTGTTTCATAGCTTCATAGTTGGTAGGGTCAGAAGAGACCTGAGCAGATCATCAAGTCCGAACCCCTGCCATGGCAGGAAGAGTCCTGGGGTCAAATGACCCCAGTGAGGTGATTATTTAGCCTCCTTCTGAAGACCCCCAGGGTAGGAGCGAGTACCACTTCCCTTGGAAGTTGATTCCAGATCCTAGCCGCCCTGACCGTGAATAGTGTTTCCTATTGTCCAGCCTGAACCTGCTCTCAGTCCACATGTAGCCATTATTCCTTGTTACTCCCAGTAGTGCTCAGGGGAACAGGGTCTCTCCCGTTCCCCGCTGGTCTCTCTTTGTGAGTTTGTAGACGGCCACCAGGTCCCCCCTCAGCCTTCTCTTGTGGAGGCTGAACAGGTTCAGGTCCCGTAGCCTCTCCTCGTAGGGCCTGCCCTGCTGCCTCCTGATCGAGCGGCCTCCTTTGGACCCTCTCCCTGTTGTCCACATCCCTCCTGAAGTGCGGTGCCCAGAGCTGGACGCAGTACTCCAGCTGCGGCCTGACCAGTGCTGCATAGAGGGGGAGGATCACCTCCCTGGACCTGCTCGAGATGCATCTGTGGATGCACGACAAGGTGCGGTTGGCCTTCCTGACTGCGTCCCCAC
>NW_017729015.1:14024572-14045237 GCF_001723915.1 Gavialis gangeticus | reverse complement strand
AGTGCCACATAGTAATAGGATCCAGACATACCCCTAACACCCCCACAACAAAACCCCCATGCTGAAATATGGCCCAGACACCCAGCACAGCCCATGCACGCCTCCACCACACCCCACCCGACAAACCCCCACCATACCACAATACGACCCAGACATCCCCCCTTAAATAGTCACCTCCCCCACACAAAAGCGCCAGTGATGTGCGGCAGACATGCCCCCAATGCATGCCAACAAACACCACCTGCCCCAATGCACCACCTGCCCCAGCAAAAACCCTATGTTTTCAGCTGGGGCCACTAGGCCTGCTGCTACCCCTTACACATGGGCGCTCTGCCTGCAGGACCACAGCCAAGGGGGTGAGGGCTCGAGCTGCTGCGCAGTGCTGTGGAATGGATTTGGGGACCCTCCCCCCAGGTTTGTCTTATTTGGACAGGCTAGATGGAGGGGGCGGTGTCCCATGCACCCCCCTCTCTAAACAGGGCATGTACCTGGGGCTGGTGTGCTATGAATGGCTTTTTTATGCTGGGGAGCTCAGTTCGCTCTCAGCTCTTCAGGCTGTGCCCTGGCATCGAGGCATGTCCCTGGGCAGTGCTGGGAAGCTGTAGCAAGGGCACAGGAGGGCACAACCCCCCCCACCACCTCAGCCATGCTCCCCACACACCCATAGAGAAGCCATGGGGTGCAGCGAGCACTTTTCCAGGCTGGTTCTTCCCCACCTGTGCCCCACTTCCAGCCACCGGAGAAGAGGCCACTAATGAGGTGGAAAGCTGGCAGCTCTCGGGGCTGCCAGCCGGGGCACGGACTGGGTGCCAACTTGCAAAGCATTCCCTGCGTCAGGGCCAGGGAGATTTACGGCTGCACAGAACAATGGGGCCAGGAACTGGGGCAGAGGGGAGTGGGAAGGTGGCCCACAAAGCAGGAGGCAGCAAGGGGAACGCTAGTTCCCATGCAAGGGAGATGAGCGGGGTGGTAGCTGGCCTGGGGTCAGGGATGGCAGGCAGTTTTCCCTCCTTGCCAGGGCAGAAAACCCACTTCTCTCTGCAGGTCCTGAGAACAGCCACGAGCAAAACCACATGGGTGACATGCTTTACCCAAAGGCAAGCCAGAAATCAGCCCCGACACAGCCAGCGTCATCCCTCAGCCTCAAACTACCCGAGTCCATCCGAAGCAGACTTCAAGGGGAAGGTTGAGCATCTGGCAGAGGGCAGATGGCAAGCAGGCTGCATCGGTGGGAAAGGAGACCACAGAGGCGCTCCAGGACGAGGCTTCCTTCCATTTATTTACAAATAATAAAAAGCACAATAAATACAAAAGAACCTTAAAATACAAGCCCTCTGGATAGGCAGGTAGGTAGGTAGCTTGCTCTCTCCGTTCCTCTTTGCCTACAGACTGACTCAAAGCCTGGCCAGTGCAACTTCTCTCAGCCAGGCACGGCCCACCTGGAGCAGGACAGATCTCTTGCCACCTCCCACGCTGCCTAGGAGCACAACAGAGCATTGCAAAGGGAAATAGAGACTAGGATGCACCAGCTGGGGAGAAGGCTCAGCCACTGGCTTCAACAGGAGGCCGACATCCTGAATTGAGGCCCCGGGACAAGACGATTTTCTGCCCAGGAGCATTAGCACCATCCAGGCAAGGCCAACCCTGTTGACTCCTCGGTTATCCTGGCAAGCGGCGGGCTGGGGAGTGTGGGACCTACTAGAGGAGCACGCTGATGCCATGCTACTGTCTCTGTGCAAAGGTGTGCGGGCAGCATGCACACCTTTGCACAAGGAGTGTTTGCATGTGCTTGGCAGCTGCATTGTTTCAAGGGCTCCTGAGGCCAGTGAGTTAATGGCTGGCTTTGGCAGAGATGCCAGCACCTCTTTTGCCCCCTGCTCTCCATCGGAGTGGCGCCCGGCTCCACGTGACCCCGGGTGCTGGAGTCAGCAGTTCTAGCTGCACCCCCAGCTCTGCCGCTCCCATGGTGTGGAAGGCAGGGCTGGGTTGCTGATCCCTCTGCTGCTTTGACATGAATGGAGGCGGCCGAATGTTTAGACTGAGGCCGTGAAGCTGACCAAGCCAGCCGCGGCATTAGGCTAAAGCATTTGAACAGCGTAAGGCTCCCAACAATGCTCTGTTTAGCCAGGCCGGGATTAGACCGTTAAGACCCTGGTGTCATGAACAAAGCTGGGTGCCGGGGTTAAAAGAGAAAGCCAGGCTGGGATGCATTTTCCTGCTCTCAACACATATCATCTCCGGGCCAGCGCACAGCAGCTTCGGTGTCAGCAAAACCCCCGGGACCAAAGGAGACTAGCGTGGGATGAGATGCAGGGCTGGGGGCTCTGAAGGGGCACAGGGGGGTATCTGGGTGCTAGCACCCCAGGGAGGCTGGAGTGGGCTGTGGAAGGCCCCAGGATGGGCTCATGGGGTTGCAAGGTAGAGGCAGAGCTGCTCCCCGGAGGCTCCTGACAGGCTGTGCCACCCGGTCTCGGGGGCAAAGGGCCCATCTCTGTGTCACCAACCACCGCAGCGGGGAGCAGTGTCTGCCCACGCAGAGGCAAAGGGGTTAGCTACAGGCTTGGCTCCAAAGGGTGGGGACTCAAGGGCCACCTAATGCTCAGAGGTGCCTCTGGGAAGAGCCTAGCAATGGGGGGCATGGCAGAGTTGGGGTGAGGGGCAGCCCAGGTAGGAGCTTTGTGCCCATAAGGAGCTGGGGGTGGGCAGGGACACAAACACCCGTGGGATAAGCGTAAGCCCGAGCCTCACGGATGAGGTCCATAGCGGGTGGTTGGGGGGGTCCCATCCTGTCTCCCTCAGGGGCCTAGTTAGAGGCTGCCCCCAGGACAGGGGAGGCCTGTGCTATGAAGCCATTTTCCTTGGGGGCAACTCCATGAGCCTTAAGGGACCTTCCCAAACCTTTGCAGACCAAGACCTCCTGCAGCCTGCCCTGGTGCCGAGGGGGTGCCGGGCAGCGGCTGGGTCTCACACACCCATCTCCTCTAGGGTCCCCAGGAGAAGCCAGAGCCTGCCGCGGGTGCCGGGTGCCAGGGCCAGATCACAGTGTGGAGAGCACCGGGGCGGCGGGTGGAGGGGCCTCACTTGCGGTGGTGCATGTCCTCCATGCTGACCCGGCCCCACACGCCCACCACGAAGGTCTCGATTTCGCACTCGTTGCTGCCTCGTGTGATGCGGAAGTAGCCGTCCTCTCCCCAGTCCTTGCCCCAGGAGTTGGCAGCGATCTGTCAGGAAGGAGGAAAAGACAGTCAGCCACGGATGTCCCAGGGCAGAGCCCTCTCCACGATGCCCATTGTTTCCCCCGCTCACGGCACCCACCTTAGGGTCAGTGCCACACAAACCTGCTGGCACCTGACCTTGACGCTGAGCCTCGTGGCTTCTAGCCCACTAAGACATGCGTGTCCATCCTCATACATCAGCCCTCCCTCGACTGATGGCAAGGGCAAGACCACAAGCCCAGGGCAAGTGCCTCTTCAAGTGACCAGGGTCTGCGAAGCCTTGCAACATCATGAAAATACCCCCTAGTACACGGGGAGACAGAGCCTCAAGCACCTGGCCATTGCCGTGTCCCTCCCGGCCACCCAGGGCTCCTGCAGTCTGGCTTGCTCTGCATTTCCAATGCCTGAGGGCACGTTGATGCCTGCTACCACTGCCCAGCCCCTGCAGCCAGCCCCAGCAGAGGGGAGGCATTTACAAGGGCACCTCTGCCCGGGATCGTGGGCACCTGCATTAAGGAAAAGGAGCTGCGCTCACCCAGTACTTCTGGCTGCGCCCATCAGGCATCCGCTCTTCTCCCCACCTACAGCGGGAAGGAAAGGAGCAGGTCATTAGGCAGCTGGCAGAGATACTCCCCTCTCCCCTCCCTGCTGACTGACCATGGACCTTTCCTCCTTGCAGGCAATGAGGTTGAAGCACGGCCCTTGCCGGGTCAGCCCACAATGCAAGGGCAACTGCCCACGTGCCCCCTGTCTCCAAGGCACCCCAGCCAGATGGCTCCAGGGGCCGGATCCTGCCTGGGCACATAATCCTGGAGCCACCAGAACGATGCCTGGAGCCCAGTCTGCTGTTCCACGGCTAGAAGCTGCTGTCAGCGCCTCTCCCGCCAGCCAACGGAGATAGGGCAAGTGGAAAAAAGTCCTGCACTCCTTGTTTGTCTTTTTCTTGGCTTCAGGCTCTTCCTGCCATGAGAGGGGCTGTGACCCCTCCGGGAGTGTTTGGAATGGATAACCATGGCAATCCTCCGGTTGTCTCCCTTCAGGAGGCCGGGAAGGAGCTGCAGCGGCTCCTCAGTGCCAGGCGTTGTTTAGCGACATTGCTTAGAGGAAGGGCGAACCTTCAGGTCATGGGCCTCCCAAGGGGCCCAGCTCGAGCTCGCAGCTGGTTGCAAAAATGCAGCCAGGTATATTTAGCTCTGGGGCTGGGCAAGTCCAGGGTTGGGGCGGAGAGGGCCGGGAATGGAGCATGGATGTACTACACAGACAGCCCTACTCAAGCCCCAGGCCCCTGACCCAGAGCCCACCGTGGCCAGTGCCCCATAACTCCTGACCGCAGTCACACCACGAGCTCCCTTCCAGCTCCACCGCTAGCCCAGTGCTGGCCTGGCTGAGAACGCCACACTCAGGCATCGGTGGCCAAAGCCCTTGTTTGCTCTGCAGCCCCTTTGCACCATGGCTGGAAGGCTGGGGCAGGACAAGCCCATGGGTACGGCCAGCTGGGGCTTGGCACGAGGTACCTGAACATGCCTAGAAACATCAGACAGGAAGAGACCTCCTAGGCCAGTAGACACCAACCTTATTAACTGGCGCGGCACAAATTAGCCCCCCCTCCCTGAACTCCAATTCCCTTTCACTGCCCGATCTGCTGCTCTGCTTTCTGCTCCCTGCCCTGTCTGCCACTGTGCTGCCTGGTCCCCTTCCCAGTCAGCTGCATGCCACGCGCAGAGGCTGCCCATGCCCCTGGTGGCACAGCGAGACCACCCCTGTCCTAGGCCACTGAGCCCAGTCTCCTGCATTCGAAGCCCCTGAGATCATCACTTCCAGACTTTGCTCACAAGGCAGGAACACAGAAATCCCCAGCGCCCCATGGCGCAATGCCGCAAGCCAAAGCAAGGGAGCCGAGGGCACTGCCACCATAGGGTAGGAGTTGGCAGTTGCCCTTGGCCACACCACAGAGGAGGGCAGAGCCCCCACACTCTGTGCCAGCCTAAGGGGACCCCTTCCTCCCTGACCTCCAGTTTGGGAGAAGAACCAGACCCTCCAGCCAAGGGCCTTGGAGACCTCCAAGTACCTGCAGGAGCATGGTCAAACTTCCCAGCCTCAGGACCCGAGACTTTGGAGGACGATGGACCATGCCCCAAAAGCCAGTAGCCTTTGTGAGGGGGGAGCAGGATTCCTCCCTGCCCCCCCAGGCAAGCCCCGACACCTGGGCCAGGCAACATCCTGCTCCCAAGAGCCAGGCCTGGCCAGCCCAGATGGGAGGAAAAAGCCAGCGGCACTTTTCTGCAAAAACACTGCTCAGGTGCCCCCCACCCACAGCACCCAGCAAGGCGGCCAAGTCAGCCAGCGGGGAGCGGGGCCACGCAGGTCACGGCGTGCTGGGGCAGTGTCCGGGGGGGAGGGGGAGGCTGAAGCCAGGACTCGGATGCTGTTCTTGGCGCTACCTGCCGAGCTGGCTCAGACCCTCCCAGGAACAGGACGTTCCAGGCTCCTCGGGATTTGTCCGGTCTTGTTTCCCAGCACTGGCCCCAGAGGAGATGCCTTTGCAGCCAAACAGGCCTCGCAGGGAAGAGGTGGCCCTGCTTTCTGGCCCTGCTACGCTGCCCGAGGGACCCTGGGCAAGGGATTCGCACCCAGACCCGCGCTTCTGTGGACTGCAGTGGGGTCTGGCTCTCTCCGGGTTCCCTGCAACACCCCTCGCTCTGTCTGTCCGGTTTGTTCGGGGTTGAGCTCTAGGGGCCAGGCAGGGACCGTCTCTCATTGAACACGAGGACAGGTCCTGCACCAGCACCCTGGGCTCAGGGGGGTGGGTTTAACCACCGCTGCAATGCGAAGTCCCCCTGGATCCCCTGTCTTCCCCATGAGAACAGCTGCCCCCTGCTTTGCTGCTCTCTGGACAGGGTGGGACTGAGCGGGGATGCCGGGAGACTGACTCAGAATAGAAACAGCCCAAGGCCGGGACCTGCACCCTCTCCCGGTCCTTTGCCCGAGGAAGGGAGTGCCCTTCCTCCACAGCAGGAAAGCCCGTCTTCTCCAGCACACTCCTTCCCAGGGCCGTGCCTGGCTCCACACAGCCCAGAGCCTGGCATGGGGGGCTGCAGGAGGAGCCACGTTGGGGCAGGGACTGTGCAGCTAGAGAGGGGCCCATCAGTGCCACCACCAGCCCCCTGGCAGGAGCCAGGGACTTCGTGCCCAGAGCCCACAGGACAAGGACCCTTCCCCAGGGAGGCAGCATGCCAGTGCAGGAGGGATCCCTCTCCTCTCCATCCCACACTGAGCAGTGCCCAACCCCTCACCCTGGGCCCAGTTGAGAGGCTGAGGCACAGAAGAGCAGGGGCTGCGGGTGGGATTGAGGGGCATTGGCGGGGTAGCAGCGGGAGCCCCGAGGGGATAGAGGGTGGGGATATGGATGAGGGCAGAGAGGAGCTGGCAGAGCTGCTTGCAGCTCCCAGCCGACCTAGCCGAGGGCACGGTGAGGCAGGCAGGCACTGTCTCGCAGCCAGTGCCACGCTGCCGGCCACTTCCTGCCACGAGAACCTCGCCCACCCTGAGGTTTCCTTAGAGCAGAGGAAACCGATCTGAATTTCCCCTCCCTTGGCCTGCATCAAAGGCCATTTGAACCGGCTCTGCAGGGGTCTGGACCCAACCCGGCCTGTAGGAAGCACTGGGCAAGTCTGGGGCACTGGGAGGCTGGCAAAGACTCAAGTGCTGGCCTGTGGAGCCTGGGCAGGCTGGGAGTGGTCTTCCCTTGTAGACTACTCTGCCTTAGGGCCAAATAAAGAGCCAGGTCCTCACCCCCATCTCTGATCCCAGAGGGGAGAAGGCCGGTCCAGCTGCAGTTGTGCCCCCGGCCCCTGCCTTTCTCGTGCAGCCCCACGAAGCACTTCCACTTCTCACCCCGCAGTCAGTGCCAGCCTGGCCATGCCAAGCTGCACCAACACCCACGGGACAGGCTAGGGACCCCCTGGGAAGCCCAGCACCCTCACTCCCTGCCTGGGTTCCCCGGGACCTGCACAAATCGCAGTGCCCGCCGTGATGCCACAGACAGCCCAAATCACACAGACTGCCACACGCCCCAGCTTATGCACAGACACACCTTCAGGACGCACCCCGACGCACACCCTCCGTACACACAACCCGACATACGCCACACACACTCGCAAGCACACGTTCCCCAGCCCCTCCAGCACGCGTCTTCTTGACCACATGTCAGTCCAAGACCGCCAGTAGGTGCAGGTATGCACACACAGACACATGCATGCAGGCAGAGACACACATGCCCCAGCATGCACAAACATGCCCGTGTGCATTCACACATGCACACACACATACACAAGCATGTACACAAATGCAAATGCTTGCCAAGGCCCTTACCCTGTGAGCTTGACCGAGTGGGTGCCGTGTCTGCGGTGGTGCTCTGGCTTCCTGGCTGCTACAGGCGTGTGCCGATAGATGCCACTCTTATACATGAAGAAATCCTCATGCACTTCCATGATGGCTGCAAGCCAGGGGAGGAGAACAGTTTTATTCTGGGATCACTGGGGAAATGGGCCAGCTACAGCCCTGGGAGCAGTTACGTCTGCTGCGGTGGGGCAGGTCAGGATAGAGCACTGACGCAAGCTGGCAAAGATCCCTTCACACCAATGAAGTCTCCTCCAGGGATGACTTTGGTCCTTCAGGCCAGACTTCTGCCTCTGCTAGCCCCTAGCAAGGGGAGCTCGGGGGCAGGTCGTTGGGTGACTGCTGATCTTAGCTGGGGAGGGTTTGCTTGGCCCCTGTCCACCTGGACTATTGCTACATTCCTGCCTAGGGAGATCTCACCAACGGAGGGCATGCAAATGAAAAAGCAGCAGCTGGGATGTCGAGATCAAATCTCAGCGGTTAATAATTGACGCTTCCCTAGTGGAAAACGGCCCCTGATCATGACGACAATGCGACGGGGCAGCCTGGGGCCAGCTGCCATTAACCAGCTTCAAGGAGGTTTTAATCTTGGTTCAACAAGCAGGGGAAGTTTACTGAGCAAGAAGTCTGGTGAATATTAAACAGCAGAGTCTTTCCAGGGGCTGCAAGCTGGTGTTTCCCACTGCATCTATGGTCAGAGAGGAGGAAGGGAGGTTGTGATGCAGGCTGGCATCACATTGCACGGGATTGATCGCCCCTGGTGCTTACAATACGGCCTGAGCTAGATCGATCGGTAGATAGGGAGAAAGTGCTCTTGGCTATATATTATATGATAAGCACTGAAAAAAGCCTTGGCCTAGACCCACCTGCTCTTGGCTATATATTGGCTAAGTGCATGATTTGTTTAACTGCCAGCTGTGCGGTAGACAAGCAGCTGGTTGCTGGTCCCAGCTCCACCCCAGCCCAACCACACCTGAGTCTTGACCTGGCTCCGGTGCAATGCGGGCGGGGGGGGGGCTGGGCCCAACAAACAGCTGATTGTCACCCCCAGCCCCAGCACCGCGCTGGAGGCAGTGAGGATCGCTACTATGATCTCCATGGAGCCATCCCACAATCACACAGCACATATTACTAAGCACGACCTGGAGATACTCCTCACCTGAAAAGTCCTAACGTGGCCAGCATGCAATAGCACCAAGCACACATTTTCCTGCTTGCAGACACAGATGTTTGTGACAAGTGCAGTTAATGCGTCCTAAGTGTAACATGTGACAGCACCCTGAGAAGCCCTAAAAGCATACGGCAGGCTGTGCTTGTAGGCAATGAGCAGCGTTTTACTCCGAGGCCTTTTTTTTTTTAGGTCTTGAGGCTGTGCACTCAAACAGCGTGCTGCAGCTAGGGGCAGAGAGAGAATTTGGGAAGGGATGCCAGCACAGTCAAAAGGCCTGAAGTCCAGCTGTCCTGCAACCTGCCCCACTCTAGGACTCAGCCCCTTGCTATTGCTACGGTATTATTCATATCGTGGTAGCAGCTAAGAAGGGATCATAAATCCCCTGTTGTGCCAGGTGTCTTATAAGCACCGAACAAAGCCCTGGCCTAGACCCACCTGCCCTGGGCTGTGTCTACACCTCCTCCCCAATTTCCACCCTACTCTGATTCCCCAAATTAGGGAATGCCCCTTCAGCACAGCCACCTCACATTGCAAGGCCCAGCCTGGCCTGTTCTCTGCCTCTTCGGTTCATTCATCACCCTGGCACCTCGTGCTTCCGGCAGGGCGACAGGACTATTTATTCTCGCTTCCCCTGCTACTGGGTCCCTCCCCATTTTGCCACCTGTGGCTGCTCGGGCACAGTGCCGGCCCGGCACACACCCGTCCGCGATGCAGCCAGCGGCAGAGGCTGCCCTGGAGGAGCTGCGCCCACCCTGGGTGTCTGGCTGGGAATGGCTGCTCCCAAAATAGAAAGCAAAGGAAAAGCCAAGAACCAAAGGAAGCCCGGCCTCTGGGAGACAGGGTCACTCGTGTCCTGGGCAGGGCTAGTTGTGGCTGGGTGTGGGGTGAGCTAGCAGGCCTCTGCGGTGGCCTCCTGCTGGGCAGGGTTGGGGGACAGGGCCAGTGTGGATGGGGTGTCTCCTACCTTGTACAGGGCCATTCTCCATCATCTCCTTCATGATATCCTTCTCCTGCAAACACAAAGCAGGGAGGGTCACCCACTGCTAGGGCAGGAGCCCCTGGCAGACCCTGGGCACCACCCTCCCCTAGTCCTGTAATGATGCCGAGGAGGGGCATCTGGGGCCACTAAGTGCTTGCATCCAAACAGCCCCTTTGAGTGCCTTGCCAGATGCCAGCAGGATGGGCTCTGACCCCCTTTGTCAAAGCAACTCCTCCCAAAGCCATGTGCTGGCTCACTCTCACATGCACGCACACACGTGTGCAGCACTCGCTACCGTGCACACAGATGCTCATGCAGCGCCCTGCAGGCACGCAACAGGCATACACGAGTGCTTGCAAAACATGTGAACTGGCACGTTCACAAGGGCACAGAAGCCCTCGCATCCGTACCCACGCTTATACATAACCACGCGGCCCTTCGTGTGCCCACAGGCACTCGTGTGCCCTCTCTGACCCACGCTGGCAAGCCTGTGTGAGCCCGCCAGTGTGCAGACTTGCTTGCACATGCACTTCCCCAATGCGGGGCTCTGCACAGCTCCCCCCTCCACGGCTGTGGGCCAGGCACTCACACTGGAAGCCAGGCGGTAGGCAGGGGTGGACTGATAGATGTTGTTGGAGTGGGTGTAGGGGTTTGGGCAGTGCTGGGTGGCTTGTCTCTTCCCTCTGCCCGTGGAGCGACTGTGCATCATGCAGGGCCGGCCCGCGGGGGGGCTGTCCTTCTCCTGGCTGGTGAAGGGGTAGCACTCCTCGCTCACCACCCTGGAAAGCGAGACAAGGCATGGGGGTCAAACCGTGGTGCACAGCAGCTCCCATTGTATCTGGGGTCCCCCCAGCACTGCAGGCACTGTCCCCACTCCTGGGCAATGATGGCATCTGGAAGGCCAACCAGGAGGGACGTGCTCTATAATGACCTCTCGAGAAGTATCCATCGCTGGTCAAGATGGCCACCCAAGTTAGCCACCCCACAGCTTGGGGGAGCCCATGCTACCCCCCGTTTCTCTTTCAAGCTCTGCCCATGCCCCCCAACCCTGAGCCCCAGCTCCCCCGGTCTAGGCTCCCCCGGCCCCCACAGCTAAGCCAATGCTTTTCAACCCCAAATCACGATCCAAGCCCTACACCACCCTGCTGATGCCTTCTTACTCTGCCCTCCAGCCCCTGTGCCCTCTCCTATGCCCAAATCTCTGCCCAGCCCCAGGTAAGAAGATGCTCACCCCCTCCGGCGCAGGTACCACCAGGCCCCGTCGACCCGGCCCCCGCTGCAGCCCCGCTGGTTGCGGGTGTCGCAGGAGATCAGGTTCTGAGGAGACAGGGCGGGCGCCATGTGCCCCATGGAGTGGATGGAGATCCTGTCCGAAGCCACGGCTGGGGGGAAGCCGACGTGGTTAGAGGGCTCCTCGCACAGCCGGTACAGCCCATCTCCCCTGCCCCGTCTCCCATGCGGGAGGCTCTCCTCCAGCCCCCTCCCAGCCTCCAGCTCAGCTCCCGGGCATCTCACCTGCTGTGGAAAAGGCCCAGGAGCCAGCACAATTGCCCTGGTCCAGCGGCTCATGGATCAACCCGGGCCACTTGTGGGCTGCGTTGAAAGAGCTGGGGAGCACCTCGTTGGTGTCCATGCTCATCTGCAAAGGCAACGACATGGGAGGTGGGGGAGTCTCAGCGAGGCCTGGGGGCTTTGCACAAAGGCAGAGGGGCTGGAAGGTGCCCCAGGGCCAGGGGCGGTAATGCCTCCTGCTCATCTCTTGCCCCCAGTGCTCCCAGCTCCTCCACAGAAGTCATCTGCAAGTCCCTGAGCCAAGGACCTTGAGGCAGACGACGGGAACTCAGGAGCTGCCAGACTGCTCCAGTCTCCGGGAAGGCCCTGGCAAACTGCTTGGCATCTCTGGCGCAAGGAAGGATGCCGCTGCATTTCCCAAGTGGCTTGGGCACGCACCAGCCTCTGCCTCTCAGGGTGGCTTTCAGGCTCAAAGGTACTGGGAAGCCTGAGGGCTTGGCTACAGGACAGAGCATCCTAAGTCACTTGGGTTCTTTGTGCCTCCACTCCCCGCCACCCCGCCAGCAAGATGGGGTAAGGAGCCTTCCTCTGCCACGCCCTTACTTAGAAGACTGCAGAGAATTGGGAATTGGGAGCTAGTCCCTAAGTCCCCGAGACAGACAGAGGGTCTGCAGAGGTCGCCTACTGCTCCGCACGCAAAGTCCATTGTTTGGCTCTCCTCATTCACGCAGGCCTCTGCTTGCAGACCCTGGTGAGCGCTCCATTTGCAGGGCTGCGGGCTGTCACCCCGCAGCTGTGCAGCACCTAGTGCCATCTTGCCTCCTGGCTCCCAGGCAAGCCTGTGATACTAGGCACAGGCCTCTTCTGCAGACTGCCTCAGCTGCTGAGGGCCCAGCTCCTCCTCCCACTCCTGCACCCCGGGGAGCATCTCACTTGGGGAGCGGCTTGTCCTCCCCTTCCCCTAAACTCGGCCAGTCCCTAAGTATATGCCACAGGGGTGCAAAGCGGGTGTTGGAGGAGCACTGCTTCCCCGCTGACCTGTGGGGCCAGCAAAGAGGCTGCCTCTCATGTCTGGGCTCCCTCCTCCTGGGTCTCCCACAGAGCCAGCCAAAGGTGCCCTCCAAGACGAGCAAAGCCAGGCCAGGGTAAAAACGTCCACCCTTGTCCTAACACCTTGAGGAGGCCAAGGGTCCCTGAACGGGGAGGGCTGGAAGCAGCCGAGACCCAGCCACCCCCAGGGCCGTGGGAACAGGGCTGCAGCTCCCCGCCCAAGCCAAAAGCAACTGGGCTCACGCTCTCTTTTTTTGGCACAGCGAAAGGAGGCTCCAAGCCAGCCGCATGGGGAGCCCAGCCCTGCCCCACAACTGCGGGTTCACAGCAAGGCCCTTGAGCAAAGGGGTCGTGGGAGCAGAAACCGGCAGGATCTGCTGCAGAAGGGGGTCCTCTCCCCACTGGGCTGGGGGCTGTAGCATGAGCAGCGCATGCCCACCTTGGGCATCTGCTCCAGGTGCCGTCAGTGCCGGGAGGGGCTGGGCACGGCTGTGTGGACGATGCCCCATCGCAGCCCTCTCCCTGCCAACCAGGGCCGCCGCATCTGGGTCATGCAATTTCAGGGTACCCCTAAAACAGAAGGACGCAGACTTTCCTGCCTGGCCTGCAGCCTGCTGCCTCCCCGGCTACATTTCCACCTCTTCCGGCCCTGGCTTATTGCAGCCCCCGGTCGGGTCAAATCGAAGCATGGAGAGACAAACAAAAAGGCAGAGCACACAATAGCCCGAGCTGAAATAACGTCCTGTCCTGTCCTGTCCTGGACGGCCTGGGTTTCCGGCTGGCCTTGTCCCTCGCTCGGGGACAGAGGGGGAAAAAACAGCCTCTGGGATCATGCTTGGAAAACCTGAGGCGTGACAGCACCGAGCTCCCCCTTGCACCGTGCAGGGGCAGCCTGTGCAGCAAACAGGACAGTGCTGGGCGAGAGCAGAGCCCCCCCTTTGCCCCCAGCGGACGGGCTGCTGGAGATGCCCGGGCACAGCCGGAGGTGGCAGGGCTGGGAGGTGTCTGGGGTCCTGGGGCATGCGGCCAGGCTCCCGTTGCTGACTCGGCAGGCGCTGGAGTGGGGGGGCTGCAGGGCCCTGTTTTCCCATGGGAAAGAAAATCCCATCCTGGGACTGTGAGGCTGAATGTGCTGAGCCGGTGGTTTTAAAGGAAAGGGCCCCGCTGTCCCTCTTCTGATGAGCCCCTGCCCCCGTCTCTCTCCCTTCTCCCCCCGAGGCTGCCCCCCTTTCGCCTGTCCCACTGCCATGCAGAAAACAGGGCTGCGAGCTGATCCTGAGCCCTTCCCCGCTCTGGTGCATGGGGTTACTGCATCCCAGTACACGCAAGGTCATGCGTGTGCCTCCACATGAGCAAGCCGCACACTCGTGTGAGCTGCTGCATGTTCAGCCATGCATGTAGATGGTGCTCACATGCATGGTGGGGGGCTGTGGACATGCGCCCTCGGCATGCAATGATAACATCCCCGCTCTGGGCACTGGAAGGCTCTTCAGGGCCTGCTCTCCAACCTGGGAGCTTGCAGTACAGTCGGCTTGCTGCTGGATACATCTGGCATGCCCAGCATTTCTGTAGGGGCCTCAGCAGGCCTGCAAAGCATGAAGCCACTGCCTTCGCCCCTGGCAGCCTAACCTCGCTCAGTTGGGCAAGCTGGTTAGGTCCAGAGGGGACCCCAGCTCAGAGCCCCTGGAGGGCCATGGTCATGTCACTTAATCTGCCCTGAGTCTAGTTCCCCATGAAGCCAGGGGTGAGGCAGTGCTCCCGCACCTCACAGCAGCATGGAGTGACACGGGCCACCTGAGTGCAGAAACATGCTTCGAGTCCCGACGTCTCAGGGACAGCAGCCCCAGGCAGGGCCCAGGTCCCCCAGCCCAAGTAACCCCCATCCACCCCCGGGCAGGGGTGCGACCAACTCACATGCAGCTCGTTCATGTTCATGACGGTGGTGGAGGGGCGGATGGTGCCCAGGCGGTAGCGGATGCCCTCGTCCAGTGTCATCCCCCAGAAGCGGCTGTAGTTGGCGGCTTTCCACCTGCCGGATGACCCCGGGGAGGTGAAAGCAGAGCAGCGCTGAGGCACCCAGCCTGCCCTGGGCACCACGACCAGATTCCCTCACGGGGAGGGCAGGAGGGTATTGATGTCATGATGGCGATTGCGCCAACTCTGGGCACTGCCACATTCGAGAAGCCCCGGACCTCTCTCCTCCAAGCTCAGCTCAGCTCGCGGCGGGGTAGCCAACTCCAAGCAGGGCCATGGCTCAGAGGAGGGAAGGAGCTGCCGTCTGCTGAGGTCTTTATATCCCCACTCAGTACCAGAGCCCCTGGACACCTCACCCTTGGCCCCAGTGCCTCTCTCACAGGGGGCCAACTAAGGGACAGGGCCAAGATAAGGGTGAGTATTCACAGATTTTCCAAAAAAAAGGGTTTCCTCCCAAATCAGAAGGCCCATTTTGCAGGTGCCTTGTGGCTGGACATCTCCAGCCCAGCACCATTGCAAGCACCCCTTGCAGTTCTTACCCGTAATCCGCTCTGTTGACGGCCTCAATCATCCTGCCGTCCATGAGGCAGGCAAGGTCCTCACAGTCCCACCGGCCATTGGAGCCGCAGGTGCTAGTGGAGGCGAGAGAACGGGGTGCTGAGTTGGATGCACATCAAAGCATGACCCGGGGGCTGGCGGGCATTGCTGTGTAGGGTTTCCTTGCACCAGGGGTGTGTTGTGGGCTCCAGATGGTGTGTTGCCTCCCACCCACATCCCCTCCAAGCACACGGCCACCGCAGTCACGAGTGTGTCGGTGGCATGAGCTGGGGCGGGTCTGCTACACAGTCAGGAGTTCGAGAGGGGCCACTGGGCAACACCACGGTGCATGGACTGATATCAGCTCTGCAGTCTGCCTGCAATCCCCTGGGAAGCTCTCCCCTTCCCACAGTCAACTGAGGGTCTCCCCTAGCCCTGCATCTACCCGCATCCCATATCTCTGCCGGCTGCTCAGAGCCATGGGATCGCAGTCCAGAGAGACCCCAAAGTCAGGGCACACTCTGGCATGCTGACCTGCGGGTCCCTGCTGGCGTCCAGGAGGGCAAGGGAGCCTGGGATGAAAAATAATGAGCTGGAAAGTTAGCCAGGCTTCTGCTAACATCAACAAGCTCTGGGCTGGAGCCCAGACTGGGGAGGGGAAGACTCCAGGCCGCTGTTCCTGCAGCAGAACGAAGGTGTCTGCCTGAGTCGAAGCTGCAAGCCCCACAGAGCTGGGATTAGAGAGGCCCAAGGCAGGCACAGGGAGGGATCAGGGCCGAGGAGGGGGCATCGCTGTGCGTCCTGCTGCTGCGCTGCTCCCAGGGGACCTCCCCGCCACATACCTTCCCACTCCCACTTTGCCATGGGCAAGCCCAGAGCTGAGCTGCCCCCAGCACTAATTGCTCGCAGCACCTCCTGGGATGTTCTCCAGGCCCCGCTGGGCTCTGCTCCTTCCCCATTTGCAAGCCTGTGCTTCCCTTTGAGGAGCTGGCGTGGCAGGCACCAATTAAAGTCAGAGCCAGGCAGGATCTGGGGCTGCAGGGAGCCCCTTGCCAGGCACTGCCAACGGGGACTGCCAGTCTATCTGAGCCTTTCTTCCCCTGGCAGCTGGCCAGACTGGGGAGTGGGAAGGCAGGGAGGTGAGACATGTCCTCTGCCCCTTGCCCTTCATGCCAGCGTGCTGGGCTTTAGTGGACCACTGTGCCCAGGTCCTACCCCGCCCCCCTGCCAGGCTCACACCACTGGACAGCTGACGTGCTTGGCAGCCTGGGCAGGTGGCAGCGGGCACATGGAGAGGACAGCACGAGTATCCCACACAAAGGTACATCCATGTGCGCACACACACGTTCATATGTGCACATTTATGCATGTGCACACCTTCATCTGTGCAAATGCATGCACAGACACGCACTCACATATGCACATACACATTCATATGTGTGCACACATGCATGCACACAGACGCACGCTCATATGTGCACATACATATGAATATGTGCACACATGCATGCACAGACACGCACTCACATATGCATATACACATTCATATGCGCGCACACACGCATGCACACAGATGCACACTCACATGTGCACATACATATGAATATGTGCATGCACTTGCATGCGTGCGTATGTACACCCCTCCCCGCCAGAGGAGAGACAGTGCAGCTAGGAACACAGCCTGGAGGGAGATGAGCTGCATCCCCCACTCAGGAGAGGTGGAGAAAGGGGCTCCTGTATCTCCTCAATGCCAAGAAATGCTGCTCTCCGTCCACCCCACCCCAGGCTCCCTGGGGCCGAGGGATGTGTGGGCGCCCAGGCAGAGGCCTCTAGCTAGAGCTATGCACTGCATAGAGGGTGGAGACAGAAACCATCCACTCCAGACACCCCCACCCCAACCCACAGCCAGCAGTTTGCCCTGGGACAGTTTGCAGCTGGGACCAGGTCCCTCGGGATGGCCACCCTGGGGGCAGCACTGCCCCTGGGGCCCAGCATTTCTCCTGTGCAGGATCACCCAGGATGGCGGGGCATCCTCTCTCCCCGCAGCCTGTCGGGTGCTCAGCCCGTGCCTCGGGGCTGGAGCACCAACACCCATGAGGTAATGGAAAAAGCCAGAGTTCAAATTCCAGTGCTTCTAAGATGCCTTATAAAAGCCCCCTCTCTCCCCCCTCCAGTGTTGCTGTTTGGTTTCTATGCGCACCACGCTGGCAGTGCAGCACCGCAATATTAACCCCTACGGGCTGGGAACAGCCCATGGGCCAGATCCGGTGCCACCCGGCAGCACCCGCAGCCGTGGAGCAGGAAGCAAACGGGGGCACCATGCCCCTTCCCCGATGCCCTGAGTAGCAAATGACTTCCCTTGAGACCCACGCTGGCTCGTGGCATGGCTGTGGTGGCCGTGTGCTGGGAGGGAGTACAGGTGGGCAGGGACACGCGGTCTGAAGCTCACAACATGCCCCGGGTGCACAGCAGATGCAGTGGGACAGGCGGGGCTGGAAGGAGGGGGCCTGGATCTGTTTCCATGAAACCAGTGTAAATCTGGAGCAGCTTCACTGAAATCAGTGGAGTCACTCCAGATTCAGGCTGGAATCTAATTGAGGACCGGCTTTGCACAATGCACTCCATCTCCAGTTTGTCCCACTAACCGGCTCACTGTTACACCCTGGTTTTCTGTGCATCCCACCTAGAAAAGATGAGGGATCTGCTCTTGGCGGGGGGGCGTGGGCAGCCCTTTGGTGTTAAGCCTGCAAGCAGACACACATGCGATTTGACTTCTGATGGGCATTGCTATCGCCAATCTAAGACAAGAGCCCTCCAGGCCCGCAGAATATTTGCTTTCTGTGCATGGAGACACAGAGGAGCCAAATCTGCCTTTCCTATCTCCAGTTTCCAGGATTCCAGAAATGCTTTTGCAACGTGTGTAAAGACAACCCCCCAACGCCTGGAACGAGCTCACGCTGGGCGGCCGAGAAAGGCTGTTTCCTTCCCGCGCCGCTGCACGCTGCAGGGGCAAAGCATCCAACACCCCTCTCCTGGACCAAGGCGGTCCCTGCCACATGTAATGCTCTGTCCCATCTGTCCCCAGCAAGGAGGTTGTTCCCCCAGCCTGAAGTCTCACAGTTGCGAGGGAGGCCGTGATCCCTTTTCCCCCTCTATGAGATGCATGCATTGGATGCTGTAAAGACAAACCCAAGTCCTTGGGGGCTCAGGGAGTAATTAGCAGAGCCTGGCAGGACCCGGCAGAGGCACTCACCAGAGGTTGCAGTTCTCTCTGTACGTGGCTCCAACCGGGTACTTGTGTCCACCACGGACGCACACTGGGCAGGAGCAAGAAAACACAGTGAGAAGCTCCCATGCAAGGAAGTGTGTGAGGCAGGTGGCATTATTACTGCCATTTCTGCTCTGAGGAGGCCCGTGAGCTTTCAAGGACCTGGGCCTCTGTGAATAAACTGTCCCAACTCACCTGCTTTCAGCCTCACATCGCAGCCTGGGGCTGCTCTACCCCCTAGGTCAGGCTGTAGCTTGGCCCTGCCTGGCAGCAGATGGCCTGGTCCATGTGTCCCAGAGCAAGCATCCACCTGGCGCCCAAATCCAATCTAAATGCCGGTGCTTCCCCCCACCCCTGGGAGCACCTTCAAGCTTGAGTGCATTTCCACTCGCTCACCAAGGTCCAGAGAGAAAGAACGAGGTCACGGGGGGCATAGAAGAGCAGGGCACTGGGCATCTTCTGTGCAGAGTCCCCACCCAGTGCTGTCACTCCTGTACCATGCTCCCAGACTAGCCCATGCTCCTCTTTCCAGCTGCTCCAGCTTCGCTTCACACTGCCCAATGCTGATGTCTGGCTTCCCAGAGCATTAACGGGTTAAATGCCTTCTTGGAGGTGGGGAAGAGGCAGGCGCATCCCCGGCTGTGCAGCTGCCCCTCTGATCTAGCTGATTGCACAGCAGTCCCTTACCCCTCTCCTCTCCCTCCCTGCCCCAGGGTCTGGTGGCAGCCGCTGCCCGGAGTGCAGCCAAAAACTGCTTTATCACCCATGGGACCGCCGACCGAGAGGGCATGACCCTGGCTGGCTTGGGGTTTGATGCCGGAGGAGTTAAGCATGTCTAAGGTGTGACACGCTCCTGCAGACATGGAGTGCTTGCGTCACTGCCTACAAGGGGCATTCGCAGGATGACCTAGCGTGCCAGGCTGCCAGGGCACGCAAACAACTCCTAGATAAAGGAGCTAGTGACAAATGCTTCATCCCTATGCATGAGCTGGCTCCGGTCCTCAATGACTTCTCAGAAAGAGGCTTGCCACAAGCCCCAGAGGCAGGGACCTCCTGCAGTGTGGGGACAAGTCCTGCTCGGGTGAGTCAGTGTGGCCACAAGAATCTCAAGCTCAGCCCTGGACATCCACAAGCACCAGGTCCTGCTCACTACAGAAGCCCCTGTGGCCCCATTTCCAAGGGGATGGGTGTCATTGGTGTCTTGGCCCCTTCTTCCAGGATCACTCCCCTGGTTTTCAAAGCAAATGGGGGATGCTTGTGCCCCAACTTAGCCCACAGGGCGCCGCAGCCAGAGCTGCCCCGTCCTTGCCCGGTAGCGGCCATGTCGCACCCACGGGCAAAGCAACCCACGGCTGGACACAGCATTAGATTCTGCCTCCGGCTACACCCGGCTGCAATCTGGGGGCTAGGGACCTGCCGGGGTTTCTCCAGTGTATGAGGATGCAGCGGGGCTAGCAAAGGGTCAGTACGTAGCGTGCAAAACCGTGCGGCTCCACAGAGGACATGGGTTGACACCAGCTAACTAGCAAGCCCTGTGCCCCTACACAGAATATGCTGGGCCACCTCTCGCTCCTAGCTGAGCCCGGTCCCGGGGTCTGCACAGGGGTAAAGAGGATCCTTTCCTATTTCACCAGGATCCCTGCACCCGGCACCTCTGGAGGGACGGCTCCTCACTCCAGAGACATCCAGAGCCCGAGGAAAAGCTGCTGGTGACTCCCCCCTTCCCACCGCCCAGCGCAGAGAAAAGCAGCTATTGTGTGCGCAGAGCTGCTGGCTCACAGCTGCGGGGGAAATGACCACATCCTCGGGGCCCTGCGAGAAGGGTGACCAGGAAGGCCCCATGGACTGGCGTCAAGGGCAGCGTGACGCAGAGGGGAGCGGGGGGCTAGGCCGCCCCGTGTCTGGGGATTTGCCCCATGGATGGGATGGAGGGAGGGTGCTGGGGCAGTGGCCAGGGACCACACGCCTGGCACTTGCCCCCACACAGGTGCCCGAGGCCTCCTTACCTTTCTGCACGGCAAAGGGCGGCTCGATGCCCAGGCAGTACTCCCAGAAGTCGGGGCAGCAGTCGGACACGGTGCGGTTGCAGAAGAGGTCGCAGTAGCAGATGGTGTCCAGGTAGGGCACGGTGCAGCCGTCGTCCCGCCCGTGGCAGCACGCATCCTTGCTCTCGCAGTACGACCCGCCGGCGTCGCGGATACCCTGCTCGTGCAGGCCGGGCGCCAGCTCCCGCCGCGCGCGCCCCTTGCGCCCCTCGCGCCCCTCTGCCGCCGCCAAGAGCAGCAGGAGCGTGAGACCTCGGAGCAGCCTCATCTCACCTCCGAATCTGCCGGGGGAAAAGGAGGATGGAGGGAGGGTGAGCTGGGGGTCTCCAGGCCTGGGACACCGCCCGTCTCTGGGCATGAGCACCCAGCTCATGGCAGCCTGGCACAGCAAAGCAAAGGGGCGATCAAAGCCCCTCCTTGGGGGGCCTGGGATCCTCCCAGTGGGTTGGGTGGGAGCAGTGGCCCCAGCCCGTCCGCCCAGGTGGAAACTGGTGGATCTAGGGCTGCTGAAGGGCC
>NW_017729015.1:14019727-14024553 GCF_001723915.1 Gavialis gangeticus | reverse complement strand
GCCCCAGCCCCAGCCCCAGCCCCAGCCCCAGCCCCAGCCCCAGGACTGCATGCATGGATCTGCCCCTAGGAACAATGAACCCTTGCTCCCCCGCAACTATGACACCCCCACGAAGGCAGCCAGTGCCCCACTCCCACGGGACAGAGGGAAAGCTCTGTGTGCTGTTCCCCACCCTGCAAGACACCTGAGTCCCAAGGACAAGCCACACAGCCTGGCTGGGGAAGGGGCTATCGGCCATCTGGACCCAAAGGGCAATGGGATTGGGAAGGCCTAGGCGGCGGGGCCCATTCCCTCCTTGAGCTGGGAGCTCCTTTCTCTCCCTGGGGCGATGCCACCTCCCCAAGGCTGCGGACCCATCCTTCAGGAGCTAGGAGACCAGGGGAGAGAAACAGAGGCAGGCTGGGCTGTGCCCTTGCAGACGGACAGGTGTCAATCGTAGCAGCACACGTGGTTTCTGAAGGCGGGTGCTGGAGGCTGAGCAATGACCAGCGCGGTGCTTCCCAAATCCTGCTTGGGGTGACAGCCAAATGCACCGGGGTTAGGGCAGGTCCGAGGATGAAGGGGAAGGTTCACAGCAGGTGAGACCGGCTGGATCCAAGCCCAAGCTGGCAGACTGAGCTGGGCACGTGGCTGTGAGCTCTCTGCTAGCTCGATAAAGGAGCCAGCTGTGGCTCCCGACATGGCCAGGCCCTACCACCCTACACCTGGTGACAGGATCTTCCTAGAGCTTCCAGGTAAAGAAGAAAGAGCCCCGCTGGTTGCAAAATAAAACCTGGGAGAAGGGTCCCTGAGCTGCATATGGAGCCCCTGTCTTATTTCTTCCCTATGAGCCAGGGGGCCTGGCACCTTTGGGGTGATGCTGGCTTCCCCTGCACATCAGGCAGGGGCCAGCAGCCGTGGTGCTCCCTGCTCTCCCAGCAGCACGGCACGCTCGCGGTGAAGACAGTCCAGTGCAGAGCGCAGCGCTTGCTGCCTTGTACTCCAGCGAGGCGGCTGCTTGGAAGGGAGGAGAGCTCCAGGGTACACGGCGCTCCATGCACCCAGGGCACGGGCAAGGCCGGACTTCACACACGCCCTGAGCATGCAGCCGTCTGGGGTTGGGGTACAGCCAAGCGGGGCCGGCCAGGAACAAGGTGATCTCAGCCTGTGACTCAGGCCCCTTGGACTCGCGGGAATGGCACCAGGCAGGAATGCAGCCTGGCAGCTTTCCCCAGCCCCCGCCGCGCTGCCCCATCCCTAAGTGCTCTCAGCCCCACCGCTCTGGAGGGCATCAGCAAAGGGTGGGAGCCTGGCTCCGTGCCACCCGGCTCATGGTTATGAGAGAGGAGGCAGCTGGGGACACAGCTGTCTCTTCCCCATCCGGTGGATGGAGCCCCAAATACCGCAGACTGGCACATGGCTGCTATTGCCATGGCTTTGCCCACCCTAGTGAGGAAGGGGGTCCTGGCTGAAACCCCTAGGCTTGACCACACCATCATGCCCCCGCCCCAGCGTGGCACAGTCAGGGGGCGGCTAAGCCCACATCGCCTCGGCATACTTAAATCAGTGCCGTGCTCAGTGCGGACACAAGTCTGGTTTCAGAGGAACTGGCTTCAGCTCCATTTCAACCTGCTCTGTTGAGCTTGAACTGCCTGGACCTAACCCAGCTCCCAGGGCACCTCTACCCTGCTGGGTGCGGCCCGTGTGAGCTGTAGGCAGGCTGGTACAACACCAGGAGTGGAGATGCAAGGGCATGTGTGTCCCGGTGCCATGCTGTGCCAGCCTACAGCAAAACCACGTGACTGCCACCTTTGCTGCCACTTGCTCTGGCTGGGTTGTTCACCATTGCACATCATTCAGCAGGGGAGACAGACCTTGTGGGTCTGCACAGGACCATGCTCCAGCTGCTAAACCACTTTAAAATCACACCTGTGGATCAACTAGCACAGAGGTGTCGGAGGTACGGTCCATGGGCTGGTCCCGGGTCTTGACTTGACCCACATATGCAGCATGTGCTATGCCAGCTTGGTGGGCAGGAGCCAGGGCACATGCTGCACATGGTCCCCCTTCCAGTATGCACGATGCACACAGTACTCGTGCAAGGCCAGTCAGGGATCCCCACCTTGCATGCTGAATCCAATACCCGGGGCACCCACTCCACCTGGTCACATGCAGTGCAGTCCTGGACTGGCCAGAGTGGGTGCTGGGTTTGGCATGCCGAGGGGTCTGTGGGCCTCATCCAGCCCATGACCCAGCCTTATGCCACTCATCTGCACCAGATGAGTTCAACACCCCTAAACTAGCACAGCGCTCCTCACCGAAATCTCCAGGCTCTGCTGCGTGCAGCTGCTGGTTTGGGATAAGGAGGGTCCTGCTCTGACTGAGCCTTAGGTTCTGCTTCTAGCTTAAACCCATTAAAAAGAAACCATAGGTAACAAATTCCCAAAGTGATTTAGGAGCCTAAATCCCACTGCAAGTCTAGAAAAGCCCTGCCTCAAAATCACAGGTAATGTTACCCTGGGCGAGGTCAGCGCCCATGGGCAGATTTGCTCCCAGATAGCTACAGGGTTGAATTAACCCAGTGTGCACTTCAAGCACAACCAGCTGCTGCCTGTTCACTGCAAGCATGAAAACCCCCAGCCGGGTGGGACCCTCTCCGACACCAGCACGCACAGTCCTGGTCAGATGCCTGCTGTTCTTTCCCCCTCTCCTCAGCCATGACCGTCTGTCTGCTCTGCCCTGGCATGGCTCAGGGACACGTCCAAACTGACCTTGCTGGCTCCTGGGGGGCTGGGGGCTCGGACAAAGCTGTGCGTAGGGGTCTGGTTGGGAAGACTCAGCCACTGCAGCAATTAAACCCCCATGCAAAGTAGCATTTGGTGCCGACTGTCAAACCACAGCTATCTTTCATCCCAGAGGCTGTTGCGTTTTGCCGGTAGGTTAATGACCCCTGTGCTGCCTCGCGGTGTAATAACTGAACTGCATTTCAGTGGCAGATAAAATGCCGCCTGCAAATACCGGGCTGAATTCTGCTCTCTTGCAACCCCATGGAGCTCAGTTTGGGTGGGAAAAGGCAATGGATGATAGCTAAACAGTCCCTTTTCCCACCCAAGGGACCCAAGGGACTGTCTAGCTATTATCCAATGCCTTTTCCCACCCAAACTGAGCTCCATGGGGTTGCGAGAGAGCAGAATTCAGCCCAACACAGGACACAGGCAGGGCTGGACCTGCTCTCCAGGGCAGGCCCGATAGGGAAGGTGAGTGGATTTCTGCCCAGACACACCCTGGGTTCAAAGTTTCCCAGCTGGCTGCTTGGGAACGTGGGGTGCCTCCCCGCCGCGCCTTCACTAAACACACCGGTGAGAAGGGAGCTGGAACAATCCCAACCTCGTGGCTCCCCCAGTCCCTCCCAGTTTGGGGGGCTCCAGCTTTCCCAGCAAGCACACCCCTTCCCAAGGGTGCGTCTGAAGTATTCGCTGAGCCTCCCCAAGCGGGCAACAAGCAGCTGGCAGCCCATTCACCTGGCCCTACATCTGAGCTTCGCCATTCGGAGCCAGGGATTTCAAGCCCCCAGGTCCCTGCGTCCCCCCTCCCCAGTGCTAGCGCCCCTGGTACCAGCTCACGAGCTCCTGCCTGGTACCAGCTCCTGCAGAAACCAGCTGACCAGACTCAAAGGCACATGTGAGAGGCAAGTCCCAGGAGAGACGGTCCTACCTGGAGGGCTCCTGGCAGCGAGACCCCCGGGATTGCCGGCCAAGACCTAGCCCGTCTCGCTGGGTGCCTGTAGGCAGCGGCTCCTCCCTCAGCCACTCCTCTCCCTGCTCTGGGGCGCTCCTTATGTACAGTCGCTGTACAAATGCTTTCCATCCCACCTCCCGCTTTGCTCATTAGTTGCCTCTAAGCCGGCCTCCCTGTCTGACAGGGCGGCCGTGGGAAAGGCTGATGCACCCCATGGGCAGCAGAGACCCAGACCGGCGGGGAAGGCGCGGCGTGCTCTGGCTTTGGGCAACAGGGCCCTGCATCCCCCCATCTCCGTGTGTCCTTCTGCCCCCTCGCTGGGCATGCAGGGCTGCCCCTCCACCCCTGACAGTGGCTGGGAATAAGGAAGCCTTCTGAGATGCCAGGCAGGAAGAGGGGGGCTTTTGGCCCAGGGTGGAGAGGGAGAAGGGTATGGGAGCCAAGACTGCAACTGAATTAGATTTGAGAGGGGAAGGGGCTGGATTCTGCTCTTGCTGAGGCGATTGCAAGAGCAATGCAACACCAAGGAGGGCCACAGAGCCCCTGGCCCCCCAAATTGTCCAGCTCCAGCCCCCCCAATCGGGTGCAGGAACTACTCGCACCAACATAGGGCTCCCCAAAGCATGGGAGTTAAGGGAGCAGCCCCCTCCTGCCAGGTGCAGCCCACCCCCATACCCCAGCCATGGATGCTGAGGACAGCTATGGAGGCTGCCAGGCTTCCTTGTAAGAGCAGAGATGGAAACGGAGATGCTCAAACTCCACGTCTCTGCCACTGAGTCACCGTGCAGCCTTGGGTGAGTCCCTGCTATGCCCTGTGCCTCAGTTTCCTGCTCTATGACAGCCAGATCGTTTCTAGTTACTCACTTTGGCACTCGCGCCCCCCCGAGAAACCACAGTGGCCCAAAAGCAGGGTCAGGGGCTGTGGCCTGACCTCAGGAGATATGCCCAGTGTAGGCCAGAGGCCATGACTACACTCCCACCCCAGATGCCCCACACATCAATCTGTTGCTGCACCCCAGAGAGTGGCCACCCAGAGATCCCCACCTGCCGCTGTGCTGGCCCAGCCCAGCCCCAACCCGCAGCCCTCCCAGCTATGCCAGTCCCAGGTC
>NW_017729015.1:14007052-14014727 GCF_001723915.1 Gavialis gangeticus | reverse complement strand
CCACACATCAATCTGTTGCTGCACCCCAGAGAGTGGCCACCCAGAGATCCCCACCTGCCGCTGTGCTGGCCCAGCCCAGCCCCAACCCACAGCCCTCCCAGCTATGCCAGTCCCAGGTCTCTCCTGAGCAGAACCTGCCAAACGCAACCCCAGCAGAGCAAGCCTCCAGGCACGGCTAATGGAGTCCAACCCAGGACATAGAAAACAGGTGGAGCACTGAGGAGTGGGAGGGACAGGAAAGAAGGGGGAAAAGCCAAACCTGCACCGCAGGAGCACTGATTTTACCATAGCTTCAAGTTTGGCTAGCTTTGGGTACCAAGGGCTTCTTTTGGCGGAGCCTGGGCTGGCACGGAGGCAGGCTTGGGAAGGAGCAGGGCTGTGCTGCTTAGCTCTGTGCTATCTATGACAGTCACTGTGGCATCAGGGCACCTAAAAAGACCCCCCCTCCCCCAAATGCATCAAACATGACTCCAAGGAGCAGGTAACACAAACCCCAGCAAAGCACCCAACCTACAGCCCCAGAGGCACAGGGATGCCAGTGGCCACAATGCCTCGCAAGCTGCATTCAGGGTCATTTATTTGCATGTGCAAAATTCAGGCCTGGAGCCCTTTGGCAGTTGGCAAGCCCATAAATACCCTTGAGGGCAGGGGGGTCCTTTGGAACAAGGGTCTGGGGGGTGACAGCCGCTGCCCACCTCCTGGGGAGGGGGCCAGTGGAGGGCTGGAGTCTCCAGGGCAGGGATGCTTTTGTGCAAAGCCTCATTTGGTCCTTGGGAGCTACCACCAGGTATAGCCAGTGCCCCCAAGTCTGCTGCGACACCCAGAGTGCCATGATGCTGTGATCTTGCAGCACGACACCCCTTCACTCCGTGGCCTCCCCCTTACAAACGCACGCGCCTTTGCATCCTTATGGCTGCAGCGATAAGCACCATAATTTAATTTGAGGACGCTGGTGATTGGGAGATGATCCCTCAGTTAAGTAAGCCGTCAAGCAGAGAAATCAAGGTGCTGCAAAGGCTGGTCTACAGCTCCACAAACAAAGGTGATGGTTGGTTCTCCTGATGCATACCCCTTGCTGTCTGAACCCGGTGGGCATTATAGGGCTGCACCTTGGGACACAAGCTGCACCCCGCAGGGGTGGTGGGGACACCAGCTCCTGCAAACAGTGGGGCTGCAGCTGGACCCTCTGCCGGGCGTGCTGGACGCGGTGCACAAGTGCTGGGGGTTATGCATTTGCTGCAGCCTTCTGCCCAGAGCAGGAACAAGCTGCCAGCCCTCACAGGCTGGCCTCTCAGGTCCCTTAGGCATAGGGTCCAAAAGGGCCAGCACCCGAGACTAACTGCTGGCCTCATCCTGTTCATGAGGCTCTACTAAAGCCATGCTTGGTACCACAGGGCTCCATCGGGAAGCGGTCATTAGGTCATCTGGCCTGCAGAGCCCAGCCATGTGCCCTCCTGCTGGACCCCCAGCTGGATGGGACCCCCCAGGCTGCTCCCCCTTTCTGCCCCATGGGGGTTTGAGCCCAGGATGGTCCCTAGCAGAAAGGGCCCAGGCATGGATGGAGAAATGAGCTCAGAGAGGGGATGCATGGCAGCGAGCCTGGCATGGCCTGGGCTGCACTGAGCTTGAAGCAGAGCTGAGCACCCCTGCTCGGCCCCATCACAGGATGGCGTTGCCCGGCCGGGCTGTGGTTGCACAATGGGGCTTGAGCCTCTTGGCAGGGGAAGGGAAGACGAACTGAAACTGCGGCCCCAGGGGCCCTGCGGGACAATCAGAGGGGAACCGAGGGGTCTGGACCCTGCCAGAGCTGCAGGCACCGGCCTGACTCAGCCTGTGCCATGGGCAGCTTTGCGCAATTGCTTGCAGATGCATTGAGCCACGCGGGGCAAGCGGCCGCAACTCAAGAAGGCCTCATCAGTCATCGGGCTGGGGGCAAGGACAAGCCAAGAGGGCAGCTGAGGCCAAGCTGCCTTCGTCCCCTCAGGGCATCACGCGCAGGAGGTGCTGAACAAGCTTTTGTTGGTCCCACGCATCAGGCAGCTGATGCATCAGGCGGTGGGGGCGTGCCAAAGAGGGGTGGCAAGCCAAAGAGCCATTTGGAGGCCTCTAGCTGGCACCGTGGCAGGGGCCTGGCATGAGGGTCTGGCAGCCAGAGGCTGGGAGCCACAGAGGGGTCCAAAGGCAGAGGGGACGTGAGCTTCAGATCATGTGCCTCAAAGGGAACAGAACAAGCCCTCCCCCTTGCAGTGCAGGGCACATGACACACGCAGCTGGGCTGTCTCTGCCTGGGACAGGGCAGAGCTGCTGGTGCAAGCACACACCTATACACATGCACACCCGCCACTCCCCAGCTGGCACGGATTTGGCCTGCTCCTGTCCCCAGGCCTGGCCTGCAATGCCCAGAACTTGGGGCACGGTGCCCCTTACACACCCCCCTGCTGCTCCCCCTTCCTGGGCTCCTGGCAGCATTGGGAAGGGGGTGCGCACCCCCCGGACGCGCCGCGGGCCACGGGAGCTGCTTGCTCAAAGCAGCCGTGTCCCTGACACGCACATGCTGCTGCCTCTCGGGCGTGCAGGGACCAGTCCTGGCCGGAAAGGCTCGTTGCTGCATTGGAGCTGGAGCATCCCCAGAGAAGTCACTGCCAGACAGGGTATAATTATTTTACCCTGCCCCAGGCCACCCCTGGGCAGCAGGCAAAGGGGCTGGAGCGTTACGTGGTGGGGGCAGGCGGGATGGCACAGGGGTGTGGGACTAGGCCCTGCCGTGGGCATGTCCCCTCCAGGCGCCACGCAGGAGACTGCAGGCCAGCAGAGGAGGAAGACGAGGCACGGGGTGGGGAAGGGACCTCCCCATCTGCAGCAAAGCAGCTGCAGAGGCAGGAGCAGCGCTCAGGACCAGCCAAGTGGGTCCGAGCAGGGTCCCTCCCACCCAGGCTCCTGCCTGAGATGGACCCCCAGCCCCACTGGAGGGTGCTGATGAAGAAGCAACCCCCTCTATTAATGGGAAAAGCTGCCCCCAGGGCCCTTTCCTGCCTGACCCCGATACTCAGAGGTGGGCTGATGCCCTGAAGCATGAGAGCTCAGATGCCTCCAAACCTCCTGCTTCTTGCTTTAGCCTGGGGTGGGCACAGACAGGGATCTCTGGCTGGAGCAGGGCTGGGCTCAGTGGACGCCCTGCCAACCTAGACCCGCACAGCCTGGTTGACTGCACCGTACCGGGGTGGAGGCTGCCCCAAGCCCTGTCTCGCCAGCCGAAGCGCCTCGAAGGGCTTTTCCTGTGCTAGCAGTGGCGCCAGCGGCAGGAGAAGACGTGGGGGTGGGTGTGCGCGTGAGGAAGGAACCGCCGGCTATTCTGAGCCCTGCAGGCTCTGGCATGGACTCACATGATGACGAAGGGCAGGGGGAAGCCAGGGACAAGCAGCCTTTCCGGGAGTCCCTTGGGAGGGTGACGGCCACTGGCTGCCAGGACATCCCTGGGGGGGCACTGAGATGGGGGCTGCATGGTTGCAAAGCTTCCTGCAGCCGCTTGCTTGCTGCATGGGGCTCTGTGGACTCCCGTGGCCCAGCACCAAGATGCAGCCACCTCTGGGGTGGGAGCCGGCAGCTGCTTGGCGGCACACAAAGTTATGCTGTGGGAAGGATCCCACATCCAAGTCCAAGTGCCGATCCCACGGCTACCACTGCCACTGACAGCTCTCCCCACTGCCCACAGCCCCCTCAGCTCTTTAGGGACCCCCTTCCCAGCGCTGCCCCCGCCCAGGCAGCATCCCCTGGTATTTGCAGAGGGTCCCTTGTGGCGGCTGGAGGCTGCACCCAGTGCCCGGGGGTGGAGGGGTGGGTGACTCACGTAAAGCAGGGCTTCTGATGAAGCATCGCTCAGGTATTTCGATCCCCTTTCACCCTCTTCCTGCCTTTGTGTCACTGCTGGCAGGATGCTGGGAGCACGGGGGGGGGGGCCGGGAGGCACGTGAGTAATTCTTCCTGCATGGCCATTTTCCATGGTGTCAGCTGGAGCTTTGACCTCTGACTCAGCCCTGGCTCCCCTACCCCAAAGATTGCAGTGTGCAGCCTGCCTTGACCTCGGGACGCTGGGGCCCCAGCCTTGCTAGTGCACTGGGAGACCCTGGAGACCCAGGCCAGGCAGGAGGAGGAGGGCATTGCAGCAGGAAACCCCTAAAGCCAGACTCGTGCCCTTTGCACCCCACTGCTCCTTCCTTGGCCCTTTGTAAACTCAGGCAGCTGAACCGCCTGCCTCGGGGGAGAGAGGTTTGGGTGCATCTGCCTCCCCGCACCCTTACCAGGGCACCTTGCCAAACAGGACACCCTTGCCCTCCCCAAAGCAGCTGGGGTAACGTGATGCAGCCCTGGCTGCGGCATGCACAAGCGGAGCGGTGGGTGAGTGGGGCAGGGGAGGGAAAGGACTCAGCCCAGTGGGAGATACCCCAGCCCACCCCACACTATGTGGGGATGGACCATCTGGGGGCAGCCGCTCTGTAGGGCTGCTCCAAGGCCCGGCTGGGAGTCTGGGGAGAATGGGCCCGTGTCCCTAGAAGCAGCTGTAATGATAGCACCCCCCCCTCTTGCAGCCCTGCCCTAGGGAGCAGAGTTCATAGGAGATGGCCTGTATACCTTCATGGAGGCACAGCAGCCCGAGACCATCCCTTCACCTCCACCGCCAAGGCAGCTTGCTTTCCCATGCTTGGCTGGTGCGATCCCACACAATGCCCTGAGAGGGGACCTGTGGGGCTGCCTCCCTCCAGCCCCGCTCTGCTCCTGCCTCAGCTGCGCTCACAAATGCGCTGAGAATATGATTTAAAACCCAGGATCCGCGGGATTATCTTGCCACTGGCTGCACCTTCAAAGCAGGCGAGAGGGACGGATGCATCTCTCCCCTGGGAAGTGGGGCCAAGGATTCCCCCAGGACCAGGCACCTCCGGGGCCAGCACAGATGTTCCCACCAGCCTGGGGGGATTGCACCAGCCTGCCCAGATGTTCTCCATGCGGCCAGAAAAAAGCCTCCGTCTCTTCCCAGAGACCAGCCAGAGTTCATGTCCCTGGGGGATGTGGTGGACAAAGGCTGCTATTGTCACCAAAGTGCAGATCCTGGGGAGTGGGGTTGAATCTCTTAGCAAGTGCAGGGAAGATTTCTGGAACGTGAGGAGCTTGGCACGTTGCAGGCTCATTCCTAACAGAGCTGGGAACATGCCTGCTGGCTGGACCGGCTGCCAGGGAATGCAGGGGAATGGCCTGGAAAGATCCCCCCCGCCCCAATCCAGACTGAGTCTTTGGAGCAAGCAAAGGCCAAGAAACCTTTGCTACCTCTGGAGAATCCAGCCCCGATGTGACCACAGCCAGTGCCACCTCCTGGGGCTGGGGGTGTGCAGTTTGCAGCAGGTCAGAGCAGGTGTCCAAGCAAGGAGGAGTCATCTACAGGAAGCAGGGGCAGGCAGGTGGGGGACACCTGCAAGGCAAGGCTGGGGCAGGGTCTTTCCCCAAGAAGCTGGCACCACAGATGGGCCAAATAAGTCCCAAAGGCCTTGATGGGATGGCCAGAGCTTTGTCCCTTATGCTAGACTCTGGACAAGTTAGCCATAATGGCTACTCAGGGTCCAGGGCCCCTTGACATGCGCGCACACACACACACACACAAGCATGCATATGTGTGTGCACACATTTCTATGTGTGTGTATGCATGCGTGCACATGCACACAAGCATGCACATCTATATGTGCACATGTGCGGGCACACACACCTATGTGCGTGCATACTCACACACATACATACGTACGTAATTCAAGTTAAGTTCTGTCCTTCCTGGCAGCCTCCTGCTTGGCGCCTTCCCACCCAGGCACCCAGCTCCCCTCCGGAGCAGCTGGCCGAGGAACACAGTCTCTGCAACCTGGGACCAGGGCCGTGCCAGCTCTGTCCTGCCTGCATGTACCAACCTTGAGGAGCCCAAGGGTGGGCAGGGGAAGAGGATGACCTGGAAGCCTGAAAGCATTCAGACAGGAGCTCCCCAGCCTCCAGAGCCCCGGCTCGGTTGGGAAGCCCTGGGGCCCTGCCATCACAGGATCTGGCCCAGTCTGAGCCAGCCAGGTGAGGGGCCTGAGCTCCACACCCAGCCTCTGGCCAAAGACCATCACTATGCAAATCCCTGTGAGACCTCCGGAAAGGTTGCTGCCCACCCCAAGGCTGAAGATGGTGCCAAGCACCCTGCCCCGGGCACCACACAGGACCTCTTTGTACAGCAGCCCCAGGGGGGACCCAGCTGGGCTGGACTCAGCAGCACCACGTGCACCAGGTGTGTTGCGAGATGGTGCAACCTCCAGCTACCATCTCCTCTGACAGGGCACGAGGCCCGGCTCTCCACTCCTGGCCTGAACAACACTGATAAAACCCATGTGCCCCTGCTGGCCTCACAACCACACAGTCAGTCTTGCCAAGGTGCTCCCGATCCCAGCCAGCTGGCATGACTGTGCTGCCCACGTGGCACCTGCCAGCGCCCGAGGGAAAGGTGCCCCCATGGGGACAGCAGCTGGCTGCCTCTTGCAAGTAGAACCTGGCCCAAAACCTTGGGCAACCCCCTTTCCTCTGGCACCAGCAGCCTTGCCCGCTCGGAGCAAGATGGGGCACGTACCTGAGTCTCCGCTGCCTTACTAGGGAGGGCTGCGTGCTTACCCACGACTGCGAGGCACGGGGAAGGGGGTCGTGCCACAGCTGGGGGCGTCTCCAATTTAGCACGGGCCCCGCCACTCGCTCACGCAGCCGGCCCATTGCTCCGAGGGTCCGGACGATGGCTCCATTGCACACGCTTCCTCCTTTCCAGGCTCCGCGGTTTCCTGGCTAGCTGTGGGCAGCATCCTTCGCTGCAGGCCCAGCTCCAGAGATAATGGTGATACGGCATGGGAGATGCCCCCGCACCCAGCCATCTGACTGGGTTTCGTGCTAGCTCTAGGCGGGGGTCAGGACACCTGGGGTCCACCCTACCGCAGCCGGGACATCAGTCATTTTGTGCCCCCTGTCCCAGCTCAGGGGCAGCAACCTCTGGGGAGGGCCGCAGGTGACCACAGGGCTTTCAGCCTCCCCAAAGGCAGGGGCATTGCAGAGCAGCCCCCGAGCCAGCGGGGAGTGGGAGGCTGGCCCTTGGGAAAGGCCGACCTGCTGAACCAAAAAGCTGCGCGGGAACGTTGAGCTTTGCTGGGCTCTGACTGCCACCTGCCCCTCTCTGGGACGGGGGAGCAGACCTTTGCGGGTAGGCATGGCTTTGCCACACATGCCACCCCAGGGGCCGGGACCCAGGACAGACAGGCTCCCTATCCCAGCGGCAGGAGTGGCTCTGAGCTCCCCAAGCAGCTTGACACCCAACCCAGGGACCAGGGCATTTCCCTTCAGCCAGGTCCTGGGGCTGCAGCAGCTTGTCTGGGACTCAGCTACAGGCCCACATTGCCACCTAACGGGGGAATGAAGCAGAGACGCAAGGAATAGCCTCCCACCAAGTGATGAACGGCAGCCTGCGCCCCCCACTTGGGCCGCGCCAGGATGGAGGAAGAACAGGACACGCAGGCCGCCGTCTACTTAAAACTTTAATGAACCAAATAAGTTAATAAGTTAATAAAGTGAGGTAACTATCATCATCGGGGGAACAAGGCTCATCGGGGATCCATCAGAGGGGGGG
>NW_017729015.1:13998282-14006834 GCF_001723915.1 Gavialis gangeticus | reverse complement strand
GGTCGAAGCCGCCGCAATCTGCCCCCCTCCCCTGCCCCTCTCCCGCCACCGCCCCGCCTGGACACACGAGACACGTGTGTACAGTGGGGGCCGTGACGGGGCCGGGGCCGAGGGTCTCTGTGCAGAAGTCAAACACATGCATGAGCATGCAGGAGGTTCGGGTGAGACCAGCTCTGGTCGGCGCTCCTGGGGGGTGGGAGCAGGCAGCATGCACTACCTAGGCGTGAAATGCAAGCAGGACTCAGCTGAACAGATGGCCTCCCCCTGCCCCCTCTCAAGCCAGCTCCCTGCCGGCTGCCTCTCTTGCCCTGGTGCTGCCAGAGCTGGTGGGAGCTACAAGGGGGCATTGATTTCTCTCTCCCCCACCCCCTCGTTGAGACCAACAGGAGGTGAAGGGGACAGAAATCCTTTTGCATGGAGCATGGGCGCCTGCTTTGCATCAAGGGCCTCAATACCCAGAGCACCCAGGGATGCCCCTTGGTGACGGAGACCTGGATAGGACCTGAGCCAGCCCCTGGGATGGAGAGTGCTGCCAGCTCTGCCCAGGGAGGGTGGAGTGTAAGAGGGGTAAGGGAGGCAGCTAGACACCCCAGCAAGCTGGACCCCAGCCTATTATGGCAGCCATGCTTTGGGGGCGCTTGCCGCGTGTGGGGCAGGGGAAGACAGGCTGCAATGGTCCTGGGTGCACGGGGCATCTCCAGGATAAAAGCTGGGTCCTTTCACCAGGGCGGAGCTGGCTCAAGGCTGCCTGGTGGCCTGTGCTCCTCCACGCATCAACTGCTGGCTGGGATGGAGGTCAGCCTGGGAGGGGCCAGGCCCTGAGCCAGAGGTTGGGTGCTGTTAAAGCAACCCCCACCCCTTTGCCACAACCAAGGGGTGGGGGTTGCTTTAACAGCACATAAATGCACATTCAGGACGCTCCCCCAGGCCGGTGCATGACCCCCACCGGGCCCCACAAACAGGAAGGAGAGCCTTACTATGGGGTCCGGGGGATGCCCATGGATGCTAGTACCTGATGCCCCCAACTGTGCCAAGGGGGTGGGCAGGGCAGGGCTGGGTATGGCGCACATATGAGCTGCCTGGGAGAACTCTTCACTGCTTGGGAAGGGAGCTCACGGACCCCTGGGACAGACCCCTCACGAGCACAGGCTGCCTGTCATGGCAGGTACGTGCCCCCACATACACACAGATGTGTCCACCTGGTGTGGTGCAGGTGGGACCAGCAAGATTTGGGTTCAGAGGGGCTCAGGATCCCGCTCCGATGCAGCTAGCTCCCGTGCATACTGGGATCACATCCCACCTCTGAGGGCACAAGCCTGGGAGCCAGGACACCTGGCTTCTCAGCTCTGCTCCCGTCCTGTCCCTTCCCCACGCCGGCCTCAGCTTCCCCGTTCGCCTGCCTCGCTGCCTTTCTGGGGCTGGAAGAGGCCCAGCTATAATTCAAAAAGCAAAAGGGGGGAGCTGCTATTTTCATGTTAGGATAAAGTGGAAGAACACATAGGCAGGGCTGTGTGCACGTGCACGTGTACGTGTGTGTACACGGCTGCTCTCTGAGCTACAGGGTCTGTGACCTTGAGGGGGGAAAGTCCCCATGGGAATAGCTCTATGCTGATAAAACCTGACACCCCAGCATTTTCCCCATCAAATGTACCACACCGAGCCCTGGTGGCCTGCTAGCTGTGGCTGTGAGCGTGGGGACCCTTCCTCCACCTGAAAAACAAGGCAAGGGCCCTGGTCACTCCACTTGAAAACACTTCAGGCATCTAATCATGGCAGGACAATGATGCCACGTGGTTAAACAACTAATCAGACACCGATGGGAGCAGAGCAGCCAATGAAAAATCGTGCAGCCACCAGCTGAAAGGTATTCTGCAAATACTCATGAGCCCAGAGGATGCACCAGGGCATCGGGGGGCCTTTGGGAGCAATTTCCTCCCCAGATACGGTAGCGATGGGTCTTAATCTAGCAGGGAAGGATGGATGGGTGGAGGCAGCAGGGGTGAAGTACTGGGGCTGGCCCACTGAAAAGTGAAGCCGTGTGTCCAGCTGTGGGAGGAGCAATCCAGTTTGGGGAACAACCTCTGGGGGAGCGAGGTACGGAGGTACTGGGCACGCTACACTACCAGTGCCCGGCATGCCACTTGGAGGCATCTGGAAGCAGAGGGGGAGCTGGGAGCCCCACGGCGGTGGGGAAGAGAAGGTCTAAAGCTATGCTACAGTGTTAGTACTCCTTCTCCTGCCTGCACATACACACATACACACACACACACGCACACTCTCCTCCAGCAACGGACCTCCAGCCAGCTGCATTTCCACGCACGTCACATGCAGCGAGGCCGGCACTTGGCCCGACGCGCGGCTCTGCCCCACAGGCAACGGGACCCTTTCCACCAGGAGCAGAATCCCATCATCCTGCGAAACCCAGCCACCAACAGGCGTGGGCTCACCCACTCACACCATGCACCCACACACAGATAGATGCGTATTGCCTAGGCCGACGGGCTAGTCATCCCTACCCCTGCCGGGATATAAGGTTGCATATTCAAACGTTGTTGCATATATGGTTACCCTCAGAGCGTGCATTGCTGTGCAGAAGGCTCCACTGTGCTTATAGTTACAGTCACGGCTGCAGGAGACGGTGCCCCTGCCAGCTAAGAGATAGGAAAGGTGGGGACGAACTCACCGGGCCTCCTGAGGGAGAACCCGGTCGTGCCCCAGCTACTTCCTAGACATGGAAAGAAAAGAAAAGGAAAAAAAAAAAAAAAAAACACATTCAATTAAGTCGCAATGCCCCTTGTTTAGCACTGGAAAGGAAAGGGTTACCTAGCCTTGCATAGCTGTTGATGAGATCCCAGCTCCAGCTCCAGGGATGACCCCCAGAGCCGGAGGGGTGCTGAGGACATCAGCGAAGAGGTCGGAGCCGCCCACCTCGCTGCTGAGAAGCTCCCGGCCAGACTTTACCCTGTTTCAAAGCTGACTCCGAGGCTGGCTCCAGGCAGAAGCCTCCAGCCCAAGCCACCGCTTGGAAGGAAAAGACCGGTGGCGAGGTCCCACGGTTCATCGCCTGCGGTACCTCCTGGCTGCAGGGGTGGCCACGGTCGATGGCCGCCCGAGAGGCTGCGGGAGATACCACAAGGGGCCTGGGCTGGTTCTGGGTGGTTCGAGGCCTGGGTTGAAATGCGCCTGTCTGGAAGCAGGCTGGGGTGGATTTCCCTCGGAAGAGAAGGCTGCCCAGGAAGACCGAAGTCTGGAGTCTGTTGCTTAAAACAAAGAGCATCTCAGCTCCCCGAGCAAGTCACCGGAGTTCCTCTTGCTAGGGGTGGTTTCGAGGGAGCAGGGGTAACCCTCGGCGAAGCCACGAGCATTGTCCTCTCTACCGCGTCCCTGTTGTGGCTGCCGCGTGGCCACGTGGCTCCCCTCAGCTGAATACTAGTGGCTTAATAATTCCCGCGTGTCCAGGAAGGAAGACTTGTTCAAGTAAAATCAAGGTGCGTTGAGAACCCGTTCGACGAGGCTGGAGGCCCCAAGCCCGCCCTGCGAGTCCGGAGCTGGTGGGGCCCGGGGTCAGCTTTCTCGCCTGCCCGCGCGGCACCCGTCTGTCTGCAGAAAGGGGGCTGCCCCTTGCCCCGGCTCTGCCCCGTCTGGGGCTGTCCCGTCCATGCGAGGAAGCCCGCTCAGTCCATGTTGGTGCTGGCCGACCTGGAGATGTTTAGGGTCTGGGCGGACATGGAGATGTCCTCGTGGTCCACGGGGCTGTGGTAGTCGGAGGTGATGTCGGGGTCGAGGGCAGGGATCGGCATGGCGGTCAGGCTGAAGGAGTTAGTGGAGCCTTTCCGTAGGCACTGGGTGTAGACGCCCAGGAGCAGGTCCAGCTTGTGCTCTATGGACTGCACCTGGTGGGGAACAGGGAGGGAGGAAGAGGATTTCAGCCTCGGCTTGGGGCTGCAGGGGACAGGGTCCCCAGATTCAGCGGGGCAGCACAGCTCTGGAGGGCTGGGTTCAAGCCCTGTGAAGTCCCGCATGAAAGCACTCCTGGAGGACTCCTTGAAGACATAGCTGCCATGAGGCAACTGGGCTAAGCAGGCTGGGAGACCCCTGCCCACTCTGTGCTCCTAGGAGAGTGGGCACAAAGGAGCCAGACCCAGGAGGCAGGAGCCAGGCCCACATGACAGGGAGCCTGAGAGAGAGATGGGACATGAGGGGTTTGCTCCCTGAGGACAGCTAGGATGTAGCAGCATCAGGAGCCCGATTCAGTCCCCACCTCTTCTCTATTCAACCTCGCTGCCCCCGAGGCAGGAAGGGAACCCAGGCGTCCTAGCTCCTACCCTGCTCTTGCTGGAGAAAAGTACCGTGGTTGAAACGGGACTGTGGACCACCTTCTTCCACCCACCACTGGATGGACAGACGGACACCTTGCTCTGGCGGACACCTCCCTCCACAGGGTTGAAGCAGGAGCCAGGCACATGCACTGGGCTGTGCCATGCTCTTGGAAGCCACGCTAGGTGCTGTGCATGCCACCCTGGCCCCCGGCCGTACCTGCTTCTCCACCTTGACCACACGCCCCATCATACTGAGATCGTCCACCGCATCTGCCTCCAGCGCAGGCTTCTCCATCTTCTCCCGGATCTTCTTGTCGAGCGGCATGGCTCCCCTCCCTATGATCTGATCCACGCTGTCCGTGGGAAGCCAGCACATGGGGGCAGGGGGTTACTTCACTTTCCAAGGCTTGGGAATATGCTGGACAGGGCCAGGGCCAGAACCAGCCAGCCCTCCAGCTTCACATCTGGTCTTGAATAGGGACCAGAGCCGAGCAAGATGCACAGCCCCCCACCATGCACGCGGCTGCATGATGCATGGACGCAAGATCCTTCCCATCCCCTGCGGGCACAACTCTGCCCGGGGCTGCAGCATCATGCACTCTGAGATGTTGCAGGGTAAGTCTGTGCAGTGACGTGAAGGGGAGAGTGCAGCTGAGGCCGGAGCAGTGCAGATGGCATGCAGCATGGCCCAGGCTGCCACACAGACAGACTTCACGTGGCCATTGTGCAAAGGGCCAAGGAAGGGGGCATCGGGCTCAGAGCATTAGCAGCTAATTGCCACTGTCCTTGGCCTCCTGACCCTTGTCACCGGGGATATGGCAGGGGAGAGGGCCGCTCCAACCTAAGGCTGCCGGTGTAAAAGGCCACAAGTCTCTCAGTCTCGGGGCTTTGTCCTGCTACCCATCAGCCTGGTGCTGGTCCTAGATGTAGGCATCAACAGGAAAGCCCCTAGCAAACTCCAGAGAGTCTCTGGTCATGAAGAGATGAAATGGCTAACCCACTTCCCAAAGGAGTGCAGGGAATGGTACAACTTCCTGACAGCTGAGTTTTGCACCACTTCCCCGCTCATCCTCTCACCCCCCCCAGAGCAGGTCATATGAGAGCCAAGTCCTGCACAGGAGGAGGCTGCAGGAAGGCAGCCAGGACCCCTGGGATGGGAACAGCTCTCCCCGTAGGATCGTTGCATGCAGCAGGGGCCCCGTAGGGCCACGCGGGATGCTCTCACCGTGACTGGAGGCTCTTGATGCGGCCCAGCATGTCCAGGTGCCCGGCCGAGTATTGCTCGATGACGTCCTTGACATCATAGGGCCTCAAGGTCTCCTTGAACTTCCTCTTTGCCACCAGGAACCTCAGGATCCTGGGGGGCGGAACACAGGAGGCATGAGCCATGGGTAGCTCGGAGGACCCCATGACTTGCCGCTTGCCTGAGAGCACCCCTCTGGCTCAGGGGTTTGCCGCGGGAGACCATGGTTAACAGAAAGGTCTTCATCCGAGCCATCCTGCCTCTAGGGGTGGGTCTCTGATGGGGAGGAGGGTCTCTTATCAGGTACCATGCCTTTTGGAGTGGCTGGGGACATGGCCCAGTGCAGACCCAGTCCCCAGGTTTGCTACCAAGGACAAAGCAAGGACCACAGGCAGAACCACAAGCCAGGCGCATGGGGGCTGCCACACATGACCTCCTTTTGCAAAGGCATCCTTAAATCTGTGACTGCCGGCAGCTGGGAGGGTCTGGCAGGGAATGTGTCCTGCTTCGAACACCATCTCTAAAGCCTCTGCTTTAAAGCTGGGTGCCCCTGGGGCTATTCCTGCCACCCCCTCCCTGTGCGTGCAAGGCTGCGCCCTGCTCGGTACGCACTGCCCAACTGTGCATGCGACTCCCAGGAGAGGAGCCAGCAGCCTGCCCTCCTGGCTGCTGCCTTTGTCCCAGGGGAGCGGTGCTGACTTTACAACCTGGAGCCCAAGTCCTGGGAGCCTAGGGCAGCTGCAGGTCCTAGGTGATTGGGGAGCAGAGAGAGGGTCTACAGCAGCGATTTCCAATCGGGGTTCCTCGAGATCCCTTTGAGGGTGCCATGCAACATTAGCCCTGCTACATGTGCAAAGATAAACCTGGAGATTTTGAACGGGAATCCCGAGTGTTAACCCCCCCCCGCCCTGCCATGGTCTTTCCTAGCTCTCTGCAACAGAAGCACTGCTCTACTGCTTGTCTGTTGTCAAAACTAAGAGCTGGCATTTTCCGACGGGGTGTCTCGAGTCTGCCGAGGTGTGCCTTAAGGGGTGACCCTGAGTCTGAAAAGGTTGACAACCCCTGCTCCAGATGCGTTACTAGCTAGCTGTATGCAAGCTCCACAGTGGGAAGAACCTGGCTGCTGTATTTGCCCTTGGAGTCAGCCTCAAGCAGCGAGGAGGAGGAGAGAAGGGCCCAGCCCCTGGCTCCCTCCCTGCCAGCGGCTGCTCCTCAGTCACCTGCCCCTTGTCAAGCAATTAGCCACAATGCTGCTTACACAGCAGGGGCAGAGAAGCTGGCAGGGAAGGTTTGTTAGCGAGGGCTGTTCTGGGCGGTGATGGATAACTTCATAACTCCCCGTCAGCAGAGCCGGAGCAGCGGGGCTGGCGTACGAGGCACTGGGGACTTGGACCCGTGCTCTCCTCCAGCTTGCACTAAGTGGCCCCAATTAATGAGCCTCGTTTGGTAGGCACAGGCCACAGACCGGGGTCTGAGGCTGCAGGGCGAGCTCACTACATCCAGGGAGCTACATCTCTGTGTGATGCATCTCTGCTGGGGGGTCTCGCCCAGCCAGCTGCCCCGTCTAAGTACAGGCAAGCCCTCACTCCAGACAAGGTCTCTGTCTAGGTCCAGATGCAGGCACCAGTGCCGTTTGCTGGGCGGGCAAGTGTCCAACCTGTGCGCACCACTGGAGAACAAGAAGTCTAGGTTGGGGTAGCTGCACTTTGAAAACAGTGGTTTGCATCTACAATGGACCCAGGAGCTCCAAAATCCTAGCCCCCTGCTACGCTTTAACCACAAAAACCTCCTTTTCCTCCCACCAGGGGGTATAAAACCTAGTCCTAAGTGCCTCACACCCCCAACATCCTGGCCATGAGGGTCCTGCTGCCCTCCCAGAGCGAAGATGAGAAGCCAGGAGTCCTGGCATCAGCTCTCATGAGATATCCCGGCTCCTACTGCACTCCACTTCCACACCAGAGCGCAACCGGTGGAGACAAGGTGGCTTTTCAACCTACCTCCCCACCCCTATCCCACCTCTTCTGCAACCTCGGCACTGACACCCCTAGGGATGCCACCCCAGGGGTTGGGGAGGAAAGATGGTGGGCATGAGTGGTGGACATGCTTGGGGCAAAGGGGTCTCTTCTTAGGTGCCACAGCTCTTGGGATGGCTGGGGAAAGGCAGGCAGAGCACAGCCTGCGGTGGGCGCAGCTGCCTAGCCTTCTTTTGGGACACGCGCTTGGGTTTGAGGACTGAAACAATTCATCCAGGAAAAAAAAGTGGCAATGAAAGTGGCCTCTCTGCCCAGCCTCTGCTCCCTGCAGCTGCCTCCTTGGGGGTGTGAACTGGAGATGGCCTGTGCTGTCACCGGGATGCTTCGCAGGCCTATTTGTGTCAGGAGCTTCACCGGGAAACAAAGCCCGTCCGCTGGTAAATTAATGAGGCAGTGGGGGAGCGAGAGCCAGCAGGGGCTGGCTGTCAGCGGCACGGAGAAGGCAGCGCCGAGGGGCTGGGGCAAGCGCCCCAGGCAGAAGCCTCCCATCTAGACAAGCCCCTCTCCCTTGGTCCCCTCTCGCTGCTGTTCTCCAAGCTCATCGCAGGCACGGACACAAGCAAAGAGTCCCCTACACAGAGGACAAGCCCCAGTTTAGCTTTGCAAGAGGCCTGGGCTGGGGTGAATACGGCTTTCATTTGGAGAGGGGAAGTTTGCTGTTTCTGAGACCTGTGCTCTGATGAGCGGGAAAGGCGTCATTTCCCTGATTGGGACTTCCTCTCATCTGGGGGCTTTGAGTATTTAGTGCAGTGACGTCCCTGCTCCCCATGCCTCTTGCCTTCACGGTGCTCCCTGGGCTGGCCTGAGATGCCCGAGTATTAAGGCCAGAGATGCACAGTCCTCTCAGCAGCAACCACCTGAAAAATGCCCCAAGGAAGCCCCAGCCCACCCCTTCAGCTGGGGGACACCGGCAAGATGCCCCAGGCCCTCTCGCTGCTCTGGCCGAGTAGCCCAGGG
>NW_017729015.1:13990747-13998268 GCF_001723915.1 Gavialis gangeticus | reverse complement strand
AGAGGAGGCCAGACAGACAGATGCACGCACCTGACGGCCCTGATGAGCGTCTTCACCGCTGGCATGATGTCTTCAAAGGTCAGGTCGCTCTGGTGGCCCTTCTCCTCGCTGCCGTCCTCCTCCGGGCAGTCGGCTGATGGCAGAGCACAGGATGGCAGTGAGGACACCCCACTGTCTTGCCTTCAGATCTACAGCTTCACGCGGCCTCCTCGCTGGGGCTCACCTGACCGCAGCCTCTGCCCTCTGTGCCAGCCTGGGTCCCAGCTCCCTTGTTGGCTTATCCTGAGCTAGATTGGCCCTGTCTGGGTCACCGGTGACCTCAGAGCCCTTTCATGACATCGCCCGTGCCCACACCCTTCCCTGGATAGATCATCTCCAGAGGGGGAAACTGAGGCAGACAGCAGTGAGCTGATAGTGGAGACCTCCAGCCTGCTTGTGCCCCAACTGCAACTCTGCCCCATAGGGTCCTTGTCACACGCAGGGTGCATGTGTGTGTGGGTGGGGCAGGGTGTGCATTTTGGGGGGAACCATTCAGATTGGAAAGAGACTCAAATGCACAACAGAAGGAAGGAAGGGGGCAAAATGTGAAACAGGCCTTTGCACAGCCTTTTAAGCCCCTGGGCCCTGCGGCTGGGCAGAGACCCCGGGGCCTTGTGGTTATGGCCAATACATATGGGAACCAGGGAAATCCAGCCTAAATACTGGTACAGCAGTAAATCCAGCCTAAATCCTCCGTATCTCCTGCTGACACAGTGATGGGCCCCCTACCAGCTTTGCCAGGCCTCTCAATCCCATCCCACCTCCCTCTGCTCCCCAGGGCACCTGGGGGCAACTTGCACACCCGTGTGCCCTCAAGCCTGCTGTTCCCACCCCCATGGCTCTGGGGATGCACCCTCCACCAGTCAGGACCCCCCAACACCCTCACCATTGGCTGCTCCTCTCCTGCATCCTCTGCCACATCCTCTGCCCCTCCTGCCCTGGGCATCTCCCAAGCCAAGACCCCCTCCAGGATGGGATGGAGACAGCTCCCCACTCCGGAGACCGTTTGCATTCAGGACTCCTGGGTTTCATGGACCCTGCTCCTCCCTGCCCATAGCTGGCAACGGGACGTGGCCGGCACCGCCTGCGGGCACCTACCCTCCACCGGCGGCCGCGGCTTGAGCCGCAGCGAGGCCCGGAAGCGGGTGCGATCATTGAAGCTCCAGCTCTTCTGCACCTTGGTGGGGCTGGGGACCTCGTTGACGTTCTCGGTGCTGGGGGAGCGCCGCATGGGGGGCATGAGGTGCTGCCTCCCCCGGCCGCTCTGCCGCTGGGCGTTGTTGAGGCGGATGCGGTCTTTGAGGCCCATTTTGGTGCTGCAAGGGGCGGTGGGAGGAAGCACAGCACACGTTAGTGGAGGATGGGGCTCTCCTTGGGGGGGGGGGCAGGCAACGAGGTGAGCCCAAGAGGGGATGCCTTCTTCCCCAACTGGGCCCAACCCCAAGGGCCTTGCTCCAGCCCGCGAAGCCCCATGGGAAGACCTCAAGCTTTGCCCAAGTTCAAGGGACGGGGTGTCAGGTCCCAATGCCAACTTCGCAGTGCTGGCGAGGGCTGGACCAGCTGGGCCAAGGGCTCGGTAAGACTGCATGGGTGTAGAGGGGACTGCAGCACTGCTGATGGATGCTCCCACTTCACTTTAAACCCTGCGGGACTTCAACGGGGTTCAACCCAGGGCTCCCTTTAGCCAGGAGGGTGTATGGAGCGGGACCCCGACTGGCTGGCAGGGAAAGTCCCTAGGTCGGTTTTTGTGTTTAAAAAAGGACAACATTTTTTCTGACAGACAGAGACGAAAGGAGAGGGGACAGAGGCGGCTGCGGGGAGGACACACACAGAGACCCTGCCTCAGACACGCACAGAAGCCACGACACTGGGGCGGGGAGGGAGACGGACACGAGCCCCTGGCTGGACCAGGCTGCTGCTGGAGCTGCCCCGAGTTGCTACTTGCATCAGGGACGGGAAGGAGACCGTGAGGCCGTCCGGGAAGACAGCAGGGCTGGGGCACCTCCAGGCTATCCGCAGCCAGCTCCGAACCCCCTGGGGCCCCGATCCTGCAAGGTACCGAAGCACGTTGCTAACGCCCTGGGACGATCCACCTGCTTCGGTGCCTGGCTGAACGGGGCTGCGCCTGCCCTCCTGCCGCAGCCTGCGATGCCGGGATGAGTCAGTCTGCATCATCCCAGCCCTCGCTCGGGACTCCCGGCGCAGGTCAGGCTCTCGGCAGAGGCCACGAGGTACAACCATGCCAGGGGCTGACCGCTAGGCCCTGCCCAGCCTGCAGCTGCGGAAACAGACCGTTCGGTAATTAATTAATGAGGCAGCTCAGGCCCTAATTTAATTCCATCGCTAACTGCCAAGTCATCAAACCCTTCCAGGCTCCCCCCCCACACCACCACCACCCACCCGCTCCCTTATCTGAAACTCCACTGAAAGAAAGTATTAACGACAGGTTTAGTTTAGGTAGGACCTACACAAAAACACTCTTGCATTCCCCTCCTTGCGGGCTGGTTAGCTCGCGCCCACGCGCTCCCAGGGGCCACTGGCAAACGAGGAAATAAAAGGGGCCTCCAACTGGGTGGCTAGGAGATGAGATGGATTTAAAAAGAGGAGGTAAAAAAAATCTACAGGGGAAAACATTTCAGGGAGTGGATGCAGAGAGATCAGAGGCGAACGTGGGCCCAACTCCCCTCATGGACGCAGGTGAAAGTCAGGAGGATTGCTGCTGATGCCAGCAGTTTTGCAAATGCAAGGAGAGGAGAATCGGGAGCGAGCCATTTCTGCCCCTGTAGCTCGCTGTAACGGCACCCAGCAAAGCTCCTGGCACAGGCCCCCTGGCACCGCGTGCTGGTGGTTACCGCACGGTTCATTTTGCACCCTGCCGGCGTCTGGAGCACTAATCTGCCTGGCTCCCAACCTGAGGGCTGGCAGCTGGGGGACAAGGAGCTTGGGGTGGCCTCCCCCCAGGGGGGCACAATTCCCAGTTGGCGCTGCCGGCCCCGATGCCAGCTCCGGCCTCGCGCGCTGTGCGGTTACCTAGTCATGGGCTGAAGACAAAGCAGTGACAGCAGGAGACAGACACAGAACGGAAAGGAGCAGTCGGAGGAGGCCGCCGGAAACCCAGAGAGGAGGTGTTTGGATGGCTGAGGCTTTGGGGAGCGGCCCCAAAAGGGCCTCGGGGGGCTAAACAAGCAGCTGAAGCTTGCATCCCCCCCACCCCATACAAGCCCATGGGGAAAGCAGTGGTGGGGTGAAGCCTCTGCCAGGCTTCGGAAAGGCTGCGGGGAGTCTGGAGCATCTGCTGAGCGGGAACCTCGAACCGCCTGGACCCCCGGGAGGGCGTCCTGGCTCTGCCAAGGCCTCGCGGGAGAGGGGCAGGCACCGTTCTAGAGGTTCAAACCCGGTCCCAAAACCACGGCGAACGCCGCCCCAGTCTAGAACGTCTCGTCCGTCCCTTCCCGCCCTCATGCCGCAGGCAGACCCCATGCAAGCCAGCCAGCACAACCGCCGCACGCCATGCAAAAACCCCCAGAGCCCGGGCCTTACAGCCCATGCAGCAAGCTCGGCAGGAGAGGCAGGGCCTGGCGTCTTGGTCTCCAGGGCCGATTCGGTCCCTCTCCCGGCCCTTTTGCCACGGATAGAGCAAACATGACTCGTTTCCGCTTCCAGGCACTTTTGAACGGGAAGTGAGGGCGGGGAGTCAGCACGAGGCCGAAGTCCAAGGCGCCCCACTCTCGGGGCCCTGCAGGGTTTGGCCGGATGCGGGTTCAATAGCTCATGGAAATCCACGTACAAGTTTCCATCCATTTTGGGAGGGGGTCTCTCATTTCATACTGGGGGAAAAGGGGACTCTAGTTTTCAGGGCTTGCAGCTGCCTTTCAGCTGAGGATTTCAAAGCCCTATGGTCAATGCCAGGTGGCCTAGCCCACCGAAGTGGGGCGAGCTACCTTGCAGTTGCCACAGGGTAAGAGCATATGCATGGGTGCTTGGGGCAAAGAGGCCCACGTACTGTATGTTCACACCCCGGTTTCACCTTCGGTAACTCCTCTGTGTGCCCCAACCCTCAAAAGAACATCGGCCCCATCATGGACCAAGACATATCTGAAAGGTTTGACCCTCCAAGCCCTCTGCTCAAACACCATGGGCTTTGGAGAAGTCATCCCAAATCATAGAAAAAGTGGGTGGGAAGGGAGCTCAGGAGGTCACATCTAGTCCAGACCCTGCTCAAAGCAGGACCATCCCCAACTAGATCATCCCAGCCAAGGCTTTGTCTACGCCAGTTATGGCCCAGCTCTAATGCCAAGACAGCAGCTCTCAGCCACCAAACATCAGGCCCTGCCCACCCTAAAAGCACAGGATGTTTCGCATGCACTGGTTAAATTAGCCTCGCAGCTACTCTGCCGGGGAGGTCACTCCATTATGCTCGGAGATGAAGTGCCTTCCCCAAAGCAGCATGGCAAAACGGTGGAAGAGAGCCCAGTGCTCCCCACGCCTGACCCCCAAAGCCATCTTTTTTCTCGCAGGACAAGCCAGGTCAGGGGGCTGCTCCATCCACAGAGTTTGGTCAACAGCTCTGACCCACCTGGGGAAGTCACTCCTGCCACGGGCTGCCGGGCAGGGCTTCTGCTGCCTTACGGCAAGTAGCTCTCATTGCAGTCGGCCAGCCTAGTCTGGCTGCGAAGGGGCCCTCTCTACTAAGGTCAAGCCTGATGCTAAGTCTATGCCGTTACCGGAGGCCAGCGTGAGCTAGCTTTTATCCCGATGCCACAGGCAGTGACAGCAGTGAAGGCATTGCACCCAGCACTCCAGCCTGCACCGGACACTCAAACACATCCCGATGGACTCGAGCAAGTTAGCACAGCTCACGCTGCTCTGCGCTGCCTGCACAAGCTGGATTCGGACTTGCGGCAGAGCGGACAAACCCTCTGCATGCCACCGCCTCCAGCTGTCCCCCATATCCTCTCCAAATACCACAACCACTAAAGTGGTTTTCCTAGGACAGGGGAAAACCATGAACGTGGCAGGGGGTAGTACTCCGACCGCTCAGCTTCCCAGTGGGAAGATCCTGGCTACGCACCAACTTTAGGGAAATGGGAGACTCCTCCCTAGCTTGCTCCTGCGGCCATACGGCTGAGGGCAAGCATCCGGACCCCAAGTCTCCAGGCTTGGGCCTGCACGTAGGATGCCCGCCAACATTTGGATTTGGAAATATCTGAAGCCCCAGGTAGGGGTGGAGGATGTTTGCTGGTAGCACGGATTTGGAATTGATTTGGCTTATTTGACTTGGGATGTGAAAAATTTCCTTTAAAAAAGACCCTCAAAAACAAAAACAAAACCCCATCCTCTCCGCTCCAGCTATGAACATAGCTCAGAGGACCACGAGTAGTGTTGGCTCAAGCAGCAACCGCTTGTTCTGGCTACTGCCGGGGTCCCGCAGCCCTCGCCACCCTCCATCAGCAGGGCAGGTCAGGAGACAGCATTTGCATCTCACGGGCAAGTCTGAGACCCCACCGGACGGTTTCACGGGAGGCAAATCTGCAACCCCAGACTTTTTGCACAAAACGTGAGTCTTCCAAAATGTGGTCCCAACCATCTCCAACCAGCAGGCTGTGACCTCTCTCTTAGGGGCAATGATAGGGAAGACAGGAAAAGTCAAAACAAAATATTTAGCTCATTTCCTGCAAATATTTAAGTGGAATCAATACCCATGCCGGGGAAACATTTCGATTGCGTCAAGTCAGCACTTGCCAACGAAAAACTGTTCGGTCGGAAAATTTTCTGCCACCTGCACTCGTTAGTGTCCATTTGCTGATGCATTTGCCTGCGCTTACGACAAGGGGGGAATCAAGGCGCTGTCTGAAAGGGGAGGAGGTGGGGGGAGGCTTGGGGCTCTCTGTTCTGCCTTACACTGTTCGACTCTTTGGAGTTGATCCCAGAATGGCTAGCAGTCCTGCATCTACAACCCCACCCGCCGATGGTAGATTTCCAGTGCAGCATTGCAAGGGGTGATAGGCAGAGATGGAGAAAACCAGGGCGGGTCTGGAGTCGGCAAAGCTCCTTCCGCTGGGCTTCCAACCCAAGGTGGTTTGAATCCTCGTCCAGCAGCACCCCCAAAGACCAGCGTTGGGGGTGGATATGTGACACTTTGCATAGCACTTTCCAGCAGGCATCATCCCCGCCACACCTGGGGTGGAGATGGGAAGTGCCATCTGAGCAAGGGAAAGTCTGAGACCCCACCAGGCAGTTTAGGATTCAGGCGCTTGTGCTCAGATCACCAGACCACAAGCCTCCTCCCTTTTCTAAGCACTCCAGTTTTGCTCCATCTCTCCCCGTACCAGCCCCCCAGGCCCCAGCCCTGGCTGCACCGGCAATGCACCAAACCAGGCAGAGGAGAGCAGGCATATCTCCATGACCGCCGCTCTCATTGCAAGGCATCGCTGGGAGAGGGGAGGCCGACATGCAGGCCCCTGGCAATCGGCTGCATTCATGAGGGACGTCCACCCAGATGAAATCAAACCGACCCCCAAACAACTCATGGGAAGCATATCCAAGCACTCAATACCTCGGTTTCCAGTTGGCGTGAATCCGAAAGAAACTCCTCTTACTACTAAAGATCTGGCTAGAGAGTCAAGAGCAAAAGATACAGGAAAAAAGAAGAGAGTTAGTGAGGGACAAAAGACAAGGCAGGGGTAGGGGGTGGCCTCGGGGCCAAGCTCTGCTGAGGCCTGGAGGAAAGGCGCTGGGCATGGGCGCTGCCATCCAGCAGCTGAGAAAAGGAAAGCAGTCTCTAGTCAGAAACAGCCCATAGCTGCATCCCACCGCGGGGGGGAGACCACGTGCCAAGCGGAGGGCTCAGCCACAGACCTCGCGTGGCAGGCCACGTAGCGCTCGCCCTGAGAACGACAGCGTTCCAGCCGAGTATGGCGCAGGCGTGAAGGGCGAGGGGCTGGAGCAACTCCCCACGGGGCCTTGCTTCAGCGGTGCCTCCCATCTTACCCTGGAGGGGACATGGTCCCCATTCCTTACACTAGGGCTGTCAAACCTTGGCCGGATCTGGACCACGGGGCTCCTTGCAGACCAAATGACCTCTCTCCAGCAGCAGGACAACAGCTTGCCAACGTGGCTCCAGACCCTGGGCGATGAATGCTGCCACCACTTGCCTCCCCACTCCCCTTTTCCTCTGCCCCCGATTTTAGTCACCAACACCAGGTGAAGACCCCGAGTTCAGTGACGGGCAGTAATGGGGGCATTCATACCCTGGTTTCTGGAGCCACCTGGACAAGCCTGGGGGCTGCTTGTGCATCACATGATGGAAAGGTCTTGCTGATATCGGGCCGGAGTCTACCCTGCCTGTTAGGTGCCTAAGAGGACTCGGACACTGTGGCAGAAAGCCACCTTGGTTTCTCCCCAAAAATCTCTGCCCTGTGACACTGTGATTTAAATCTCTGTGCTGTGACCATTCAATTAGGATGGGCCCAGCACACAGGG
>NW_017729015.1:13985021-13985747 GCF_001723915.1 Gavialis gangeticus | reverse complement strand
CGGACTTGGGGAAGTACCCCAAGTGCCTGTACTGGGTTGAGTACCCGTGGGACTTTAGGCCTGTGTTACCCCAAGGACACAGGGCCGCGAGACAGTCCATTCTTGGGGTGGTGGCGGCACGTTACCCCCAGACTAGCGAGTGCCCTCTGGGAGAGGGGTCGGCCGGACATAAGGTGCCCCTAGGGAGGCATTTGGAGCCTGGAAGGTGGTCCGGCGCAGGGAGGTGGGTGGCTCGACGCAGGAGCACCCCCTACTGGCCCGCTTCACATGGAGGAAACAGCGGAGGGATACGAATATCCAGCTGTGTTCCTGAGGTGGGATCTCTGCACCCGCCACAGGCACCACCATGCCCTATCCAAACCCCATGAACCTTTCTGCTTTGGAAATGCGCCAGCCACTGGCTTCCAAGATGGACTCGCAAGAGAGCAGCAAGAAGGTGACGGCCCCAACCCACTTTTTGTAGAAAGAGTTTTTCCAGGACTCAAGTACTGCCCTGAAGTCCACTGCCAGGCCTAGCAGTTGGTACAGAGCATCCATTCACACTAGGACCCACGGGCACAGCTCTTTGGTCCAGGTGGGAACTAGTTAGTCTGCACCAGCATTTCTATTCAGGCAGCAGCAAGGGAGTTGCTTGCCTTCGTGGCTCATTGTACCCCACCCGATTCCTTCCAAACTCTTCCCTCCGCAGGTGTTATTGGACCTCTCTCCTTTTTTTTTTTTTTTTTT
>NW_017729015.1:13973627-13984886 GCF_001723915.1 Gavialis gangeticus | reverse complement strand
TTTTTTTTTTTTTTTTTTAATTGCCTTAAATGTTCCACTAATTAAACTCTTCTTTATTCGGCAATTTTGCTGTCTGTTCCCTCTCCTGGCAATGCAGCTCCTATTTCACAGCCCTGCAGACTGGCTAAAAACATTAACTCAGGTGGAAATAACTTTCAGGGAAGCATTGGATGCGCTGTCAAGATGCTCGAGACAGCTAGATTTTGTTTTGTGAATCTGAAAAGGAGATGCCCATTCAATCCTAAAGACTACAGAACCAATGAAACAACATTATTTTTTTGCCCGGTCTGTTGTGGTTTTTGTATTCGTAATAAATGCTGCAGCAAACGTATATTGCTTTTGCTGCAAACTTTAAAGGAATAATACAGCCCGAGGCTGCGAGCTTATTAGTACAGCTTCTTGTTAACTTGATAAAAGTAGGCATGTGTTATGTGAGTCACATCACCTGCACCCCACCCTTTGCAAAATCCTAGATCCACCCATGGTGGTTTGTGTAGGTCCTGTTTAAACAATCACCTTGCTCCCCATAGGAAGGAAGGAGTTCCGCTACCCAGCAGTGGAGCTCTCTGCAAAAAACAGGTGAGGAGATAGAAATGAACCAGCCAGCGATGCATTTGGAAGCTGAGCCACTGCCCCTCCTCCCATGGGCCCCCGGCAGACATCAAGAGAGATCGAAATTCCCTGCCAGCAGCACGCGGGCTACTTTCCACCTGGCCCCCCGCCACGGGGGTCTTGGCTTTGTGTGCCTCGCCCGGGGCAGCACCTGGAGAGTGGCAAAACCTCCGGAGGGCACCTACCGTTACCACGGCTCTTTGGGAGAAAGAAATAAAGAGGCACCGCGGCGTCGAGAAAGGTTACCTGAGACGTAAACACCTGTGGGACTGCACGTCTTCGTCTTTCCAGCTTCCGGGAATGAATGGAAATGCAAGACATGGTAGGGGAGAGATGGGGGGAGGTGGAGAGGGGGAGCGAAGGAGGGGAGAGAAAAAGATGAGAATGGCGTGAGAGGCGATGTTAGTAAAAAGGGGACATCTGGACCAGGGGGAGGGATACACAGACTGGTCCATCAACATCTCACCTTAGGGCCAACCCCCTTGGGGATAGAAGATGGCCACATGCTGGATCATCAAGACTGTGGCACTGCTGGAGTCCAGTCCCCCTCGCCCCTAAGTGTGGTCCATGCCCCAGCTGTGTGCCCCTGAACCGGGGTTGTGCTGGGGGTGATGGACCACACACGGCTGCAGGCTCATCTCGAGGCCAGCTGCAGGTGAAGCTGGCCTCTTATGTCCGCCTGACCTCAAAGCCCACAGCGCCAGGCTGGCAGGGGTCTGGAGCACCACGCTGTCCTGGGAGGTCCCCATGCACTGGCTCTTCAGCAGCAGATCAAGGCAGCTTCTGGGTAAGGCGATGGACTGTGCTGGGTGGCTCGCCTCCTGTGTTGTCCCCAATGGAGCAGATGAGCCCAAGTGCCCAGAGCATCTCCCAGGACCCCAGGCATGAAGTCTGCAGGGAGCTCCGAGTAAGTCCGGCTGGTTGATTCTGCAGGATGCTTCATGTTTACCGTGAATCCCCAGGTGGGCACAGCACCCTGTGCTGGAGACAGTTCAGCAACCCCTGGGCAGGAGCAGGGAGCGCGTATAGTCCCAGCACTCAGCTCTTCCCACCTCCGAGATGTCCACAGGAACCGTCACAACAGCCCCACCTTCACAAACAGGGAAACTGAGGCACAGAGCACTTTGGGAGCAGCCTCCCACTGCCCACCTCCCAAATCCCTCCCTGAAGCACTGCAAGGGAAACCCTGTTTCCTGTCCCGTCCCCACCTCACTTGCAGATGTCTCGGACCTACTGGTCACCAACCCTTTGTGCACCAGGGCTGGGGGCCGTCACTCCCCTAACAAGGTGACAAGCTGGGGCTGCGGGTTTCCTGGATGCTGCTGAATGATGGAGGAAAACCAGTGCTGCAAGTAGACGTGCAGGGCAGAGCTCAGCCCCAGCACACAGACAACCAGGATCCCAACTATCTCCTGTCCTGCAGCTCCTGGCAGCCACAAAAATCAAGCCCAAGCTCATTCACCTCATTCATATCTGTGGTGGGCTGCTCGCACGGCCAACTCTCCCATGTCAGGATCGGGCCCATTCAGCATCCCCAAGACATAAGTCCTGCCCCTGGGGAACACAGAGCTGGAGCTTCCCTGGCTGATTCACTCGTATCCCTGCTGGGGATCACTGAAGAGCAAGCAGAGGCCCCAAACCCGGGCTGAACAGAGCCAGCACGGCAGACGGCGCCATGCAGGGGACTCCAAGACATCTTCACGTGCATGGGAACCGGAGCTGGCGTCTCTTCATGTCACTCTGTCACTGATGCCCCTTCGAGCCCCCAGGCTCCACTGGCCTCCAGGAAATCCCCCTGGACCACCAAGGGATGCCCAGGGCAGCGACAGATGGGCACCATGCCCCATCCGTTTACCTGGAGGGTGTTGTGCCCCCCAGTCGGCGGGGATGTTACACGCATCCCAATCACATGCAAGGCGTTCCTGAGTAGGGTTTGGCTGAACCGGGGAACTGGCTCTCAGACGCTGGGGCTGGTCATCCCACTTGCTGGTCATCCAGCTGCCTGGTTCTTGTATCGTCCACACCCTTGAACCTCCAGGACCAAGGATCCTCTTGTGGGGAAGCGTTTCCTCCAGAAGCTTGCACCCGAGAGAAGAGAGGAAACAGCAGCCAGCAGCTGTTTCCTTCACTGTCATTGGTGGTCCATGCTCCTTCACGCCAACATGTCCCGTGCATCCCAGGGCCCTTGTGCACAAGCACAGAGTGAGAAGGCAGGTGTGCGCCTTCTCCACGGCAGCTCACTCACAGCAAGGGACTGCCCAGCTCTGCAGCTCTCCCACCCCTGCACGCCCGCGCTGGTGATCAAATAGCTCACACCCCCCTGGCCCTGCTGGCACAGGCACCTGCCTCCAACCGCAGGCTGCCTCAATGTGAGCAATAGAAAAATGCCCTGTAATAAAACTGCCCCATTTATATTCCCCTGGGAAAGGCTGGAGTCAGGGGGAGAAAACTAGTAGGGGAAATGAGGACTGGCTGGGGAGCAAAGCAAAAGGCAAGTGATGGCAGCGGGATTACCCTGTGGGCAGCTGGGAAGGGATCTGGTGGCTACAGAACAGCAGCGGTGGACGCGGGCATTAGTGTGTGCACAGCTCGGGCCTGAGCCCAGGGCAGATGGAGAAGAAGAAGAGGAGAGAGAAAGGACAGGAGGTTTCATTGCAGAGAAAGACAGGTCTGATTCACCCTTTCCTGTAACGCCAGGCAGAGGGGCGCTCAGCAACACGAGGAAGGCAATGCCTTGAGAATCGGGCCGAGCCAGCTTCTGGTTCACCTGTGGAGCTCACTGCTGCAGGGGGCAGCTCTCCGTCCAATTCGAAACAGGATTCAGCCTTTCTATGAACAGCACCAGCAGGTAGGAATAAAAAACAGGCCATTGTTTCCTCCTGCCTCAGAGCTCTGCCCTCCCCAGGGGCAGCTGAGGAAGGGATTTACCTGGGAGACGGCATAGCACAAAGTGAAACGTGCTGCAGAGCAAGCTGGGCTTTAAGGGCATTTGTTTTTCCTGGTGCTGGCACCAGGAGGAGGCAGGGAAACAGACTGGAAGGCTCATCAGCCTGGTCATTTATACTGCAGGGATTGCAACACCCGTGTCAGCTGCGCAGCTCCACGTGCACTCGGCTTGCCAGCAAACAAAGTTCCCAGGGACATTGCCACACCGAGGCTGGGTAGGTTTGAACAGTCCAAGGGACCTGGGCTGGGAGTCAAAGACGAACAGGGTTGCTGGAGAGGATGGAGACCCCTGGGAGATGTGGGGTCCAGCCTGGCTGGCACGAGGAGATCTGGACACAGCCGTGTGTACATGTGCGCGTGTGTAATATTGCAGTCCGGTCTGCACTGTAACAATGCACTTGAGCCAGATCCAGGGCCTGAACCAGGGACACCGGCATCAAGCCTGCCCTATGTAAGCTAAAATGACCAGCTCCATCACCTTGGAGGTAACAGCAGACACATCCACCTCCTAACACAGTCCAGCCAAGGGAGGCACAACAAGGAGCCAGCCTGCAGTCAGGCTGGCATCCACCTGGCACCAGACACGGACACAAGCCCTTAGCAGCCAGGAGAAGCCCCTGCACACACACAGACAGGGCCAACAACAAGAGGAGACAGACAACGGGCACAACACGGAGCAGCCATGGGCTACGCCCTACCTTTCCCCCGCACAAAGAAGGGGGGCGATGGTTTTCTGGCCAGGGGTGAAGCAGTGATAAGGCAGTGGGGCTCCGTCAGGCAATTTTTTCACCTCTGAGGTCCTAATTCCTCCGTTGCGGGCTCGGTGCAAATGCTCAAACATAAGGACCAGCTCTCTGGGGTGGGGGTGGGTCAAATAAAAACACGGAGACATTAAACCTCTCAAGGAATAAAGAGAAACCAAAAGGATGTATAAGAACAAAGCCGGGACCGTGAGGGGCTCTCTTAGGGGGAAACTGTAAATCAAAACCATCTCAACAGTGTCTCAATCTCAGGGAGACCCCGGTAAGGACCAACCAGGGACAGGTCCTGGCACCTGGGCGAGTCAGTGCACTCCTACAGTGCAGACCCTCCGCTGTCATCCACGCAGCGAATATTCAGCCTGGAGAACAAGATTGCCTTTAAAACGTGGCAGGAAGGAAAACGGGCCGTCAGAAATCAGGCTGGAAGACCAGCTCTGAGAAAGGCAGGGTGGGTTGTGCCTATCTCAACGGGGTGTTCACTCTGGACCCTACTGACGACACAGTAGTGTCAACTTGATATGTGCCACGTAGGGCACGACACTGCAACATCTCCTGATGGCAAGCAGATTTCATGCTAGTGTCACAAGTGGGTGCTGCCTGGTTTGTGGGCAGAGTGGGAAAGGCCCAAAGTGGTTTCTTTTTAGCTAATTTGATTCCCATTTCACTCCTTTCCTCTCCACCCTGCTGTAAAACCAGTGTAGGTGACGCTGCTTCTAGCATTCCCCAGCATGCCTGGGCCCAGGAGCTGGCACCGAGTGCGGGAGCCTCTTTCAGCCCATTGTGGCTCCACCACGTTCAGATCCAAAGTCTACGGGAGTCAAGAGAGAGACTCCCATTGCTCTCTAAAGGGCTCTGGGTGAGATGACAATCACCACGTCACTGGGGCCTTTTAAGAATGGACATCACGTTAGCATTTTAGACCTGTGCACTACTGATCCAGGGTCTCTGTTGCTCCAGCACCGGTGTATCAGTGCCTCGTGGGCTGGCAGGAATGTATTCCCACAGCTCCCTAGCACCGGTTGGTGCTATTACCCCCTAGAGGGGCGGGGGGCGGAAACTGAGGCACAGTGAGACTCTGTGACATGCCCAGGGTCACACATGGCGTCTGTGGCAGGGGCTCAAACTCTCTGGTCACAGGCTGGAGCCTGAAGCCCTGGACCATCCTCCCCCTTCAGAGGCCGCACAAGGCAGACCTGCAACAGCGTTAGCTGGGGAGGTTCAGAGCCAGACATAAATCCGGACTGGGCCTGATCTCATCTCCTTTCTAAGACTGCTGCACCAACTCGGCGCCCTTGGGCTCAAGGCCAGCCTGATGCTGACAGGGATGTTGCTAGGCCGTCTGACATAGGGCAGCTCTTAGCGGCTGGATATGGCAGGCCAATTTCTGGGCCGGGCAGCTGATCATTGCCTGGGTGCTGCGGTGAGCACGGCTTGGAGAGGGGGCGTTGTTTTTCTGGGTGCTGAGGATGTTATCTTCAAAAGGGAAAACACAACAACCGTCAGGCCAAAGAAACAAAAGAACCTAGCACAGGACACAACCACGGGGGAAACCAGAGGCCAACCCCGAGCCGGATGCTCATCAAAGCCTGCGGTCAGCGCGGGAAGGAGGTTTGTTCTCTGACTCGAGGATCCACGCAGCAGACAGTGGCAGGATGCTCAGCCCTGAACCGTATCCAGCTGTAATGCCTAGCCCTGCCCCAGGGCCCTTGCAGATTAAGATGGGCAAGTCCAAGGTAGTCCAGAAACACAGACTTTGTGGGCTGTGCCCCTCCAACCCATGAGAGTCAGAGGCCTGGGGGCTTCCCCTTCCAATGGCACACTGCTCTAGGGCCCATGTTTTACCAGGGATGGCAGCCCGTACAGGTACCGGAGGGAGCATCCTCTCTTCCACGCGCACACTATCCTCTCCTACTGCCCTCAATAACTTTTGCAAATCGACTGGCCCGAACAACCCAAATTCCTGTTCACATCCACAGCCGCCAGCCCGCGGCTCTCCAGTGGGATCCAACCCCCACGGGGGCTCCAGTACGCGAGAAACCTTGGAGATGGGGTGAGAGAGAGAGTGAGCAGAGATGGGTTGGATGGCGAGGTTGGTGGCCTCCGTGGGGAACGGGTGCCGTAGGAGATGGAAGATGATGGAGGAGGAAGTGAAGGATTTTAACAGCTGCTCCATCCTGGGGAGCGAACTCAGCAGAATGCAAAGGACAAAAGGGAGAGCCACATGGACTTGGCTTAATAGCTCCCCGGGGTGGGCTATAGAGAGAGTGGAAGGAGCCAGTGGAAAGAGAAGGGGCTGCTAGGGTGGACATCAACTCTATATGGCAACCCAGGTATACCCACATTTTCCCTGCCTCTCCCTAAAAGCCTGCGGGAAGTGGGGGCATGCAGATCAGAGGAGCAAGCAGGCCTGGAAATGTTCGTGGCAACCTGAGGCTGATCTCAGCTGGTTGTAGGTGCATTCAGCTCAGGTCCGACTGGTTCATCCCGAAGCAACTTTCCCGGCTTCAGCGGGGCGACTGCTGCCAGTCTGAGAGGCTGGCAATGCTACGTGCCTCTGCTGGGCAAATCTTGCCTTTTTAAACCTGTTGGGCTTTGGATGTAAACACCTGGCGGGCCAAGCTCAGAGGAGTGGCCCAGTCCCAGAGCCAAGGCCTGCATGAAGGGACCCCATGCTGGGTAACCTTTAGAGGCTGCTTCTCCAAAGGCTGCCCACAGTGCATGGTATCCTGCCCAAAACCTGAGTCTGAAACTGCTCAGAGCCACAGGGAGCTCAACCCCAGGATGCCAAGGGGCAGGCCACTGGCCTGGGGTGCATCTTGGGCACACAGAGTATTGAGCAAGCTGCATCCAGGATTAGCTGGGGATAATTCAACATGGGAACAGGCTTGGTACCAGCCGCACTGCAGCTGGGATCACCACACTCCTGCACACAGGGGTCACCCCCACGTGTACAGGGATTTCTGGCACACACTGTGGCACTGGTGTGTGCAAGCCCTCAGCAGCAGCTCACTGGTGTGCAGGGGTGACAGGCACCATCTCTCCACTCCGATTCCCAGCTGCAGCCATGGATAAGGTACCTGACCCTGCAACCCCTTTGCCCCCAGCTCCAGGGGTGCAAGGAAAAGCTCTTGGCTCTCGAACTGATAAGCTGAAGGGGTTAAACACAGAGCACAGACCTTGTCTTGCCCCTCTAAGCCACTACCCCACTACTAGAGCAGGGTCATTCTGCACCTGCCCCCGTTTTAAGGACCCCAGAAGAGCAGAAGCAATCCAGCCCTCGACAGGGCCAGGGGCAGCACAAGAGACCTCCGCTGAGGCTCCCCAGGCAGGGAGCGGGACGTGACTTTCAAAGCTGTACTCCACCGTACTCAAAAGGGAAGCCTCCATGGATCTGGAGAAAGGGCTACAGCTTCCCGGGGACAAGGCAGGCTGTCATTCTCCACAGCAGCCTGCTCCAGTCTTGGCATCTGATGGGACCGGCCGCGAGGAGGCTGGCTGGGTGAGCAGCACCAAGCATGGGTGCCCCATCCAGAGGCTGAAGTCCCAGCCCTGCCGGTTCGGGAAGCCAGAGCCCATGTCATCCTGGAGGGCAGGGCTGAGCCACAGCAAACTGATGCAGGTCTCTGACCGGGAGCTGGAGGGCTGGATTTGTGGCTGTAGCCGCCATGGGTGGATGCGGAGCCTCGAGTCCCCCTCCACCACCCGCCTCCCACCCCGCGTGGTCATCCCCCGTGGCGCCTTGCCTACCTGAAGGATGGGAGGATACTGTCGTAGTAACACCAAGTGGCAGTCAGGTAGGCCCTGCTTGCGTCGGTCGAGTACAGTCGCCAAGCAGCCTGTGCCGGAGAGAGCGAAGCTGTTAGCAAGCAGCAGCATGGGAGCCATTAAGGGAAGGGGATGCCGTGGTGAGAGCAGGAGCCTGGCACGTAGGTCTGAGTCCCTGCCACAGACTCCCTGTGCAACCCTGGGCAAGTCTCTTAACCCCCAGTACCTCAATTTCCCCTCTCTGGCACTGGGACAGCACCCTCCCCTACCTCCCAAGTGAACCAAGAACAGACACAGTCATTTATGAGATGGTCGGATGGACCATCTCACAGGGTGATGGGCATGAGAATAGTTCCTTTGGGAGGAGAAACTGGCCTTGGAAAGGTCTCCCAGCTCAGCTACTTGAAAGGAAGGGAGAAAAGTTTGCAAGTGCTGGTAGGGGGGTCAGCTACTGCTGCTCTGTGGGGCAGATGGGTGCATCAGCACCGATGGGCTGGTTTGTTAATTAGGTGGCTCATGGGATTGCCAAGAGATTTCCTCTTGGCACCCACACACACACACCTCTAGCTGTGGGACCTCAAAGTTGGAGAGTCAGTGGCATGGTGGCACAAGGGCTGGCTGTGATGGCCCAGTTGGGGGCACAGGGGGACCGGTGTTGTGAGTGTGGAGGGGCATGGGAAGAGTCTGGAGTCCTGTGTCCAGTTTTGGGCCCCCCACTACAGGAAGGATGTGGGCAAGTTGGAGAGAGTCCAGCAGACAGCAATGAAAATGGTTAGTGGGCTGAGGCACATGGCTGATGAGAAGAGACTGGGCTTATTAGTCTGGAGAAGAGGAGACTGAGGGGAATTTAATAGCAGCCTTCAGCTCTCTGCAGGGGGGTTGCAAAGAGGACAGAGCTGAACTGTTCTCCGTGGGGGCAGATGACAGGACAAGGAGCCATGGGCTCAAGTTGCAGCAAGGGAAGTTGAGGTCAGATATTAGGATAAACTCTCTCATGAGGAAGGTAGTAAAGCACTAGAACAGGCCACACAGAGAGGTGGTGGCATCTCCATCCCTGGAGGTTTTTAAGACCCGGCTTGACAAAGCCTTGGTTGGGATGATGTAGGTGGGGCTGGCCCTGCTTGGAGCAGGGGGTTGGATGAGATGACTTCCTGAGGTCCTTTCCAACCCTCATTTTCTATGATTCAAGCATCTGAGCAGGGAGCCCTCCCAAGACCAGGACCAGCGGCAAGCACCACAGGGCAGGACTGCGGTGCATGGGCAGAGCTAGGCATGCAGGAGTTTGCCCCCGCTAACCCAACATTGCGCCCAGTCACGGTCTCAGGCAGGAGTCTGCCTGTGGACATCTCAGAGCAGCGCAGTCTTGAGGACGATGCCTCCCAGGTTCCTCCTCCCCGTCTCTAGAAGCAGCTCTGATGTACCAACATCCCAACATGGCAACTATGGCGTGCCTGTTGGGGGGTTCAGCCTGTCTGCTGCGAACCAGTCAACCCTGCTCAGATCGGAGAGGACCAACCTCCAACCCAGAGTCCTCTGGGCGACTGTCCAGCCACAGACTCCAAGGGGCTGAAAAAATGAGCTGGGCAAGGGAAAGAGGACAGCGTGGGCTGGAAATTTCTCTGGCTCATTCAGATCCCAGGTTGCATTGATCAAATCCTGCTTTGGGGCAATTCCTGGCTCACTAGAGGTTTCCCAAGGCCAAGTCAGGTTCAAACCCCACCGGCTGCGCTGGAGAGAGGAAATCTGCTTGCCACCCTCCCAGCCCCTGCCTGCTTCAAGCTGTTCTCCTGTGTCTGTTCTTTTGCTGAGGCTTCAAGAAGGGACAGGGACATCGATTGCAGAACGATCACAATAGGAGAGGCCTTATCAAAGCCAGCACGGCCTCTTGTCTGCATCCTGATTGCCAGCAGCGATGGCCCAGCTCGCGGGGGGGAGCACATTGTGCGAGCACGGGAGCTGCGGTGCGTCACTGTGGTCGCTTTGTCTCCCAGGCCATGTGCTTGCAGGTGCCTTTGTCTTGCCCTGTGCCCAGAGCTATGTATCTGCAGCCGCCTCTCGCCTCCTTGGTGGGGGATATGATGACAGGCGAAGCCAGGCTGCATCAAGAAGGCTGGGGAGGAGTGAGAGCGGGGCCAGTGGACTGGCTGGCAGTGGGAGATAGAGGAAAGGGGTCAGGGGCTCTCTTTGTGTGCCCAGGCTCTGAACTCAGGAGATAAGGAGGCTTTTCTAAAGTTTCCCTTTCTGTGGCAACCGCAGGAGGAGGCTGATCCAGACGAAAGAGCTGATGTGCCAGGGCTCGCTGCATTGGCACGGGGCTGCGGTGCCATCAGACTCTCAGCAGGGCACGTTTCAGATGTGCTGAGCTCTGCAAGGCAGGGCTAAGGGCTGTGGGAGAGCTGTGCATAGGGAGCCCAGCAACAGACTGGCATAGCGGGGAGGATGAAAGGGCATCCATACAGCTGTGGGGAGAGGCACGGGGAGCCTAGGACAGCCTGCAGGATGGGTGGGGAGCAGGGGCACAGCCATGCAGTGCCCTGGGCTGCAGCAGAGGATGGGAGCTACCGGGGGCAGGCGTTGGTACAATACCTGGATCAGGTTTGCGGCTGGCATCTTCCTCTTCTCAAAATGCTTCTGCCGATGCTGCTCCTGGACTTTCAGGGCAAACCCAGAGCCCAGGATGCCCTGCGGGGAGAAGGGGCCAGTGTGAGGACCCAGACCAGAACCCACCTGCCAACTCACGGGCAGCCACATCCGCCCCCGTGCCCTTGGGGAACATCAATGCCAGCTTCAGTCCTGACCACCCCAAATGAGGTATCTCTTCAATCTGCTGGGTGCATCGCTGCCCCCAGGAGCTGGCAGCCCCTTGGAGGTGCCACCTTCATTCCAGCCTCCCTGCAATGGCTGGGGCTTGCTGGGCTCCAGGGTGCAGGGCAGAGCCCACTGCTCCTCTGGGGAGGAAGGGAGAGGAGAGATGAGCACAAGGAGGAGCGCAGTGATACCCTGCAGGCAGGATGCCATTGGGGTCTCCCCCTACGGGGCACGACCCCTTATTTTATAGGGGAAGTTTGAGCTTCCTGCTGGATCAGAGCGTAGAGGCCCCGTGAGGGTAGCAGCAGCCCCCAGCGCTACTCACGGCTGGGAGGGCGAAGAAGGAGATGCCAAGGAGCGCGAAGCA
>NW_017729015.1:13969935-13973616 GCF_001723915.1 Gavialis gangeticus | reverse complement strand
GGAGATGCCAAGGAGCGCGAAGCAGGCGGCCAGCACCCTGCCCAGCCACGTCTGGGGGGTCTTGTCCCCGTAGCCGATGGTGGTCAGCGTGATCTGCGAGGAGGGAGAACACGGGGGCGTTGACGGAGCTCTTCTCCCCTTGTCCAGCCCCCCCTCCAGGCGCATCCCTGCCCCCCTGGGGCAGCGGCCCGCTGAAGCTGAACTTACTGTACCCCACCAGAGGGAGTCGGCGTAGGTGGTGAAGTCGGCATTGGTGTCCTTCTCGGCCAGGTAGACGAGGAAGGAGGCGAAGATGAGGACCAGGAAGCCGATGTACCAGGCTGTGATCAGCTCCTGCCGGGGGGGCAAAAGCCAAGCAGGTCCTGATGGCCCCCTCCAGCACACAAGCACCGGGAGCCCTGCAGAGCATCCCTGTCCCAGCAGGGCTGAGCAACTCGGGTGGGGAGTGGGAGAGTTCAAAGACAAGGAGGAGAATCGTGCTTGCAGGCTGGACGCGAGAGCCCCACGCCCCGATCTGTCTGCTCAGGACAGGGGAGGGGTGAGTGGGGTGGGGGTTGCAAAGCAGAGGGGTGACGGGTCAATGCTGTGTGCAGGGATCCCAAGCATTGGGACAGGGCTGGGGGCAGGCCAGGAGGGAGTGACATGGGCAAGAAGGGAGCGGCACCCTGCACTGCGCCAGCTCTGCCCTGTCCGGGATCCAGCCCTTCAGCCCAGCTCAGCCTGGGACACCCCCCGCGTCTCCTGCCCTGCGAACTCACCTTACTGTGGGCATAGACCACGGAGCCCAGGAGCTTCCAGGTGCCGCCACGGCGGTCCATACGCACCATGCGCAGGATCTGCAGGAACCGCATGCTGCGCAGCGCCGACGTGGCGAAGATGTTGCCCTGAGTGCCGGCGGCGATGACGGCCAGCGAGGCAATGAAGACGATGAAGTCTGTAGCCCGGAGCACAGGGTGGTGAGGACAGGGGAGGAAGGCATGGCTGGTAGTTCTGGGAATGAAGTCTCTTTCCCTTGGGACCTGGTCCCCAGTATACACGCCCCCGGCGGGGGACACAGGCCCAGCCCACCCTTTCTGCTCAGGGGGTTTCTTTGTTAAGTGGAGCAGGATGGAGCAGTGGGGATCTCTCTCCGGCTCACAGCTGAGGACCACTCCCAAAAGGCAGCAGGTTGCAACTCAGCTATTCCCAAACACCCTCCATTCCCGCTTCTTCCCAACCTTAAGTGGGGGGGAGGGGAGGGGGGTCCCTGGGTACATCTGGAGCATCGCCACAGCCATCGCAGCTACAGGACAGACACAGCACCATGCTCTTGTTGCTCCATGGCTGGGTGTCAGCAACCACAGCGGTGCCACCGTCTCCAGCAGGGAGCAATCGATGCCTCTCCGTGGTCACTGCTGGAGGGGCTCCATCCACAGCGCTGAGAGCCATGAAGGACACCCTGACCACCCGGACACCCTCCCTGACCATGCTCTGCTTGCAAAGGGGACCTCAGAGGCATCAACCCCCATCTCCACCCTGACGGGATCCGTGTCCCTCCAATGGCATTGACCACCGCCGCAGACGCCAGCAGGGCAAACAAATGTCCACAAAGGCCCCTTCCCAAAGCCACTCCTCGAGCCCAAATCAAAAACCCCAGCCCAGCTCTGGGCCACGTTGTCCCAGGGAGGCCAGTGCCTGGCTCCTGAAGGGCTCCAGAGGAGATGAGCAGAACAACCAGGGAAAAGGCCGCCCCCAGACCTCACCCACCAGCGCAGCCAGGGTGGAAACGCTTGCATTAGAAGGACCTGCCGCAGCCAACCTGGCCCCCCACCGCTGCAAAGCTCCTACCTCTTGGAGGTAATACCCCACCCTGACCTCATTCCCTTTTGTCCTCCCTTGCAAGGTGGCAGGGAGATGAGGGCACGAGGAGACTCTCCATCTGCCCGGCGCTCTGAGTACGCCCATCACTGTGGCATTGAGGCTTCCCACAAGAGACTGGGCCTGGCCGATTGACGCCTGGTGTCTCTGATGACCAGGGGACAGCAGGTGCCCCACAGAGAGGTGCAGAGGGCTGGGAGGAGCTGGCGCCAGCCTCTCCCATGCATACCTATGACACAGAAGGGTTTCCTGGCGAAGCGGAAGCGGCCCTGCCAGCCCCGGTAGCGGCAGCAGCAGCCGGCCGCCCAGATGCGGATGAAGTACTCCATGCCGAACACCACAATCATGACGAACTCCTGGCAGGGGAGAGGAGGAGAAGCAAGTCAAGCGCTTTGCAGGGGGGAGTGAGCAGGGCAGCTGGAAACAGCCCTCGCCACTTGACTTGAGTGTCAAGCGTCAGCCAGGTTCTCGTTTCCGTGCAGCTCCCTGAACGGGGCCCGGGTAACCCCCATCGAGCAGACGCACGTCCGCAGACACAGCAGCCAGAAACAGGAGCCCACAGAGGGCAGGGAGGCTTGGGCACCTGCCTTCTAAATATAAAGTCCCTCCCGTAAATAATTGATCCCTCTTTGCACTGGGCTGGGCTCGTACAGTGGCAGGAGAGACACCTGCAGCCAGCACTCCCAGGGAGGAGGAAGGAGCGCGTGGGTAATCGCGGCCCACCGCTGTGCCGTTTTCAAGGCAATCCTAGCTGGGACACTCCTGGGAGCCTCGCTGGGGCAGGGACAGCTGGGGAGGGGGTGCTTCTCCCCAGGACTCATGTGGACAAGGCAGTGAAGGAGCAGGAACACCCTTTCTCTCTCCAGAGCAAGAGAGGATGTGACACCCACTAAAAGGTCCATGGATGAGAACTGAGGCATTCTCTGAAATGGGCACTGCTGTGCAGAAGGGGCACTTATATCTTGTCTATACACACACACAGACACTAGGCGAACACACACATGCACATGCACACTAGGTGAACTAGCTTAACTGAAGGCATGGTGTTCATCCAGATGTACCATCCAAACCTGCCAGAAACGTGAGCTTTGATCTCCTGTCACAAACACAGTCCCATCCACGCTCTCACTTTAAACAGAGCAGAGACCTTCCAGGTCCAGGTCTCTCTGCCTGCCATGCATGCATCTATTTGGACAATCCAAGGTGACTAAACCTAAGGACTGCGCTCCACATCGAAGTATCCAGATGCCAGAATCTGCCTGGTTTGAGGCTTGCACATTACCGAGAAGGGGCTGCAAAATGCCCATGCTGCCATTGCCTGTAGGAAGCACATAGTCCCAGCAGCGGTGGGTGGGAGAAGGCAGCAGGCAAGCGGGCTCCTGCACCATCTCACCTGGCTCAGAGCAGGGCTGGATGACACGGGGTAAAAACACCAGCACCCTGTTTATCAGAGCAGTGCTATCATTGCTACCATCCATGCAGCAGAGACGGGAAAGCACGTGCCAATGTAGGCAAGAGCAGGCGCAGTTGTTTCACACATGCCTTTCCAACCAGGCAGCTGCCTCTCCTGCTAAAGGCTCTCGTGGGCTTTGGTGGCCCAGATCTCCACGTGCCTGGAGATCCAATGACAAACTACTAAGAAAACTTCCCAACGCTTTCTCCTTCAATGGGACAAAAAGATGAGCTGGGATCCCTGAACCAGGAGCCTTGTCTAAACGGTCCCCATCCCCTCCCACCCGAGCCAGCTTTAAATATCTATGGGTAATTTTCCTCCACCGTCAGCATTGTACCACTTCTCCTCCTACCTTTCACACACAAGCCCCC
>NW_017729015.1:13958378-13969924 GCF_001723915.1 Gavialis gangeticus | reverse complement strand
TGTACCACTTCTCCTCCTACCTTTCACACACAAGCCCCCGTTTTGCTTACTCGTGGGAAAGTCACAAGGACCTTCCCAATTTAGTCTCCATCACCATCGGGAGAAATCCAGTGTCAGCTGTTTCTGACAGGTTGGGGGAAAGTGGCTTTTTTTTAGATTTCCCCCCACCCTCCCTTTTCCACTTGGGTGTTTTTTCTTGCCTTTTTTCTTTTGCCATCTAAAATACATGCAAATCGACAACAGGTGCCTTACACCAACCCCACCAAAGAGATCTCGAGGGAGATCCTTGCAAGAAACATGATGGTCATCAAGGCAGTCCTCCAAGCAAAGCCCAGCAGCCAGAGCAAAGGCAGCATGACTTAATGGTTACCCTTAAGGAGCTTGGGGGATTGGGACACCTGAGTTCTCTGTCCAAGTCATCCAGTCACTTCAGCTGTCATTTATAACAGCTAAATGAACTAAACTAACAGTTTAAAGCCAAGTTACCAGTGATCTTGGAAGGGCATCCACACTTAAGGGGTAGAGATTGAGCACCGTGCCTTCAGTTAAGCTGGTTTGCCTACTGTGCACGTGCATGTGCATGTGTGCGTTCACCTAGTGTGTGTGCATCTGTGCATGTAGACAAGATATAAGTGCCCCTTCTGCACAACAATACCCATTTCAGAGAAAGCCTCAGTTCTCAATTCATGGACCTTTTAGTGGATTTCTCCGAGTAGGACTTTGATGCTGGAGACTCCCCCAGGTTGTCCAGGCTCTGGGTCTAACTGGGGGTGGAAATCATGTTCTACGTGGGCAAGTGGAAGATGAGGACAGATCTCTAATGAACTTACCAAGATGAACAGGCATTCGTTGGCGAATTTCTGATGCTCCTGGATGGTAGAGAAGACGGACAGCACCAAACAACTGAAGACAAGGAGGAATCTGAAACAGCAAATAAACCAGAAAGATTAGCAGACTGATTCATCCGTGCCTTCCAACAAGGCACCTGTCTACCTGAGCCCTGCCATGCACCTAGGAGACCGCCCCCCCACCACCGCTGTGCCTACAGTAGGTGACAACTCCCCAGCATCAGAAACAGCCAAACCTTGGACTGCTTAAAAGTTCACTCTGGAACAACTGGTCATTTGTGATGGGAAGGAGAGTGGACATGGAGAAGGGGTAGTCTGACCATAAAGGCAGAGTACAAGCAGCCCCATCTTGTCAAATCCAACCTCATGAGATACCTGCTAGCTGAATGCCCGGCTGGTACAAGCAACAGCATGTCACCAAAATCCAGTTAGATGCAAGATCAAGTGCTGAAGGGAACCCCTGAATTAGACCAAGGAGAGCTGACACACGCTTTAACTGCTAGCATTGAACAGTAAGAGTGATGGCTGCTAACAGCACAGCCTTTGGAGAAGAGCAGGGGCAAAAGCCATGGCACAATGATCAAAATGTCTTGGTTACAAGGACCACACCACTTTGTCCTGCGTTGATATGACTGGCACCGCACAGATCAAGAGGGTTTTGCCTTCTGCCTTTTCATCTCCGACATAGCGCAGCTTAACTGCCCCTGCTCTCCCAGAAACAAGATGCTGGAACGAGGCTGCCCAGCGTAAGCTCCAGAGCTACCCATGCCCCACTCAGCACGGAGAAAGGGACAGGCTTAAAAATGGATTGGGAAGAGGACACTTCTTCCTTTTAGGGTTGGGAGGGCGGCAGTCCAACTCTAAATGGTGGGACACCTCCACGATAAGCTCCGGGGACAGACACCAGCATTTTGTCCACAACTGGTGCTCCTGGATACGACCGTGATAGACTGATATCACAATCACTTGAGCAGGAGGATGTGACATCTGCCACGGATATACGGGGAACGGGCCCCTGGGAGACTTCCCAACCCTGTGACTTCAGTGGGGTTAAACAAGGTCCAGAGTGAAACTTGTGCATGTCTGAGTCAAACACCATCCAACTATTTGGAAAGTGGGCTGGCGCTGCAGTGGCCAACTGCCACCCCTAGATGGCAGCAGAAAGAAACCCAGGAGCACCCGAGTCAGTGGGCTGCCAAGCGCCCGGGGTGGTGGAAGAGGGACCCATGATGGTCATCATATGAGGAGAGGTTGCTTCTTGTTTCAGAGGGGCTAAGAGAGCCCACGAGATGGCTCAGGAAGGGGGTGCCACCTAGCAGATGTTGCCAGCATGCTGCTGGGCAGCAAGGACTTTCCACGTCCCGGCATATTCTGGGTCCAGCCGGACTTTTTTCTCTTGATCATTCTCCGTGGATCACAGGGATGGAACGAGTCCACCGAGATCAAGTTGAGGGCGGGTTGGGAATAGGACCTGGCACAAGGCACGGCCTTTCTCTTGCTGCCCACCTGGGTGCATTTGACCTGGGGAGCCGGCAGCAAAAGGCCTTAAAGCCCATTACCAACCATCCCTGCTCACTTCCTCTCAAACAACTCATTAGAAAAGACAGTGTCCCTTCCCGCGGGTGCCTGATATTCGCTCCTTATGGAGCATCCCAAACACGGCACAGCTTGCTGGCATCGCAGCATTAAAGGCAGGTGCTTTAATAAGAGATCCAGTGAAGCCATTTCTGAGGAGCTTGCAGGGGTTGGGAGAGGGAGGTCTTTGCCACCGACAGATCTTTTCAGTTTGGGCATAACTCAACTTGTGGCATCCTCCCTGCATGAAACTGCCCCCGGGAGCATTGAAGGGTGGAATTTCCCCCCCTACACCCCAAGGCCCTGGTCCCACAGCCCCAGAGCTCCCATCCCAGCAACACCTCCGTCCATCTCCCTATCCTATAGCCACTTCTCCCCTTCTAGTGGGCAGCGCTGTATTAATTAACACACACCTATTACCATTGCCACTAGGGAGCCATGCTTTGGCCAATGTGCATAGGGAAACCTGGCTCGGGGGCCACATTCAGACTCATCATCACTGTCGAGGCCCCTGGTTTTTCACTGCCTGCCAGCCATGGGAGGGCCAGAGATGCAGCACGAGCTTGAGAACCAAAGCGGCACAACCCTGTGGTTTCTCTGCCCCAACAATGCACCCGAGCTTTTGCCTTCTCGGTAGTTTCCTCAGCAGAACAGCCTGAGCTCTGCGGGGAGAGTCTCTGGCTGCTTCCCCGAAGCCCAGCGCTCCAGCCAGGGGTGCCTTGCTCCAGATCTCAACCTTGCAGCCTGCCCTGGGAGGCAGAAGAACAGTGTCCGCAGAAGGGAGAGGTTGCCCCCAAGCCCCAAAACAGCCTCTTTTTCTAACCCTCACGACCACACTCCCTCCTTCCCCGGACCTGGGGAAAAAACCCGGGCATCCAAACTCCCAGCCCCTTTCTCTAAGTCCTGTGCCACTCCCAAACCTGGGAAGGGAACCCAGGAGTCCCGAGTGTTGCTAGACTTTGCTCCCAGCTGTAAGCTCAGATCGGCTGATGTTGGGCAAAGAGAGGAGGGTCCGCGCCTCGCCCGCTCCCGGGACAGCCTGACGGGAACAGCCGAGGCAGCACCGCACTCGCTGCTCCCGGCAGCTGCTGCAGAAATTGCTGAGTGCAGGCATGGAAATTAAACCAGCCCGTGATCCCCCAGCTTTGGAGAACTCTGAGCTGGGCCGGAGCTTTCAATATTTAATAATGAGAAGCATGGGCAACGTCCCCCTGGGAGGCCCGTGGGAACGCGGCTGCAACACGCTCCTCAACTCTGGCGCTGGGCAAGCAATGGAGCTGGGCAGGGTGAAAACGGGGTGAGCATGGGGGAAGCTGAACTGGCTGCAGCCCTGTCTGTCCTCCTCCTCCTCTAGCCGGTTTCCCTGCAAGATCTCTAAGCCCCTCCTGACCCTCAGGGAAGTTACCTGCAGGCCTTGCAAGCCAAGGGACCGACAGCCCCGGCCTCTTCATTTGCAGATGCTGCTCCTTGCAGAGAACCAGCGCGCTCAGCACAGGTTCAGCAGGCGCCCGCCCTCCCCAAACCCTCGCTCTTCTCCAGCACCCGTCTGGGACTCGGCCAGGCCTCAAGCCTGTGGTTTCCACCCAGGATGCCACACAGCACCGCGTTTGGACCGCTGCGGTCTGAGATCTTTGCGAGAGAAGAATTGCTTTGTTATTTTTCCATAGTCGAGAAACGAGCGCAAGAGAGCTGGCATCTTCGGGAGGGGGGGGCTGGAGTTTAAAGGAGGTTGAGCAAACTGCACAGAAAAACTTTTTGAGTTCTCTCCCCCTGTAAACCGCTCGATGCCCAACCAGGTCCAGCCAGAGCCGCATCCCAAAGCACTGGGATTCAATCGTGCCCCTCTCCCCTGCACAGACAGCCCCACCGCTTGTAAGACAGGCACCAACCCAGGTGGAAAACTCCAGCGGGTTTTCAAAGCACCGACCTAGGGAAGGGGTGATGCACCCCAGCGGGGAGTAATATCCCTCCTCTCGGTCACTGACTCAGCTTCAGGAGACTCTTCCAGAAGGGCGCAAAGGTGAGCACAGCCTCGGGCGATAAATCCCACCCCATCCCCACCGCGCCTGTAAGTCGCTTGGCACTGCCAGGCTCCTAGAAGGCACGGGGCACCTTTCCTCTCTGGGAAAGGCAGATTTAAGACGGGGTTTATTGCCTTGAGTTACGGCTCTTGGAGGCGAGTCAGGCAGCAGGTTTAAAAAAGGGATGAGACGGAGAAAGAGAGAGCAAGCAAGCCTGGTGCTGGGCAGGAAGGTCAGAAGGCTCCTCTCTGGCTCCGGGGTCCTGGTGCCCAATGCACCACCCCCAGTGGTGTTAGAGGTGCATGGACCCCAGCCAGGACCTGGTGCCTAAACCTCCTCAGCCTCTGAGCTCTGGGAACCTCGCCCCCGCCAGCTCTGAGCTCTCAGGCTCAGCTAAAGGCACGAATAAAGAGCGCAGGAGGCCGAGGAGGGGGTGCTGGGGGAGCCCCACGATTCCCATATGTCCTGGAGTGAGCCTGAAGAGCAGAGCCCCCTCTTTACCGATGCCAGCTGATTTTTCTCAATCGCCTACATGGTGCGGGGAGGAGAGGAGACACCACCTGCCCCCTACCCTTGCCCTCCCAGCCCCTTAGTAGGGGCACGGAGCAGCTCAGCAGCACGTCCCCACGTGTCCCGAGCGTCGAGGTGGGGAGCGAGCGGCCAGCATCTGTGCCTCTCTCTGACAACCCGAGTCGAGCCCGTGCGTCAAGCCGAGCCGCCCTAACCTTATTTTGTCCATTTCCCTTCCCCGGTGCACATCAGATGGCGCCTAATGGGGACTGGAGATGCCCGGCGGCAAAGCCCCAGCTCTCCTCCCCTCCATGCCTGCGGGTGCCGCTGGAGAGAAATGTTTAATAGTAATAATAGAAAGGGAAGAGAAGCATTAACGGGATCTAAACTCTCCCATGCCGGTGCAAGATGATTCCCTACAGGCTAGTTACGCAGCCCCTGCAGCATGTTCCCATGCAAATGTCCTCGCTAATGAAACCAGGGGAAGAGACCGAAACCCCAGAGCAAACAAACAGAGCCGGGGCTGGGGAGAGGTCTCGCACGAGGCTTGAAAAGCTCCCCCCTCCCCACCCTGGCAAGGGGAATCGGCTCTCAACACAGCGCGCTTGGCGGGGTCCGGCCACACAGCTCACCCCGGGCTGCTGGGAGGCCAGGTGCCCTGGTGACTCCTGAGATGCTCTTCCAACAAGGGGCTTTGGCCCATTTAAAATAAGAAGGGAGAGAGGGGAAAGGAAAGGAAGGAAAAAAAAAAAAAAAAAGAGAGAGCGAGAGAAAAAGTTGAATGCGGAGACGAGGCAAGTGGAACTCTCCAAAAATACACTTTTTCCCCTGATCCAGCGATTCTAAATCGGGAAAGCCAAGTCACTCGTGCCACCGGCTCACGTGATGCCATACAAAGGGCCATCTATCTGCGGGAGCCGGGCTTGCGTAACTGCACGGGGGGGTACCGTGCGCCTGGAGAGGGCAGCGGGCTGCCCTGGAGACCGGGACGCACGGCGCTGACGGGTGGAGAGTTTTGCGTGGGCTGTCAGTGCTTTCCTCGCACGGTCTGTAATGCCCAGGGCCGGATGCTCAGTTGGCGCCTGCCTGCTAAAATGGGCTGGTGCTGGCATCTTTGTGGGCAGCGGGTGGGAGGCCGCGTCTCTCCAAGGGGCTCGCGGCAGCTAATCCTTGACTGAAACGTGGCTGTGAACTCTCTCGGTGCCCTGGAGACTTGGACCTGAGGGCGCCGAAGGGAGATGGATGGGCAGGTCCAAGCTACTCCCCTCTAGGCACGGCAGGCCCCATCGTGCACACCGCTCCCGAGCCCCTCAGTGGCCCGGGGTCCCCAAAAGCAGTCAGGACCCCTCCAAGCCATCTGCTCATCCTAACTGCTAGGGCCGGTGGGGCTCTGCGCTCAGCCCTCATGTCAGGCTGGGCCAGGAGGTGGCACAAGCCCTGCAGAAGGGTCAGCCTAACACCGACTAGCCAGACAAGGGCCCCACTAGCCATATGCCACCCTCGTGCCATGCAAAGGCCCCCATCACACTGCACCCCCACAGGACTCTGGAGGGAGGAGGGAAACTGAGGCTACGCAGCACCTGAGACCACGAGGGCTTTGGGACAGGGTCCCAGGCACTGCCGTGGTGTCTGGAGGCTGCTGCAGGACACCAGCAGAGACCATAGCGATGGGGGGCACATGCCACCCGGGCTCAAAGCCCTCGTCCTAACCCATCCGGCCCCAGTGTCTTCTCCCACCTCAGCCGAACGGCTCCGATAACAACTTCCCCGACAAAATAAAGCCCCGCCGTGGCGAATCAATCAGGCTGCTAAAGATAGTGCGGGAGGGAGGGGGCCAGTCCCAGCCCCTGCGCCACTGTGGGGGGGGAGGCGGGGGTGCCGGCTCCCTGACTGACATTGAGTCTTTGTCGCGTTTCTTTTCTCCTTTTGCTGCTGACTGGAGCATTAAAGCCGAATCAGCGGTAACGGGAGTCCTCTGGGGCCTGAAATCAAACCCACGCATCTTTTCCCAGCCAGCCAGGGGCTTCTTGCTTTGAAGGTGCCCACCTTCGCTGTCTCGGCAGCAACCCGGCTGTCCCACCCGGGGCCGGGGTTGGCGCTGGAGGAGCATTGGATGGAGAGCAGCTGGGGAGTGGGTACCAGGCCAGCCAGCAGTGATGGGCACCACATGCCAATTAAGGGCTGCTCCTCACCTCCCTGGCAGGTCCCAAGGAGGCGGCGATCCAAATGAGAAGGCTGCTGGTTTTTGCCTTTAGACCTAATTTGCCGCACCGTGGGGGCCCAGAGCCTCTCCTGACCAAGCCCACCAGCCTCCTTCAAAAGACAAACTTACGCCAAGTGCAGCTGCATCAGCTTGAGCTACTTGGAGAGAGGCAGCTATGCAGAGAGAAAGCCCAAGCAATGGGCCAGACTGGCCAATGCAAGTTGCTTTGCCCGGGCACAACGTACCAGGGTTGCAAGTGGGGTGAAACCTTGTAGGTGCCAACAGCGGCTGGATCACGGACCGACTCCAGCCCCTGCATTTCCAGAAGCTCTCGCAGCTGCTTCAGGACCGAGATGCAGCCCCTCTGCCTTGCTGGGGGGAGTTGGAGTTTTTTTTTTTCTCATTTGTTTGGGGTTTTTTGCTGACCTGCCTAATGACTGCAGAGGTCGAAGGAAGAAAGACAGTGTCTTGACTCCCCTCTTTCCCAGCCTGTCAGCAGAACATGAGACCCAGCCTGGCCCCACAGCGGCTGAAAGCAGCCCAAGAAGCTGCAAAAAGAGAAGAGGGTTCAGAGAGACCGCAAGGGGTGGCGGGGGGAGGCCACGGCTCCCCGTGCGTGGAAATCAGAGACACCCAGCCGCTGACGGGGAAGAAGGCTCCGCACGCAGACATACAGACGGACTGGCAGAGAGAGGGGAAAGGGCTGTGGGCAGCCGGCATGGCAGGGTGCAATCAGGCTTCCTAATGAAGAAATAAAGAAGCCCAGAGCAGGGGGAAAGGAGGGGAGCCCAGACAGACACAGCTCCACACACCTGCCAGGTACAACCCAGGCGCTACGGCACCAACCCTGTGCACCTCCACCTCCGGAGGTGAATCAGTGTCAGTCCCCCTCTCCCATTTAACAAGAACATCAAATAGTCCCCCTCTCCCATTTAACAGGCAAGGTAAACTGAGGCACGAAGGCTGAAGGTCGCACCAGGAGCCTGTGGCAGGACGGGCATCAGGGCTGAGCTTGCAGCCGTCCAGCTCCACCCAGCCGGAGCGCTTGGTGCTGTGTCCTGACACCAACCCACATCACACCTGCTGGCAAGGGGCTAGACGTGGGACTGGAAGGGACCAGGCCTCTTTGCCTCCTCTGGCCTCTTCCCCCCCCGCCATGTGGATAATACCCCATCTAATCGCACCCGTCCCTGCTGAGCGAGACGCTGCCCTTTGCCTTTCCTCCCCGCTAGATGCCAGCTGAGCTGGCCAAGGCCTCCGGACTTGATGTTCTGAGGGACTAACCCTGACCGCTGGCACTGTGCCGTGCCCAGCCAGCTGGGACCGAACCGGCAGCTTCCCCAGCCACAAGCGCATCTTGCTGCCCCTTGAGCTGAAGACCTGAGGTTCTTCCCAGGGCTGCGGGAGCCACAGACTCGGCTCTTTGGCAGCCCCCCGGCGATGCCACCAAGCCAAAAGCCAAGCACTGAAAGGAACATTTCAGCCCCTCGCCCCCCGCCATCCCCGCACACGCATGCACAAACCCGATTGCTTCCAGCCCCTGACGTCAGCCTCACAGGTCTGCAACCCAGCGCGACCGCCTGAGGAACAGGGCTGCCTCGGGCTGGGTTTTGCGCCCAGACCAATCTCATTCCAACCTCCAAAACCGGAGGAAGAGGGTGGCAAGGACCAACCCAGCCGCAGGCTTCGCCCCCCCACATTGTGCACTTACAAAATAACCGTGGAGTAGAGATTTATGACCGACCCGTTAGACAGTGGCCCAGGCAGGGAGATCTTTTCTACAGCTGGGAGGAGGAGGAACAGGCCGGGACCCACTGCATCACCTTCTCCTCCCTGCCATGGCACAAATGCGCACACACTCTCATGGCTGGAGTGTAACCCTTGCTTCCCAGAGTCCCCCAGAAATGCAAGGCCAAGGGCTGGAGGCACGCTTTCTCCCACTGAATTATTCATAAAGCCCCTTCCTTCCCACGAAGCTTTTATGCAATTAAGTCCTTAGCCTGGGAGAGACACTTCAGGAGCAGGAGGGGCCATAAAAGGCCAAGCACGAGGGTGTTTTGTGCCTCCAGAAGATGCCAACGGCTGCTCGGTCTGCAAGACCCACGCGGGCTGTGCGAACTCAAGAAGCGGGCTGGAAATGCAGCAGAGAGGAGGAGGGCCCCTTTTAAGAGCCTCCGTCTCTGCTCCCTGGCTCTTCTCTCCCAAGAGTTTCCATCCCAGGCTGCCAATTTAACTATTCCTCTTGCAGGCTGAGCAAACGGGTCAGCAGCCTGCGAGAGCCCCCCGCCCTGACCTCGGGGCACGCCGACAGTGCCCCGCTGGGGCGGGCAGCCGCGCTCCCTCGTGACCCTGTCCCAAATTCTGGGCTTGGAGGAGTGCAGTTGCCTGGGGAAACTAGAAACCAGGTCAAATGGCATCCCAGCCATATTTGGTCAGTTCAAGCAGCAAAAACAAGATTTGTCTAAATGGCCAAGGCTGGATCTTTTCTGCTCCGCGCCTCTTCAGCAATAAAGATTATGCCGCCAGAATTTAGCAGGCAATGACATGGGCGGCGAAGCACAGAGCGGGCTCGGCTCAGCCAGCTCCGCGGCAGCCCGAAGAGTTCGGACCGGATGGATGCACAAGGTAGGGGTGGGACGGGGACCTGCCAAGGTCCCTGGCACCGGGGTGTGGGCACAGAAGAAGGCTAGCGGGATGCACGGAGAGCTCTTGCCCCCGTGCCGTGCCGGTCCAGGGCTGCAGAAGGGCCCGTCTTTCCTGCCCTGCCCCGGCTGCCTTGTGGGAATCACGTCACAGACCTGCTACGGGCATGCCAACTCTGGGTTGGACCGTGCCCAGAGCGATGCACCCTGCCTGCGCGTGCCCGCACCACGACCACTGGTTGCGGCTTTCCGACACCCCCCAATACCGCTCTCCCTCGGCGGTGTGCTGGCGAGAGCCTCCCTGCCGGGAGCTCCTGGACACTGACCCAGCACACACGAAGCAGGTGGACAAGGCACGTGTCCAAGGTATTGCGGACCCGGTGCAGACATGGCCTAGAGCCCAGGAAGGAGTTAATCAAGCTCGTGAACGAGCTTGTTGCCCCTTGGCCAGGGAAGCAAAGGGATTTTCCTCTTTGGGCTCTCTCCTGCCAGCACAGGCACCGATCATCCCCCCCCAAGGACAGACCCTCATGTGCTCCCGTCCGCTGTCCTGGCGAGTCACGGACTCCCCCCACCCCAGACCCTGCTACAGGCCTGGGAGACATCTATCCCTGGCCAGCAGAGACTGAGCCTGGGCCCCGCTGCCCTTGCCTCCACTGGGAAAGCCCTCCCCACTTCGCCACTCAGCCTCCTGCAAAATGAGTCTGTTGGCCTTGTGCCCGGGCAGCAAACAAAGGGACCATTTAAGATGGCTAAGGAGCACCTGAAGGCGGATGGCAGGAGTTTAATTGTTTAATACATGCACTAAGTGGGCATCAATTGTTTATAGGAGCAACAAATCTGGAGCAGAGGAACAGCCTCGAAGGGAAGCGGGAATGCTGGGAGAAATCCTACTGTGGCCACGGCCTCTCTCTGGATGACCGCTGACGGGAGAGGTCTCGGGCTGATTCCAGCAGAGGCCAGGACCTCAGAGAGACCCCAGGGATCCCAGCCTGTTTTGGCAGGGAGGGAGACAAGGGAAGGAAGGCAAAGGGACTGTGAGCAAAACCAGCACAGGGAGACAGCACTGAGAGGGGATCAAAGCAGGAGGGGACAGTGGAGGAAGAGTGGCCATAGGGCAGTGAGATGATGATGATGATGATGATGATGATGAGAGGTGACAGGTCGCCAGAAGTCATTTAAGAACAATTCAGCCTACGGGTGTCTCGGGGGACCCTGCTCCAGCACATGACGGGATGTCTTACATTGCACAGTACAATGCAAGAGGTGCTCGATTCAGGCCGGCCGGCTGAGACCCCACATCTGCCGGCTCGGTTCAGGCAGCCGGCAGACCAGGATGTCACCGGCAGAGCCAGCTGATAGATCACGCGCTGCTTTGCACCCTCGAACCAGCTGCGAGGGCAATGTCCACAGCAGCCTGAACTTAGGCTACAGTCGGTCACTAAAATAAAACACTGTGGGAGTGAGGCATGGAGACCTGGATCACGTGCTTGCAACCATCTCCAGGGACCGGGGGTCGGCATGTCTGCAAGAGGCCCTGGGGGACAGACCCGTGCCCACAAGGCAGGTTGTGGGGCTGGGTTCACGAAGAGGCAGGTGCAGGGCCTGGGAAGCAGACTCGCCCCGAGGAACCCCAGAAGTGGCTGCCTTGGTCCCAGAAGCATCGCAAGCTGCGTTGGAAGAGGACGGAAAGCACTCACACAGGGTCCAAATGAGTACCACGCTGGGGCAGGGGGATCCCAGCACC
>NW_017729015.1:13945997-13953378 GCF_001723915.1 Gavialis gangeticus | reverse complement strand
GGGTTCACGAAGAGGCAGGTGCAGGGCCTGGGAAGCAGACTCGCCCCGAGGAACCCCAGAAGTGGCTGCCTTGGTCCCAGAAGCATCGCAAGCTGCGTTGGAAGAGGACGGAAAGCACTCACACAGGGTCCAAATGAGTACCACGCTGGGGCAGGGGGATCCCAGCACCTCACCCAGCCCCTCCCGCGAGCTCTCTGGAGACCCCTCCATGCTCCCCTGCCCCCATCCTCTAATCCTGCGGTGGGATTAGCATCAGGGAGCTGGTCATGCAAAGCCAGCGGCAGAGGGAAGGGGCAATGGTACTGGAAAAGAAACTTTCCATGACCCAAGTCACCTGCTAGGAATTAGCATCCAAAGCCCGGTGGAAAAACAAACCCAGGCTTTGGGAGCACTTAAGCTGCTTAGGGAGCATCAGGAGGTTTGAGAGCAGTATGGGTCACCAGCCCTGGGCCCGTGCAAGGGGCCGAGCTCTCCCTGGAAACTTCCACGGGGATGGAGAAGTCTGACAGACCCGGCGGGGCCAGGACAAGGGAGGACGAGGCACAGAGCAGGAGCACCGGGCACCGGTGCGTGCACCTGCCTTGCGCACCGGGCACCAGCTGGGCGTGGGGGCTGCAGCTCAGCCACGTGGAGCTATGGCAGAGCTGGGGAGGTCCTGAAGTGGGGTCAGGGGGAAAGCCAGGACAGCTCTGAAGACCGCTTTGCCCTTTCCAAAGGCCTCCTGGGCATGGCCCCCTTTCCCCCCACACATGAACACCCCACACAGTCCAGCTCACCAGCAACTGCTTGGCCCCGCAGCCAACTCCAGGCCCCTGATCTGCTTGTACAAACCCACAGGCCCCGGACGGACCTCGCTGCTCTGTGCTATCGTCCCTCTGCGCACACACAACCCACCGCTGGCCCCTGGCCCTGCCTTTATTACCACGGGCCACACCGGCTCTGCTTGGCCAGGGGACAAACTGGACCTCTTAAGGCTCATTAGTCTAGGGCTGGGGACCGGCCAGAGTGAGTCACCCCAGGCCGGCTCTGCCCAGTGTGTCACGGACCTCAGGCCGAGCCCAAGGGTTGCCCGTAGATGGTCTCGAGTAGAAGCCAGGGCAAACCCTATCAAGATGCAGCCCACTTTTTGGAAAATAGATGGGGAAGGGTTAAAAAGGAAATGCAGGGATTTCAGCATGCACCCCGTAACTGTGCACCCACCTGCCCCTGCCAAAGCAAAGCCAGGAGAGGTGCATGGCACGCCCGCCCTGCGGCTTGCAGCTGCAACCTGGCTCTTTGGCACAGCAGGGGCCAAGCTAACAGGGCTCCAGCGAATCGACCTTGAGGCCACAAACTTGCTGCCATGTGGACTCGGTCCTGCACCCACCCCTGCAGTTGCTCCCCGGCTGCTTTGCAGCTGGTGCCCCCAGCTGAGACCTGGGAGGCTCAGCTCATCTGTAACCTTGGCTCAGTCACAAGGGCTCGTTCTTTGCCTTCCCCTCCGAGGACTCTGCTGGGTTTCCCAGAGAACTGCCAGCGTCAGCACTGCAGCCCAGCCCAGAGGGGGCTGACAGGCTCGGCTGGCACATCCATCAGCCGCTGATGGCTGCAGGGGTGCAAGAGTGCCCGACAACCCAGCTGTCTTTACTTCTTCTTCTTTTTTTTTTCCATAAAATTTCATCTTAGGGCCAAATCAGTTCCTAATTAAGTTCCAAATTTTAAATGAGCAGTGCTCAATCGTTCAAGTCTGCTTGGCATAACTCGCCGGCAAGTATCCTCCCTCCCACGCTCTTCAGTCTGGGGCTTCAGATACTCCCAAATCTGCAGCAGGCATCCTAAAAGCCCCCAGCCAAGAGCTTGGGGAGTTCAGATACCCCCTAGTCTTGCTTGCCCCTATCCAAAAGGCTGAAGAAGCAAGCTAGGGGGACACCCTGAGAGTAATCCCCCATCCCCATACACTGTGTAGCCAAAATCCTTGCATTTGGAGGCATGTGTAGTCTCTACAGTGCAAGAGTCAGGACTTCCCCCTTCATTCAAGGCCGAGAAGATAGTTTCTCTCCTGCCTGGGAAAACCACTTTGTTGATCGTGGTATCTCCCCTGCCAGGTACCGTGTAGGGTCGGATGCTTCCCTGCCCAACCTGCCAGATTGCAGCTTTCCCGGCAGAGGGGGAGCCCGGCCCCGGCTCCTGGCTCAACGGGCGGGTTAGCAGCTCGATGACAAGGTACCTCGGGGCTTCGGGGTTAGCTGTGCTCCATCTCAAGGGGCCAGGAGTCGCTGCCCAGAGGCACCCGCAGAGGGAGGCGGGAGGAGAGCCGGAGCGAAGCCAGCAGTGGACAAGCTTGCCGGGCTGCCTGTGCAGGGGGCATGCAGCAGGCTGACAGCAGGCACGTGCCATATCCACCCCCATGCTCGGGACCCCGAAGAGAATCGCTGCTCAGCAGTTTGGAGCAGCCGGACCAGGCAGGCTTTGTGCAGCTCTGCACGAAGCAGCCCGTGCCCAGCCCAGCAGCAGAGCCGGCGGGGATGCAGGGCTGCAGGCTAAGCATCTCCGACACAGGCGCTGCTCAGTCCCTCCAGTCACTTTCCCAGGCACCCAAACAACTTGGGGAAGGTCCTGTCTTCCTTGAAGGGCCTTTTCCTGCCGTGAAGCACCAACCCCCATGCCCGGGACCGGGGCAGGCACATGCACGATGGAGGTGGGGGCTGAGAACCAGTCCCCTTCCTCTGCCCACCCCACGCTGGGCCCTTCGGTTTCTCCTCTCCCAGATGAAGACCGTGGCTGTGAGTATATTCCCCCCGCCATCAAACAAAGGCAGAAGAAGTGAAAGTGGGGGGCAGGGCCCCCCGAGTGGAGCAACGTGACTCTCCCGGCATTAATCTTCATTAGAGAAGCGCTCGCCAGATGCTTCCTGTCTGCACAGGTAGTGGCAGAAGGGTGCAATTAAAACACGAGCGCGAGGGAAGGAGCAGGTGAGCCGGGGAGCCGAAAGCTGCTGAAGTCAGGGGAAGCAGAGCATGATCAAGCCAGGGAAGGGGTGGGGGAGACGGAGCAGGCTGGACAGGTGGGAAGGAAGCACCGAGCAAGGATGGGAGGAAGAGCAAGAGCCCCCTCGCCCTGCAGCAGGGAGCCCCACCGGCCAGCGTCTCTTTGGGGTCTTTCAGTTCCTCCCGTCTTTGCCTCCTGCCCGACAACTCTTCCTGCTAAAGGGCCATCATCGCCTGCCCCGCTCCTCTCCCCGCCCCCACCAACCACCTCCGAACAGCGAATGCCCCCTCCAGAGCACTTGGAGCAAGGAGCGATGCCACAGCCTTCCCATGGACACAGCCTGCCCAACTGCACCCAGGGACCGACAGTTGTGCACTGTCCCCGCATCGAAGGGACATGCCAGCATCCTTGCTTCCAGGCCTGCTGGGTAAAGGGGCCCAATGCTGCTGGAGATGCTTTGCTCTGTGCCCACTGGCGTGGGCACCAGGGACCCTTTCCAAAGCAGATGGCAAGGGAGCAATCACCGCTGCCAGGAAAGGACCCTTTTCCTCACAGCCAGGTACCAGAGGGCTGTATATGAGCCCAGCAGGGGATAAACTACTACCGGGTGGAGGAAGAGTCCAGGGTAGAAGACCCCAAAGCAGCTTTAATGCAAGGTTGTGTCAATGAGGCGACCCCTGGGCTGGCCTTGTTCAGGACCTCTCCCTCTCATTCCCAAAGGGGTACCCATAATGTGCACCGTCTCCTACCCGGGTGCCCAGAGCCAGACAGTGGTGCCCCCAAATGCCAGGGCTGGCCCAGGTGCCTGCCCATGGAGACTCAGCGAAGGCTGTGCTCCAGGTTCGGCGCAAGTGTGAAAATCCCCCGGCAGCCTGGAGCCTGACATCCAAGTGGTCTTTGCTGCAAGAAGCCAGGAGCCGGGGCGAAGCCGTCAGCGCGGCTGCCTCCGACGGAGGCTCTGCAGCCTGGGTAATAACTCAGCAGAAGGAAAATACCAGGAGCCCGGAGTATAAATATCTCTGTGCAGGGAGCAAGCTCCCTTTCATAAATTCTGCCTTTCCTTCCTCTCTTATCTACGAGGAGGCCGGCCCCAAGGCCGCTGGGGCAGACGACCCGCCTGGCTGAGCACTCCCCACCTGCTCCAGCCACACATCACACCCCTCCCCAATGCTGGGACCCCCAACCTGGGGCCAGGAAGGGAACGGGAGCTACATGGAGGCAAATCTACATGCACTTCAGCCTCCTTTTTCTCCATCGCAGCTTCCTTGATCTTCCCAACCTGAGCCAGAGAGCACCAGGCAGCGCCGCTGTGCCCCGCACTGTCATACCCTTTCCTTGTCCCATTGCTCCCTCGATCCTCCCCCACCATCCACCTGCCCCTCTCGCTGGGTGGCTGCAAAGCCCTGGAGGTAGCCTGCACCATGGACCGCTGCTAAGTTGCAATCCCCCCTCCAGGCCTGTGCTACCTCCAATGCCCCAGCCAGGTTTTCAGGGGAGCAGCTGATTTCTCGTGCCAAGTGCCTGGGGTTTCGGTACCAGAAGGTGCGGGGGGGAATCACCCCAGGGCCTGGCCCCCTGACTGCCCAGAGCAGGACCCCTCGCACGCTCCAAGCTGGGTCCAGCTCCGCCCAGGTGCCGTCCGCCCGCTGCATAAACAGTACGTCTTATAAATCCGCCGGCCCTCGCTCCGCCGGCCTGTTGGGAGAGCGGGAGGAGGAGGCCGAGCCGCTCGCCGGATATAAATAATCTTGTTTTCACACAGTAACCATGGCAAGGACCGCTGCCTTGTTTATCCTGCTCTGTGTTAGACTCCAGCCCTCTTGCAGGAGCTGCCCGAGACCAGCTGGCACTGGGGGAGTGGGCGTCTGGAGCCAGCGGGCAGCCCGAAGGGTTCCCGAGGTCCCGCCATGGGCCCTCAGGGGGCAAAACCCAAGCCGTCAGCACAACCCCCCCCTCGGCCGCTGGAGCGAAGGCAGCCGCCCTCTCGGAGGGCAGCAGTAGGAGGTTGTTATCCTGTATGGACCAGCCGCTAGAGGGCAGACGCGAAGCTGCGTGCCAACATCTAAGCCTGGCACTGCAATGCCTGGGGTCCCACACTATGGGAGAGAGGCCAGTGATGTGGAATAGCCTGGTCCTCTGGCTCCTGATTCCCAGAGAGGTTTGCCAGTCCCTGGCGTCGAAGTGCCGCCCCTCCAACTCCAGCAAGTGATGGACCCCTGGAGCCGCCTGACATGCCCCACAGCCCAGCATGCTGCTCCGGTTGGTGGGACCCAAGCACGGGCAGGCTGAGCCCGTAGGGGTGGGGAGAGGGGCATGCACTCTGCAGCGTGGCACGGCCGTGCCATGTTCAGGGTGGGGGAAGTGGACAGAAGCTCTTCCCAGCTGAATAACAGCCCCCTCCACAGCTCAATCCTCCCCAGCTGTGCTGCCCAGCCAGCAAGAGATGGAAAGCCCTGGCAACCTCCTCCTCCGGCTGCCCCCAAAGAGCAGCACCCAGCTGGGGAGGGTGGAAGGGAACCGGGGGTTCCCAGCTTTGCCTGGCACAGCTGCAAAGCATGCAAATAGGCAGCAGGAAGGCCTGGCAGCCTCTCTAACCCTCTGCGCACGTGGCGTGAGCCGTGGCCTGCTTCCTCTCTAACCTGGAGCCACAGCCAGCATCTCCTGCTCCAGGGCTCATCCAAGCCTAGGAACTGGGCCTGCCCGTGGGGCGCTCCCAGCCTCCTGCAGCAGCAGAGAACACAATTTTGGGACATGGCAGGGTCCGGCTCCAAGTCGCCGAAGGGAAAAGTGGCTTCTGCCTTTGGGTGTGAAATCACATAGGGAATGAGTCCTGCTGAGAGCATGGACTGAAGCAGGCCGGTGCATGGGAGAAGGGGAGACAAGACACTGCAGGGATTCAACCGCAGGAAGAGGCTGATGCCCCACTCCAGAAAGCAGCCGCTGTACTCAGAGCATGGGACGGGAGACTCCGCTCCACACTAGATGAGGGACGTGGTGCTTACAACCTTTGCTGGGTTGAAACACAGCTTCTAGTTCAGGATCGTGGCCCCTGGCTGCAGGGGGTAAGGACCCACCCAGTGCAGACCCATATGCATCCTTTGGCGAAAGGGCCCGGGGAGGCCAAGCTGCCACGGTCTGGGAGGAGTTGCTATTTTCTTCCACCTACCCATTTCTTTCATTTCCACACTTGCCCCGGATGAATACAGCCCTGAGCCAGGGCTTGCTGAGCCATCCGAACCGCTGGGGAACAAACCCGACTCTCTGCCTCCCAGAAAAAGGCAATTTCTGCTGGATGCAACCTCCCACCAACTACCGGAGGCCTCTGTGGCTCCTCTCCTGCAGATGCCTGGAGCACTTTCCCAGCGAAGGCTGGCATCCGCTTCTATTTTAGAGAGAGGAAAATGGAAGCACAAAGCCACTTACTCCTGATCAAACAGCAAGGCAGGAAAAGAGCCCAACAGTCCTGGCTCCCTGGCCAGGCCCGCTGTACCTATACCCACAGTTTGGGCTCCGGCACACCAGCAAGGCGCATCCCCACTGCAACAGTGCTGACCTGGGGGAATACAGCAGGGCGGCTTCTGAAAAGCCACCTCGATTCTTGAGCTCCCCATGACTGTCCTGGGCCCTGCAGATGCTGAGGACGTATGTGTCTCGGTAGGGTTTGCAACAGGGCAGGCTGCACACTAGTGTCTCCCAGCCCTCCCACATCCCGGCACTGCCACACGCCAATGGGACCTGGGGGTTCCCAACACGGCTCAGCCTTTCGCCCAGACCCGCAGTTAGGAAGTGGATACCTCAGATCGCGCATGCACGTGAAGGTTGCCTCGGCAAGACGTTTGGGGGCCGCCACGTGCTCTCGGGTCCAGCCACGTCATTCTGAGCCAGCTCCACGGGCAGCAACTAAGTCCCTCAGTGCAAAACAGCTCAAATCTGGCCTCTACCCAGAAAGTTCCAAGAACCTGCTATGGGGATTTTCCTAAACCCGCGATGACTTTCCAAGTGACTGATGCATCGCATCATTGCAGTAGCATCACCCACCCACCCACCTTCTGCTCTGACTGTAATCTCTCCGGGGCCTCTGGGTTCCCACAGCTCTCCCCACAGCAGGGCTCCCGGCGCCACGAGCAGCCTGGCAGGATAACAGGACCCGAGGCATTCGTGATGTGCAAGCCTCAGAGATGGAAACGAAGAGAGGCGCACTGAGGGGAAAGGGAGAAGCTACAGGACATGCACCTCGAGGCAGGTGGGCAGACCCCATAGCTCCCAGCACATCAGATTTTTTTCTTAAATATATGAGTATTTTAGGTCAAATTAGCCAAATCAGTTCCAAATCATATCGACTGAGCAAATTGATGGATTCATAGATGTGAGGGTCGGAAGGGACCTCTGTAGGGCACTGAGTCCGCCCCCCCGC
>NW_017729015.1:13933892-13940997 GCF_001723915.1 Gavialis gangeticus | reverse complement strand
TCAAATTAGCCAAATCAGTTCCAAATCATATCGACTGAGCAAATTGATGGATTCATAGATGTGAGGGTCGGAAGGGACCTCTGTAGGGCACTGAGTCCGACCCCCCGCCCTGGGCAGGAAAGAGCGCTGGGGCCAGGCGACCGTTCAAAAACTGTATTGTTCGATCGTTGCAAACACCAGGTACGACACGACAATCAGCAAGCATCCTCCATCCCAAACTTATCGCCCTGGGACTTCAGATGCTCCCAAATCCATTGGCTGGCACCCTATTTGGGCCCAGGTGCCTACTTGGGGGTGGGATGCTCCTAGATACTACAGGCAAGCATCCTCCACCCCAGACTCTTTAGCCTAGGACTCCAGATACTCCCTACGCTTCATCTGAGCCCATCAGATCAGCTACACGGGCCCCAGTAGCAATCTTACACTGGGCCGGAGGGATCCCAGGAGACATCTACCCCTCCGCCGAGCCCAGCCTCTACAGGCATTCAAGAGACAGGGTGCTGGAAAATGGAGGGGGATGAAGGAGGTGGGAGAGGAAGAGCTCGGAGGAGAGCGGGCTGGACCTGCAGCGAGCTGCGCGTGTTGCTGGAGCGGCCGGAGCCAGCTGAGGAGGAGTTTCTTGCACAGCTTGGCATCCTGCAGCGAGAAGGGGCATGTTTTGTGTCCAGCGCGTGGGGCAAGTGAACATCTCCAGGACGTGTGTGTAGGGGGATGGGAGGAGGCAATGCTAGCAGCAGTGAAGTGACTCACCAGGTAACCCCCCTCCCCTTTGCTCACTCTTCCCTGCCCTGTTTCCCCAGCCTTTATTTGCATAGGTTTGCATGCAGGCAAGGCAGGGCAGACAGGCAAGACCCAGCAATGCTGACAGCAGAAGGGGCAAAGGGCCTGCCAGGAGATCCCAGCTCCTGCCTAGACCCCAGGACCCGAGCCTGCCACCCGGGGACAGCTGCACGGCCCGGCCCCAGACGCCTGCCAAGCAAAATGCATCGAAATAGGGTCCGCGTCAGCAGGCTCGCCTGGCACCGATAGGGAGCACATGCTCTGCAGGGAAACAAATGCCAAGGAGTCTTGAAAGGGAAACCGCAGAGGCGAGTGCTAAGATCCGAGCGCACCGGCGAGATACTTATTCTAGCTCGATCCTGTTTCAGTGGGGCTGGGATGGCGGCAGATCGCCGTGGCGACGGGTTTCTTTTCACGAGGGCGTAATGGAAGACGGAGCCTCTCACCCCTGGGTGGCCAGCGCAGAAAGCTGTCCAAGGTTTGCAGGGTGTCAGCTCCACACAGGTCAAGTGGCGCCGGTCCAGCTGAGCGAGGTCAAACCCAGAGGCACTTGGTCTGATTTCCTGCTGGCTCGCATGGGAGTTATCCCAGGCCGTAGCAGGCAAAGGGCCAAGAGACCGAGCCGCTAAAGCAATGCAGCACAGGAGGGTCCAGCCCAAGCCAGGGGTGGACTTAGGTGGCTTCGAGTTGCTCCAACTTGGAGCCACTCGCAGCCCCCCCCCGCCCTCTCCGGCATACCAAGGGACACCCAAGACTTCCTCCGTTGCTGACACCCTGGAGAAATCCCCCCCTTCCCAGAAAAGATCCAGCCTCAGGATTTAAACATGCAGCAGCTGGATCCCAGCTGGACCCCTGCAGGACACCCGCCCTGTCTGCACACAACTGCATTCAGGGGTAAGCCTGGCTGGGTGATGTGAAGGTTTCTCCTGGTCCTCCTGCTCCCTCTGCACAGGCACATCAGGCCGCTGTAAGCAAGCCCGAGATCTTGGCTGCTTCCACCTGCATCGACTTCACACCCATCTGCTACGGAGGTGGTTCAAGAAGTCAGGACTTTTACTTCCAGCCGGTGGCCAGACAGTTCAGGCCACGAGCAACGCCGCAGGGAGACTTCTGTGCTGGCTCGGGAGACTCGCTCCGTGTCCTCGCTTCCCCCCTGCTCCTGCCAGACACACCCAAGCGGGTTGCAATTAGCAAGCAGCAATTAGTCATTGCCAGCCTGGCATGTGCCAGCAAGCTGCGAGAGCAGGAATCCTCGCTGAGGCTGCGGCCGGCTGCGTGGCCCAGCGGTTGTCAGGACAAGGTCGGACACGCGGGCGAGCGGCGTGCGACAGCCTGGCACGAGGACAGGGTTTGGGGTGCACAAAGGAGCTGTCAGTGCTCCAAGGGTGGCACTTTGGGACTGCACTCGGGAATGTGCTTGATGAACCACGTGGCCACCGACCCCCCCGCCATTAGCCACAACCTCCTGCTGTCCCAGCGCTGGGCTGAGGACCCACATCCCAAGCTGCAGCAGCTCAGGCTAACTTTGACCTGTGACTCTCAGACCCTAAGCTGCAACAGCTAGGAGCCTCCTGCCAGAGAGCCCTGCCACTCAACCCCGCTGGTGCCATGCCCTGGCCAGGGGAAAGGAAGGGAAGGAAAGCCCCGAAGCATGCCTTAGGCTCTGGCATGGGTGCAAGATGGTCACAAGATGCAGGAAGGAGGCTGCCAAGACACGAGCGCAAAGGCTCAATGCAGAGGGATGATTCAGGAGTGAAACTATCTGGGAAGCAGCTGACTTCAAAGGCTGAGCATTTTCCGAATCGCTCTCCCGTTCCTGCAAGGTCGGAGGGGAGCTGCCTGGAGCCATTCAGAGCAGCCGGGGGTTTCATGCCGCCTTGCTGGGTACACAGAAAGGGCTGGCCTGGGCACACTCACAGGCCCGAGACCCGCCAAACTCATTCCATGCAAGCAGGGAAATAGCTGTCGAGGCCTGGCCTCCCCCAGCGAGATCTGAACTTGCGCCCGAGAGGCAGGAAGGCTGTGCTCCCTCCCGCAGCCAAGCCCAGCTGGGATGAGCTAGTCAGGGACGGTCCTGGGGGTCAGACTAGATGTGACCTCCTGAGGACCCCCCCAGCCCTCATTTTCTATGGCTTTCTATGATTCTAAGCCAGGCCTTGAGATAGGGGAACCTAATTACTGGAAATTACAGGGGGAGAGAGAGAGAGGGCAGCTCATTGTGCTGATTCAGCCGTTCCCATCTGCTCTGTCCAAGGAGAACCTCGTCTTAGCAAAGGAAAGGAATTAAAAGCCAACAACCCTTTCAGCAAGATGCAGCATCACACCCCAGCCGGGAACCTTGGGACAAGGAAGGGATCACAGGGCAGGGGCACGTCGGCGGGCTTCCCTCGTCATGTCCCATCGCTCGTGGGACCCGAGTCCGCTCTTCACACCCCGCTGGGGAGCTTGGGACTTCCAGCCGTCTGAGCGACACCGGAGCTCGGCAGAGTTTGGACGCAAAGAGCCAAACCTGAGCATCAAGAGGAGGGCTGGGGCGCGAGGAAAATAATCAATCCCCAGGCTCACATTGCAGCTTAGTCGCTTAGTTTTTGCCCCAGGTGGGCAAACTGCAGCGCTGGCTCGTTCCTCAGGTTCCTTCCCCACGCAGCATTTTTGCTCCAAGATCCCAAGAGCGGATGAGCCGACTCCACGTCACATGGAAGTAGGGATTTCTGCCCTACCTGCCTCCGTCCCCTCAAGAGCATCAAAGCCAAGGACCGGTGCTCTTCGAGTCCAGTCTGGAGAGCGCTGCCGGGGTTGTTACGTGGCCATCGCGTGCCGCCCCAGAGGCAACGGCCACTCCTCTAAGGATAACTTCACCTGTAATTTTACAGACGGAGGAAACTGAGGCACGAGGAGGGAAGCCATTTGCCTGAGGTCAAGAAGGGGGGACCCAAGTGTCTGTCGCAGGTAGCTTTGCCCTCTGCGGGGAGGAAAGCCCAAGCGGCGCATGTTATACAATTTCTGCCCAGGCGGGAGCTGCTGCTGGCAGCTAAGGGGGGTTTGGGCAGAACAGCCGAGAGACGGAGCCGCGGGAAGAGGAGAGGGGGAGCACGGCTCAGTTAAAAGGCTTGCTGGAGACCGGATAGCTTGGAGAGGATATTGCACCTGAAGCCTCAAGGCCATTTGATACAGGCTGGATTTATGGGCCATCTGCTTGATGGATGGGAGCCTCTCAGGGCAGAGTCATTACAAGCATGGAGGGCATTTGGCAGGGCGTAGCAACCGGAGCCCAAATAACCTTCCCCTCTCCGGGGAGCTGAAGCATTCTCCCAGCCACCGCCGCGGGCCGCTGTTCCTGCCCTGTGCGGGAAAGCTTGGCCCCTGTAGCCTGCCAAGACCCGCCTCAGGTTGTGGGGAGAATGGGGGTGCAGCGATGCCCGCCTGGCCCCGCTCTTAGAAAGCTGTCATGCCCTGCACCCAGGGGCAGAAGGAAGTCACCTGGGATTGGGGGCCAGCATATCAGCGCCTTGTGCCTGGACAAAACCCAGCTCAGAAAGGGGCTGGGGGAGGAGGGATGAGGACAGGGGTTGCCAAGCTTCTTTTGCTGCTCATCTCAGACCCTGACTTCCAGCTGAACAGCAGACATCACAGAGCAACGTGCATCCGAACTGACAGGAGCGTGTCGGCACCTGGAACAAGCTTTGAGCACCCGGTGGGCACCCATGGGACCAGCGAACCCCCAGGAAAAGGGGTCTGGCACGAGGCACGCCATTCAACAGGTCTCAGGACATCCTCCTTTCTGCCTCTACCCTGCAGTGCTTTCACAAGAGACATCTTGCTTTGGCTGAAGCCTCGTGCCTGGGGAAACCAGGCGGACTAGTCCAGAGATGCCTGAGCTCTGGAGTCTGCCCTTAGTGCCCCTCCTTGTGGCTGCCTACCCCACGGGACCTGGGCTTCAGCCTCAAGGCAAGTGGATACCTCTCTGTATAGCTCAGGACTAAGTAGGGGATAAGAAGGGAAAGAAGGGTGAGGGGCTGCCAACACAGCGGGCACTGCCCTAGATGCCCAACACTGATCTGCCTTTGGCACAAGACAGGCAGCTGGCACCCGCTCACCTCCTGCTGCTGAGAAACATTGGCACCCAACACTGGGACAGCTCTGAAGCCCCCCAAAGAGCGGGGTCAACTGCAGCAAGGACACTGGAGCCTGAACAGCCAGCAAGCCTTAACCAAGACCTCAGGGGTAGTGTCAGGATTTGAACCCAGGACTCTCCAGTGCCAGCACTTCCCCACACTACAGTCAGGCCCTTTACAAAGCAATAGCTATGACCTGGGGCAGCCTTCCTGACTGGCACTTCAGCCAGCCCCTCAAGCTCACCACAGATGGCTTTGGGGCATGCCAGTGGGCAGAGAGGACATCATCTCGAGTGTCCCTGCCTGGTCACGTGGCTCCAACACACCCGCAGTATCACCCCTTGTGCCCGTGGGACATGGTGCATGTGATGGGGAAGCTTTTCCACCCTTCCTGCATGACTGCAGCTGGCTGGGCAGACTCTAGAGCAGCCAAGGCAGCAGCCCAGCCCCTCTCTCTAGAAGACGACTGCCTTCCCGAAAGCCAGCACCGGGCTGAGGAAAGGGTCCTGGCTTCCAGCAACCCACCGTTTCCACCCATCACTCCCCACACTTTGACAGGCACCCACAGACAGGGGCTGCCAAAACTCAGTCGGAGCCCAGCAGCACCGGGGCCCCCTGCAAGTCATTCATACAGGGAGAGTGTGGTCCTGGGGCATGAGCACACCTCTTCCCATCCATCAAATCGCGAGCCCCCCCCTGCAGCTCCCTGCAGGGGGAAACTCAGCTCCCTTTGCAATTCAAGTGCCCATGTTCAGCAAGTTTGGAAGGAGAGGGCTGGCACAAGCAGGGAGTGGACTGGGAGCCTGGATGTTTCACAGCCTAAATATTTGGCTGGCTTGCACAAGTTTTGCAGCTAGCACTGAACCCACCCCGCCAAGGGGGCATCTTGCCAGGGTGCTGAGCAGCCCCCATCACTCTTGGGGCTTGGGACCATCTCTAGGCCAGCTGGCCCTGACCCCTCTGCACACAGGGCTACCACATCGGAGGAAAGATGCTACTGGCCAGGTGCGGCAAGTGCAGCAGGTGCCACCAGGGGGTCCTTCGGGCCAAGCCCGTCAGAAGCGGGCTGCCTTCCTGCCAGGGGAATCGGATCGAAAGCCATGGAACAGGGACATTGGATCTTCGAGCTCCGGTTCCATTAAACCAACTGGGCCAAGGAAAGCTTTTTCCTAATAAAGCGGAGCCGCATTGCCCATGCATTAGGCGAGGGCTGCAGGCACACCGAGGCTTATGCATGTTTAATCCCCCAGCTCTCGGCAGCGAGAAGTGCGTCCGGCTGAAACCAAGCAGCGCGTAAAGGCACCATCGGTCTGGTTGCCAGCCCCGAGAGCCAGAGAGGGACAGGCACACAGTGCAAGGGCAGGGGACGGCCACTCTGGAGTGAAACCGCTCCACATCCGGATCCGGAGCAACATGCCCACACTGCTAAAAGAGCCCGGAGCATGCTAACAGCGGAGCCGGCGGCCCCTCTCCAGTGGGATGTGACCCCCTCCGAGGGATCTTCCACAAACCAGCCTCAGCCGCAGGATGCCTGCAAGTTCAGAGGACCGTGGCTTTTGCTGTCACGTTTGCCTCCAGGCCAGAACTGTGTTTGTGCCCGAAAGCTTGCTAAGAATTTTTCTAACTATTTGAGTTGGTCTAATAAAAGATATGGGATTGACCCAAAGAACCCACGGCTACAACCAACACCCCTCTCCATCATGCTGCATTCAGACACGGTGGCCCTTCTGAAGCCACGGCGGCACTGGGTGGGTAAGGACAGGGGTCAGGCTCATCTCCGGGTCACAGGCATGACCTGCTGCAAGCCCGAGCCCAGGTCATGCTGCCAGGAGTTCCCAGATCCAGCTCAGTGCCAGGGGAAGCTTGGAAATTGCCTGAGCAACTGGGGAAACTGAGGCAGCTCCACCCCAAGACAGCCTCCTGCCAAGGGTCTGATGGTAACACCTCCCAGGGCTCAGACCCCTGCTCAGCCCAGTCTTTCACTTCCCTTCCCCAGCGCGGCATTGAACTCCCACACCACAAACTCCCTGCTCCATCTCCCCTCGGACTCTCCCGAGGGGAAGACCAGCCCCGGGCACGCAGGGCTCGACACCTTCCTGGCCGTGCCCCCACTAGGGTCAAACCACCTCTGCGGTCTCACTTCAAGGGTGAAGAGGGCAGCAGGGCCAAAGGAAATCAGCAAGCAGAGATCCTGCTCCGAGAACGTCTCT
>NW_017729015.1:13927534-13928892 GCF_001723915.1 Gavialis gangeticus | reverse complement strand
ACATCAATTGAGAAACTTCAAAACAGCATCAAGGTAATTAGTAAATTGGACAGGAGAGTGGGAAAAAAAATCACAGGACACATTTAAATATCATCCCCTCCCCTGCCCCATTTCCTAGCCAGAGCCTTTGGGAGGAGGAGAATCATGGACACTTAACATTGCAGCCTGGTTTAGTTGCAACCCAGCTCTTTTTCACCCTCAGCTGCCCAGGCAGTGCCAGGGACCAAATGCAACAGCAGCCTCGATGCCCCATGGCCCGGCGCGGCTCATGGGTGCTGGGGGACATGTGGAGGGTGGCTGGCCACTGCCCAGATTTCCCTGGCGTGTAAGGGAATTCCTTGAGCAAGGAGGACGAGTCAACACAGTTCATGAGAGCCCCTGGTTAACTGCGAGCTGGCTTCATCTTCAAAGCGCGTTGCAGACACGGGTCCTCATTTATCACCTGGCCCTGCCAGATGCTACCACTGGGAAAGCTGGGGGGTGGGGAGGGGGAGCCCCATTGACCTGCAGGGAAGAGAAGGCAGTTGTGGTGAGTGACGCAGCAAATAAGGCGCTGGGAGTAAGGCAATCCGCAGCAAAGCGGTGGGAAAGGATGCATGGCCAGAGCACCTGTAGCTCATCTCAGGGACTTGATGTGGAGCCCTGGCTACAGGGTCAGGTCTCCCGGAGCCCCAGGGAAACCCATGGCCAGCCACCGTCTGCCTACACTGTGCATGCAACAACTGCACCCGTCAGGGAGAATCCATGCAACGGGTTCACCCTCAGGACTGCAGGTGGGGAAATTGAGGCACGGATGGAGTGAGGCCAGAACTCCTGGCTCCCAGTCCCCTGTACTGGACACTGTCCAGTGGCTCTCTGCGGGGGAGGTAGCAGTGCTGGGTGGCACACCAACTCCATCCCTGGCTGAAGTTCACAACCCTAACTGTTTCTGGGCTCCCCCGAGGGGGTCCAGAGGACTTTTTACCATCGTCCACCAACCGATGACCGCCCTCAGTTCCAGCAGTGTGTACCGCGACCACAAGGACATCAGAATAGTCCCTTAGATCCAGGATGGGAGGGAGGGGATGGGGCTCTGCTCATGCAGCTGCTCACTAGGGCACTGGTCTTTCATTAAGCCACACGGCAGCACGGATGAGGACAGCACCCCACAGCAGGCTCCGATTTGCCTCCTCTCTGCTCCGGACACACACACAGGTGGGATTTTAACAAAGCCATAACTGAGATGCATCAAATCAACACTAACAAGGGCAGCGAACCAAACCAGTGCTCAGCCTGCAGCTGGGCTGAAGCAGGGGGGAAAAGGGGTGGGTGGATTATATTTATAAGGGATTTGGGGGGGGGGGGGGTTTTTTTTTTTT
>NW_017729015.1:13919168-13927283 GCF_001723915.1 Gavialis gangeticus | reverse complement strand
GAAGGGGGGGGGAAAAGGGGGTGGTGGATTTTTTTTATAAGGGATTTGGGGGGGGGGGGGTTATTTTTATTGTTGCTGTCTGTTCAGTCTGCTGTAATTTGCTCCTGGTCAAATTGCTCTTTTAATGAAATGTTCCTTTAGGAAGTGGAATTCTGCTGAGCTCAGTTTCTGGTACACCCTGCAGTTTCATAACCATCAATATAAGCTACTAGAAACCAGCTTCTAGAGCAGCAATATCGAAAGTGACTGGTCAACTGAAAAGAAAAGGTGGGGGGATATATATAAAAAAAAATATGCAAGAGGTTCAGCTCTGGTGAGCACCAGAAAGCAGTGAGCTGGGGGCAGGGGTGGATTTTCTGCAACTTCTCAGAGATGCTGGTGCATACAAAATGGGGCTGGGGAAAAAAAAAAAAACCCATGCAGGCAGCAACCCTGCGGCCCGGTCCCCCGCCTTCGGTCAGGAAACACGGCAGGGAGGGGATGGCAAATGAACGCGCTGCTTCTGTACGGACCAAGGGCAGGAAGCAACTTTGCAGCTGCGGATCAGAGACGTTGTGGGCCACAAAGATGTTTTTCTCACCAGAAAGCGTTCAGGGGTTTGTCACCGCTTGGATCATCGTGGAGACCAAAGGCTGCAAAGGGGTGGCTTGAATTTTAAGCTTCTGGTTCAGGGATGATCTCTTGGCTCCCTGTGCGCTCAGCATGTAGTGCAACGGGGTCATGATATGTGACTTGGGACCCTGAGTGCAAGGCCCTGATGACTTCTTGCCCTTTGGGCAGGGGGCTGGACCTGATCGTCTCGCGAGGTCCCTTCCAGCCCTGATGTATGTGCTCAGGGCTGTTCATGTAGCTCAGCAGACACAGCCCCCTGCTCCAGAGAGCTGCTGGAGAAAGGGTACTTCATCCGAAGTTGGAGCTGGGGAAGGGGCTACCTGAGATGCATGGAAGGTAGATCTCCCCCCTCCTGCCCCCTTATACCCACATGGTGGCCTCGTGGCAATCATACCTGAGATGAGGAAACCCCTCAGTCAGGCAACCCACGAGCATCACCTGCTCAGCAGAGCCAGCCCCGAACGCTCGAGACAAGCCAGGAAGTGGCCTCTTGCAAAGGCAGCTATGCTCAGGGGCCTTTTAATTCTCTGTCTGTTTCTAGGCCCCGAGGCCACGCTCCAGTTTGCCTCTGCACCCATCAAGATCAGGCGCTTCATTTTGCAGGAGGTTTTAAATGAAAGCAGAGCGTCTCACATAATCACAGGGCTCCGGGATCTGGGGCTGCAAATATCACATATCGTGAGAGTTGCCAGTACGGACACTGCATACGCAAGACAAGCCGGCCAACTCCAAGCGCACGTGGTCCTAGGTGCCAGCGCTGGATTTCTGCCAGCGAAAGCTGGATGAACGCACAGTCTTCCCGGGAGCTTTCTCGGAGCCCCTTCAAGCAGCTTGACCCCTTTGGGGTTTGCATTACAGCTGCCCGGCCCTGCCAACGGGGTGTACGGAAGGGCGCATCCGAGCGAGGTCGGTGCCGCCCCTCGCTGCAAATATTCCTCGTTGGACCTGCACGTTTTAAGGAAAGTCTCTCAGAGCACTTTTGTGGGCGAGTGAATTTGGAACTTGAAGACACCTTTCCCTGCATGGAAAATCCATTTCAGCATTACCCCAATCTGGAAACAAAACCTAAGCATGTGACCTGCGTGGCTAAATAAAAACAGCTCATATGTCAAATGAGGCTTGTAACAAACTACTGTCATGCCAGGTAGAATACACATTAGGTTAATTTCTATCCAATGCAAGCCGGGCGAAAGCCACTTGCTACCAGCAGAAAAGGGACGAAAATTTGGCTGGGACCCGCTGTTTGCTTAGCGCTAATTTACATGATTTGAGATTGTAACCTTTGGAAGGGAGAAACGCATTGCATTTCACATTGCATAGCAATTTTAACCCCCCCACTGCCTGAGACAGAGCGATCCAAGGCTGGACTGGATCAGCAGATAAGAGTTCTGTTACCAACTCTGCCACTGACCTTGGGTGACCTTGAGAGATTAAGTGACTCTCCCTGCCTCAGTTTCCCCATCTATAAAATCGGGGAGACAGAATTTTTGTTGCTGTTGTTGCAGCTCCGCAATATTTAGAAAAAAAACCAAAAAAAAAAAAATCTCCATGCAAGCCTCTCATTATCTACCCACGCCCTAGCCCGTGCCCACTTTGTGAGGGCAGAGGGTAGAGCAGAACAGATTCTCACAGAAAAGGAATTACCAGGAAAAAGCCTGCATTTGATGCTCAAGATGGTAATTTCGTGGGGACCATGAGGGGTCACTGCCATGACAGATGGACCTCAAACCTATCCCAAAACCAAAAATAGATTGACCAAACAAACATGTCCACGTGCACCCAAAAATAATGCAGGGCGTGATATTACAGACCCCCTAGCCTCCACCTGCCAGGCTGTCAGGATGCTGAGCCCGCTCGGATCTTAGAGGCATTTGACACTGCCCCGTATCACCTCTCAACGCAGGCTGGGAAAGAGCTACTAAGCTGCAAAGCACATGCGAGCGGTGCCTCCAGAACTCAGCTCCTCGCTCCCCCCTCCTTGTGCTGGAGCAGCTTTGGCTGGAAGGGGAGCGCAGAGAAAGAGCAGGCTCCGTGGGTCAAGCCCACCCCGAGGCTGCCCTTTCGGGAAGCACGTGGCTCAGATGGATGCGCCTGCATGCGGCGGCCCTCCTCGCGCTGCGCTGCACCGCGCCGAGAGCTGCACAATTGGGGGGTGAAGCAGTGTCAGCGCTCTCCATCGATCCCCAAGTGGTGCTGGTATTTATAGACCTGATTCCACCAAAGAGAATAGTGGGGGGAGGAGGGAAGATGGACTGCGTGGCTCCAGGAGATGGGAACGGGCGCACACGTCATCCTGCTAGGCGCGTGAGGAAGTCACCAGGTAGGCAGGGCAGCGGGGCCGGGAAGCCGGTGTCCAAGGGATGAATTTTAAAGCCACCCCTGTTCTCGGCCAGACCCTTGGCATGACCACAATAAACACGATGAATAAGACAAGTGCTCTGGAGGCTCGATCCACCTGCTACTGGGGTGTCGTCACTGGCATCTGCCCAATTACCCTTCTGCCCCTTGGCAAGGGAAAGGTGCGGCCTTGTTGCTGGAGGGTTTGTCTCCTGGCGGCGGGCAAAAGGTGCCAGGCAGGGCAGGGGTGCCAGCGCGCTAGGGGCCGTATGCACCTGGGATGCAAAGTCCCTGCCCCAAGGAGCTTGCAAACAAGGGATGACAAAAGCCATAGGAGGAGGGTGGGACTAGTCACAGGGGCAGGGTGGGTATCTTATTCCCTGGAGCCCAGGCCAAGGACGTCACGAGTCGAGGTGCCTTGCCTGATTGAGAGCCAGGTCCCAGAGCACGGGCAGATGGAGCGTGTTTGAGCGAGCAGACCTCGCTGTACGTAAGGTGCCAGGACAAGCCCAGGACTCAGCACCCTAGGAAAGACTCTAGTGTAGACAGTCACACCTGGGTGCTGAAACTCCCCTGCCCAGACCCCCCCCCCCAACGCTGCACCTCCCCATCGATGCCTCTTGGAAAAAGAGGCACGAGCCGCACGGGCGAGGATGAAGGGAGAGAGGCTCAGGCCCTCTTCCAAGGGATCAGATTCTCTCTCAAGGGCTTCCAAAGCGAGGGCGCTGGCAGGAGCCGAGTCACAGAAGCAGGAAGCCTCTTGCCCAGTTTCCATGAGGGCTGCATGCATTAATGGAAACCAGAACGCACAGGTGGGTCTCGAAGGATGCTTCATGCTGCCAAGCAAGTGCTGTGTCATGGGGGGGCTAGCAATGGGTTTGTCCTGCTGGAGTTATATTTTTAGTGCAACTACGAGTGAGCGTGAGAGAGAGGTGGGGTGTGTGTAAACATGTGCAGTTGTGGATGCGTGTATTCCCCAGCCTCATTACTCTCCAAAGGAAAGGTCCCTTCTTCCCCACCCTGCTCGCTCTTCTTTCAAAGCACAGCAACTATCTGTATAACAAAGCACTGCCATCCCTTCCACCCCAGGAGGCTCCAGCTGCTGGCAATAATTCCTTGCAGGAAAAAGCTCTTCTTCTGGTGCGGCATTTGCAAAATAAAACCCAATAAAACAAACTAAGAAGAGCCCGCTAACAACTTCAAGGTGTCGCGACTGGTTACAAATGGACTGCTAGGTCCCATCAGATCTCCCCGGGGACCACAGGTGCCCTGTTACCGAGTGACAAATACGTTGTTCCATCTCAATATGCTAACTTAAGCGAGACCCACTTTCCTTCCTATTAACGAGCTCAGACTCGCGCAGCCGGTTCCCGATTCAGCACTGCATTAGAATTCCCCCAAAATTGGGAGAGGCAGTGTGGCAGTGACATCCTGGCTGCCTCCTACGGCCCAACACTGGACCTGCAGGGATCACGCTCTCGCTGATGGAGAACATCACAGCCAAAAGCCAGGGTGCACACGCAAGATGCATGGATCATGGTCACGCACACACACCCGTGCACACGGGAACACAGAGGCTTGGGCACTCAGTGCTGGACCGGGGCTGAACTTGGCTGCCCTTAGAAAGGGGAGATGCACAGCCCCTGTACCCCACCCATACTTCCCCAGCCAAGAGGCTCCTGCTGTCCACCCCACTCTCTTCCACTCCCAGCGCTGGGAGTATAAGGGCAAGGGAGCTGCCAACTGCTACCTGCAGGGGATGAGATGCATGAGAGAGGCCTGTAAATAATACTGCCCTGTGAAATGGGCCTGAGCAGGGGTAACCCAGAGGTGCCTGCCTGCATGTGGTCCAGAAAGGCCGTGCCCCAGGGTTGCAGAGGTCACGGACCTGCGGAGCTGGCTGACTTGTAACACCTTGCAGGTCTCTAGCTGGAAGTCAGGTCACCAAGTGCTTTCAGGAAAAGATCAAGGTCCTGATGTGCACAATGGGGAAACAGAGGCAGGCAGGAGATGCTATACAGCCTCAGGGGGCACTGGCAGCACCACAAATTGAACCTAGGTGTCCCGAGACCCAGTCTGAAGAAGTTCTTGGGCTCCCTGGAGGCAGCCTTCCAGTGAGAGCCCCTCCACCGTCCGACAGCCAGGTCTCTGAGCTCCCTCCAGATGCTTGCGGACTCTCTGGGAGACCACGGGATCATGGCAGGCAACAAGCCTGGCTGCTATCTCCACCCTGGGTTGCAGACAAGTCCCCTGGGAGTTTAATCTGCTGCATAAGCTCAAGCCATTTGTTCTAGGAACATTTCTGCTCCTGAAGAGTCCTCAGCTGCATGGGGTCCTGTCTGTGCTCAGCACCTCGCAGCTTCAGGCTCCGAGACGACAAGAAAGTAGCCCCAGGGCCAGAGGCCTAGATGGGCTCGTTGCCGCTCCGCACTGACCCCTGAGCACACAGACCCTGCAGGAGCAATCCGGCCCCCTCCGCCTCTACCCCTGGACACCATGGCAAGCACTATCCAAGAGGTCCGGGAGCAGGATCCCCAGCTAGGACTCGGCCAGGCTTCCTGCAGGGCTTCAGAAGCAATGAGAAGGCACAAGGCACCCCGGCCCTGCTGCCTGCCACAGCCCCAAGACCCCCTGGCTTCACAACGTGCGGGCAGGAGAGGGCCAGCAAGGCCAGGGGGTAGGTGCCCCCTTCCCAACCAAACACCTCCGATGAGCAGGCTGCATCTGCAATGCCCACAAGTGGGAGATGGCCAAGATGCCGTCCCCAAGCCTGTGCATTCACCCAGGTGCTTCTTTCCCATCTGCTCTTTTTGGATAGGAAGATCCTGGAGGCAGAGACTGGCAGCATTTCGTTTCTTGCAACTCTGTCAGCACCAAGGAGCTCCCACCCTGGTCCGTGGCCTGCTGCACTCACCAGGGACCTTCCCCTGAGCCCCGACCCCAACACACATGGACAGAGCAAGAGCCGGGCCCTGGCCCTGAGCTGTCACTCAAAAAAGACCCGAGGGCGAGAGCACCAAGGGACATGGAGCCAGGAGAAGAAACCCCCCCAGGCACAGCCCAGGTCAGCATCTGAACCCTGGTCTCCCAGGCCAGTGCCCTACCCGCTGCACCACACTGCCGCAGTTGGGGCAGGGCCGAGAACAAAGACTCCAGCTGGAGACTCTGCAAGCTTCATCTGCCCCAGCTGAAGGGGTGGGGGAGAAGCCACATATCCTCACGTACCAAAAGGAAGCAGGAAGAGATTTGCTGGCTGGTGGCTCCAAATATCTACGTGTATTTGCATGTGCAAACCGGCTGCACGGAGCTCATGAAGGCATGTCCACGCACACACCTGAGCACAGAGGGCTGGCAGGCAGGGTTGTGCACACCAAACTCCCATGCCACGATGCCCAGCCAGCTTCCTGGTGCTTTGCAGATCCTGGCTGATGCCCTTTCTGCACTGGGGAGGTGCTGGCACGCTGAAGGGCTGGGGAACAGCCGCATGGAGAAGCAGTAGCCAAATAATACTGGACTCAGAAGAGGCCTAACGGTTCTTCACCCCTCCACACCATCACACATCCCAGCCACTAGTCCCTTCTCTGCCCCAGCTCCTCCACCGAACATGCTCGTGGTCTGAGGAAGGATGTACAGCGGGTATGTGGCATGGGTGATAAGAACCTGCACGGCGATCGGGGCAGTCCGAAGGATGTGTCACCCCCTCACCCACTGCAGACTCAGGGCCTGGGCAGCAAAGGGAGAGGCCACAGGGGCTCTTCCCTGGGCCCAGGCCCATATTTATTTCATGCCACATAGAAGGGGGGCCCAGCACGTCTGAGCCAGGGGCCTTGGCCTGCTTCCCCTGCACACCCAGAGAGAACAAACACGTGTGCACCCCCAGTAACTCAGTTAACAGAGAAAACTGTGGGACCGATGGGACCCGAAACACCTGCTCTTTGATTTACAGACCTCCCCCGCAACCGTCGGGAGCAGAAGAGCACCCCCAGCGAACTCAGCGGAAAGACACACTCGCTCATTTCCCGCGCCCGTGCCCCGCACGTGAACGCCAGCTGACGTGGGAGGGCGGCAGAGGTGCGGCTGCCTCCTGGCCCCCCTTCGGTTTTGTGCATAATTGCCCAGTTTTTGCTGAACCCGAGAAACGTCTCCGCACGGCGCGATTAACTCACCGATCATTAGTGCGTTGCCTTCTGTACCAGAGCAATTATATCGCAGTCAGCGCAAAGAGTGTCCTAATGCAATCACTCTTCATCGCGCCTCTCCCAGGCACCCGCACATTGCGCTCCGCCGCTTTCTACGCCACGGGGTGATAAATGACACTGTCTCCCCTTCGCCGTCCTGGAGAACGGGAGCGTGCTAATGAAATTAAGACCCGTGTGTCCCCGGCTTTCTAGCTACATCTGGGGAAGGTTTGTGACAGCGCCCACCACACCGCGATCGGTGCGCCGCAGACGTTGCCTTCCTTGCTGGAAAACTTCTTTCTAGGGCAGAAGCTTTATTGGGATTAAAACAAACCAAAACAAAAAAGGGCAGTTAACCAGAGAGTGTTTCTGTTTCCTCTCCATGCCAGGACATCTCGAAAGCTCGTCCGGTTTACAGAGGTCTGTCTTAGGACTTAGCTGCATCGGAGCTCGAGGGGGGGTTGTTTTGTTTTTTACGAATTTGCCTGTAAAAAGCCCTGAACGTCCACCCTAAACTTTGCAGACAAAGTCCGTCGACAGCAGGGAGGGGATTAAAAGCTTAAATCTTTTGTTCCCGAAGCTCAGCTAAGCCAAAGCTACCCAGCCTGGGGTGACAAAGACGGCGCCGCACCCCCTTCTCGGCATCCCACCGCCGCCGGAGGTGGCCGGCCTGGCGCCCGCGACCCGAGGGCTGACTGCTGCTGTTTCTGTTTTGGGGCGGCGCAAAGTCAGGGAAAGCAGAAGCTGCGACTTCAAACTTTAAAGAATAATACTACAAAAAGAAGTGGGGGGGCGAGATCCCTGACCGGGTCCCAGGCTGCCCCCTGCTACTCCAGCCCAATTTTTCCTGCTCTCCTCCCTCGGGGAGAGGCAAGTGAAACCAGAAACCCCAAAAGAGCCGGCAGTGGAAAAACCCGCACTCACATGAAGACGTGGTAGACGAAAGCCCAGCCGCGGGGCCGCTCCAGCACGTTGTAGAGGCAGTTCT
>NW_017729015.1:13885862-13919127 GCF_001723915.1 Gavialis gangeticus | reverse complement strand
CCGCCCCGCCCCCGGCACCTGCCGCCGCCCGCCGGCGCGGGACAGCAGCCTGCAGCCCCCGCAGGGGGTGCGAAGAGGCCGGAGCCGGGCTCGGCGGGACAAGGAGCAGCGGGCTCGATGCGGGGGGGCAGGTTAGAGACTAGGAGGGGGAAGCACTGGCACAGGTCACCCGGAGCGCGGGGCACTCTCCAGCCCTGGTGGCTTTTAAGACCCGGCTACACAAAGCCTTGGCTGGGGTGATGTAGTTGGGGCCACAGCGTTGGCCTAGATGCGAGGTCCTGAGCTCCCTTCCCAGCCTCTCGACATAAATTCAGCCTCTCTGTCCAGAGGCCGGATCGTGGGGGCTGATAGCTCACCCTGTCAAACGTTTCACTCACAGGTCACAACAGAAGAAAGTGGATGGAAACGACGGCCTGAAAACTTCTGAAGCTGGAACGGGCAATGAGGCATAAACCATAAAGCCGAGATGATGATGACGACGAGGACAAACGTGGGCACCTTGCTGGACCTGATGATCTTCCAAGGTCCCTTCCAGCCTTAGAAAGTATAAATCTATGAAAAGGTTATAAAAAAAAATAATCAAATTAATCTTCCGCAGTGAAGCCAGGTTCAACTAGTTTTCTATGATGGGATGTGGCAGGGATGGATCCAGCCCTGGGTGGCTCGGGAGCTCCAGCAGGACCTTTCCGAGCTGGAGGAAACGCAGGGAGACAAATGTGGGAGGGAGGCGGGGGGCAGAGAGGGCGAAGCTGGAGAGAGGATGGCTCCCCAGCGGAGTGACCCCTCCCCACCACGTCTGCCCGGATCAGGTGCTGGAAACCAGCTCTAGCCGTCAGGTCCCTGCAGGCGCTGAGCTCCCCGGAGGAGGCTGCAGCGTTTGGTTTGTGAAATAAGAGGTTCATTGATTCTCAGAGTAAAGTCCGCGGTGGCGCGTTGCTGCTTTCCGGAGCGCCGGCCCCTCAAAATCTCCCACGGCCCCGTGGAGGAAGGGGTGGAAAAGCCAGCGAGGACAGGCTGGGGCAGCAGGAAGGAGCCAGGCCTGACTTTGCTCGCATTGGGAGAGGACTGGGCTTTTACAGTGCACCCTGCCCATCTAGCAACACATCCAGGGCAGGATGAGGCCCATCCTGGAACCACGACAAATCGGGACACACGTGGCAGCCACCACCTCGGGCACGCGGGGTTGATCCCTGCTCCTAAGGCCAGGGCTGCCATTGACTCACATCACTAGAAAATGGGTGTTTCTCCCACCATAGCCCGCCAGCCCATTCTGGACCCGGCCGCGAGTCCCTGGTAATTGTTGACCGTTGCCGTGGCTAGCAGCCCACAGGGAAAAGCAAGGGGCAGACTGGAGTCCCCAGGTCCCACGCTGCTCGGGGGACACTGGTGACGGCTGGAGACTTGGAAGCCAATAGACAAGAAATCAGCAGACGCAGGAGAGGCGGGGGAGAGCGAGGAGGCTCTGAAGCCTGGATCCTGCCGGGCAGACCCCCGGGCCACACGTGGACGGGTTGCTTTGGCGCACCATGCGGGAACTGGTGGTATGGGTGGGATGTAGCAGATTTCACGGTGGACCTCAGAGCTGGTAGCCCTCCCTCATCCCCAGCTCATTGCTAAGGGCAAAAGTGACACGAGGTTGTCTTTTACAGGCAGATCCCAAAGCACCGTGGCAGCGAAGCCTCCCCACCCCGTGACTCAGCGAGCCAGGTTGACGCAGTGGGGAAACTGAGGCACAGAGCTAGCAAACGGCTTTCCCGACGTGGCATGGTGCTTGCTTTCCTCCCCCTCCTGTAGCCGCACTTCCTTTCCGAACGGTTAGATCCTTAAAGCAGCTGATGCCATTTTCAAACCCAGCGCAGTTCCCCTCCCTCCAGCGGGGCCCCAGAGCCCACACTGCTAAAAAAAGAGAAGTGAGGGTGAAAATTAAAGGCTTAAGTTAGTGAATTATTTAACAGGGCGGTTGGATCCTGGCACAAATGCCAGGCTCTTAACGAATGCCGCTGCCTTTGGTAGGTGCTTTGGAAACGCATGCAGGAATAAATAATGCATTCGCCACCTAATAATCCCGCTCCCCATAAGCCTGCTCTTGTGGGCAGCTTCCACAGGCAGCAAACCTGGGGCGTGGAGGCCAAGGAGGACAGGTCGCTTCCTATCCAGGGAAGTTGGGAGGCCACCAGCGGTGCGGGTGGGATTGAACAGAAGAGCTGGTGGATCTCAGTGGGAAAACTCACGCTCCGAGCAGGCCGGCCGACCTCCAAACGTACTCCTTCCGGCTGTTTACCAGAACGATGAATTTCTGGGTTAAGAAAAAAAAGAAAGAAAAGGAAGATTTTTCTAGGGTCAAATTGATCCACCTTCACTGATACAATCAAAAGAGTCTCCCATTATCTACTGCATCTGGCATCTGTGTATCAATGCTGTCGCTACGCCATGATCCCCAAGTTGTGGGGACTGTCATGCAGATCGGTGCCTCGCCAAGCACTGATCGGCGGTGCTGGGTGCAGCCGGCTGGACCGTGCTGGGGGCCTGTGTCCCAGGACCGAAGGCATCATCAATGAGTCTTTCTTCCCAAGTAGTGGAGACTTGCCTGGTCCTGACTGATAAAGGGAGGGTGGGTGAGATTACAGCGTCCAGACCTCAATGCCATCGCCGTTTGTATGCTGCCCTCAGAGATGGACTGAGGTTTCATGTGGCAATCGATGGCAGCTGGCAGGAGAGGGCCTGGGGGCAGAGTTAAGGTGACCTGCCAAGGTTTCTACCCAAGCTGGGTCTTCTTTTCCCAGCATATGAGAAAGGAGCATTGGAGAGCCGGGGGGACGACACTGTTTGTTCTTCTCTTGCATGTTCACCTTTACAGATGAGGAAGGCCCAGCCTGGATTTGTGGGAGCAAAAGCAGGAGGTCTAGGAGAACACACTTACTGGTGAGCCAAAAGAGCTGAATTTTTAACAAAGACACCGTTTCTCCTGTGGATGCGGCCAACCTGCTGCTAATAAATGACCCCAAAAGGGAGTGTCAAAACAATCAGACTCTGATAGATCATGAATCTATGCCCTTCCCAGCTCCCCCGCTCAGCTTTCAGCGTTTTGCCTCTTGCAATTTCACCTCTGAAAAACCCCACTTTCCTTCCGCGTGTTAATTCAACCTTCGTGGGATTAAAACAGAAATCATCTCGAAACAGGCTGATTTATCACTCACTTTCCTGGCTGCTCTTAGACAGGTCAGCTCCACTTCCCTCTCGGCTCATCCCCGCCCCCCTTTCAGCGCTCGTGCAAGGCTGGAGTTGAAATCCCTACAGACCACGTCCCATTCAGGTTTAGCTCCTATCGATTGCAGGCCGGTTGATGCTGTGCTTTACCAGACGGCCTTTCGGGGTTTCAGTCGTCCTGACCGTCTCTCTTTCTGGGCAGTGCATTTCCAATCCCTGCACAGTTGCTTTCTCCAGGCACCTCCCTTCTGTTGAACCTAGCCACCGAGCTAATGGAGAGTCCCTGCCAACTCAGGTGTTTCCCTGGCCACTGCATGGCTTGTAGCAGCATGTAAGGTTATTGTGGACAGGGCCCGTGGGGCACCGCCCTCCAGCCCCAGGGGTCTTTACCTCTGCCCTTGCAGCGGGGCATGCTCCCCTCTCTGGAAACTCCTCTATTGATCCCGGAGCTGGGAGTGGGTCGGTTCAGTCTTTGGTGACGAGCCAAGGAGTCTAAATCAATACCATGCTGACCGATCCATCAGCACTGTCAAAGGTTTCGGGAAGCTGGCCCACTCTCCCAGCTGCCTTGCCACCATCTCTGCCATACCCCTGTCTGGCTGCCTGGGGCTTTGCAAGCCCTTTCTCCTTCCCCAGCCCCACCTTGCGATGAAACTTTAAAGAGGGTCTGGAGGCCTGGCCTGCTCGGAAGGGAACAAGGAGGCCTGCTCCATGCTGGACCCCCCCTGGGACTGCAGCTTAAATTCTTGGCACAGCAGAGAGGACAAAATTTGCATCCACAGGCTTTCCAGTAAGTTTTGCAGGCTTGGTATGCTGGAGCCAAGCGGCTGGGGAAGGAGCAGGGACAGCCTGGGAGGTGTAGCCAGGGGTGGGGGCAGAAGGGGACAAAAGTCCCCCACCATGCTGGGAGGACCCCAGCTCCAGCCTTGTGCTACATGGGGGTAGAAGCTCCCAACAGCAATCCCAGCCTGGAGCAGGGGAGGCATGAGGAGCACCAAGCAGACCCCAGCCCAGGGGGACCTCCTGGGGGTCACAGGGAAAATGCCAACAGGTCCATCCCTCCAGCAGCAGGGTGGGCTGGGGTGGGGAGAGGAAACCACAACCCATCAGCTCCACCCTCCTGGCCCCCCTGTCCTGACTACACCTCCTCAACACGGCCAGGACTTACAGCTTCCCTTTCCGTCCGTCCAGGAAGGCCTGGCAGAGCAGAGGAGGATGCAACTCAGGGCAGGGGAAGAAGGGTCAGGACTGGGCTGGGCATCAGCAGGTGCATGGGCAGCAGGGAGGTCGGGGGCCAGGCCAGAGGGGCACCGGAGGCTCCTGCACGGCACGGGGGGCTGCGGGTGGGGGGGCAAGGGATGCACTGCAGGGGCTGTCGTAGCTCCCAGCAGCAGAGAGACTGCAGAGTACCTGCCTGCCTGAGCTGGCCCCAGCCCAGGGCAATTAGCAGCTGGCTTCCCTGCTCGCGCGCGCTCGTACAGCGCTAACAAGAGTCTTCGGAGCCCATTCCCTAGTGACAGCAGCTCCTGACAGCTTGCAGCAGGGACCAGGCCAGCGCTTAACCCCTTCCCAGCCACAAATGCTTCACCTCCTCCAGGCTGCACAAGCAGCGCGGAGAAGCCTGGAGGCAAGCATGTGCTGGAGCAACCGCTGGTCACCGGAGGCCAGGAGCCCAGCTTGGCCAGGTCGTGGGTGGAGCAGGGAAAGGTCCCGGACCCGGGGCCTCTGGGATTTGACCTGGGAATGCAGCCAGGATCTTTTCCGTGTCAGGGTGCATTCCCAGGCAGCCTCAGCGAGAGGAGCATCTGTCAAGCCTTCCTCTGCCCTCCTCCCTCTTGCTGAAACGTGGCCCAATGACTGAAGCCTCAGAGCTGGGGGTCAGGACTCCTGGGTTTCCCGCCAGCTCTGGCCAAAGTTGGGGGGAGGATGGGAGGAGGGATGTAGGAAGGGAATCCCAGGTCAGACCTGGGCCTGACACTGACTCAGCCCGTGGCCTTGGGTGGGACACTGAGCTTCTCTGCCTCAGGTTCCCTATTCGTTTAAACAAGGTGCACAAGACTGGCTCTTCTCCGAGACCAAATGCAGTCTGCTAAGAGCTTCGAGACCCTCTGCTTGTAGGGGCCCGAGCGCTGCAAAGTGCATTGGGAACCCCCCAACTCAGGGCAGAGGAGAGAAGAGGTTGAACAGAGGCACTGCCCCTGCAGCCCAAAACATGGCAGCAAAGCAAGGCAGTGACCCAAGCCCCCTTTCTGAGACAGAAGCAGCTTGCTTTGTGGGCTATAAGGATCGGGCAGTCCTGCTGTGAGCCTGACTGGGAGAGGGCCCTACAGAGTCACTCCACTGCCTCCCAGCTCAAACAGGGCTGCTTCTGGGGATGGCCTGCTGCACTGCATCCCTCAGGGCAGCCCCACACCAGTGCCTGGGGTTGCAGTGAGGCAGCCAAGGACCTAACACAGCTCCTTAGCTGGGTCGAATGCAAAGAGACCGGCTCACAAGCCAGTCAGCTAGGTCTCGTGGAGGCCCAGGATGTGCTTATCAGGAGCTCAGATCATCCCACGGCCCTGGGTGTGCTTATCAGGAGCGCAGATCGTTGCTTCCCCAGGTGCAGGCTTCGTCAGAGGTGGCGCCAGCCCCCATGCTCAGGAAATTTGGCTGGTGAGTGTCACTAGCGTGCAGTCAGGCAGAGCAACAGAAGAAACAGCAGGACTTCTCCCCACGTGATGGGCGAGCGGGTACAGCGTCGATGGCTTAGTGAGGGCAGCTGAAGGCTGCGTTGTTGCAACCACTGTGTCTGCTTTCTAAGCCCATTAACCCCCCTGCACCCAGGGGGGGTACCCCTACATTTGAAATGGCAGCAGCAGGGGCCCCCAAGCGTGCCTGGATGCACGCAGGGGCTTCTCTCCAAGCATGGGAGCGTGGCCGACGTGCTTGACGCTGGGCCCGGGGGATCCCATGGATTCCCTTTGCTGAAACGATGACCTTTTTCTGAGCCCTACCCTCATCCTGTGCCAGACTGAACTGGCTCCAGTGTTAAACAACAGCCCCCTTTTCGAGAGCACGAGGCCTGCATCAGACAATCATCCTGAGCTTCTAGCGGCGCCTCCCCAGCCATACCCCACTCGCGCCTCGTGCCATGTCTTTTGCAGGAGGGCCCGTGTTTGCAGCCTTCCCCTGAGCTCTCACAGCTCATCTCAGAGACAACCCTGGTCAGACACAAACCCCCGGCGCTTTGCAACGGAGACTGGCCAAGAGGGGCAACAGGACTTGCCCAAGGTCCCCCAGGAATTCAGTGGCAGAGCTGGATGCAGGGCTTGGATGCTCTGCTCCTCATTCCCACCCCCTTGGAAGGGCTCAGCTCTCCCCTTGCCTTAGCCCCAGTGTGCGAGCGGTAGCTGGCACATTACAGCTGCTTGGGTTCATGGTCAGCAGAGCAATGAAACATCTTCCTTTGCCCAGAGCCACTCCCTTTCCTCCACTCCCCTTCCCGGCCTGGCTCACAGCTGCCCTCCTCTGCTCAGGCTCTGCCATTTTGGGTGCAGCGATTTGCAGCAGACCAGAAACTTTGATTAAAGCGGCTTAAATGTCACCGCTAAGAAAGGGCCCGGAGGTGGGGAAAGGACCCAGGTACCAGCACTGCAGTGGCTGGCGGGTGGGGGCAGAACAGCCCTGGGGAACCAGAAGGCGCCAGCTGACTTTCACGCGCCGCGTGCGTCAGCGTGCGCTCCGGGAATCAACCCTGCAGGGCTGGCGAGCAGCAATGCTTGCTCAGCTGCCTTGGGGGCAGCTCAGATCAAAACCCCCCAGGGCGGTCAGAGCTGACGAGGAAGGGGTGGTAGTGTCTGCAGGGATGGGCACATAGACCAGATCCAGCTGGCAGTGCAGGCAGAGCCTGTGTCTCAGTTCAGCCCAGGGCAAGTACCGGTAAAGGGCAGCTCTGAATGCAGCAGACGTAGCACGGAGTCACCGCAGGGGTTCACAGACCGTGTCTCTGGCCTGCAGCATGGAGCCAGAGTTGGCCCAGGCCAGCAGCCACCCTCCCACCCTGCCAGGAGCCCCCCCAAGAGGCTCCTGAGCTCCTCCACGAAGCTGCGTTTCAGAGCCAGCTCCCCGAGGAACCCAGGTGGCCGCTAAGCTGCAGCACCGGTGCCAGGAATTCCTCTGCCCTGGGGCTGGCCTGGCACATCCCCTCGAGGGCACAGCTATGTTTAAATGCTGCGGCAGTGGCGGCTGCTGTGAGCATCCCTCACCTGCTAAAGCAAAGGCCTGGAAACAAAACCTCTCCCTGCCGCAGTTGTACCAGCTCGTGGCTGCCCCGTGTTTCCCCCGCTGTGGGATGCGGGCTGTTTTCCTTTGGTTTTACAAGCGCAATGAAAAACATTAGCCCTTAAGGCCCCGAGAGGAACATCCAGCAGTGGGGAAAAAAGCAGCAGAAGAGTCCGAGATCCAAACAATTGCTCCAGCAGGAAAGCAGAGGGAACTGCACTGCCTCTCGGTGCAGAGGGGCCTCGGGAGCTGCGTTCATTCCTGAGGGCAGCGGTGGGCACCTGATGGGATCAACGGGCCTGGAGCCGGCAACTTTGCCAGCGGCTACTGCAGGCTCCCTTCCGATTCCCCACCCCGATCCCCTGCTGCCCTAAACCATGGTGAACAGCGAGGGCAGAGAGAAGGGGTCTTAAACAGGTGCTTTAATGAAGTCTTCCTAAATCAGTGTCCCCCACAAACTGAATCAGACCTCTGCCAGCCTGTGGGACACAGGCGGACAACACCTGGGGGTGGTGGCTAACCAAAGCAGCCCAGGCTGGTCCTTCTTACTGTGATGAAGGACTGAAGAGCAGAAGAGGAAGCCAAAAATCTCCCGGAGTGGCCTCTGCTTTGGTCCCAGCTTTTGGTCCCACCGGGAGTCGGTGCAAACAGGCCGTAAAGATCAATGCATCGAAACGAGCAACCTGTGGTAGGGGCCGCTTGGGAACAGGTTGGTCTGAGGCTACCCAGGGGTGAGCCTGCTCCCCTCTCCCTCCTCCTGATCCACCCGCCTTGCGCTGAGCCCGGCTCTGCACGCCTGTCTGGGACAGGAGACGAGTTCAGGGGGCAGGTTGTAAAAGCATCCTATTCCTCATTCCCTTCTGTCTTGTAGAAACAGAGCAGCAAGCAGTATGCTGAGGCACTGGAGAAAGTGAAACAGCTTTGCCGAAGCATGCATCGTCAGAGCATTATCACAACCCCCCCAAAATAGGAAGAAAATCAAGCTTTCTGCTCCGTCTGAGATTTTTCTCTACCTCAAAACCATCACGCTTTCAGCCAAACCTGCACAGGGGAAAGTTAAGAGCCATGGCTTATTCTTACCTGCGGAGACAAGAGCTTTTCAGCTGCAGCAGCACGCACCTGGGGGGACCTGGTGACAGTCTATAGACTCACTAGGGGGGACCAGAAGGGTTTGGGGGAGACGCTGTTTCCCCTAGCGCCCGCTGGCATAACAAGAAGCAATGGGCACAAGTTGATGGAGAGGAGGTATAGATTGGACATCCGCAAGAACTACTTCACGGTTAGGGCGGCTAGGAGCTGGAACCAACTTCCAAGGGAAGTGGTGCTGGCCCCTACCCTGGGGGTCTTTAAGAAGAGGCTGGATGCCTACCTGGCTGGACTCATTTGAGTCCCGTTTCTCTTTTTGGGGTTTTTTGTTGTTCTCCCGCCCTGGCGGGGGGTCGGGCTAGAAGATCTACTAGGTCCCTTCCGACCCTTAATCTATGAATCTATGAAAACCTAAGTCCATAAGAAAATCCGACGGAGAACCCGGGAATCTCACTTCCCACGGTTTTCTGAGATGACCAAGCACACACACGTCCCCTCTCTCTTAGCAAGATGACTTGATCAATATTGCAAGCAAGAAGAAAAAAACAAAACAGTGAGATGCTTTCTGCAATCAGTGGCAGGTACATTCAAGAGTTGCCAGGAGAATTGATCAAAAAAGAAAGCCAGGTCCCCAGAAAAAATGCTAATCTTTTTAAATAAAGGCTTCCTTTTTAAAAATAATAACTAAACAAAGCCTAGAGACAAGCAAAAAAAACCCCTTTCAGTTGTGTGGGGTTTTTTCTGGCCTGAGTGTCAATGCGAGATGGAGGGGGTGAGGGGGGTTTGGGTAGGGTCTGATATAATTTGGCGATCAGCACGATGGCAATAAAAGAAGACAGAGAGGGAAAATAGAGCAGGTTGAAAATATTTGGATTCTTTTATTGAAGAAAAAAAATATATATCTTCCCCTTTCCCAATCACTCCCCAGGGCTAGTCCCAGGGTGGTTTGGGGGGAGTTCCTGAAAGCTAAACATTTTCAGTCCAAATCCTTTCCCACAATCATTGAGAAGCAGAAGATTCATTAGGTTTTGAAATCTGCCACACACAGATGGTTCTTGAAGCTTTCCCCAAGCATCTGCACCAGCTTTCCAGCAACTCTCACAAACTCCTTCGCTAACAGGATACAGATTCCTGGCATCACCCCAGGACATATCAAACTAAGACCAACAACAAGGCTAATCCCAGGAGTAGGGCGGATCAGGAATTTGCCAACAAGATATTGGTTTGTCAAAACTTTTCATGGAAAAGATGTGGTTTTGAGGAAAAGGCTTAATTGCTGGCATGAATTTCTGAGAAGAGAGACAGAGAGAGAGAGAAAGACAGAGAAAGAAAGAAGAGAGATGGAGACAAGAGAGAAAGACAGAGACATGGAAGAGAGACCGACAGACCGCAGAACGACCAGCAGCCGGGTCCTCAGGATATTAAGAAACTCAGATGTATTCCCACATTCAAGTCCTTGGCAGCATGTATGAGGCAGAGGTGACGCTGGGAGATGCATCTCCTGTGCCCCAGGAGCAGCTCTGAATCACCAGCCCACTTGCTATCCTGGTCATCCTCTCTGCCAAGACCCCAAACAGTCTCATTTCTGGAACGGGAGTCAATTCTGAGTGCATGTTACAACAGGGTAAGTTCCTTACGGGAACACACACCTCGGTCTAGCTTGGCCTGAGCTCTGTAGCATTTGCACCTCCCTTTGCCCAAGGAAGGGCGGCGGGGAAGCGTTGCTCATCAGGTTGGCTTGCGCCTTTCTGCAGCTTCTCTGATGAGCCGTGTTCACAACAGGACCAGCCACCTGTTTGCATTCTGGACACATTAGCAATGCCCCAGCCCCACTGATCCTCCCCAGCACTGCGGCCGGCAGAGCTGAGCAGAGGAACAGCTGCAAGAAGAGCTCCGTTAGATTCAGCTGTTCCCGCCTGCCTCCGCACCGATGCCAAGCCAAGCACCGGAGACAGAAGGGTGACTGGCCAGGACACCTGCAGAGGACACCGCTGCCCAAGCGCAGCCTGTCCTTGCGTTGTAGGAGGCCAGATACTTGGCAAATTGCAGCAGTAGGCACTGTGAAAATGAAGCAGGGGACAGGCGAGCTGAGCCAATTGGGCTGTTTGGAGACCTGGGTTTAAGTTACAAGATCAGTTTTAATCTCTTGGCTTAGCTGCGTAGCAAGTCCTCAGAACAGAAGAAAGGCCGCACTATGTCAGATCACTGGTCCGTCTAGCCCCGGGCCCCATCTCCAACAGCGGCAGGAGTGGATGCTGTAGAGGGAGAGCACTGGACTGGATCTCTCCCGAGTGAGCTATCCCCTATTCAATACCTTCCCCTGCATCCACCGTTGCTGGGTCAGAGGAAACATCTATGACAGTAGTTTAAAAGATCTATCATCCATGAATTCATCCAGTCCCTTTTTGAACCTGGCTGTGCTTTCTGCCTTCATTACCCCTTGTGAAAAGTACTTGCTCTTGTTAGTTTTAAACCTCTCACCTGCTATTTTCAGTGGGTGCCCTTCGTTCTAGTATACCGGGGAAATAAGTTCCCTGTTCACTTCGTCTGCACCCTTCATGATTTTATAGACCTCATGTTCCCCCCTGCTCGGACTTCTCTTTTCCAAGCCGAAGAGTCCTGGCCTTTTTAGTCTTGCCTGGCAATTGCTCCAGGCTCCTAATGATTTTGGTTGCCCTTCTCTGTATCTTTCCCGAGCACCTGAGTAAGTAGGTAGGGGAGTGCTTATTAGACAAGACCGGAAAACCCACCCTCTCGGGGCATGCAGAGATCCCATGGCACTTTTCAGAGAGTAAAGAGTTGCACCCATTATGGTATCCTCCCTCTCCTTCTGCTGTGTGCATGTTTTCTGCTGTACATGTGTTGCTGGCTGTCCTCCACCCCAGAAACAGCTGCATTTCAGTAGTCTGTTCCTTTCACAGACCCCAGGAGTTCCCTCCTGCCATGGCAAGGAGCCCTGTAGACTTCAGAGAGGTCCCAAACCACGGCCCCCCTTCTCTAAAGCCTTCTGGGCTTCTCAGACACAAAAGGCCATATAGATAGTACCAGAAATGACCTATTTTACCAATAATATCTTCATGTTGAACATCCACGCCTCCAGGGTTGTCCATCACGGAGCGAGGCCATCATGCTCCCTCTTCTGGCGGGACAAGAAACAAGGTTTCCTTCCCCAGTATAAATATATTCATCACAGAGGCAACTTCACCCCAGCAGCAAAACTTGCTTGCATCTTCAGCACTCTGGGCTGAACTAGAAGGCATGGAGGTGGGTGGTTCAAAGGGTTAGAAAACCAAAGACCAGCTCAGTGGGAATATTCTGATTCATCAGAGTGCTTTAGTTTTAGAGCATACAACACCTCACCCAAACATTTGAGAGGACCTAACTGCACAGGGGGGAGAAAAAAAATCCCTGCGTGGGTACTTCCAGTAAGCGCTTTTCCAATGAACCCTACGGGAACTCTTCTGTGCCAGCTAGTGTAAATCAGCATAGTTTTGTTGTCTTCTGGGCAGGTAGGCGGATCCTTCACTGCTGCGCATCCAGGTCTTTCAAGCCAGGAGGTGAGGAAAGCAGACTGAAATGTTGTCTAAGGGTTTTCTGGGAAGTGCAGTCAGGATTGTGGCACTGACCTGACTCTGGCCTCTACCCCCCCATTTTAAGAGGAGAGTCTGCTCTCCAAATCCACTGCAGCAGCTACAGCCCGGCAAACCCAACCAGGTGCAAGTTTTTGAACCGGGAGAAGGGGGTTCATCATTGGAACAAGCTACCAAGGGAAGTGGTGGACTCTTCCCCCTTTGACAGGTGCCTTTCTGGGAAATGGGTCCCAGCCACGCTCAAGTTCCTGGGATACCTACTTGGCAGGGTGAGAGCGAAAGGTGTGTGCTATCCCAGAGGCCAGACTTGACGATTTAACAGGCCTTTCGACTTCACTTCTCTCAACCAGAGCAGGGCTGTGTGGGCACAGAAGAGCAGGACAACATAGGATGTTACTGCACGATGCAACCAGCCCGATTTTCCATTGCCTTGCATGACATGCTACCAGACAGCAGTCTGAGGTTTTACATAGACATAGGGCTACATACCCCCCACCCCAGAACAACATGTTTCCATACAGATCTGCAACCCCACAGTAAGCTCTCCTCTGACTTTGCTTTTGCAGTCGATGCACCCTCAGAGCTCAGCTGCTGGCAGTCATATATCGCCTGGGACTTGCTAGGCTTCCCCTTGGGCACGATCTCCGAGTACTTCCAACCCAGCCACAGTCCTTGGTCCAGAGGTGACCTTCACACCATTGACTCCTGAGAAGTGGGGAAAGGGGGTCACATGCCTCAAAGGCCTCAAGACAAGGTCAGCGAAGCCAGCGGTAAGGAACTGGCAGTAAACTGAGAATCCCGATTCCCAAGCATAAGCGGCAACCGCACATCCTCGCGGAGAGTTTGTGCTTAGCTAATCACTCCCGAGGAAGAGACACCTCAATTGATCCTGCAGACTCCTTGGAAAGGAAGAGCCTGGCTCCTGGTCAACTTTCATCCAAGCGTGAGCACAAACGCTGAGATCAGATAGAAAAAGCAAACACCAAATCACCCCCTCATGATTAAATCATAAACAATGGCAGGCCCAGAAGTATAAATGCTAAGTGGCCTTTGGGACCTCTCTGGCAGGAGAAGCAAAAATAGCATGGGTTATCGCTACCTGCCAAAACCAGCTCCCTCCAACCAGAGCGTGCAAACACTTCGGCTAAGCTCAGACTGTTTCTGCCTTCTTATCAGGACTGAAGGGGTAGGACCGGGGAGTGGGGGAAACAGACTGCTGGGATCAGCTAGTGAAGGTCTCTTCAGGCCTTAATGGTGTTTTATACCAGGGTGGACGACCCGTGTGTAGCATGGGGCACATCAGGGAGAGGACAGGCAACTCAGCAGCAGATCAGGCAGGAAGCACAGGGCAGGGAGCAGAAAGCAGAGCAGAAGGTCAGACAGGGGAAGGGGACTGGAACAGCACTTAGCGAGGGTGAGGGTCTTCACTTGTGACATGCCTGTCAAAAAGGTTGACCCCAACTGTTCTACACCACATAGACATTTTAAACGCATCATTTATATTTGAACATGGATTCAAGGGAGAAATTCCTTTCCAGGCCAGACAGACCATTGTTTAGCATCATGCCACAGGAGATTTAAGAATCACCATTTCATAGATTTTAAAGCCAAAAAGGACCCCCGATCAATGCCCAGCTGACTCCTCCGGACTGCCCAGGCCAGGGCATGGCAGCCAGGTGCTCCCATAATTGAGTGTGTTGTCTTTGCAGAGCTGCAAAATTACCCCACACTGGTTAAAATCCAGGCAGGACACATCCTGGCAGCCTCAGGCAACAGCTGATCACACACCGGCATCACGCCGAGATGAGGAGCGTTCCCTTCTATCGACGCAGCGGGTTCGTTTATTGGAGCGTCTCCTGCAACAAGGAGGGGAGTGATCAGTTTTCAAAATCTCCCGTTTCCCCCTGCCCACGCAAGCTAAAGAACCCTGTCCTTTGCTTCTCTTGGCTTTACCCAGGCCCCACTGAATCGCTGCCTGAGTTACCCTTGGCTGGTTGCTTTTCACTCTGTATTTCAGGGGGGTGATCAGCGCCACGCACAACACTCCATAAATCAGGCTGAACATTGCGCAGTTTGCAGCTCACTTGCGTGTTGTACCTGCCGTGAGAACTGCTGCTGCGTAATACTTCCACTGAGTTCCCCATCAGGAATCCAACAGCTTTGCTCAGAGGGCGCTGCAGGTCCACAGCTCACGCATTTATTTCAGTCGCATGCGTTTGCTTACGCTTCTCGCCGTTCAATTCCATTTGTTGCTGTGCTTTTTTTAAGCCTGTCACGCTGAGCGTGGAGGGAAATCGGGGATCTCCCCACAGCTTGTATCAGCCAAAACAATTGTCACTGGTGAACTTCAGCATGTGCTGCCCACTTCAGGCCAGGTGGTTTCAACAGCCCTCGGCTTTGGCTTCATCCTATTTGAAGCCGATGGAACAAGCACACTCCCATAGGAGCAATTAAGCCAATTCAGAGGGTTTCAGAAAACCCCATGTTAACCTATGAAGGGTCCTCTCTGTTCACCATTATGCCTATTTGGGATCTGCTTCCCGTAAACTTTCCTCCCTGCTCTGTCTGTGCCTCTCACCCAATTGCTGCTTTCCTGTATGGATTTAGAGGCAAAAGTTTTTTGCGTGGTCTCTTTTGCTGGACCAGCAGCATAGTAAGGAAAGCTGTCAGACAAATGTTTGGACATCAAAAGGCTTGGAAATGCCCCTTCTTTATGAATTAAGACACTCTGGAGAGACTTTAAGCAAAAAGCCCTGTAAACTCTACCCCCTGCCTCAGCTTTTAACTTTTGCAAGCCAGTGGGACAGTTGAGAAAGGCACAGTTTCCCCTTCCAGAAGTTGTGCTTGTTTGACCCAAAGTGCTGTACTACTCCTTCCTTAATTACAAGCTAATTCTCCAGCTGTGCTGCTTGGCATCCTCCAAGGCATAAGCTAAATGTTGTTCCGCCAGCAGAGCTGCTTATGAAGCAAGAAACTTCTTGTCATCATCCCAAGCACTTTGCGTTGGGCCCAGAAGGGCAATGCTGCTGGGTTAAGTTGGCCAGTATTCAGGCCACGTTAGCCAGGACACTATCCATTTCCAACAGCTTTTTTGACACGAGGCTAGCTATGCAAAGAACACACCTGATGTGCTGCCAGTGAGGGGGGAGGTGGGGATCCCGCAAAGTGTCATCTGTTGAGCAAAGACAGAACCCACCAACCACATACTTGCCTAATGAAGTCCATCTATGTAGTTCTGCGGAGGACAGTACATCCACACACACGTATGAGACACGTTCCCAAAGTTAACCTCCGCTCCTTGCTTCTCTGGTGCCACAGGACATCGGCTTATGTAAATATACAGTCATGTGGTACCCTCTAGCGGCCAGTCTTTAGAAAGGAAACGTCTGCGAAGCCCAGACACGTGGAACCGATCCCTCTCATCTGCGTCCGAGTGTGTTATTAAAGAAAAGCAAATGTTTAAGACTGCTATGACTGGACTAGAGATCAAGAATACTCATCCAAGTCACTTAAAGGATAAATCTGTAATAAGAGAACACTGATGTGAAGCATTTTTTCTGGTATCCAGGGCATAATCAAAGACATTTTTTCTTGCAAAAATTTAGTTGGTTTAATAAAAGGCATCACCTCGACCATGTGGTCCGAAGCTTTTTTCTGCAACTTTAAGCATACACCCGAGTCCACAGGGCCTCGAAGTTTTCGAGTGCAACAAATCTCTGCTCAACTCTGGACCCGAACAAGCTGGTCTTTGGGTCTATTATTTTGATGCAGTCAAGCACTGAAAGCAACTGGAGTTCTCTCGTTGGAGGCAGTTATCTCTGGAATTCCCATGCGTCCCGGGCTATGCCTCAAGGCAGATGCCTACTCGGGAAGTTCAACATGCTTACTCTGCCTGCTGCACAGCTGAGTTTGGCATTGTAAGGAAGAAACAGATGGTCTCACTGACATGTAATTGGCCACAGCCTGTTACAACTTAAGTGTTTGAAGCACTTGGATTGCCTGCTGGGCTGTGGTCTTAGCTACAGCTCCCTCGCTTTGAAAATTCAGTGGATTTTGTGCTTTTGCATATAAGTGGTCAGAGGAGCTAGATATAGTACAAGAGGGGGACTCGCCTGCACAGCACTGTGCCATAGTGCTCCACACCTATCCATGGCCTCTTGACCCTTGGTTCTGCCTCAAATGAATTTGACAGCATTGCATCTAATGAAGCTCCTTGGGCCTTTTGGGCCAGATGCAAAACAGAAGTCCTGAGTATTCTTGGTCACATGGAATAAAAATAGGGATTTAACTCTGGTATCCTGGCCAAAATGACTCTCAGGCTATCACATTTTGCCTCCCTGTGTTCCCACCCTGGTTGCAGTTTCAACTTCACCTCTTGTAGTGAGCTGCTGCATATTGTTGCTGGGCACAGCTACCTAACTGTTTCATAGTTTCTAGGGTCGGAAGGGACCTGAGCAGATCATCTAGTCCGACCCCCTGCCATGGCCTGGTCGTAACTGTATATCCACCAAAAGAACTGCTCCCTTTCAGAGGTGGATGAAGAAACATCTGTACATCTATCTTGGTTCCCAGAGTGCCTGGAGATGTTTCGGTGTGAAAGCAGCAATCCTATTAGTTGCTGCGTCTTGCATTTGAGGTCATCTCCAGGAAACAGGACCCCTATTCAGCCTCTCCCTCACTAAACTCTTTTTGCTAGACTTCAATTAACACATTATATGCCATTTCCCCCATGGACTCATCCTTAAAAGTTTCAGTAGGAGGTTATACCTTGGGAGTTTATGCTGTGCTTTGGAACTTGCATGGACTCAAACAGCAAGAAAGAAAAAACACCACTTATCTAAAAAGAAAATTTATTGCGTTTTATGAAGCTTATAATACATGCACTGACAAACTATCACAACAGTTAGCAACATTTTTTTGTTTCCAGATTTCCCTTAGTGTTTCTGGAATAAACCAGGCCAAGTTAAAGCCTCTTTTGTCCTTAGAAAATACTTTTCTCGTAACACAAGGAATGTATTTTTCCAAAAGCTGCAAATATCCAATGTTCAAGCTTACCAAAAAAGGAGGCAGGAGAGGAAAGTCTCCCAAAAACACACGCACGCACACCCCTACTGAGCTAACAGGATGGGATGACTTTGTCTATTTCTATTCAGAGTCGAGTACAAACAGGATACTGGGAATAAAGCTCTTTTGAAAAACAAGACGCAGTACCCTTTAAAAAAATTTTACTGGAGAAAAAAAATGTTCGACTACATTGTCCAATATGATACTATACATTTCTTTTTGCTTAATTATTTTCAGTTTCATAGGCTTGGACAAGCAACGGAATATGGTGAAATGTTGGTTTCCTTAAAAAAAAAATATTGCATCCTTTTCAGTTTCTGTTGGATGTTCTCTCATACCCATCAGAGAAGGGCATATAATGCACCAGAGATCATAGCCTACTATAGGCTTAATATCAAGTACAGATACACAGAAGAGGATGTGATCATCAGACGAGGTTGGTATGGCAGAAGTTAGGCTGGTGTGAGCCAGTTTCCACACCCACAGAATACTTCCTAGTGAAGCTTTTCAGTCCCCCGTCACCTGTGTTGTTTGTCCATCAGAGGTCTGATTGGTGGACTGAATAAACATGGGCTGGGTGATTTCCTGACCTGCAGGCATGGTTACTTGCTGAATTTGATAGAGTTGCTGTAAGATATGAAAGGAAGGGAGAAGAGGTAGTTTAGTGCCATCAGGATAGTCAACAAGCATTCCATTCAAGTCCCGTGCTAGTTGTTTAGTCTAAATTAATGTAAAAACCAGCTGTCAGAGGAAGTAAAATATGTTCCCTGCCTCAGATTAGGCCAGAAATGCTGGAAGGCATTCAGTACTTAAATGGGACGGATGCTACACTGAAAGAGTTTCATGAATATCTAATAACCTGTTTGAATCTGACAGACTTTATTTTTACAAAACATTCTCTGCATAATCCCATTAGAGCTTGATTCTTGACATGATTAGGATTGGAAAAGTTCCTGCTGATAACTGAACCTCTTTTAAGTACTGGATAGATTGGTCAGGTAATTTCTAAAACATCCTTATTTTGCAGTCCATATTCAAGGTAAATTATTGCTCAGTCATTTAGACTGAAAATCTTATTACATGCTGTATGCAGACAGAACTCACTTTTGTTCTGGCACCGAATACTACTGTCACAACTCATTTGAGTAACAGAGAGACATAAGCCCTCCAACACATTTCAACATCTTTTCCCAGTTTATGGCCGAGTTTGATTTATTGAGTGGTTTCTGCTATCTGGTTTGCATCTCCTATTTATGCATTCAATACCAGTTTGGTCAACATCCATTTAAAAAGCAAACTCCATTTTCTAAATGTTGACATTTAATGAGGCTAAATTTTCGTATCACTTGCTCCCATCTTCAACAAACTGGATTCAAAAGTCCTTACAAAGTCCAAAGGACTCACGGTAATTATTTAATCTATTTTAGATGCAGTTTAAAAACAATACACTAAACTTCTCCCTAAACTCCCTTTACACAGACAGATTGTTCTCTCCAACAGTTCAGTGTCAGAATGCCTTCTAATGACATAGTGAGAGGCTACAAAGTTTTGTCCTTACTGCTTTAAAAACTTTCTATCTGAATAAAAAATAACATCCTATTTCCAGTAAACTTTGGGATGATACACATAGGGCAAGGTCAGGCAGCTGATTTGCTATATTTTTCACAAATCACCAAGTTAATATGGAGCCAACGTAGTGTGATAATGCACTGCAAGTCTCTGTTCCATTTCTTATGAATCCTTTTTCCTGATTATACTTTGGGAAGTCTCCTTTAGCTGACTTCTCCACAGGCTTAGACAGTCAGTGCCTGAGACTGAGAGATTTCTTAGCCCCTGGACTTTCTGGGGGCTTTGGCTAATTAACATTCAGTCAATTGCCACGTGCTCTGGGATCCGTACCTGTCCATCCGTGAACTGGCTGAACTGCTGCTGTCCTTGCTGGACTTCTGTCTGTGTGATCTACAATAAAAAGACACCAATCATCACTAAGAGGATTTTATTAACTCCTTGTAGGGTTGACAACAGTATTTTGTCCTCCCTTCCATTGGAGTTTTGCCAGATGCTTTTAAATTAAGCCTTACAATGTGGTAAAGCACCACAAGAGTTTATGTAGCTTGCCCGGAGTCACGTATCAGCAAGTCAGTGGCAGACCAAAGAGATCTAAGTCTCATCTCTCAAGTACTTAGCTTTCTGTGCCGTATCAGTCTCCTGTACAAGTTCTCAGCAATGTCAGTTTAAACAAAAGAAATGAAACCACACAAAATAGCATAACACTGAATGCTAGTTGAGAATAAAAGGCATGACAGGATTCAATAATTCAAAACAAAACATAAGCAAGTCCACTTTTACTTTCATAAGCACTGCACAGACTCGCAGATCAGAGGGGAGACATAACGGTTCTTCCATTCTTTAAAGGTGGATAAAAATCATGTTTCAGTGACAGCTGTGTGACAAGAATATGAAACAGCCCAGCACTGGCATTGATTGGGTTAGTGCTGTTCCTACTGAAAGCCTAGGACAGTGGTTTTCAAACTTCTTTGGCCATACACACCTTTACCTGCAAAAATACTGCTGCTTGCACCCACAACATATGATGGGTCTTGGCATCTTCATTCCTTAGGAAGTGTGCCAATACCAAAATCTCAAGCTGCAGCATCATTACTAAAATTGAGGCACATACCTCTTGGCAAAGCTCTTCCCGCCCACAAGAATACGTGTACCCCTGTTTGAAAAACCACTGCTCCAGAGAAAGAAATGGAAGGACGAGGCAGTTGTAATAGAGGAGATGGGTTATAGGTTAACACCTGATGCACAACCAATGTGAGCTAATAACCAAGTCAACGATGGGTTGCAAAAGAAAGAGAAAGGGATTATATCCACATCTCTAGCTCTATATATCTATATTAGTCTAATGTGAGGCACTGGGCCAGCTATCCATTTTACATGTGTGTAATGGATATACTTATGGTTTTTCAGACAGAGCCCAAATGGACATACCTACTGAAACACAAATGAGTTTAACAGTTAACATCAGGCCCTTAGTACAGGAGTACGTACCTGCTGTGCATTAGTTGCAAGTGTCTGGATCTGTCCCTGGACTACCTGGGTGCCCGACACAGGCTGAGCTAAGCGGATATACTGCAGCTGGCCAGCATTCAACTGAACCTAGGAACAAGTGGGAGTGGGGTAGGGAAGGAAAATAAAACAGACACTGCATAACCTGAAACACACAAACTTGCCTTCTTGTTTCCACAACAGAAACCATGGTAATAGATCATATTTGGAGGACTGAACTGATTAGCACTCTAAATGAATAGTTACATGGATCTTGTCAAAGAAAATAAGAGAAACTTCAAATTCTTTTAATTAAACCTGAAATGGCCACTGTAGCATGCTTTTTCTAAAAGGTAAAAGACCTTTGGAGGCAAGGGCATATACTTTTCATGTCAAGTATGATGAGTGATCAAGTTAATTCTTTTGTATATAAGATGACTCCTACAAAACAAGAAAACTGCTATTGGAGATAGTTGCAACTAGTGATGCTATGATATTATTTTGATCTTTTTTGTATGTTTGATGACATTTCATCTTCTTGAGAAGGAGGGAACAGCCCTGACGTGAATCAGGAATACTGCAAGGAAAGGACATCCAAGTTTTTAACACAGAACACTCCCACAGGATTTTACTCCTGACCTAACTGAGGCTGGTATATGGTCTGCATCAATATTACTACTAAAAACATAACTTTTTCCACTGACTGACTTGTGAATATTTAAATTAATTCCCTTGTGGATAATTTGCTATATACAAGTGCATTTTATATTTCCTTTGAAATAGGGTTAAGAAAATTTGGATTCACTAGGGAAGCTTGGAAGAAGAATTATTGGTCTTGGAATCTACACAAACACTGCAGCTTTCACCAGTTTTGTCTCGGAGCTCCAATGTTGGCCTCGAAGTAATAACCTCTACAGCAGTTAAAGGCTCCACATGAGCATAAACATTTCACAGAATCAGAGAAAATGGAGGTTAAAGGGAGCTCAGGAGGTCACATCTAGTCCAACCCCCTGTTCCAAACAGGACCATCCCCAACTAGATCATCCCAGCCAAGGCTTTGCCCAGCTGGGTCCTAAAAACCTCCAAGGATGGAGATTTTCCAGCCTCTCTGGGTAACCTGTTCCAGTGCTTTACTACCCTCCTCATAAGAAAGTTCTTCCTAATATCTAACCTCAACTTCCCTTGCTGCAACTTGAACCCATTGCTCCTTGTTCTGTCATCTGCCACCACTGAGAACAGCCCAGCTCCATCCTCTTTGCAACCCCCCTGCAGAGAGTTGAAGGCTGCTATTAAATCCCCCTCAGTCTAACTATTTTTATTGCCCTCTGCTAGTCTCTCTCCAATTTATCTACATCCTTTCTGTATTGAGGGGGGGGGCAAAACTGGACAGAGTTCTCTAGATATTTCAGTAAAGATACTTAGATGTTAAACTACAGTACTAACATAATGGGTAAAACAGAAGTAGCATGCTCATAATGTGTTTTTGATTCTTCAAAAGGGATGAATGCTCTGAGGTCCAGCAAACATGAACATCTCAAAATGTTAATGCTCAGTTATTGAGCTGCAAGAGCAAAACTACTCTGGCTTGTCCATCCACCTTCCCTCGAAGTTGAAAAAAAAATGGAGCCATTTTGTGACAAGCATAGAAAATAATAATGCAGATTTTTTTTCCACCAGAAAGTTATAAATATGTCAAAACCTGAGTGAGCAGGTTCTGAGGAACATCTCAAACTTAACACAGACAGTGCTACCAGTTTTCTACTATTCGTTTTTATGTATATGTTGCAAGAGACAGGATGCGACTTAACTAAGCCCTGGAGGAAATCAGTGTTGAAAATGAGCCATTAAAAGGAAGACACCGAAATCAAATAGGGTGATCCAGAAAAGCAGGATAACAAAAGTGGTATAACAACCATGCTGCAGATGGCATAACTGAAGGTCCTGTTTAAAAAAATCTCATGATGAAGAGCTTCACTTTGTCTTTGGAAGATGGCAGAGACCTGCTTCTCAGTGCTTGAGATGGTGCACTCCAGTGATCCCAATAGGGCACAACAGCATACTATGGGGACGCTGGAGGATCGCTGCATAATGGCCATTCTTGATTAACCAGCAGGGAATGAGTCTGGTGAGGGATGGCAGTCGATCCCTTTGTGGTGTTGAGGATGGACATTAGAGGACAGTGTTCTATATTTGAAGGTGTACAGAACACATCAGTGGCAATGACAAAGAGGAGTACGAATCCTCTAGAGCAAAGTATATGGTGCTCCGAGCACCAGGGACTTTACTAATGCCAGTTCTTTGGCACAAATGAAGTTAGATAAGCAACACAACTTCACTAGTGTTGCTTATCTGCTCAGCTGGGCATCAGAGGATACTGGCTTCTACGTAAGCAGAATGCTGGAGCTTATTTCCTGATGGTGTACTGAGATCCGCATGGATTGTTGCAGAAGAAAATGCACTAGCTTCATCTCTTATATTACACTACAGAAAGTGATAGACAGCACATTACTCAGTCTCAGTATGTGTGATCCTTCTAAATAGGAAAGAACCTATTATGTCCACCTCTTAGGAGAGTCGGTTCACTGCAGCACAGGCAGGGGTCAAAGCCTGTAGGTTTCAAATCTACCACATAAACAGCCCTGAACATGAGCATCTACTGAGCAATATTCAGTCCAGATAAGATGCAGAACAGAGCAGCCATATGTCAAAAGAATCAGAACTCTGAATTTGTTTTAAGCTTGATGCTGCAATCTCAAAAACTAGCAGGTCAGGCACTTAGCAATTGGCTTGCATCTATAGACAGGTGAAAGAAGCTGAAGGAGGGTTGAGTTGAGATGCCTTTTAGGCCCTTGCGAAGGGAAGACTATGAAAAGCCAAAGGGAACATGTCCCTACAAACACTGCATCTCAGGTCTCTATCCTTTTGGATGCGAGGCAAGTTCTCACCAAGATCCACGCATCTGGGGATCAACAATAATTTTCAGTGAAACACTTCAAAAGCCACGTATTGCAGCGCCACGCAGATTCCCTCATCTCTTTGCAGCATCTCACAAGTCCCTTCCCTGCAGGGAATTTTGCTCTTCACTTGTCTCTACTGAATACCAAGTTTCAGCAATGAAACAGCCGTTTCAACTAAACTGGAGTCATATTAGTAAGCACAACTATAATAAAACAAGCTTACTAGCATAAAGGATCTCTCTCCCAAGCGATTTTAAGAACAAACCCTTTGGAGAGACTTGCATATGGAAAGGAAACCAAAAGTGTGTGTAAAAGAAACACAGAGAACAGGGAACATTATGTGCATTTTAGCATAATTCTAGGAAGGCTGTTTTTACTGACTGCTCTAGACTCCTATAGATCACATGGCTTCTAATTGAGCAGAGCGTGCATAACACTTTGTAAGTAAAAGATGCTACTGGGGGGAGACAGTGAAGAGAAGGGAGGTGCTGCATTTGGCATGGAACATATTTCCTTTCTGCCCTACACTTTAAGCCAAGTAGTTGAGAACTGAAAGAAAGTGGAAAGAGCTGGGAACTCAACCTCAAAACACTCAAAATCTAAATTATGAATCTTTCTCAAATGCTGAGTCAAGGCAGGGATGTTTACTAAAACAAAACTAGGCTGAAGCTTTGCTCATCCTGACAGTTGGACTGATCCTTCTGTGGTCACAGATCTCACCACCGCTGTACAAAAGCCTCAGTAAATGAAGCCAAAAGCAATTAGAAATGGTTCTCTTGTTCACCAAGTCTGACCCTGTGTGTTGGTGTTCAAACACACAAAGCTGGAAGATTTTCTAGGAGTGTGAAATTTTCCAGACAAGAACTTTGTTGTGATTATAGCCTACAGAGAGGGGAAAAAAGTGACATCCATTTGACCTATAGGCTTATTTAGGACAAATGTCAGAATTTTACTTCTGTTCTTGGTGTTTAGAGACCAAATGCTGAGGACCATCAGCCAGGCCTATGGTAATATGAAAGCCTAATAATTAAAATAAAAGCATTTTCTGCTCCTTTAGAACTTTCCCTCTAGCAATCTGAAAACATTTTATAAAGATGTGCTGTGAAAGTCAGGGTTAATTGTTGTGGCAGTGCCACAGATAACACCTGTCTTATGGTGAGGTGCAGAATCAAGCAAACAGAGGTAAAATATGCCTTGGTGAGGACCCTGTTGGTAATACAAACTTATACAGCAAGTGCGTAAGTGCATATGTTGTAAAGATTTATTCACAGCTTCCTAGACATGCTTACTTATTCCCACCCCCCCCAAGTAAAAAAAAAAAAAAAAGGTCTGAATGAAGTTATAATTTTTTTCTCTGTGCCACATATCAGATTCATACACTTTTTCTCTAGTGGGAAGAGGGTCAAAAAATACCACTCAATACATTTCCTCTCTCACCATCAAGGTACACAGATGCCTGGTCCTATAACAGGTCTGACAGAACAGAGTTTGACCCAGGACCTTAGACTGTTCTGTGCTCTCTAGTAGAAACTTACCGGTATTTGCTGGATTTCTCCAGTGTTGGTGATGATCTGCTGCATGACTTGCATAGTCTGCCCAGTTCCACTCTGAGCCTGCTGTGTTTGTCCTTGGGGCTGTGCCTGGACAATCTGTACCTGCTGACCCTCGCCAACCTGCATGGTCACTGGGGTAGTCTGCAATCAAAGACAGGAAGGAACGCTGATCGCCTGGTCTGAGGGGAAGCAGAACCTCAGAAGTCTAAAGCCAGTAACAAAGGTTTATTTTATAACCCTCGGTGCTGATGCTTAAAATGTGGCCTACTTCCATGCTGTAAAAAGCTAGCAGAGAAAATTTCCAGGATTCTAAATCTACTGCTGCCAAAAAACAGAAAGTGGTAATTTTAGATTTCAAGAAAATCTACAGAGTTTAATACTAAAGCTTATCTGCAGATGTGAACACGCATTTTTGCTATTACTTAAGATCTCTCTCAGGTTCTTATTTGGCCCTCATTACTGTTGTACCTGGGCACCTTAGAGTCCAATGTATTATCCTCACAACACCCATGCCAGCAATGTGCTATTCTGCCCATTTTACAGATGGGGGAAGTGAACCACAAGAAGGCTAAGTGACTTGGCAAATACCACACAGGAAGCCTGGGGCACAGCAAAGACGTGAAGCCAGGTTTCTCAATTCCGGAGTTAGACACTGGAATAATCACTGGAATGTCTTTCCTCCAAAAAAGATGCTTGTATGGACAAAAAAAAGGCTACACTGGTACCTAGAACACCAGAAACACAGCAACAAACTTTCACTAAACATAGAGAAACTAGGCTGGCTCCATGTTCTCTCTTCAACTGCCCACCCATGTTATACATACTATATTTTATTTTCAAAGTGTCAGCAGCTACTTTCCAGCTTTAGAATGTGTTTATAAAAAGGGGTAAGAATAAAAGCCAGTAAAGCTGTGAGATATACATGATTGACAGTGCCCATTCAAGGACAAAAATGCATTACAGCTTCACTTCTGAATGCAAGTGGCAGAATCTGTCTCACAGCTGCCCTCACTCGCTTTGGAATAAGGGATCAGCTTACTCCTATGAAGCAACAGACCTACATTTGTTTTTGAAAATATGGGAACATCATTCTCCTATTAAGGAGGCTCGTACAAATGCTTTAACTATCTCTGCTTCAGTGCAAAACACGTGACTTGCATTGTACACAGTCCGTCCATATATTCCCAGGTCTCCCAGATGATTTTACAATAACCAATTGAGATGAATATAGAACTATGACATTAAAAGAGGTTTATCCTTTGGATCTGGGAGGTGGAGATGGACAGTGCTATGTTTTCTAGAGACTTTCAGCCACATCAAAAAAAATAGTTCTCTACCGTTGTTGGGAGATGTTACTTGCTGGGAGTTCTGGTTAACTGGAGGCACCTCTCCCTTCACAAGTTACACAATACATAATTTATTTGGATAGCTAAATTTTTAAGTGGCAGGATGATTTTGTAAAGCCTCATGAAAACAAAACCAGTGCATGTGATCTATTTTTAAAATACATAAAGGATGTACCATTTCTTTAGCAACTCCCTAGAGGAGATATACCAGGCAGCCTATGGTTATCCTACAGTCCTTTTATTATTAGGACAAAATTCTGCATTAACAAAGGGATGATTAAGTGACCATACAGCTAATTCCCCACCACAACTGTGCATGAAAAATACCGAACTTGATTTTGGAAGAAATGAAAACACTCTTTGTTGTAGCCCTGCTTGCTCTCATTCAAGAGTTGCACGATGACCTTAAATTGAGACATTATAATACAGTTTGCCCATAGTATGGCAACAGCTTTCCTAGTGAATGGCTGGGAAGTAATTAGTTGCAGAGTGTGTCAGGTAAGAAATACAGCACCTGCCAAATACACATGCTAGATTTTTTTCTACATAGTGCAGATCCAGGCCATTCAACTTCTAAGTGGCTGGAGGCTTCCTGGGCTGCACACTGCGTGCCCCTCTCCCCCCATCAACACCTCCAGATCCCTCCAACTCTCCCAGCCACAGGTGCCCTTAGACCCACAGGCTGCTCTGCCCAGCCTCCAGGGGCAAGGGCAGGAAGCAGAAGCTGGAGGAGGGAAGGGGAGCCTGGCGGCTCTGGTAGCAGTAGCAGGACAGTAATGGCAGGAGTGGCACCCAGTCCTGAAGCCTGAAGACCACAGGTTATTCCTTTGAGGACCGTACATGGCCTATGGGCCACCAACTGGACAGCCCTGGTTTAGAGTAAGGAAATCTAGGATTTAACTGGCTATGAGGAATCACAAGTCCCTCAAGCTGTGTTTGCTCACTGACCTGCCCCTGCTGAGGCTGAGCAATGATTATCTGTCCTGGTTGGATGGTAGTTGTAGATGTGGTGGTCTGTTGTCCTTGCTGTTGCCCTTGTACCTGTACTGCGGCAGGCTGCTGAGCAAGAGTGAAATAGTACTGGACAGGTTCGGCTGGAGTCACAGCCTGACGCACTTCTTCCTGCAGCACGAGAGGAAAAAAGGTAAGGAGAAAAGAATATTAAACAACAAAATTCTATCTGAAATATGCCCTTATAAACATGCTCAGCGCAACAGAATCCTTAATGTTAGGTTCTCAATGGTTTAAGCCAGGGGAAAGTGAATTCAAAACCAGCCCCATAATGATAAATCAAAATGGAAATAATGGGTTTCCACAGACTTTTATTGAGCTACACAAAATCAAAGCATTTCAGACTTCTGAATGCGAAGTAATCACCCATTTCATTATGGGAAGCAAATGAGCAAACAATTACCACAGTTAAAAACCATGCAACTGCAGTGCTTGTCAGTAAATTCCATCAAGGCCTGTTATCTCAGCACAGAACTAATTGCAATTGCACCAGGAAGAGACTTACAAAGACTGTCTCTCTAAGCCTGCTCTTTAGCTTGCATTCAGAACAGTCTTAATCTAGCTCTTGCTGTTACACCACTGGAAGTAAAAACCACAAACCTGATCTATATGCCAATGGATCTGGGAACAGAAGTTTTCCAGAACTGGAATGATTCTGACAAGCATTGCGATTGCACACTATCTGATTCCAGTGGGGGGGGCACTGAAGTACCTCAACATTTATTACATCAAAGACCTAAAGATCCTGCTATGATTGTTACAGGTGCAGGAAATGCTGCAGCTTTTTCCTGTTCAAGTTTAGCTAATCATGGCTTTGGGAACATTGAAACCATGCTGGTTAATGGTATTTCAGGCTACAAAGTGAAACGTTTGGCTATTACACTAGCCAGAGATGAGCTTGCATTCAAGAAGCCATACTTCGGCTCCTAAGAAGCAGACTGTTCTTACACCTAGTAATGAATGCACTCCTCCAGATGTTCAGACCATGGCAGAAGGCGTAAACAACCCTCTCCCAGCCACCTTGAGTTCACAGCTGAGAGTGTAGGATGTTTACACATGCTACGGCATGGTAGATTCCAGATTACTAAAGCTTACTCGACTCCCCTGTATTAAACGCAGGCTCCCCACAAATCAGCATAAATGATAATTACTTATTTAGGATGCTAATGTGAAACAATTTATATGCTCAAGAGAAACAAGATCAAGATATGGGTAGTTCTGATGGCGAGGGGTTTAGAAAAGTGCTACCTTTTCCTCCAAGCTGCCAGTTCAGTCCATGCTCAAGTTGAAAGCAACTGAAAAAAATTCACCGGATGGCTTCTTAGTGGCATATGTAAAATGAGTGCAGTTCCTAGCAGACAGGTGCCTGCATCTCTGACACTAACTGGAACCTTTGTTGTCCGTTTGAACAGGGATTTAAAGACCGAATCGCCTCTACAACCTGAGCTTCCCCCTCCCTCATGTGAGCTGATTTCTTCAAAGGAAAGGTGAGACACACTGGCAAGGGATGATGTGGGGGCAAGCATGCAAAACCGCTGACTTGATACCCTTACAGTGTACAAAGGCAGCACTATCAATCCTGAATGTATTTATTTATACACAATGCAAAGCAGAGTCAGATCAGAGAAAAATCGAAGTGCAAGTGCACTCCAGCCTCCAGTCCTCTCCTCCTCCCTAAACATTTATGCATATTTCTCCCTAAGAAAGCAAAAGAAACATGTTAGCTGAGAAAGAAATTACTTCTGAGCTTGAATCCGGGAGTAAACAATACCACCCACCCAGTGGCAAATACAGACCCAAACACCCAAGATTTATTTTTACATCCTTTCCTATGCGAGTGAATTCACTGGATTATTTTCACCCTGCTTCCTTGGGCTCTTTACAGTATAAACCCTCCATGCTATTCACAATGAAGTTAGAATGTATTCACTGCTGTTCTTGCTATTAGAGTACGTCAGTTAAAGTCACGTCTCTCTTCATCCAATCATGAAAAATCACGCAAAGGGAACAGTTGTAGCAGTTCTGGCACAGCAAGCTACTCAGAGAGCCTGTTTCAAGGACGGCAACACCCTGGATTCCTAATTAAGCTCTCGAACAAGAATTAAACCAACTCACCATCGTACTAAAGCATGCAGTGCAGGTTAATGTTTCACAGTGCTCCAGGCAGAAATGGCTTTAAAATATGAACCTGTTTAAACCAGGTTACATGCTATGATTTGAAGCCTTTTATATTCAGCCCATAGCTGGAGTTATCAGAGCAATATAACAATGCATTTCTCCACCAACTCTTCCATGTAATCACCACTAACTTGTCAAATGACAAGCTGCAGTAGAGATAAAATAGAGATTGCAGCCTTAGCCAAAAATGCAAGCTTTCATCCTTCAGGCAGCAACTTTGCAAAGTTGTTGAATAAGACTTGTGCTTTTCCACTAAAAATTCTTCCTCTACTTTATAAGTTATAATCACCCATCATAACTCTCCTGCTCCTGGAAAATGTATTTCTAGTTGATTCAGCACTGTTCACGGACATCTGCAGGTGTATCTGCAGTAGAGATTTTGCAAAGCCTATCTCAAAGCAAGCGCTGACGTGGTTCCACAGGTATTTATGCTACGCAACCCAGAGGAAAAAGCTTTATTGTAGTGGATCACTGAGAAAGACTGACATGAATGTGTACAGTTACTGTTATTTGCTGTAACATACTACCAGAGTGTTTTATATTTTGGATTAGATAAATAAATACTATTCTTACTGCATTCATTTCATAAGAAATGTTAAACATGCAAGGCAACAACCCAGTGTCCTTTAGGTATGGAATAGTATTATGTTTAAGGTGTTTTTCCTGTCCTACCTGGACAGAACTATAGAGTATTGTATAAAATCAAAGACTGGGAGCATCAAACAGGAATACATCTGGGAGAGAGACTGACTTCCTTTCTGGGGCAATGACTGATTGTTCTCACTTACAGCCTAGTTATGTCTTTATGCCTAACCAGTTTTCCCAATTGTGTCAGGTCTCCTGAGATGCAGGGCCCCCCTCCACAAGTTAGTATTCTTAATTACTTCCAAATCGCTGCTGTCTAGGGTGCTCCACTGAGAATCAGTTCTACTATTTTGGTAAATAATAGGTTATCTTTGGAGAAACTGTATTCCGTTTACTGATGTGGGGATAAGCAAGCAAGTCTTAGGGAAAGGAAGGAATGCACATAACGCTTTCATATACGACATTCATCATGTGAGCTAGTATATTTAGACCACATTATTCCCAACAAATATGTACTGTAATAACTGGACTTTGCTGATTTTTATCTGCATGTTTTCCCCCGTGAAGAATGCCTTCCAGTAAGTGGTATTCTATTACTACTCCATGTAGCATCTGGGAGTGAAGTGGGTGTTGTAGACTTTCTTGTTCACTAGAAAGCCACAGGTTTCCAGAAATGACAGGGTATGTGATTGCGCTTATAGCAAAAAGTCAAAGGAGAAATGTGTATTTCCTTCTTTTGAAGGGCCACTACCAACACCATGAAGACCTTGATAAAAGACTGCAAAACCAAAGAATAATATCAGTACTGAAACTGCTGTTTTCAGCATCTGAAACAAAGATATCTTCTGTGTGTGAGCCAAATCTGAATTTGAAAGGAAACTTCCCTGAGCTCAATGCACAACTGAACAATTCTTATGCAATATGGCTGCAGGGATTTATCCTCAAGCAAGCAGACTCTTTTATCACACTTCCAGAGGTGCTAGGGTAGTTGCTAGTGTAAAAAATTCTAAATGCTACCTTGCGCTTTCCACAATTCATAGGCAAACTCAAACCTTCACAAGTATCACAAAAGTGGTCCCAGCAGCAAGTAAATCATTTGTTATAGTACCTACAGAGCACTGGACCCAAATTACCTGGAGAGGAAGGGATCACTTCAGCTTTGCACACTTTAAAGAAGTCAAGAATTCAGGAACTCCTGATTCCAGGAGTTACTGAACAAAGTCTTGTCTTGCAACTCTAGATGTTCTAGAAGGCTATAAGCTACTGGATGTTAACCCACCTTTAATTCAGCCTACCATGCAGCTAGCAGTGAAGGAGGTACAGCAGTCTGACCACAGAAAGGAGATGAATAGCCATCTAACTGAACAGGTTATTTTAAACAGCAGAGGGAATATAAACCTTTTAGATTACATGTGATGAACCAGCCTAGCAGAAAGCTAGATCTGGTACTCTGTTCATTCAGTGGTAATGAAACTAGGCTTTACCCTGAACCCGGTCCATTTTTTGGCATGGTCTCAAGAGAGGCAGAGAAACAAGGACTCTTAAAGCACAAACCTGTTAAGTTTCAAAGCACACCTGGTACTCGGATGACTGTGGCAGCCTGCCGCTGTAAACATCCGACTGAAAGCTCCTTCTAGCACCTTACAGCTTCCAGTCAAGGATGTTTACAGTAGCATCGACTGCCCAGGAAGATGCAGGATGTGGTACTTGTATGGGAAGCAATGTTTCCTTCTTATCCACCAGACAAAATACAAGAGGTGGATGGGTTTCTAGACATTCTTGCATTTGTAATATTAACAACACTTATTATATATCTCTATTAAACATCTTGTCCCTCAGCCACCATGAAAAAGTCAGTTTCATACAAATTTCCAATTTAACAAGAACTGTTACTGCAAAATGCCAATAGCTTAAATTTTCTATAATCTAACTCAGTGAGCATTGACCTTTCTGCCAGGCATGCCACAAATTAGCCCTGCACCCTCCCTGGGTGCCAATCCAATTTTCTTCCTCTGCCTGATCCACTGCTCTGCTTTCTGCCCTATTTGTTGTTGTGTTTGATCTGCCCTGTGCCACACACACAGAGGCTGCCTGGGCTTCTTGTGGCATGCATGCTACAGATTGGCCACCCCTGATCTAACTCATGCTGCCAGTTGGACATTTGGATGAGGAAATGCCAAAAGAAACACACACGCATGCACGCACTCAGATTTTGACCAGAACAATACTATGTGGCTCCAACACAGTACTTTTCATCATTAAATTAAAAAGCTTTACATGGGGGCTGGTATTGTTACCCACAGTTTACACATGGAGAAATGGAAACACAGAGGCAAGGAAATGACTGGTCTGAAATTTCTCGGCAGGCAGAGAATAGAGCTGGGAATAGAAGTCTGGTATCCCAAATTCCTGCCCAGTGCTCTTGCCACTTATGTGAGCAGTCATTATGGCCCTTGCAAATAAAGCAATTACAAATACTGAAGAAGACACGTTTCATGAAACAGATTCATGAGCTTCAGCGGTGGAAAAAAACATGGACTTTTATTTTTTCGTCTCTATCCAAGCAGATACTGGGTGCAACCATATGCAGCCACACACTTGTTACTTACACGACTATAAGTACCATAATGACAATCACATGTTCTGTTTTATGCAATTCTTGTTGGCGCTTTCAGTATTTAATACACACGCTATAACTCCGGTTTCTAACTTGGGCTCAGTTATGTGTCTCAGAGGCAAATGGCAACAGCAGTCACCACCAGTATTTACCACACTGACAACAGAAAACACAGAAGATCCAAGAAGCTGAAATACATTAAATGCTGCAAGCCAGCAGACAAATGTCTTTTACTTATATTTGAAGCTCACCTCATAAAGGCAGAAACTCCCACAGTGGAAATTCACCCATATAAATAAAAGAATACCAGTAACAGTGTTCTTTTCTCACCTGACGTTTTGGAGGCTTCAGTTCATCTCTTGGAACAATATCAATGAGAAAATCGAATTGATCGAATTTGGTAATTGCCATGGCTATGTCATTCCTCTGCAACAAAACACAAATGGAAATAATTGTAGCTGCCGGAGTCGATAACCCTGATTTTCCTGAATGACTCTGGTGCACACATGCTGGGCGTTGCTCACTTTGCAGCATCTGTGGGTTGAGCACACTAAAAACATAAAGCAGGACCTTCCTGCATTCCTTCATTTCATTTAATCATTTGTGATTAAAAAAATGTTCACTGTGTCTATCTTCCCATCCCTCTACTTTCATTCAACTCCTCCACTTCCTCTGTCATGCCAGGGGCCGACTTCCCATTTTCCCTCCCCATGACAGGTCCTGATGTGGCCACCTTCCTTCCAACCAAGCCCTA